>NC_142592.1:37081156-37706156 GCF_965207765.1 Zootoca vivipara | reverse complement strand
AGGAAAGAAACCAGCTATCAGGATGTAGACTTTGACCCTCCAAGTCATTTGCTTGGGGGGGGGTTACGCCCCTGTTGCAAGTCATGAATATGTATACTGTATATATTAATTTGCAATAATTTATATTTAAGAACTGCAGTATAGTTTTTGAAATGAGGTGATAAACTGGCAGCTAGGCAGAAAATTTCATACACATGTAGAAAGCGTGAGATATATCTATCTATATATATACATCTATTCAGTATTTACTATTTCATCATCTCTTTCTTCAGTTTAAAATGTGGAAATAATGGCAACGTTCAAGAGAAGATGCATTATTAACAGATATATACACCATTAGCAAAGCCAAATGGTTCCTTCATAGCAAAATAAATTATACTTGAATAAACAGCTTGGAATGCTATGTTATACGTGGTTAAATTCTGTGCATGCATTGTCAAGTTTTAAATGCATGTTTTTTGCAAGCCTCTAATCTAGATGTGATTGTCTGAGGCATTTGACAGAACAGGTGTATTATTTTAGTTTACGCAAACATTTCAACATGTATTAAGGGAGTTTACATGGTAAATTGAAAAGTAGAGAGGCAGAGCTGGCAGGTCGCAATTAGTTATTTATATAAAAATCCAAGAGGAAAATAGAATGGTTATAAATGTTGAGCAGTGTATAGTTAAGAGACCGTTAAAGGTCTCTTAAGCATGTGGATTGCTTAGTTCAAACACTAGGTCTCAAAGTGTGTGTTTTGTGTCCTGAAAGGGTTTACTTTTCCTTTCCTTTTTTTCTTTTCAAGGCCAATCCAACTGAATGAACTCCACACCAAATTTAGTTTTCATCATTTTCACTTTTTTTCATGGGGTCCCATAAAAAGGTTTTTTTCCCCTCCCTGGAGGGTGTTTTAAGTGTAAATGAAAGGGCTAGGTAGGATGTTGCTGCTGCCTCAGGCTCCTTAATTTCTCCACTACAATGCCTAGGACTTCACTATCTTCACAGAGTCAGTGTGAACTCATTTTTGATGAAAGAGAGAAATAAATTGAATAGGACAGGAGATTGCATATTTATTACAATTTTAATAACATACATGAAAATTTGAAAAGATAGGAACTCTTAACTATGCAGTGAATGTAACGCCAGGATTTAACTTGGCTCACCAGTGCTGTTTCTAACCTTTGTGAGCCAGCAGGATGGAAAAGGAAGCAGGTTCTTAACTTTGCACTCTCAGATATAAAGGACATAAGCTTCTTTCCACTGCTATTCAACAAAAGGCTCATTAATTGTACAGGTATGCTGGAGGATATAGGCCAGTGTTTTCCAACACTGGATGAGGCCCCCGTCTCATAGAGGAGATTGCATTCCACCAGTCCTAACTGTATCCTTCCCAAATTCCACCCACACACCCTGACCATAGCTACAAATCCACTCTGACCTAACCCAAGGGTGTGAGAAGGCCCCTTACAAATTAAAAACAAAATTTGCATCTTCTGCTCTATGGCCACAGGGCCTTTTTACTGCAAGAGCAGCATTTAATTCCCCATCTTCATTTGCAAGTTGTGGAAGCCTCTCACAAACTTGTGTGCTAGCATTGTTATACGTTTTCTCCTTCTGCTAAAAATAATAATAATAATCTGTAAATAGAGAAAATTAGATTTCAGGTAGTAGGTTTCTCACCTAGACCTATTCCATACTGGAGCCCTTAACATTGCTGACACTTTGGTTTTCTGCAATCATTTGTAGAAGTAGAACTAAAATTGTGGCTCCACTTAACTCCTACATTAGTCCTATAGTACCACCATGGTCCATGGTCTGTATCCATTTAATGGTCTGTATCCATTTAATGTTTATTATTTTTACTATGTTTTATATCTGCTGTAAGCCATCCAGAGTGGCTGGGGAAACCCAGCCAGATGGGTGGAGTATTATTATTATTATTATTATTATTATTATTATTATTATTAGAGTAAGCTCCACTCAACAAACATCACCTGGCATTTTCATTAGAAGCTGCCTTTTGTGACTTTAGTGATGAATTGCATCTCAGTTTCCCCATAATTGTACAATTCCCCAAGCCCCCACTTAAAAAAAAAAGAAAGTAAAATGACACTATTCAAAAAGTAATGGAAGAAAATTAAAGAAATGAAAAGAAGCCTGCAATTTAAGATTCCCATTGTTGGTGAAGAAGAACTAATTAGCCAGCTATGCTATGTCACAATGAACAGGAAGCAGTTTGTGTCAGACACTCCAAGGAGGAAGTTTCTAGTTAAAGGTGCAGGAGTGACTCTGAAAAGCCTCAAGAAAATTTTTGCTAATCTACACTGGAGAGACTGGCAGTGGGGTTTTGTCTGCTTGATTTGCATGCAAATTAGTTGGGGAGCTTTGCATCCTGTCTTATGTATACACACTAACACTTGCAGACCAGATTCACCACACTAGCTGCAGGATGCAAAAAAAGGGTAATCTGGGAGGAATCTACACACATAAAAACTGTTCTGAAAATGCTGTGTTAAAAAATACAGTGAATTTTCCATAAGGCTCACCATTGCCATCTAGTGTCATATTGTATATTGCACTTAAAGCACGCTTAAAACGTTTTATTTGCAGCTGTATAGCCAAGTCCCACAGAGAACTATGAAAAGGTGCCTCCTCTATACTATCTTGCTGGTCCGGAGCAATATGGCAGGTCCATATGCAAAATGATGCTAGCAAGATTCTTGAGGTGATGTGGAGAAACTTGCTTCAAGGAAGCACACACAAAAACCAGTTTGAGAATTACAAGCATACAACACAATCGTATGCATGTCTAGACAGAAGTAGAGCTGCTGTGTGGTAATTAAATATAGGATTGCAGCCTCAACTCATCTTGCTTTTTCCTATGTAATAGCGGGTGAATTGAGGAGGAGGAGGAGGAGGAGGAGGAGGGAAGAAGAAGAAGAAGAAGAAGAAGAAGAAGAAGAAGAAGAAGAAGAAGAAGAAGAAGAAGAAGAAGAAGAAGACCAGAAGGGATTCAGCAGTCATATTCTGCATTATAATGCTTAAAACATATGTACCCCAAATCTGTGTTTTATTTACATACTCTTAAACCACTGATTTCTGTTACATACTGAGCCTATTTTTTCACTCTGCTTTTAGTTTAATTTTTCAAATTTTTTTTAAAGATTTTATAATGAATTTGAAATTATGGTATGGCATTTCATCAACATTTTGGACATTAGTGAAGTGAATATTCCATATTTCCTTTCCACGCCATTTTATGATGTTTTCTTTAATCCGTGGGAAGTGCTAAATCAAAATGACTCATGAAAGTTTATGAGAAGAAACAATAGCTGGTGCCTGCAGATATAATAAACAAGCTAACAAATAAATAAATACATTGAACATAAATATTGCAAAGAAACTTCAATTTCATATGGAATGAAGCTAGGAATTCCAAAATATTGCTCCAGTTCAATTAGAATGCAGTAATGCCATATTGTCAATGCCATTGTATAACCTATACACAGAATCACAGAAAGATAACACAAGTGATTACAAACATTAGTTCAAAGATGCATAAACCTATTGAAACCAATGGATCTATTCTGTGTAATCCAACTGAATATCACCAGTGGTATATGACTGCTAGCAAGGACTACTCCAAAAGTTTATTATAAAACTATCCTAAAAACCTTTTCCTTAACCTGGAAAAGTGTGTGGATGTTATTATTAGGCCTCTGTAAATTAATGGACTCAACATGTTTTATAACAGTTTGTCAGCTTTAAAAGCAGACTTTCATACTTCGTACAAGTTAAACTCTTGAAACATTTTCTATGCTAGACTGCAACATTAACGAATTAATTACCAGTGTTAATCAACTTGAAAGAACACAGTCTAATTAAACTTGATATTAGAGATATTAAATAGATAATGTTTACTGTCCTACCTGTTTCATCTCAGGCTCACTCTTACTTTTGAAATTCCTTTGAAGAATATTCTTCTCTGGATTCTGGAAAGCGATTTTGCCATTTGAACAGCTTTGTCCAAACTAAATCATGTTCCTTTTTACTAGCCTATCTTCTCAATGACATAGGGGAGGAGGAAGAAAGAAAATTAAAAGGTTTTTAAAAAACGTGAATGATAACCTTTTTTTCTCTGTTTGCATTTAAATTGGACTGAATACTTTAGCACTAGGTTTTAATTTCTGAAGGGTTAATCACCCGAGCTTTAATCTCCAATAAAAATTGCTGTAGCCTGAGTCACCTGGGAGACATTTATTATATTCTTACTCCAGTGCAAAAAGAATGCATCGCTAATCTTCTAGCCCTTTATATTAGCACATTTGCTATTAACATATTTCTCAAAATTATTAGTTCCTCTGAAACTATTACAAGCAGTTCATTGCTACATATCCCAGGAATTAATCCTGTTAAAAGCCAGACACATCTGCTGTGACACTGCTTTAGCATTTCCTCCTGTAATCCATATAGACATTTCTTTCTCCAGCTGAGTTCTAACAATGCCCTAAGTCTCAATTACATGAATTATTATGGGAGTGCTGATTAAAACAACAATATACTTGTTCTAGTAGCATAATCTTTCCTTCTGTATGAAATTTGCATCACTAATCTGGTTTTTTACTTCTATATTTACACCATTCTTTGTTTCCAAGAAAACTATTGAGTTGTTAAAAAACCAATGGTGAACAATAAAAATGCCAGGCAAGGTTAACATTTTTACCTTTAACTGATGATGCGGAAAGCACATTTCTGATCAAGAAATAGTATTTCAATTCAGAACAATATCCTGAGTAAGGGAAGAATATCAGCCGCCACTGCTGCATTTCTTCTTCTAGGAATTAAAAAAATAAATCATCACTTAATTTGACCAGACAGTATAAATTACCAATATGAAACACTGAATCATCCTTAAAAGTCTTAGTGAATGTGCAATGGGATCAATAATGTTTTAATATAGTTTACAATCTGCAGATGACAGACATACTGTAACCGGGGGGGGGGGGGAGCCCACTGTTAAATAGAATTTTTTCAGAGATATTTCTGTGATCGGAATGACAACCCACCACAATAGCTACTGCATATTCACTTAACCTGCAGAAGAAACTATTCTCTAATTTTGTTAAAATGCACAATTTCTTCTATAATTCTCAACAAGCCCAGAAAATATCCCTTACTATGCCATGGGCTTTATTAAATCAAAACATTGGTAAAGTATGCAGGCTTTATATATGATGTTTTCTTATTTCAAGTTTTCATGTCCTGTTTCATAAATCCGGTAGTGTTTCCTTTGTCTTCATTTTTTAATAATTTCCCATTATTTCTCTTTCTTTCTTTGTTTTGTTTTGCAGGGCGCATACACAGAACCATCAATGTCAATATTCAGAGTCATATGTTAGCTTGGCAATAGCAACATGTACTCTGGGGACAACTATGTGAGCAAATACCGCTCACAAAGAGGGAAGAAAATACAACTGCAAAGAAGAAAGAGATCTGCAAAACAATTTTTTTACCCATAAAGCACATAAGTATTTGAAATAAAGAACTGTGATATGTGGATATTTCCTAAACGGTTTGAGGTATTTGGAATCAAGATTGTTAATCATGTATTGTCATCAACCTCTATATGCATGAGGAGATGCATAAACGTGTATATTTTAACAACATTCCTTAGCATAATACCAGGAGGTCTAAGCTATGCATCATACATTTAAAGATACCTGTATATGCAGGCAAAAAGTGAAAAACCTTAGAGAACCTATTAGCAGTTAGAAAGAGAGAGAGCGAGAGAGAGAGAGATCTAAACCATAGCAGCAATTACCATATTCACAGCTGATTTAAATAATGTTTGGCACAATAATTAACAAAGGCAAGATATTTAAAACTTGCTATGCAGATAATAAACAAAGATAAAGAAACATCAAATATTAATGTAGGTACCCCATGACATCCTGAAATGAAAATTAATGCTTTCTTAGATTGCACAAAAGGAAAATGAAGAGCGGAAATGCAATTGTGAAAAAACAGACATACCATTAGCCATTCAGGTGCAGTGCTTCTCATTCTAGCCACATAGTTCTGCAGCTCCATTAGTCCAAAAGTCGACTCTGCCACGCTTGTGATCTTTGTGGGCGACAATGGCATCATACTGCTGGCAATTTTTTTCGATTAAACTTCTCAGACACGGTAGCAACTTTGTTAATTATGATATTAGGCAGCTGGCGGGCACGATCAATCACCCACTATAAGAAAGCCAGACAACGAGACATCTAATCATTGCAACCAGAGCAGATAAATTTTGTTCCTTTCTTATACGTGTCAGAGATTCTATCCCTCCTGACCCCTCTACACTGCCATCGACTGTCAAATTTAGATTCAGCAAGCTCCCGGCTTTTCTTTATCCCTGCCTTAGATCTGAAAGTCCTGGTTATCAGGAAGACAAGCGTCACCAGCTGTCTCAGAGCAGGAAGGCAATCAGGTGAATAGTACTTATTATCTTTCATTGCTTTCTGAGGAATGACAAGATTGATTTGGGACCAAGAGCACATCCATATCTCAAGAACGGCTACCGGGGCTTCAAGTTCAGGCAGTGGTGCATATGTAAACCTGCACTGAGGGACATCAGTGCTAACCTTATTAATAATGCATCCTTAAAATTTAGGGGATTAGATGGAACCCTTGAACATTAAGACAATTCCCTTTTAACCATGACACTAGGTATTCCCTTTGCTCCCCTCCTGCTCCCAAAATGGGCAATCCAACTCTACCCAGAGGGCTGTGTTTTACAGTTGGGTAGCCTTAATTGGCCCCACAGAAGCAGTTGGCTCTCATTAAAGTCTTCTCTGTAGGCACCTTCCATCTTAACTAGTCTGACAGCCTATGAACTCCAACAAGTGGAACAGGCTCCTAAATTCTACCGTAATCTTGTTACAGGAAGGCTCCCTTCTAAATAAATGTAAGTTAAGTGATAGTTAACATTTCACCATCGCTCTTGAAAAATACTAAATACATCAATTTAAAACAGCAGACTATTGGAAATGGTCGAATCCTTACTGCAAGACGTGTTATGAAAATAAAATAACTATTCAGCAGATTCTGGGTCATTTAAATTCAAGAACAAAAGAAATAAAATAAGCATGTGCAACATAAAGAAACTTTTGTTATCACCCAATATCACAGTTTGAGAGAAAACAGCATGCTGAGAGATGCATTTCAAAAAGTGGATATAAGTGCTTTCCCTGACTAGGATGATTTTACAGAGCAATGCAAAATTTATCTCACTTTTTCAAGTACTATTAGCACTTGTAGAGGAGCTACAGTAAACACACACTGTGAAACTCCACTCTGACTAGTCATTGCTAGCAGCGATCATTCGTATCTCGGAATCAAAATATTCTTTCTGTAAGCCTTTCATGCCTGGTACTGCTAGCTATGTTGCTGCACTTTAAGGATTATGAGGCAAGCAATTTACTTGGTTCTTTCTAAAGTTGTCATAAAAAGTATGCAACCCATCTCTATTCTTGAGGCTAAAGTCAAAACACTTGTGGAAATTGGTTATGACCTGCATTTTGCCTTTCATTTAAAATGCCAGGAGAAAACTAGTTCAGCCATGCAAGTATAAAATCCTACTATTTTTAGAACATCCTTTTTATTTATTTAAAATGTTTCTAGACTTATTTTTCTAAAAAGCCAAGGAAGCTTACATCTGGAGCATCTAGATATAAACACACACACAATCCCAAGTTGACCTACACCCTTCATTTTCCAAACTAAAGTAACAATGACCCAGCTGCAAAAGTTTTGAAACAGCTGTTGTGCAAAACTGCCTCCCCCCGGGTTTTTTCTTACAAATTGCAATATAAACAATATGTGTACATACGATGCAACATGAACTAATACGTTTGGTGACTATTTCATAATTAAAGTGGTGGAGGGGTCAAAACGACCCAGAAAACCCTCAAAATGAATGAAAATTTAAGGAAATGCTTCCAAAACCTCAAAAAAGTTGAAATCCAAAACCATAACGTAGGAGTTGGAGAAAGACAATAAAGGGAAAGGAACAAGTACAGAGAGAGGGAGAAAGGAAGTCTTTAAAGAGGGAAGTTCCGACATTACACAGGAGACCAATCATGCAGCTGTAGTTGAATTCCTTGAAAAGCAGTTTTCCTGGAACGAAAAGTTTCACCCCAAAGAGAATGGGAGCGAGATGTAGCAATGATGGAGGGAAGGAATCTACAGATACCAGAGGCCTATTTTTCCCCATTAGCACTGCATTGCACATGAAAGCATGGTGTGTTTTTCCAGGGCTCATTATGAAATCACTGCATAGAGCGAGTGTCGTATTTATGGAAACAAATATGTAACTCAAACCGAGTAAAATCTCAGGTATCTGAAT
Organism: Zootoca vivipara; assembly: GCF_965207765.1. Classification (NCBI taxonomy): domain Eukaryota; kingdom Metazoa; phylum Chordata; class Lepidosauria; order Squamata; family Lacertidae; genus Zootoca; species Zootoca vivipara. The sequence goes on along the minus strand of NC_142592.1, from coordinate 37,697,779 downwards.
GGCTTGGAGAACATCCAATAGATCCAGGTAATCTATTGTTGGCATCTGTCTGTCTCGAGAGACAATAGAGTGCCCCTCCGAGGGGGAAGTCAAACCGCTGCATTAGCAGTACCAAAGTGACTACAGGCCAGCTAAATACTGTACTGGTAGAAGTGCTACTCACACAGATTCAACAGTGGAGCTATATTAGGATAGCTAACAATGTTAGCTACACAGGGGTTAAGTTCAGTGGGACTAACTTCCTAGTACAAATGTTTAGGACTGCAGCCTCTTATTGTGCGTGTACCTAGGGTAAGAGAGCAATCCTAACTGGGTCTGGGATGGGGTGTCATGCAGCACATGCAATCAAATCCCTTGGGTTGGCTTTGAATCCAGCAGATCCATTGCCAGTCCTGCTGTGCTCTACCCAACCTCTGTAATGACCCTTTTTCAACCTTACAAGAGCTATTGCTAGTGGGACCACCATTGAGGGGAGTGTGCACTGGCCTGCGCTTTCAGTGGCTGCACTGGGGTTCTCCACAACACTGGAGTCCGCCTCTCCATGGAGCCCAGAAGAGGAACACCACAACTTCCGAACACCTGTATGGATTAGAATCTTCACAGTCATTTCTTTGTACCTAAAAAGCAGCATGGCTCCTTTTTAAGGTTCTAATCTGCACCCTTTCCCACTGCATTTCAGGAGAGAAGTTCCCATGTGTTTCTGATTGATGGAGACAGATATGTATTAATTTGCTCTGCTATTTGTCATTTATTCCTACCGTTCAACGCCAACATCAACCCTGGCTCATAAAGATAGTAACAGCCAAGGAACCAGTGAAGCCTGTGAAGTCTTCAGGATTAAGAAGAACCCACTAGGAATCATCATTGTTGAAATAGTGTGATCCTTTCAAAAACAGCTGAAATTCCTATTAATTCCTACCTGCCTCAACCAGCCATCTTATGAAAATAAATGATATGCTCGTGGCAGGGAAGAAGTCCTTGAGTAAGAAATAAGCTATATAGTTATATGCATGGCATTATCTCTCCAGCACTTTGTATATGTATGTTTCAAGAACCCTCTTATTCCATATCTTCCCCTATGACATAGATGAAAGGCTAGCACAGCAGTCTATGTTTTGCAGTTAAGTGTGTCATTTATTATCCAAAACCAGAAAGTCTATTGAATGTGGGTTGAATATAGCACATTACATCTGGCCTCTGGATTTTTTATATACTTTACCAGCAGCATCTGCAGAAGGGAAGGTGGATCTGCCCTTCTGACAGCAGCATCAATGCAAGGTATCTGAATGAGGGTGAAACAGGGTGGTTGTGATGTCAAGTTTGTGGAGTTGCACCAGCAGAAGCATCAGATTGGCCCCACTGGTGCATCTACACAATCCCAACCTGCCACCCCACCCCACCCCACCTTATTAACATGCAATTACATGGTTGTTGGCTAGGTTCATCCCACCACATCTGCCACTACTATGTTCTCAATACACATTCATTTTTAAAAGTAAGTAAGCTATCAGGAATATTGTACCTGAAGCAAACAATTTCAAGTACTTTAGAATTTAGAATCTAAGTTCTAGACAACTATCTATATGGGTGCAGGAGAAGTTTGCATATACCGTAGTCACATGCACAGTTATTGGCTCATCTGTTTCAGTATTGTCTATGCTAATATGCAGGATCCTTCAGGGTTTCAGGCAGGAGTTTTCCCTAGTCCTACCTGGAAATGCTGGGAATTAAACCTGGGACTTTCTCCATGCAAAGTACATGAAGAAAGGTAGAAATTTCTTTCCTAGAACTGAAGTTCTAAGGCAAGCTCAAAAAACAAGTCTGGAAAATTTGCTAGAGGGTTTGTAAAAGTCTTCCTGAAATTTATTACATCACTGTAGACCGACTCTTCTAAAATACACTGAATCCTAATATTGCACCAAATTTAAAGACCAATATTGGCCAATCAATGAAATTAAAGTACTTTGGAAGCCGATCCAATCTCCATCTTCTTGGAAGCAGATTGCTACCTCCATCATCATACTACTGTACCAGAAAAATACAATTGCATTGCATTTCAGTTCCTAAATAAGAGGATGATTTCCTAGGATATTGAATGAGTGTCACAATAATGCATGATGGCAAATAAAGTAACATAAACTGCAATCCTGTGTCCACTTGCCTGAGCGTAATCCCTGTTGAACTCAATGGGGTTTACTTCTGAACAGGCGGGTATAGGATAGCACTACTAAATGTCTATTTAATTCTATTATATTCCTCCCTCCCTCTCAATAGGCAGAAGTTATCCCATGTTTATGGGAGACTTTATAATGATATAGTGATTATCTTGATAATGAACATATGAAATGTCTACAAGAATTTGTCTGGGTATTTTTTTTAGATGGTTCCTCATCCCATTTAAAGATTTGGCTTGTGTTAAATGTTCCTCCCAATTAAGCATACATTTCTTCGGCCATCTTGTGCATCTTTAAATTACATATACAAAACAGCTGTCATATTCAAATGATGCCACATCAAGTTCAATGCACATAAGAAGGGAATGCAAAGAAATAGGAGAGCAAAGTAAAAAAAACAACATGATGAATTCATGTGGAAAAATAAAGCTGGAGTTGGGAAGATCGTGCATTAGGATGAAAGATGAAACAGATGCAATACACAGCAAAGATCAAAGAGCTCCATCAATTCATTCTGAAAGTCAAAATCCAGCTGAGCATCGGAGCCCTGCACACATAATAAGGAAGGTTGACTAAAACATAAGGATTAAACAGATGAGCTGTCTCCCGTGGATGTACAGCACAGAGACCCTGCTGAGCCACTTGTAAAGACACTTTGGAATAGTATACCTGCTATTCTGCAGTCAAACCCACAGGAAGTCAGACTGCAAGGGAAAATAGCCACTTATGTACTAAAGAGCCTATTTCATGGAAAGCGTTAGTGTCCTGAATAAGCACGTTCTTTTAAAATGAAATGGTAAAATTCAGAAAATTATTGTTTAATGATGTGATCCCCCCCACCCCTGATCTGATCTAAGAAACTGTTCAGCAAAGAAAGGAAATAGCAAAAAACAAAGTGATCGTATTAAAATGCATTTGGCATTCATCTCAATTTGCTAATACAAAATATACCTCACATGATATTTTCTAGGCAAATGATCTGATACAATCCAGCTTATGCAGTAGTGCAGCATCAAGCATTCAAGGCATGTGCAGTCGACAGAGCTTTCAAACACTGATTAAAAATAATAATAATCTAGTCCTCAACACAGCAACTAGCTTTTGAAGAGGGCACTGACAGCCAGAATACATATACATACATGCACACATATGGACAGCTAGCATGTTAACTGCTTCGGCCACCAATGACTCCCTAAATCCCTCTTTCCTGTAAGTTGGCAAATAGAAAAGAAAAGCAGGAAGGTACCAAAGCGCAGTTGAAAGTCTCCAGGTACACAGATGTGTGTTGACTGAGACCCACATGTTTTACCAAATGAGAGGCGTCTTCAGGGACACTCTTAGGCACAACCAACTTGGCTCTTTCAGATCGTTCCTATACATCATATATTGGTGTGCCCAATATGTGTGCCCCCCCCTTTTTTAAAAAAAACATTTGGGAAACGCACATTGCAATTGGATCTCTTACACAAACGGAATTATCCATTTCCTTCAGTATAGGACCATTGATTCGCCCTCAAAACCAGGGACTGGGGAACCCCTTTGGGTTCAGGAGACATTTGACTCAGATCTACAAGCCACATTTCGTATGAAACAACATGTGAAAAACCTGATAAATTAGTCCAAAAGCCCATTAAGTCCAGCACTGTTCCCATTGTGGCCAAGAAGATATCCCTGGGAAGCCCATGAGCAGAACCTGAGCACACCACTTTCACCACCCATGATTCCTAGCACCTAGCATTCACAGGTATACTACATCTGACAGTGGAAGTAGAATATCGCCACTGTGGCTTAAAGCCGCCGATAGTCCTACCTTCCATGGATTTGTCTAATCCTCTTTTAAAGTCATTCAGGTTGGTGACCACCACTGTATCTTTTGAGAGCAAATTCCAGTTTTAACCATGCACTGTGTGAAGTAGTATTTTATTTTCTCAGTCCTGAATCTTGCAAAATCAGCTTCATTGGATAACTCCAAGGTCTAATACTATAAGAGAAGACATTTTCCCTTCCACCCACTTTTTCCACACCACGTACATCGCACACCTCTATCGTGTTCCCTCTTACTTGCCTTTTCTTTAAACTAAAAAGCCCCAAATGTAGTAACCTTTACTCCATCACCTTGATCACATCAGATTGGTATAATGGCATTATGATATAGACACTACCTTCACGCCAATGAGACACCCAATGTGTCATTTATTTGCATCTAATATTTGCGGACTAGTTATTATAACCATATAATGTGGATTTGATTTGAATTATTTGTTTTGCTGGTGCATTCTGAAACAAGTTTTCATCTGAGGCCAAATTGGCAGTGTATATGGTTTTCTTTATAGCTTTAATCAACAGGTTTAAAAGCTTGCACTCCAATCCTGCAAGGACTGGTGTATGAATCAGCTTTTAGATTGTATTATGTGTTTCTGGTGTATGAATCAGCTTTTAGATTGTATTATGTGTTTCTGTGCTAAGGTTCTGCACACAGGTCTGCATTCATAGCCCCCCTCTTACTCAATGGAGGGTTAAGGTGCAGATGGATCACCTGTTTGGGCCAGGCCTGCATCCAGGTCTCCCTTCTGTTCTCCAGTCCAATTAGATGATTTGTGCTGTCAAATCTGACCCACTGACCAACTGTTCAGTGGTTGAATATGAGAATCTTTGGAGACAGGCCACTGTCTTAAAACTAATTAAAATCCTTACACATTACTGTGGATGTTTTACTTGCATATTTTTGGCATCCTCAATAAGGCATTCAATTAAAAATAGCTACATATACATTACGCTAGCAGAAGGTTGGTAAAAGGCCATTAAATCTACACTTTTTTCAGAATGCCAGGATGTAAATAACGTTGTTCTATTGCCTAAACTCATTCAAAGCTACCTCCTGTGGTATCCATTCAAACTTAATCCTTGCAAATAAATAATTCAACAGAAACAATTATTTCTGTAGTTGCAACAGAGGCCATAGTTATTCCAGCTGGTAGCATAATCAAAACACTGCTCCAGTTTTCATTGGCAGGATTCTAAAGTATGACAGTTTGTAAGCAAGCAGTTTTTAAATGAACGTTGTATCAGGGAGGAAAAAAGACAGGCAACCCTGTTATATTCATTAGGTTATTAAGAGAAGCAGGAAAAGGAAAAGGAAATGAAATTTAACAGAAAATGAAATGAAGGCAATAGGTTATGACTTATCAAAGCAATGCAGCAGGTCTGTTGCATAGCATGTACCAGCCTGGTGCAAACATTGGGCTCCCAGTGACATCCTTCATGAGATTGAGACTGGGGTGGGATCTCAGATGTGCCCAACATTATATAAATAGGTCCAGACCTTGGTAATATGCCACCCTGTGTGAGGCCAACATTTGATGCCCTTCCTCCAGCTCTCACAACACTGGCTTTGGGTCAGTCTTTGGGAAAGAGGCGCAAGGCTCTGGCATGGCCCATGGCTTTGGGGAGGAGGTAGGAGGACTCTGGGACCCTGTCAGAGCCCTCACACCTCCTTCCTGAAGCTGGGCAAGTGCTTACTGGGCTTTGAGAAGCTGCCCTCCTAGACTCGTGCTGCCCTAAACCTGGCATCATCTGTGAGCCGGGCAACTGGCAAACATGTTTTCACCCAGTTTGATCCTTCCCCTCCCCAAAGGAGAGGAAGTATCCTGCACATGGGCTGAATTGTGCACAAATTCTCTACTCATATGTGATGCTGGGCCTTCATGTAAAGGTACCCCTGAATGTTTAGGTCCAGTCGCGGACGATTCTGGAGTTGTGCGCTCATCTCGCTCTATAGGCCGAGGGAGCCGGCGTTTGTCCGCAGACAGCTTCCGGGTCATGTGGCCAGCATGACTAAGTCGCTTCTGGTAAATTTTCCAGTCAGTCCCACTTTCTCATTTTTCCAAGCTTAAGTTCGTTTCCCTACATTTCCACATCGATATGTGCTTTTCTTTAAGTCTTCATGAAAATTCATCAGCATTTTTGTGTGAATGTTTCCTAGTACGCGTTATAAGCACTTTTGCCCAATGCAAACATTTTTTTTCAAAGCAACATTCCCTAATGTAATATTTTTGTTTGCTACTTTCACTAATACATGCATTTTTATGCACACTTTACCCTAGCCTATGTGTTTTTTTAGACATTACTTGTCTTAGCTGAAGAACTGCATGGCAAAATTCAAAGTGTGGATTTTGATTCACATATTTCAGAAGTGTGGCTTTTGTAAGTTTGCCCTTAAATGTAAACCAAATTGAATCACTCCCCTAGCCTATATTTTCTTAAGACCCAGCCCCAAACCTAGAGGCCCACCCTGAGAATGACATTAGCCAATATCTCAGTATGTATTTGCTTTGAAATTTTGCTGATTACATTTGTGCATTATTGTTAATTCCTTTATATTGTTATAAGCACACCACTTATTTCTTAAGTGGTGTTCCTTTTGCAAGGACTACTAGCCAATAGATATGTAAACTGAGGGAAGATTTAACCCTGCATTCCCAGTGGTAAGTACCTCTCTTACATTTTCTTTCACACCAAGATAGCCACAACTGTCTCTGTTAGGCTGTGTGAGAGATAGAGCGGGTGTTATGTGCAATCACATCTTTTAGCTGTCAGGACAATCTCTTTATGGATCTGTATACAGCAGATATATTTGATTTCCAGGTTATCTACTGCTTGCAGATACAAGTACTTTGATTGTTTACCATGAGGGAGTAATTGGTACCAGCTAAATAAATCCAGAGAGACTGATTTGAGAGCCCTCCACCTATTACAGGAATCAGGTACTTGATCATTCAGTCACTACGCAGCCAAAATTCCAATGCATCAAACAAAGCATAAATAAATGAAGGAGCAAATGACTACAACAACATTTTAACATGCAATCACAAACATTAATTAGCTGCAATTATATTCACAGAAACTTGATTTATATTTACAAAACAAAAATGAAACTAAATACTCGGCAATTTGCAGAAGGATGAAGCTTTTTCAAATGTAGTTTCCAAATGCTGACACCAAACATATTGAGCAGTTTCACGTGGAAAATGTGGCACGAATAAGTTCAGTAAAAAGTTACAGTGGTACCTCGAGTTACAAACGCCTCAGGTTACAAACACTTCAGGTTACAAACTCCGCTAACCTGGAAGAGTTACCTCGAGTTGAGAACTTTGCCGCAGGATGAGAACCATAGCTGTCAACTTACGGATTGGAAAATAAGGGTTCGGCAGCCTCACCCAGCGGCGCGGCACCAGAAATCGGTTCTGTGCATGTCCAGACATGCACAGAAGCAGCTTCTGGTGCCGGCTCTGCCCATGTCTGGGGCACTGGAAATCGGTTCTGCGCATGTCCAGACATGCGCAGAAGTGATTTCCGGTGCCCAGACATGGGCAGAGCGGCACCAGAAATCAGTTCTGCGCATGTCTGGACATGCGCAGAGGTGATTTCCGGCAGCACTCGGCAAGTGAGCAAGCAGCCAGCCACCGAGCGAGGTGTTTTACCGGGCGGCGGCTGGCTGCTTGCTCGCGGGGGGCGGGGAAAGGAGCTGCTTTGAAACCCGGGAAATTTACAGGATTTCTACAATCCAGGATAGCCACGGGAAACGGATTGAAATAAGAGTGTTTCCCGTGAAAAACGGGAGGGTTGACAGCTATGATGAGAATGGAAATGGTGTGCCGGCGGCGCAGCAGCAGCAAGAGGCCCCATTAGCGAAAGCACGCCTCTAGTTAACAGTTTCAGGTTAAGAACGGACCCCCGGAACGAATTAAGTTCGTAACTAGAGGTACCACTGTATTTTAAAAAACAACACACACACACACCTAAATGCAAGAAAATGGATCTTAAGGCTGGTGAGAGATGTGAAAATTTGTATCAGCTTGTAAAATATCATATGTGAAGCAGCCCTCAGGCCAACCTCACTTTCGGTACGACCTAGAATTTCTAAATGATAGTCCTATTGTAAGTCAAGTGATTAGACAATATGCACCATCACACCTGTCTGGAGTAGGACAAGGAATCATGTTCATGTTTCAAGTTACAAAAACTAAACATCAGGGAGAAGTTTCTGACAGTGAGAGCTGTTCCAGAGTGGAACAGTCTCCCTCAAGAAGTTGTGGCCTCTTTCCTTGGAGGTTTTTTAAGCAGAGGTTGGATAGCCATCTGTCATGGGTGCTTTAGTTGAGATTCTTGCCTTGTAGGGTGTTGGACTAGATGACCATTGGGGTCCCTAGTCCTATAAGTCTATGATTCCATGTTCTTTGGAGCTGTGCCCAAAACCTCAGATGAGCACCCTCCGTGTGGTGAGGGTTGGGTTGCAACCCTCTGTGCTGATTTTAAGACATGTTTTGGACTCTGGAAAGGTAACATTTTAAAACGTTTTTGATGTTTTATTGTACAGATTTATGTTTTATTGCGCGCACACATACCCCCCCACACACACATGACATAATGATACAGTGCTACCTCGACTTATGAAGACAATCTGTTCCGTGGCCATCTTCATAAGTCGAAGTCTTCAGTTGTCGAAACGCCTGTTCTGCACATGCGCGAGCGCGATTTTGCGCTTCTGCGCATGTGCCGACCGCGTGTGCAGGGCATGCACGGCGAAAAGACTTCTGGGGTTGTCGACTTCGGAAGTCAAAACCTTCGGAAGTCGAGTCGTTCGGATGTCGAGGTATGACTGTATATAAATATTTTTAATTTAAAAAATGTTGTGCCCTGTAATAAGCCAAATTGACTGGTTAACATCCAGCAACCTACAGTCTGGTTCTTGCAGACCTTGCCTAGTGCCTAAATATTGTATGTACAGAAGTCCATCTGCTAAATAAAAAGTAAATCTGTCTTTCCTTGAGAGCATAGCTGCCAAGTTATCCCTTTTTTACAGGGATTTTCCCTTATGCTGAATAGGCTTCCTCGCGAGAAAAGGGAAAACTTGGCAGCTATGCTTGAGAGTAGCAGAGGAATTTCAGGGGAACAGCTAGCCACACACAGAACTGGAGGATAGGATTCTCTAACATCAATTCATATTGTCTGTGTGTTTAAGTATGTAATATGTATGCATGCACACATGAGAATGGGATATGCAGAGAAATACATAATTTCACTTTATGCATCTAAATACACCATTACCTTGAAAAGTCCATTGTGCAAAAAGTACACCCAGCACTTTTAAAACATCCAATTGTTCAAAACTCAAGCTTAAGCCACACAACATTTAAATTTGAACAAAAAACCCCAGTTATTTTCCACAAGTTTTTAATCACTAGTAATTTTAAGCACATTTAAATTTACTTCACAATTCAGTAACAACCGTGCATCTACTGTAGCTTTCATTATCTCTAGAATGCTTCAACTCTATCATCGGCCCGTGAATTCATTAATTTCTTTATTAATCCAAATTATTTTCTTCAATTTTTATATGCCCCGAGGCTGTCTCACTAAGATCAACTCCCTCTGTGTTCCATAAAATTGTAATCAATCTCTATTATAGTCATGAAAATGGTATTTGTCACTTTGCTGAGAAAAAAATAATCAATATGTCTTCTAGGGCAGAACAGGCATTTAATACGTCGAATTGATGCCTGTTAGAGAAATTTAGCTTGCCAGCAGCTTGAGACAAGCTAATAGAAACCCAGGAAATTTGTTGATGGTTGGCAGATGAATATACAGACATGCTTGAAAAATTAATATTGGGGCATTGAGAATGGACTGTCATTTCGTATGCTGAAGAGAAAATGGATTTAGACCAGCAAATCCCAATGGAAATCCTTTCCTTTTAAAAAGATAAATCCAGAAAAAGGCTACACACAAAAAGGCATACATGCTCATATCATCCTTTTAGGATGGTCCGTGTTTTATAAAATGAAAGATTCTTCTCTATATCTATTCTAATGCTTTGTCCTGTATCTCTGGTATTGTTAAGTCTGCTGCAAAAGTTCTTTTTTAAAAAAAATCACCAATGTGATGGCAAAATGTAAAATATTACTTCATTTACCAAAGGTTTAATGCTATTTTGGGTTTCCCGAGGATGGTGGTTTTATGTGAACTAATGTTTTGTTCTGTCTGAATATTAATCTGGCACATTTTTTCTCTCTGTCAGATAACAGCAATTATTTCTATTGTGTTCTATACTGGAAGTCATCCTTCATTCCATAATCAAGTTTCAGGAGAGTGGGGGGGGGGGCATATCAAAGCTTCATTTGTCAAGTCCATGTGGGCAGGCAATGCCTTTGAGCAGTGAGGACTGGAGGTGCACTTCAGAATCCTATTCCACTTTCATGTGTAAGAGTTATTAAACACAGAAGAAATATCTTTGGCAGGGGCCTGGGTAACCTTTCGAGGTGTTCCAACTCTGCGCTGGAAAGTAAGTGGAAATCATTGTGTAGAAGCTCATGGTGATGGTGCCACTGGAAGCTGCGGATAATATCCAATTTTGGATCCACAATAGCACTTACATTACTTCAGAACCGCAGTTGGTGGTGCAATGGAAGGGGAATGTGAAGGAACACACAGGCACAGCTTGTCTAGAAGAACAGAAAGGCAACAATAGCCTCAAAGCAGCAGTGTCACTTCTGCTTACCAGGAAGACGGAGGTAAGAGACGGCAGGGAAATCACATCTGTGCAGGTCCACCACTGAAACGGATGTGGTGCCCTCACCTGCGTATCTGTGCAGTCCCAGCTTGCCCTTCCCTCATAAACCACAGAGCTGCTGCTGCTGCTGTGCCTCTGCCCCACTGAGCAAGCCACTCCTGGAAGCTCATTTCTGGGACCTTTTTCAGAGCAGGAGCAACAACATCATCTGCTGGACCACCAGGGTAACTTACAGCCAGTCCTTGTTCCAGCAGGCGATGACAATGCTTTCAGGTCCTTTTCTTTCCTGGGTTTTCTACGTCGTGCCAGCAATTTAAATGGGACCTCTTCTTTGCAACGTTGTTGGCATGTCTAATTAAAAGCTAGAAGTAATATGTCAGCTGACTGAATTTTTTTAAAAGGCTTATTAATGTGCTTTTCCAGTTTAGCCAGTGCAGTTAGAAGTAAGCACCACTGAGTTCAATGATGCTTACCACTAGGCAATGCTACATAGGACTGTAGTCATGATCCAGAAAAGTTTATGTGGCAATCCTAACTTCATTTGCCAAGAAGTAAGCCCCTCATAATTTAACAGGACTTATTTCAGAGTAGTCATGGTTAGGAATGTGCATTTATGCTACAAAAAGTCTTCTTGAAAGACTAGTCATTCCTCCTTCATATGCTCTCCGCATTTGTGGATTCTCCAAAAATTCATGATTTGCTCCTGCATTTCAAAACTTATCACTACAGTGAAACCTCGGTTTTCGTACATAATCCATTCCAGAAGACCACCTGACTTCCGAAACGTTCGAAAACCGAAAACTGAAAGTGGAAACCTCAATACAATAGGGAAATTCACGTCCAGCTTCCGAATATCGTTCAGAAACAGAAGCAGTTATTTCCGGGTTTTTTGCATTGAAAAGCCAAAATGTGCGTTAACGGAGACATTCGTCAGCCGAGATTCCACTGTACACCACTGGCTGAAACTGCACCTCCCTCCCTCCTCCTTACATAGTTTACATAGATTTTGTTCTTTAGATTCTTTTAAAGCAGGGGTCCCCAGACTTACCGAGCGGCGGGCCGGTGCCCGCCGCGCCGACCGCGCGGTGGGCCGGACTGCAGGGGAGTGCGCGCGCAGCGGGCCGGAGGGCGGGGGAGTGCGCGCCCGTGCGCATGCGCACACGCACACGGGCGGAAAAAAAAATCGGCGAAAATCGCTTGTGCGCATGCGTATGGGCCTCCCCCGACCCGGAAGTGCACCAGAAATGACCTCTTCCGGGTCGGGAGAGGCCCGTACGCATGCGCACAAAGGATTTTCGGCGATTTTTTGCCGATTTTTCAGATCGCCGCTGCGCCGCGCGCCGTGAGAGCGGGCGGCGGCAGCGGGCGGCGGGGGTCGTCGCGGGCCGGATTGGAAGGCCGATTGGGCCGCATCCGGCCCGGGGGCCGTAGTTTGGGGACCCCTGTTTTAAAGCTTAATAGCTTCCAAGAAGAGGTGCAAGCTTGAAGAGCTCTCCCAGACAAAGTTTCCAGCCACACTTGTAAAAGTTCCTTTTAAAATACATGTAAAATTAGATACAGAATTAGATTCAGAACTATAGGCAATGGATAAACAGAAATGAGATTATTCTCTAGGAAGCTGCTTGAACAAAAGCTATGAAAATGAATCAAAGAGATATGGAAGACTATGATTTCCATTTGTTTCCAGAAGTCTAGCACAGGAAAATATTCCTGGTACACCTTGCCTCTTCAGACTCTGATACTTTTGCATTTTAAAAATTAAAAAGTCAAACTAAACAGAAATCTTGCAGCAGCAGCATATTCCCTTCCCTCCCCAATGCAAAACGCATAGTTCTGGTGTGCAAATGAGTGTTTCGCATTTTATTCTACCATGGCCTGGGCTGTTTTCAAGAATTACAAAATTTAGCAATGCATTACATTGTCAACATTCATTGCTATTCTCTGCATGAGAGGAAACATTTGTAATTCAAACAAGAACAGCCAAAGTATTATTACAGATAAAGTGTTACTGGAGGTAGCTGGAAATATCAGTTTTCTCATCAATGTTGTCATATGTTAAGTGCAGGTATCTGGTTTGGAAAAGGGCACATCTGTGATATACTTCATGAGATTGAAACAGTTGTGTTCACTTATCATCTTTTTTATTCATTTTTTTTTACCCTAAACAGAAATCCTGCCCACAAAATTGACATTTGGAAGATTTGCATATACTGAATCACTGATTCTATTTTAAACCATTAGCCATTTTCCCACTCTCGCCACCCTATTCAGTTGTGTACATAAGAGATGTAATAGAGGCATTAAGTATTAATATTTTTATAATCAGTATGCTCAGTCCTAAGGGGAATATTCCCATCGATTTTTCTTTAGCTTTCATGTGATAATTTGCAAACTTCCCCAATTGCACATTTTACCTGTTTTAAAGCACAAATTCAACAGAGGGGAGGAGAAGAGGTAGTCTACTGACATAAATTTGATATAAATGTGATCATTCCATGAAGATGAAAACAAGATATGGCTTAGTTGGCCGTCCTAACCTTTCGAAGATGTCATCTCTCTCATATGCACACTTCAAATATCTGCTTCTTTATTGTTTTTAATGCAGTGGGGTTAGCTTTCCTATCACTTCTTAAAGTTGAAAGAAATATTGGACTGTTAATTGGAATACTGCAATGTGAAATCAAGTCACGGCTGCCATTTCAAGACTTGCTGGAGAATATGAACTGAAAGTCTACTCTTTCCTTTTGCCAGTCAACTTGCTGCTATGGCATCAGCTCCTGCCTAACTTGCTCCTTCAGTAATCTCAGCCATTTGCCTCACAAGTTGTAGATGGCACAGACTCCTTGTTCTCTGTCTTCATATGCCTAGAAAGATAGCCTGGGCTTGCAACCTTCACTTCTCCAACTCAAAGTCAAGGACATATAAACTGCATTTGCTCACATCCTTTCCTTAATATATAAAGCCTTGAACAAATTCAGGAGCAGGTTATGCGAAAGGCTCCAGGCCCCCGTATAAACATGTAGGTTTACGTAGATCATCTCTGGAAATGTTACTTGCGACAACACACCCTACAAAATATCACAGGGCAGTGACACAAAACCAGGCACTTTCAGCCATTGCTCCTGCATTCTGAATTGACCTACCCTCTGGCATACATGAAACATCATCCCTCGGTTGCCTCAGATCTCTTAGAAAGAAATATATTTTTGCCTAGGCCAGGCACCCCCAAACTGCGGCCCTCCAGATGTTTTGGCCTACAACTCCCATGATCCCTAGCTAAGAGGACCAGTGGTCAGGGATTATGGGAATTGTAGTCCAAAACTTCTGGAGGGCCGAAGTTTGGGGATGCCTGGTCTAGGCTTTCCTTGACTCATCAGGCCAGAACCTGTTATTACTGAGTTCCTATGTGTTCTAAGATTGTTTTACTGGTTTGTTATGTTGTATCTCTATTTTTATTATACTGTTTTCTTGTTTCTATGTTGTATTTTTGCACAGTGCTTAGAAGGTTTTAAATGCACCCTCCAGCCCAGCATTACCATAAGAGGCCCAGTCTTGGAGCCGCCGCCATTTTACTTTTCCCTCTAGGACACTGTGAAAAAAAAAATGGCAGGCTTCAGTGGATGTTAGTGGCATGATGGGAAATTTATTAGCAATGGCTCCCAACCGTACTGCTGGGGGAGCTCACGGAAGCATTGCTGCTCCTGTGGTCATTCAGTATCCCCAGCCAAACCCCACTATCACCAGGAAAGCCGATGGCAGAGGAGAGGGCCCCCTAGAGGAGACTTCAGGAAGGGCACCCTCCAACCTGAAGCTGACCAGACTATGCTAACAGTGCTGAATACAAAGAATAAATAGAAGGTAGGTCAGGATCTATTGATACATCCGTGGTTGAATTGCAGTGGATCAGCCAGCATTTTTTATTCTTAGCTGTCTAATAATAACCACTTCTTAAAAGCCTTTTTCTTTTCCAAATTCAACTGCTGGAATTAACAAAGCTGGGCGGAGGGAATGAAACGAAGAGTGGATTTTCGTGTGAAAGGGTTGTCTTTGATTTCCAACAATCTTTTAAAATAAGAAAAAAGTATCAATAGACGACAGATTCCAGTGCTTATATAAATCAGCTCTGCCTAATTATTTCCAGGGAACACAAGATGGATCTTCATTTAATCCCCAGTGTGTTACTGAGCAGGCAGAGCCAGGCCATTGGCGATAGCAAGTTTTGATTGCCAGCAAAGGGCTTGGCTTTAAACAAATCCTATAAATTAATGAAACACTCCAATCCCTATAGCATTCCTTGGGCCATGTAGTTCCTGCTTCATTTTATAATTGGTGAAATATTCCGCTGTCCATACACAGACAAAAGCTTAGCAAGCAGAAATAAAAAAGTGACCACTGAAAATAGTATTTTCAATGAAAACATAAAATGAACACTGAAAACAAATTTTCTGTCCAAGTTTCTCCAGTACTGGTAGAAACTGTACATCAGTTCATTACAAAACTTATCTTGCAAACGTGTGAGCTGCTCACAGCGTGCTTCAGAATGGATCTAATTTTGGAGAATGGATGGATCCAACTAAATTGGATGAAACCAACAGACTTAAGTTAAGCCCATGGATTGCAAGTTGGATGCCATTCATAGCTCATGGCCGCATGAGATAAAGCTTTGTCAGTGGCTGCAGCAATGCATTGCCACTTGAGGCACAGGTTGTAGCCCTCGCTCTGGCTGTCTTTTGCCAGCTGGTAAATACATTTTTAATCCACATGGTAAGTTATCTTATTGTTTTATATAATGGTTGTGCTTTTATCTGTGATCTTTGCCTTGTTGCGGCTTAGTATATTTTAACTATTTTTATATGACAGCGTGATTTTAAATTGTTGCAAGCTACCCCAAGTACTGCACCCGTGGGACTGAAATGTGTGCATAAATATATCTGGGCCTGATTAAAATGAAGCCTAAATAAATAAATAAATTTAAATGTGGACTCTACCCAAACTGGGCCTGTCACCTTTCTTGGGCCCTTTTGGAACTAGACCGAAGCTTCTGAGAAGCAAAGGCTCAACATTAAAGGTTTCTAGACAGCTTAAACTGCTGGAATTTGCTTTTGAACACCACCCTCTCCCATTTTGAGATTGGGTGCCATCACTATTATCTTGCAAGAGACATGCTTAACTGTTGAATTATAGCCAATTTCTTTGGCACTGTTTGCCACTTTCCCTATAATGCCCTGAATAAATACCCAAGTGCTCCTTGAAGATAGCTTTGCATCATGAAGATACACATAACTGATGTATGTCAGAACTTCAGTAACACATGGTCCATATTCAATGTGGCAACACAGAGATTTTAATGGATGAGAGTTAAGCACGTGTGTGAGTTTGACTGAACTGAATGGGGCTGCAAGTGTTTGCCTTTGGCTGGGTAGTTCCACTTGTCTGTGTTGCTACTTGCAAATCTAACATAGCTTCAACTTGTGATGCGGTCAGAAATAATAATACAATATTCCATCTTCTTTCTGGCATCACAACCGAGATGCTAATTAAGAGAAGCAGGATAGTACTAGTAGACAGGCTACCCTGACAGAACTCTCAGTAAAAAATAACAGAAATGCCAGCATAGTTCTAAATCAAAACAGATGCGAAAATTAGGATATCCTATCAATGCCAGTCAGGATGATTTTGGAGAGAATAGGGATTGCCACATAAATCTATTATTTCACATAGCCCATGCTTATCTGGATGAAAAATGGAATCTTAATGGCTGAATGTAAAGAATTGTACAGGCAATGGTACAATATGGAAAGCGGAACAGTCAAATATTTTTAAAGGTGTGAAATATAATAAGGAACAAATATAGAAGGGAGCCTACAATATAAATATATCAAAAAATTATTGCTTATTCAAAATCTCATTTACCTTTTCCTGTTCTTTGCAAACTTGCTGCCAGCCCTAATTCTCCTAAATCTACCCTTCTATATAATCTCAATGTTTTCTGCTCTCTTGGTCTACTTAATCCCTTTTCCTTTGCTGTCCTCTAGGCCCTGGAATGTCCTCCCAGAATACTTCATATTGACTTTGACTTGAAATCTTTTCTCAAAACCCACCTTTGCTGTGAAGGCTTTGGCTTAACTCCTTAGCCATCGTTGGGGATGGATAAATGTGTATGTTTTGGTTTCTGGACTTTTTCATTTTTCCACCCTTAAGATTTTCATATCAGCTTGTGATTATTTTTTTAAAAGTTCTCATGAAAATGCATGAGCATTTTAGTGCAATTTTTTTGCATGCAATTTTGCCCAACACACACATTTTTAAAGCATTTTTGCCAATGTAATGCATTTTGGTACATTATAATCATACATGGCTGGAGAACTATGCCACAAAATTCAGAGAAGTGCAAATTTTGAAGAAAGGCTGTGATTTTTGTTCACATATTATTTTTGAAAGTAAGAAGTAGGTAGGTTCACTTTTAAATGAAAACTGAATTAAATTTCTCCCCAATTCCTAGCCATCAGCCCCAGATGAAAATAAGCCTTTAGCTGCTTATATTAATGTCTATCTTTTGCGGCTTTTGAAATACTGTCATACCTCGGGTTGCAAACGTGATCTGTATGGGAGGCGTGTTTGCAACCCACAGTGCCACGTCTGCGCACAAGCATGACGTGATTTGGCACTTCTGCGCTTGCGCATGATGTCATTTTGCATTTCTGTGCATGTGCAAGCGCCGAAACCCAGAAGTAACTCGTTCCGGTACTTCCAGGTTCGGCACAGGCGCAACCCAAAAACGCGTGACCCGCAGCGTTCACAACCCAAGGTATCACTGTATCAAAATGTGTTGCTTATGCTAGCGTTTAAAGAAGACACCACCGTCCTGATGCCTTCAGATGTTAGACTATAGCTCCATCTGATGAATGCTGCTATAGAATATATGCTGATGTTATAATTAGCCTACTGAATACTTTGAAAAATCTCAGCAGGCATTTTAATCAAAGTATGATTTTATAGTTTCAACCAATTTCTACCTTTTCTGTATTGTGTCTTTTGTTCACTCCTTAGAGACTATTGTAATCAAGTGGTGCATGATATATTTAAACAAATAAAATATAATTAATATAATTATAGTAATAATTATATATTATATTATATTATATTATATTATATTATATTATATTATAATTATATAATATAATATAATTTAAGAGATTAAAATCAAAGGTCCGAGTCCAGGAAAGTCACACCGAAATTGGAAAGTTGTTAGTTGCAGCTAATGGATATCTCATTGGTTTCAATGGGACTTCAGTGTGTGTGACAATTCAATGCATGTTTAGTCAGATGGAAGTCTCACTTCATTTGATACAGCTTATGCCTAGCTCCATTGACTAGGTGCAGAGCCAAATTTTATTTGTTTACGATCCATTGTTTGCCTTGGATGAAAAGGGTGGGGGAATTGTAAGAGGCCAAGCGCAGGAAGAAGAAACTGTTCACAATGGTGCAAATTTGCCTCTGGAAGGAATTCCACAACCAGAACACCACCACTGAAAAGGCTACCTTGCAATATTTTGAAGGGCCTCTGTCACTAAACAGTAGCAACTTTGCTGCCATTATTACTCTGCTCAGATAAAGGGAATATAAATCGTCCCGTGTGCTTGCTGTGCTTCTCTTTAATAAAAAGACAGGAACTCAAGAGGAACAGACTATCTCAGGAAAGCCGGGGGGGGGGCTGCACTGCACTTCACATTAAATGCACATCAGCATAGAAAGATCTCGTTTGTAGGGCTGAGAGGTTGGTCTCAATAAAGGTGCTACGGCTTTGCTCTCTCTGCAGAAATATTGACAGCTACAGTGCAATCAATATTCCAATCAGTGTAGCAAAGTGGTTATATCATGGCAGAAGCCAACCTATCAGCTAAGCTTGCAAAGTCCGCAATACGGAAAATAGAACTGGAGTCTAATTGAAATTAGGGTCAAAGTGATGGCAGCAGATCCATGTGATTAAATACAAATCTGCCCCCAAGCACACAGAAAGAGTAGGGCTGGACCTAGAGAACCCTTTAAAAAAAACAAAAACAAAAGAGTCGAGGAGTTGCATTTTGCTACTGGATTTTACACAGCTGCAGGTCCTTTCTGCACACATACCTTTTCTGTGTTTAAATGCAGAGATAAGGAGAGCAAAAGTAAACTAATAATCATTTATATATATTCACCTTCTTTTCAAAAAGTGAAAATTAGGGGGGGGGGGAAAGCCTGTTAATCTTCTGTCTGGTGACAATTGGGATAACTCCAAGAGAAAATGTGTAAGGATTTCAAAAGGTTTGTTTGAGGAGATGTTAAGAATTCTAGAATACTCTCCCCGGAATAATCATGAAAGCCTGGAAACTCACTAGGATCCAGACTGAGTGGAATACATTCATAATTCCCGCTCACCTCCTCCCAACGGGTGGGTGGAGTTTGCGACCCCGTGCAGGGCTTACCTGGCCGGGTGCCACCCACCTAGAAACAGGGTGTAATTGGTCCGCTTCTGCCTGGCAGGCCAATGGGCTGCTGGTGGGGGTGTGGCCAGGGACAGGTACTGTAATTGGCCCGCTTCTGCCTGGCAGGCCAATGGGCTGCTGGTGGGGGTGTGGCCAGGGACAGGTACTGTAATTGGCCCGCTTCTGCCTGGCAGGCCAATGGGCTGCTGACGGGGGTGTGGCCAGGGACAGGTACTGGGGCCAATTTTGGCCAATGCTCATTCTTCTTCCTTCATTCCAGACTGAGCGGAATACATTTATAAAAGATCTTTTTACACAAAAGTCTGCCCAACCATAAAACAGTACCGTGTTGAGACTCTCATGTGGCCGTTACAAGTTGATTTTCATCCACATGCCAACACATGTCAAACGAGAAATTGTTTCAATATATTTCATTATTTTTAGCATTTTCACTGACTCAACATATGACAGAAGCCTCAGGTGTTTTTTTGACAGCAAGCTGAATTTTAGCAGGTTATCAGGAACCATGGGAATGACATATCTGGCACATATATGTATGTGGCATAGGACGGGAAACTTGTACAATCCTCCACTAATTCAGATTGCAATTGTGTCAAAAAGAAAAAAGGGAGACATGTCATGGCCAGTTCCGAGCTGTTGAACGGTAGCAGCAAGAAATACTAACACGTCTTTAAAATGACATTTCCTGGTAATATTGGCACAAAGCAAGGTGCAGTTCTGCAAAATTGGAGTCTCAGCG
Organism: Zootoca vivipara; assembly: GCF_965207765.1. Taxonomy (NCBI): domain Eukaryota; kingdom Metazoa; phylum Chordata; class Lepidosauria; order Squamata; family Lacertidae; genus Zootoca; species Zootoca vivipara. Next base: position 37,677,811 of record NC_142592.1, on the reverse strand, counting down.
CTGAAATATACATTATAGCTTCCTAAGACAACATGAATGTTTGGTTTCCAGATATGAACTTGCAGCAAATTTGCTCCTCCTCCTCCTGGTCTTTGTTACTCCCATGCAACACTGAGCTAATGCAAAGTTTGGTTTGGTGTGTTGTCCCAACCTAGACTCGGGGTTTAAGCCTTCTCCTTACTCACCACAAACAAACCTTTCAGATCTACGTGTGAACCAGGTCAGTGACTGAAATGACATTTAGCAATTTTAATGTCAAAGACTGTCAAATCACTCATCATAGATAGCTATCATCCCAAGGGGGCACTACAAAAAGCAGCAGAGAGGTGGTAAGAAGTAATGATTCATGTTGATTTACAATAATCTCTGCAGCTACCCTCAAAACGAAGTGTATACCTCAGCTTAGGGCTCCTAGTACTGAGTACCACCAGTGGTTTTTCTGTGGCAGTACTTACCTCTACAGAGTACCATCACCTCTTTCTTTAATGCCCCTGGCAGCCATTTTGTAATGCCACACACAGCACTTTTATCAAGACATCAGTTCTGGCACTTCTTTTTGCTACCAAAAACACTCAGTACCACTTGTATTTCCTTGTAATTAACTTTGTCCAGATTAAACAAACACATGGAAAGATGTGTTGGATGATGGGCTTGAGGGCATCCTGATCAAGTTTGCAGATGACACCAAATTGGGAGGGGTGGCTAATACCCCAGAGGACAGGATCACACTTCAAAATGACCTTAACAGATTAGACAACTGGGCCAAAGCAAACAAGATGAATTTTAACAGGGAGAAATGTAAAGTATGTAAAGAAGAGAAGGTTAAGGGGTGCTATGATAGCCATGTTCAAATATATAAAAGGATGTCATATAGAGGAGGGAGAAAGGCTGTTTTCTGCTGCACCAGAGAAGTGGACACGGAGTGATGGATTCAAACTACAAGAAAGAACCTAAACATTAGGAAGAACTTCCTAACAGTAAGAGCTGTTCGACAGTGGAATTTGCTGCCAAGGAGTGTGGTGGAGTCTCCTTCTTTGGAGGTCTTTAAGCAGAGGCTTGACAGCCATATGTCAAGCCATATTTGATTATGTTTCCTGCTTGGCATGGGGTTGGACTGGATGGCCCTTGTGGTCTTTTCCAACTCTATGATTCTATGATTCTATGTTCAAGGTCATACCACGAGCCAACCCTGGACTTCCATACCTTCAAAATCCCATTTCCATAGAGACCTATGTGCATAATTCTGAATCTGATCTGCATAGACACCCAGCACATGACCTGTACTACTATTTATTTTTTGCAGAGAATTGGTCTCATGTAGCTCCCCACCCCCCACAATGATCACCTTATACAGAGTGATCATTAAAATCAGTTGAATTATGGCGCTCAAATGGCGCTCCCTAAATCACTGCAAAAAAAAAATTAGAAAATGCTGTTGAATAAACCTTTTACTGACATATTTGCATTTAAAAAACCAGCATGTTCATCTCTTGAGAGCAATTTATCCTTAAGAGTGCACGCCTTTCCGATTCTTCACAATTTCTTCAGGGGGAAACATAGGGATGCACCCACTTATACTTCAAAATTATAGCTTTAAAAAGAACATTATATATTTTCAGCGTTTTGTAACTTAATCAAAACAAATTCCTTACCTGGCAGTAAAGTTGAGTGACATTGTGCGCACCCATGACTGGAGATCTATAAAATTCTTTTAGACGTCTCCTACAATTTACACATGCATGGCAAATATTCTTCCATTCACAACATTGCTGAAAAGCTAAAGAAAATAACAAAACAAGGAAAATTACTAGGGCGGAAAAATATAGAATACAGGACAGCCTAGCCAGAAAATATATTTTCCCTAGCAAATTAGAGTGTATTTTGTCATCAATAGGACTGTGTGTGAGAGAGGGGGGGAGGGAGGGGGGAGATGGAGGGGGGAGAAGGCTGTAGTACTAAAATCTATTGGAAGACCAACAGACCAAGAGATTTGGAGGTCCTGCATACCTATTGATGACAAATAACACCTAGCATAAATTTGGTGTTGTTCAGTCTACTTAATCAGATGCACAGCACAGCATACAAAAACTCACACCCCAAGAAATGTGTTTTTAGGCTTTATAGTGCCACCTTTTCCTGTTTGGAATTCACTATGACTAGGTACCATTTGTAATTTGTAACACCAGAAATTTAGGTTTGCACAATAAAAGTAGATTAAAGTGCTTTGTCAGCCTAGCGCAAGAGCTGCACTTTAAAAACAAACAAACAGATCTTTGAATTAGAGAAGTTTTGGGGCAAATACACTAAAAAGTGTGGGAATAATGAATGGTTAAGGGGGATATGCATATATTCCTCACAAGCAAATCAGGATGAAAGCTCATTGTCATATAACAAATCAGACAAAATGCTCAATAAAGACTGGGCATAGTCTGAAGATCACACAGACTTTGTGCAAGCAAGTCAGGGTAAAAGCTATATAAATAGGTCAGTTGGAGGAGCCCTGATCTTCTTTGAAAAATGCAGTTGGAAACGCACAATACAAGCTACAAATATAATAATGCTGCAGTCTGCTAGACATGCTGCACAAATTAAACATTTTAGATAATTGATAGTTCAGTGCAAAGTTAATGGAATTTCATTCCTGGCCCTGCAAAATACCAAGTACTGGTTGGGGTTTCACTGCTCATATGTACTAATGGTTTTCATCTTTCACATCACTGACAAAGAGTAAATTTTCCAGTAAAAGCATCAGAATGACTGGGTCAGAATCAAATAATGCTAATAAAACCAAATGGAAGAGGCAGCTATTTGGCAAATAAAAAACAAACGGAAAACAGATGAAACAAGGCTTATGATGTTCAGTGTTTATCAAACACCTCTTCAAAATGTTACAAATTCCAACATTCCTTAAATTAGGTACAGGTATTTTATATCTCATAATGCAGTAGAGAGAGAGAGAGACAAAGTGTTAATAAGCCCATTTCTACGTGGGTCTATGTGTATGGCACATTTCCCTAATTTTTTTGGAAATCTAAACATGGAAATTCAATGAATACTAGCAGACTTTATAGAACCCAGCCTAGCAAGCTGAGGAAACTCAACTCACCATTGCCAACCACCTTGCATGCCAGTTTTCCTTCTACCAACTTTCACACATTTTTCCCATGCAGAAACATTTCCCTGCTCTGTGACCTGAGATCTTTTAGGTGTAGATGCAAAATACCAAGCCCTGTTGCTTCTAAACAAACAAACAAACAAACAAACCAAAAGGCTATAGAATCTATTCAACTAATTACAGCTGGAGAACTGGAACAGCCACCCAGTTATTAAAGAAATGTTTAGAAAACAATAAACTTGGAGGGGCACAGTGTTCTCTTCAATGGGACTTACACCTTAGTAAACATGTGAAGCTTGTGGGTTGGTATACTAAAGAGATTTTCACAGTGACATTTATTTCATATAATCTTTTGTATCAAGGGTAACGGTCATTGCATTTCTGCCTCCAACTTCACTTGTCAAACATTAATGAAAAATCAATAATGAGTTATGTTCCCAATGTTTTCTGACACACCTGTGTTAAATCCTGAAGAAAGCAGCCCCATTCTGTGGGGCTGACTGGAATATACGAGAAGATTTCCTGCAGCCATTTTCCTCTAAGTGGATTCAACTCAGAAGGATCGATGAACCGTTCGATAAACCTGTAGTTTCTGCAGAGCGAAAAGACAAGGTGTGTGTGTGAGAGAGATTATTTTGGATAACTTTCTTTCTTTGCAAATCTGGGGGGGGGGGATGAATGAAAGGACAAAGGCTATTTACCACTACAAATATGACATTGCAGTTTGAAAAGGAACTAGTGACATGTGAGGCCACTCCGCCATAGCTTACTGCAGAAACCATTTTGATTTCTCAACATTCCTGTTGAATACTTGGGGAAAGGGGGGCGCTTTCTGAGTAGTCAATAGGAATGATTGGAAAGCCCAAATGGGGGAAGTGCAGTTCCCTGCAAGTCCCCCAGCCATGCACCTTTCCTAAGCCAACAACAAAACAGAACCTCTTTGCAGACAAAAAGCAGAAGAAGGCAACAGGTGGCAGACCAGGACTCACTATGTACTATAGAGAAGGGGCTTGACACAGCTTCTCACTAGCTGGAAAAAAAACGATGAGTCCCAAGATCCCTGGCAAGAAATGAGTTACATCATTTTCAACTAAGCTTTACAAGTAGAGATGAGAGAGAAATTCTGTTCACGTTTTAAGGCAAACAAAACTCACACTTTCCGAAACAATGCATCAGTCGACACACAACCCTCTTTTGGAAATTGCCCTTCTCCAGATTTTGCAATGCATTTTCCAGTCAAGCAATGTGTACAAAAACACACATAATTGGGTAAAGTGTGCATAAAAATGTATTATATTACAGGAAATTGCTTTGAAAAAAAAAAGTGTATATTGGGGAAAATGCATTCAAAATTGTACTGCATACAAAAAAAAATTGCAAAGTGATGTAGAAATGTGTATAAGTGAATTTAAGATTGGAAAAAGGAGAGCCTCAAGAGAAACTAAAATTAACAGATTTCCCCATCCCTACTTGCAAGTCCTCTCTGATGTGTATGAGGAGTCTCCCCGGCCACCGGTTACCTCTTCCCCAGGCTATAGTTTCCTTCTTCTTTTGCATGAGGAAGTCTAGAGGGCTGATTGAGATCCTGGACATAGCTGCCAAGTTTTCCCTTTTCTTGCGAGGAAGCCTATTCAGCATAAGGGAATTTCCCTTTAATAAAGGGAGAACTTGGCAGCTATGATCCTGGATAGTACTGGGAGCAGAGTATGAACCCCATGTCATGTCAGGCCCAGCTCAATAAAAGCAGGACCCAATTCAAAATAAGGCCAGACTGTCTGAGCAGGTGTATCGGTAGTACTCATTTGACAGAGAATACATGAAATGCACTTTGTTTGAACAGAACAGTTAATCTGTGGCAAAGCATGAGTTAAGGTATGAAAGCTAAATCCAGAAGAACACCCATTCTGCCAAACACAATTATGTTCATATTAATGTGTTGACTTGATATTCCCTTGATTAATTTTCATCACACTGTGTATTTGTTTTCTTTCAAGCTTATTCTAAATTAAGCCATTCTCCATGTCATTGTCAGTTCAGGTCTTGAATGCTTCTGCTAATAAAAGCTGCAAAAAGCCTTTTGACTTAATCAAACATGTCACATTATAGAATGATAGAGAAGAATTTGCATCTGTATCTGTGGCTAACAGTATGACCCTGTACACAGTTACCCAGATGCAACTCTCATTTTATTCAATAGTGCTTGCTACCAAGTATTTGCTTTTAGGATTGAAGTTCTAATTGCCAATATATCACATCTAAATGTCATAGACACACTACAGAAAGTGGAAGAAAGCCTTTTTAAACTGACTTTCTAATCAATGTAAGCATCATTGATTTAGAAACTAGGCCACTGCAGCAAAATAAGAATTACCCCCACTCAACCAGGTTGTTGGGTAGGACTTGGGTACGTGTGTTTTAACAAAAATTATATACTACTTGATTATAGTAAAAACTGTAAGCAGTTTACAACAAACATTAAAATTGTCAATAAAAACAGTGAAAACATTTAACAATAATTAAAACCAATATGTCTTGAATGCCTAAACAAAAGCATTTTAAGTAGGTGGCAAAAAGAGTACTGTGAAGGTATCTGACTGATGAAAATCGGCAGGGAGTTCCAGCATGTAGGTTTAATTTCTTACAACTATGGAATAAATACTACAAAGCAACTGCAACAGCATCAGTTCCACAAATCGAAGCAGTTGAGTGGACACATAAAGGGCCGGGTGACCACCTTGCAAATGGCTATCAATCACTAACATAAGGTGGATTACTAAATTTTGTGGAATGGTTTTCAAGAGGGTTTAATTCTGCTCATTGTGATTCGGAAATGGGTAATTAGTGCTGTAATTTGCCCTGAAGAAGTAGGCACCTGGGAGGAAGTTTTGACTCTTTTTGCCATGCTACACAGGTCACGAAAACATGGGTGTCAAGGATAGCTAGCATTGCCTGTAATGAAAACCTTTGCTTTTGTTACTCGCTATCTGGGTCTGAAAGCTTCCCAGTCAAGTTCAGGGGTTGCACATTTCCCTCCCCCAGCACCACACAATGCTCTGGAGCATCACTAGGCTTGTGAACCAGTCCATAAAGCCTTTTAATAAACCTCTAAGATGGTGGTGGTGGGGATTTCCTTAGGTTTGTGCAAGCCCTAACTTGGGCTAAGAGTATATTTTAAGTTGTACCCTTTGGGCGCATACAAAAGTGAGACTTTCATTCTGAGCTGTAGAAGAACGTTTGAGGGAAATAACACATCTGATTTCTACAGCATCTGATTATGAGCTTCAGTGATGTCACTGGTTTTAACAGTACATCCAGACAATCATTTTAAGGAGCCATTAGATGTATCTCATCTGTCCCTTGCACTCACTGACACATCCATCCAGAGCTTGTCCCCAATCTGGTCCTGCTTATCAACAGCATGTGAGAAAGGGACAAGTAATGCAGTTCATAGAGGCAAAGTAGAATCTGAATGGTGCAAAACATAGTGGGGGTTGGGGAGGGCACACATAAAGTTCTTCTGTTGGGCTCAAGGAACGGAACACAAAAGACTGTATCCAATGTAGCATGAGGGCAAGACTGGACACACAAAAATAATTTCCTTGCATCTTCCGGGCCTCACTCCAGGGCAAGTCATGTGACCCATAGGAGATCATGTGATTCCACGAGATCATGGCACCCAAAATGGCCACCCACACACTCTTGTATGAAAAAAATGGGATGTCCCAGTTTTCCCGGGACAGTTGAGGGGTATGTGACAGGATTCCATCAGTAGTTGAGATTGATAGTTGAGATTCCTGAATTGCAGGAGGTTGGTCTAGATAACCCACGGGATCCCTTCCAACTCAATGATTTGGAACCGTCTCCTTCGGGAGGTTGTGGACTCTCCATCATTGAAAGTTTTTAATTTGTATTTTGTATTAGCAAATATATAAACCACCCAGGGGATGGGTGGTATAGAAAAGTAACAAAAAATAAAGCATTCAGGATCTGTATTCTGCTTAGGACTCCTTCTGAAATGTACAATCAGAGCCTATCTGAAGCTGTTGTTTGTTAACTATACCACAAGGGAAGTGTAAATGGTTCTGTAAGCAGAGCTGAGAAATCACAGCAATATTTTTAGATATCACATAAGTGCTTTATAAACACCTCGATGTGGAGCCAATCTTCTTAGCAAACATCCTGACCAGATAGAAAGAACTAGACAATAATTAGGTGCTAGGTGGGTGGACATTTGCTTGTTGAATCAGGAGCATTTATGTGATTTTTGAAAACATTACAGTACACAAATTACCCAAATAAACTAGCGTAGGTTGAGCAGTAATTTGTTGGCTCCTCTACACTGCAAAATCATAGCGGATCCCAGTTGGAATCAGTGGCGCTTCAAGTGCAAGGAGAATGATCTGTAGAACATTCCCAGCACCTTCACACAACATTAGTTCCTATACTTTTCTTTAATAACCTGGAGGGCTACATTTATAAGCCTGAAAACAGACCTATATCCACAATGGAGATGTGGCTTTGTTTTATAATAACAGCTGATTTTAAAAGCCAGTAAGCATTCTGGTTCTTCCAACATTAGTTGTCTTAGACTAGGCTCATCTTTTAGTCAGGTGTACATTCAGCATGACAGGAGTTAATTTTTATACTGTACTGGTGTTTCCATGGATTGTCTTTAAGTTATTATGATGTTCACCACCTTGGTAACTTCTGTTTTAAAAGTTTTATTCCAAAAATTTGGATAAATAAGTGATATGTTGCTACCCTGAAGGATCTCAAAAACTTGCAAATCCCCATATCTTTAAGAGCTGCAAAGATGGGGAGGAAACAGACATATTAAAGCTACCGTTATGCACTTCAACTTTCCATCAGTCGGTCAAGTTTACTGCTTATAGCCAAAGGCTGCTGCAATGTATACTATGTCATTCAATAAAATATACTAGTTTGCTACAAAAACCTAAAACATTTACATTGTTAAAACATGACCTGGAAACTTGAATGTTGAGCATAGAGAGCCAAATAGATAAAAGAATCCTCTGCTACTGGTTCAGAGTTCAACAGATGGACAACACTAGGTTAGCAAAAAATAATAATGCCTGATTGACCTCGCGAATGGATTACCCTCTAAAAACGGGGTACATCATGCTGCCCAACTGATGGGCAAATTTGACCTTTCAGTGACCGAGCTCAAAGAACTTTCCCTACACTCTCAGAAAAATATTTTTAAACGGACTACAATTACAATCCCCCAACCCAAAGAAACCCCCTGTGTCTTGACTAGCTATATGCCATGCAGAAGGAGGATGTACATAGCTCCTTCTAGGCTTCTATGTTCTATCACAACAGTCAGTGCTGGATTAAACCCTGTGGAAGCCCCGAGGCAGTTGAAATATTGAGGTTCGTCTGCAAACTCTAGTGGGATAACATTGACCTAAGAAAGCTTGATTTTAATTTTATTTCAAGATCAAGTCAATATTATTTTGATCTGTTGTTGCGGGGCCCCTAAAAGGCATGGGGCCCATAGGCCTGCTCTGCCTATTTGGTAACCCAGCACTGAAAACAGTATTGAAAATGGCAAACAAATTTGCATGTTCATATTCCCCTTCTCCCTGCAGCTATAAACGGTGCAAAAGCATATTTCAAGGCCAGGCTTTGGCAATGTTGCTTCTGATTGAGAACTCAATTTCAAAAGTCCAAAACAGCATACAAAGACAATCATTAGGCACATACAGCATTTAATGTAATGTATGGCTGTAGATGGGGAAGGCAAACTCTAGCCTACTGTGTTTGGCTGGGAGATGAGCACAATGCCACCTGCAGCCACTCTTACAACTATTATGCACTTGACACGCTTTGATTCCAAGAAGAGGCATAGGCCACCTAGCTTCAATGAGTAGCTGAGCTACCTCCCATTGGTTAGCAAGCTTGGAGGGTCTAATGATAGGAGGGCCTCCTGATTCTGTATGCAGCCAGACAAGTGTTCCATCAATTGTTTGGCCAAAGCCTATTTTAATCATGGCAAAAAGGATGTGATCACTCCCAGCATCCTATTGACACTGATTGAGGATCATCGGTTTGGTGGGAAGCTGATTATTCTAGGCTTCGCTTCTGTGGATAAATGAAGCTACAGGTTACTGTGGAACAGGGAGATATGAAGAGGGGGTAACCTTGTAATAAATTTTTTAGTTGTTTTACACTTTGGTAATAGATAAAAGTTTCCCATAATGTTGATTTTTTAAAAGTTTGACCCAAGAGGTGGGGAGTTGTGAGAAGAATATGCCAGTAAAATGTGATGATAATCTTCCAAACATTTTGTATACCTTCCACACAATGAAATTTATTTGGGGATCACTTTATAAATCTTGGAAGCAGAAAGGGATAGAATGTTCCTTTCTGGGTTGTTTTCAAAATGAATATTAGGAGGAGGAGGAGGAGGAGGAGGAGGAGGAGGAGGAGGAGGAGGAGGAGTACCCCGCCCATCTGGCTGGGTTTCCCCAACCACTCTGGGTGGCTATTGCTATTTTATTTTGCTTAGTTGCCAATTATTTTATTTTTATTTTAACATGTGGAATTTATATTTTGTAGTTCATTTTCATTTGTAATACTTATTCTGATTTTTACAGATTTTATTGAGTTCTATATGTTCTAAAACGTGGAATTTTCATTCTATTCTTGTTGTTTTAATGGGATTCACTGTTTAGTTGTTAGTTGTGATGTTTTTCTCTATTTGATTTTTATTTGTAATGTTTTAAGGTAAGTTGTAAATTTGAATAATATTTTTTATTAAAGATTTTCATGAAATACAAAAGAACGTGCAATGTCTCTTTCTTTTTGCGTACATTTCAAGATATTTTTTTCTCTTAAATATAAGTGGTATATAAATTGTTGGGTAAATTAATAAGCAATACTATAAAACTGATATTACAAAGCTGTTTCATTCAACAAGCTACTGAGAAGTAAACAATAATGTACAAATCAAAACCCCATTTTCAACACAAATTAATTCACAGAATACCTTGGACAATATACTTCAAACAGAGCAGATGGGTAGAATATTAGATTCACTTAAAATGAATATACAATATACAGTATTGCATTTTTACAGATAATTAATCCTCCAAAGGTTGTTATAATAAGGTAATGTTATATTATTCACTGCATTTTAGAAAGAGCTTACATGTTTCTCAAGGTCATAAAGCCCCAAGATTTATACTGGCAGGCTCTTACTCTTACCGCACGAGCAGTATGTTTCAAACACTAAGTGGCATTGTTACTTACTCAGAGGACTATCAGACACAGCAGGGAAGACTGGGAAGAGGTTTAGGGAGTCATATAAGATGGGGGGGGGATTTGCTAGGGAAGGATCAGATGACTGACTAGGCAGGGCAAAAGTGATTTGGGAATCACTCTAGTTTTTATTGTTGTTTTCAAAACAAGCAACTCTTGAGAAAGGACTTAATCCGGGGAAAAGAAAGCATTTAGACAAATACGAAAGCAATCAAACATTACTTTTTAACCATATCTCTGTCTTGACTTCGTTCAAGGTGTGGGACAAAATAACTCTGTGTGATCAGCCACACAAAGATATTGTGTCTTCCCTTAAAGAGGGCACGCATTGTGGCGAGACCTGGAAACCGATCCCCTGTATTGTGGATGAGTGAGATTGGACAGCCTCAACACCCGATTGGTAGGTCCCTCGTTGTTGGGTGCAATCTGGCCAATGGGACACAGTCCAAACGGATCAAGGGACCTATATATACCCATGCATGTGACCCAGAGCTTCCTCTTTCAGCCCGTGCATTCAGAACACCCACCCACCTCTCCCTACCTTTAGGGCTTTGTTGCACTTGACCTTGCTATGCTGTCATCTGTCGTTGGGAAAGGGGCACGGCAGGAATTGTCCCCACTTGGCTGATTGGCTGTTGCCATTTGGGTTTCACCTGCCACGTAGCAAATCGTCACAACTTGTAAGGTTGCGGATAGGCTCTGGTTCAGGTGATAGGGATGGGGGAACGCTCTTGCCATCCCTATGTGAAGGGTATTCCGTTAAAGGAATCCAGAGACTCAAATTGGTTTGGTCAACCCCTGTGAGGGGGTTGTGCCCGTGCCTGAATCCAGGGGGACATCTGGGTGGCAGACATAGTCTGTTCCCAACTTTTTGCCTATCCAGGTGTTCACCCTTGACTGACCTATGCTGGCCTGGGGAGTGGTGCTACTGGAAAGGCCCTAGCTCATCCTCTTAGGTTTCTTAGGGAAATGGGACAGGCAATACCGTGTACCATATTTTCCATTGTCAGGGGTTGTCATGCTGTTGCCTACAGGCTGCTCGTTTCCCCACTTATACCTCTGCAGGTGGTTTGTGTTTAAATAAAGTGGCCTAAGTTCTGCCAAAAACCAAAACTAAAATTTGAGTCAAGTGTGAATTTATTTAGGGAGGGGGGCGTTTCTGGGTCTGAACACGCAAAATTAAAGCAGATTCTGTGTGCTGTTAGTTTTGTGTCTATTGGCCCTAAAATAGTTGAGCTGACAGTATCATCTCTCTCTCTCTCTCTCTCTCTCTCTCTCTCTCTCTCTCTCTCTCTCTCTCTCTCTCTCTCTCTGTGTGTGTGTGTGTGTGTGTGTGTGTGTGTGTGTTGATTGTGTTGTTTGAACCAAATAAAAGGCAGCATGTAGCATGGTACTATCTTGCCAAACAGAAAGCATATGAATAGAATTTTCCTATTGTGGTGGTTTCAGTTGTGTACTGTCATATCCAAATTTTCTGGCTGATTTTTGGTGGCACATTGTAAATTACTGGAAATGTGTATGCTAGGTGTCTTTGGCTGGGTGACAAATAGATCTGAGAAGCCTCTTTTTAAGTCCTGTGGCAAGCAAATGTTAGACACTGAATGGATCCCAAAGTATATGGCAAATAAATCATAACTCCCTCAACATTTTTGATATAATTGTGATACTATATATTCATCATATGCAATGCAGTGTATAAGAGATGAACTTACACCAAGGTGACTCAAGTTCAAATCCTTGTTCCACCATTAAGTTCACTGGCTTACTTTGGGCTAGTTTCAATTTTGCAACCTCACCTACTTGTGATATTGGTGCTAATATAAAAGTAGGAAACCTTCATCTCCTCTGGTTCGTTATTGGAGGAAGGGTGGAAAATGGAAACTGAATGAATTACTTTATCATGCATGGTTCAAATTCCAATAGCGTTTCTGAGAAAACAAAACACACAGATGACTTTCCACATATTTGCTTCTTGATTTTACCACAATGCTATTTGTTCAATCGCACTTTTTTTTTTAAAGAACAGTTTTCTGTGCAGAAAATACTGTATGTCCAAAAGTGCTTCTGGTTTATAAGTTCAGAGATTCCCCAGGTCCTCAAGGGACTATCACGGAGCCAAAGATTTTGCATTTTGATCTTAGATTCTGCTAGCAGATGTTTAAAAATGCATGTAACTAGACAGCTCCCTTTTGGCTACACATCTGAGAAATCTTGAAAACCTAATTTATTCTTTCAAAGGTCAGCTGTAACAGACACCCAAAATTGGTTTCAAATCCTCCTGGGAAAACTGTCGAATAAAAAGTCCTTCTGTGTTTGAATAATTTTACCCATTTTCAGCATGCATTCATTTCTTCCACAGACAGATAATATATCTTGACAAGCTTATGTCCTATATGTGCTTCTGCACTCATATATATTAAAATCATATCAAACAAATATACACAGTGTAGATAGTATGACAGAATACAGTTTTGGCTTACCAGCAGCCATGCTAAACATTTTAAGGTCATGGATCCTAAGCAGTCATCTTAAACTGGGTAAAGCTGTTCACAATATTAGTTGTACAATGGATACATTTTTACTGGCCAATAATACTCAGCGACAAAAATCAAGGCATGCTGTATCCAACTTGCATGCCTACTTGGTATTATCTGGGGGGAAGAATTTCTTGCATAGCACTTAACTGAAAAAATTTCACATAAATTCATTAATCTGTACATTTTAAAAATGCAAAATACAGGTTCTGAGCAGATTTCCACATGTAAATTCAAAACACTGAATTTCCCTGAATCTGATGGGACACCAAAATTGGAGGGGAATAAAAGATAACCCTGGGCAAAACTGCATTCTAGTTATAAAAGAAAGAAAGAAAGAAATCTTGGTCTAAGTTTTGGATTGTGGTGAGCTGTGCATTTTTTAGGACTCACCTTATTTTTCTGATTTTAAGTTATTTTAAACTGTTTTTAATGTGATTTAAATTGTTGTAACTTGCTCTGGGACCTTAGAGTGAAAGGCAAGTAATAAATTAAGTTAATCATAATTATTAATCACAATTATATAACACACTCCCTGGAGAGGTACCTTCTTTGGCACCAGGCAGTTACCTTTTCATTTCCCCAGCTTTTTAGATCCACAACTTTTAATCCACTAGATTTTAGATCTACTGTGTATTTTATTATATTGTATAAATACTATGCAAAATTTTTGTAACATATTACTTAGCTGAAGAAATGCACTGAAAAATTAAGAGAAGGGAGACTTTTGAAGGACGGCTGCATTTTGACGTGCATATTATTTCAGGAAGAGCAAATTAGGTAGGTTTGCCTCTAAATGCAGATTGAATCAAATTCCTCATCTATCTCTACTCAATGCGCTGCTCTGTGTGTAGATGCAACCTATCAAAGCAACTGAAAATGTCCCACACCAAATTGAAAGTTAAGTCCCTAACATAATGAGCTTTAAAAAAAATGAAATGAAATAAAAAGCTTGATCACAAGCCCACTCTTCCCTCTTGCTGTTTCCAGCAACTGGTCCTCAGAAGCGTTGCTGTGGATGAGAGCAAAGCCATCATGGTTAGTAGCCTTATCCTCCATGAATAAGGTTCAGTGGTGATGAGTTCTGTTACAATAACAAGTGCAATGGTCATATGCTTACTTTAATTAATTAACCTTTAGTAACTAGACTGGAGCCAGCTACAGAGATAACAGAAACTCCTTGTTGCAACAGCTCCACAGGCTATAGGTCCATTTCTGGGCAGAATTCAAAGTGATGGTTATGACCTCTAAAGCCATATAACAGCTTGGGTCCAGGCTATCTGAGGGATTGTAGTTTCCGATATGAGCCACTCCACCTTTTGATCTACTTCAAGCAGGCTTTTTCCTTGGTCCTGCCATGTGCATTGGGCCACAGTAGAGGGACTTCTTGGAAGATGTGCCCAGATTGTGAAACATGCTTCCATGGGAGGCTAGACTGGTCTCCTCTCTGTTTTCCTTCCAGCAGCAGGCAAAGACCTTTTTGTTTAGATAGGCCTTTGGCCACTAACTAGCTGCAGATTTTGTAAATTTTCTTCTCCACTTGTGCTTTTAAATGGTTTTAAGTTGTTTTGATTCAGTGATGCTTTTAATATGGTAACCGTTTAAATATTTATAACTGCTTTTTTCCAGTTGTACCTTTTAAATTCATGAGCCTCCTTGGGTTCTGCACGGGGGAGAAAGGTGAGATATTAATGAATTGATATAGGTAAGGGACACAATAGGTGAAAGGCAGCTGAGACCCATAAATTTAAAATAGGACAAGGGAGGTGAACAACTGACGATCACTTGAGCACATTAGATGTGTGCTTTATATGAAGATCCCATAGGAAAAGAAATAGTTTCAGTACTGTATATGCACACATATACACACACAGGCTTTTTGGTGTTTTGTTTTGTATTACACCATTGTTTGCTCATTTAGATGAAATGGCGAACTATGGTGTGCAAGAAAGCAGAATACCAATTTAACTTTCATATCCCATGAACAATATTTTTTCAGGATGCCTCCCTTTCCCGGACCTTTCACTTAATCTGTCAGAGGGAAATTGCATGATGGCGATTTAAAATGAGAAGTCAGTGAATTTCAGAGCAATGCAAATGAATCATTTTTGTTGGTCTAATGCAGGGGTCAGCAACGTTTTTGAGGCTGGTCCAGTCCACTCCCCGGCAGACCTCTCGGTGGGCCAGAGCATGCATGCCCGTGCTCACCCGCGCATGCGTACACGCTATTTCCGACGCACTTCCAGGATGAAGGAGCGCCCGTGCGCATGCACACACACTGTTCTGCCTGGCCTTTGGGCTGGACTCAGTCTGATCACTATGTTTTTCCTCCCCATGCCGATCCACTGAAAGGAAGCTCATGGGCTGGAACTGGCCCATGGGTTTAGGTTGCTGACCTCTGGTCCAATGTAACAAATTAAAAAACAACAACCAGATAGATAAATTTATATGAACTTTTATTTTGGAATAAGTCTCACTGAATACAGTCGGAATTACTTTTGAGTAAAGGTTCATAGAGTTGGGGGTTTTGCTATACAGTACAGTATAAACTTTTTTTAAAATGTGACCCTAACTATGTCTACTCTGAAGTTAATCCTTTGAGTTAATAAGGCTTGCTCCCAGGTAACTGAAGTTAAGAGGTCTGAAGGTGCAGCCCACATTTTGAAATTTAAAAGCCCAGTTGGTTCCTATCCTTGAAAAATAATGCAGGCTAACTATAAAATTTCCTGAGCAACCTCCTCAATTTATTGTTCTAGTGGAATTATAAATCTTATGGGTTTATTCAAAAGTATTGATATCCTGATTGAAAATAAAATGTATTCATAGAATAAAGAAAATTAAAGAACGTATACGCCACTATTAATCTCCACTGGTTAATGAAAATGTGGGCACATTATCCAAAAATCACAAAACCCAACCTAATTTTCTGTGATGTTTGGCTACTTGTGTACCACCTTAATTTCCAAGGACAAAACTTTTGAAAGAGCTGTTCACCTGCAAAAACACTGCATGAGGCCTCTTATTAGATGAAGAAACAAACCTGTACTGCAGATTGAAATCAAATAATTGTACCACGTTCTAAATCATTTGAAATTGTGATTAAAGCCCCATTTTCATACAGTAATGAAATACATTTTTAAACGATGATTGACTGAGCACTGCTTATTGTTAATTTGGTTATAACAACAACCTCACCGCTTCAGAGCAAACCATTATAATTACTGTTTTCTGCAGTTATGTTTAGTTTGAAATTCAGTTGAGTCTAGCCATCTGTAAAATGAACTTCTGCTTGCACAACTTCACTTCCTCTTCTCCCAACCAGAAGTCCCCCACCATAACCAAAATCTTCTCAAGACAGTTGGGGGGGCGGGGGGTCCAGAGCACATTGGCGGATTGTTGCTAGGGCTGTGCAGTGGAGGAGAGGAAAGAGGAGTCCACTCACACAATGTTGGATCTCACCCACAAACTTTTTCTTAGGCCACTCTTCAGGAGGCATATTTTATTTTATTTTGTAGACTGTCCTTCATCTGAAGAACAATGCATTGGAAGAGAAAACAATTTTGAAAACAATTCCAAAACCATTGGTACTTGAAATAGGTACATAAGCCACAATCACTCCATAAGATCAGTGAACAAATTAATCCATCACAATCATTTTCTAAACAGTAGTGCCAAAAAATATTATGAAGAACAAAACAACAACCACAACCACATTTGTAAGGCTCGTTAGCAGGCCTGCTCAGTAGGGACCATATCTGAATCCGTTACAAGGGGTTTCCACTAAACAAGGGGCCATCAGACAAGCAAAGAAGCAGGACTTCTGGTGACGACCTTAAATCGTGGGCAGGGTCATATGGGTGAAGGTGGTCCCAAATAGTTTAGAGTTAGCACCAGCAGTCTGAATTGGGCCAGGAAACAAACCAGCAACAACGGGTGGAATCTTGAGATCATATCTACTGACTTCGTGTTCCCAATCAACATCTGGGAAACTTCACTTGTATCAGTTAACGTTTCCAAACCACATTCAAAGGCAGCCCCACAAAGAGTACAATACAGCAATCTAGTCTGGAGGTCACCAGTGGAAAGCATAAACAAGACTAAGTCCACCCTACACACAGCCCAAAACAAATGCGAGTGAGCTGCAGGTGGAAAGAAATCAAGTTTTTAAGAGGTTTTAGAATTTCTTGGGCAGATTGAGTCTGCCTTGTGCAGCCTACACTATATCTCAAGAACCAATGATGTCTATAGGCCATTATAAGGCCCATAAGTTCAAAGGCCTCTGCTGCATCAGAGGTGTGGAAGGCATGGGGATGCCACAGTCCACATTAGGCCTACAAATGTATAAGATTGTTGGAGCTCCAACCTCCTCCCAGCCAGCCTGAGAAGCACAGACCTGAACCTTCACAGCTCAGAACCAAAAGTGTATGGCCTTCTCCATTGGTGCCAGGCTGGCAGGCCTCTAAAATCCAACACACCTCCACCATCCCTGGTTAGTTGGTTTTACCTCTTTGCTTGTACCCATCAAGCACAGAAGTAAACCAAATAGCTAGTTTCCTCCCCTGTTTAAGGAGGGAGCAGGAATCACCATCTCCCACTCTGCAGCTCCAGCATTGGGAAGAAGCCATAGGATTGTCCTGCTCACCATAGCCTGGCTGACCTTTCACCATATTGAGATGGTAAGTCAGGTGGCAAGCATAATTGTTGGACTCTGATCAGTATTAGAGGAAATATATTATTTCCAGGCACCCTTGAGTATCAGAACCTGTGATTGAGATATTAAACACAGATCCAAAGCCTTAGTTTTATCAGAGGGGCTCATTACAGCATTTAAGGAGAGGATAGTGGATATTATTTTCAGGGATAAGGTTTACCTGTTGCTTACAGGCATGTTTAAATTTTCTTTTGAAATGTATCAGGAGCACATGGATGTAGCAGAGCTCATGAGTAAGGTGTGCATCTTCTGTTGTCACTTATTTGGAATATGTACTTCAGTCCTGAGGTTATTTTCCTTATCATCTTCTAATAAGCACATGCTTATCCCTCCTAAGGGTATGCGGGTGGTGCTGTGGGCTAAACCACAGAGCCTAGAACTTGCCGATCAGAAGGTCAGCAGTTCCAATCCCTGCGACGGGGTGAGCTCCCATTGCTCGGTCCCAACGCCTGCCAACCTAGCAGTTCGAAAGCACATCAAAGTGCAAGTAGATAAATAGGTACCGCTCCAGCGGGAAGGTAAATGGGGTTTCGGTGCGCTGCTCTGGTTCGCCAGAAGGGGCTTAGTCATGCTGGCCACATTACCCGGAAGCTGTATGCCAGCTCCCTCGGCCAGTAAAGCGAGATGAGAGCCGCAACCCCAGAGTCATTCGCAACTGGACCTAACGGTCAGGGATCCCTTTATCCCTCCTAAGAAGCAGAAATGCTCATGCAAGGTGGAATTAAGGATTAATTTGCAAAAGAAAATTTAAAAGTACCAAATCGCTAAACTGATAGCTAGAGGGCAGTATGGAGAGGATTTAACAACATGAAAGTAAATGAACAATATTTTGAGAATGTACCAGCAATTCTCCAGTACAATTTTTCATCCACAGTTAATTTAGCTATTAATTTAGTTCATTTAGCTATGAATTGGATGGATGGAGAAATAAAATAAATTTCTTGATGAAAAAGGAAGGTTGAGGTTGATCCTGAAATATAGTGGAGACTCAAGCGTGCCAATTGGCCACATGGGAATAGAAGTGATTGGAGAGAAGAGGAAGAAGAAGATGGGAGTGGGGGAATAGGCATTTGAAGTGCTGACAGCCGGAGAAGAAAAGTGACAGATGTCTCACCTCTTGTCCCCACTTCATTAACTCAAGATGTAACACTCACCCTAGAATCACAAAGCCGGAAGGATCAGTTTCTGCAACCCAGGCATCCAATGCCCTAAAAATGATTGACACTGTATAAATGCAATCCTATGCACACTTGCTTAGTGAGATTTATTTCTGACTAAACCTATATAGAACTGCACTATATTAGTATTCTACGGTTCCACGGGACTTTTTGATACTGTTTCCACTCACCCATGCAGTTTTTACTCCATAGTAACAAGGATTTGGGAGTACGTTTGTTTCAGCTTCACATGCCATGAAACCACCTATAGATGAAGTCAGAATAAGGGTCAGTCCATTGAACCCAAGTTCATATGACAGTAGCAGACACTTTGGAGATTCCAAGGAAGTGGTGAAAAAAATATGGATCATTTTGACTTCCTCTTCCCATAGTTCGGATCTTATCAGGGGCAGAAGGGGATGGAAATCTTTCCCACAGACTTTTTTATTAACTTAAAAAACATTGTCCCCTTTCAAACAAGACTCAGAAGCATGAGAAGTATAGGATCATCATGAATGTTCCTTGGAACAGGCAACACAACTCTTATATAATGAGAATGACTGGTTTACTGGTCACTGGAGGACACTTTAGCCCTGAATAATAATAATAATAATAAATAATAATAATTAATATTACTACTACTACTACTCTGGCCATCTGACTGGGTTGCCCCAGTCAACCTGGGCAGCTTCCAACATGTAAAAAAACACAATAAAACATTAAACATTTAAAAACTTCCTTATACAGGGCTGCCTTCAGACGTCTTCTAAAGGTTGTCTAGTTACTAATCTCCTTGGCTTGGGGGAGGGGGGTCACACAACTCCATATCCTCCACTGTTTTTCCAATGAAAATAGGGATGTCCTAAGGAAAAGTGGGACATTCTGGGATCAAATCAAAGCCAAGACGGCTTCTGTAAAACCAGGACGGTGCCTGGAAAATAGGGACACTTGGAGAGTTTGTTAGTATTGATCTGTATATCCCAAATGTCTTCGGGCCATGCATACCTGAGAGACTTCCTATAATATGTCATAAAAATTTACAGAGCACCTGAATTCTAGAAACATTTTCTAGAACCAGTAGAACTCCCCCTTGACAGATACATATAAAATTTCATTTGGAATTCTAAGTTATTATTCTTTTGTTTTCAGGGGATTTGACATATTTGCAGGTTTAATTGTTTCAAACTGTTGTTATATTATGTTGAGGTTATAAAGTAAAATAAATGAAATGCTGTGGCGGCGGCAGTGCCAAGCTCAGCTCTGTACATCAAAGTGGCACCAGGACTTAAATACACACAATTCAACGTATGACAGCAACTGGTCAGCCTGATTCTGATCTCATGAAACCTCTTTAGCATGTAGAATTTGCATTGCAGGTGCTTAAGTGCACTTGAAGGTGAGACAGGTCCTCTAGCGTTCTTCCTCTTCCTCTTAAAAACCACACACCTTATAAACCTGTTCCAAGTTTTGAAAACTGAAACACTTATGGGCCTTTGCCTGGTAGCTAGATTATCAAAGTGTCAAGCGATTGTTTTCATCTATTGCTGCTGAGAAGCGCAACCCACTGCTTTTTATTATTATTATTCCTTTCCATGGAAAGGGGATTGAATGGGGATAAATAAAGCAAGGCGTTTTTTGTTTTGTTTTTGTTTTTCAAAAGGGCAATATTTTCAAATTAGCATCCAGCAGTTGAGTAGGAGCTTTTGTTAGCTACTCCTCCTGACTGTCATCTTTGGTTTCTGTTGCCATAGAAACCACAGCATCTAGTATTCAGGACAGTACTCAAGGCTTGTGAATTCATTCCCATTCCCAAGTCTGCTCCAACCAGGTACTCTGGGAAAATTATGCTGGCTGGGATGATCAGGATCTCCACAGCAGGCTTTCCAAAGGTAAAGCTGTGGAGAGGTAGCAATTTATTACTTCTTTTTATTAAGCTTTTACCCTTTGATTGTGGTGTTATTTCTAGTCTCAGTGCAGCAGCTGCCCCCCTCAGTTAGCCCTCCAAATTGAGCTCTCCTACACAGACTGATTAGAATGACCATCAGAAATAGAATAGAAATGGCTATCCACTGTTACCCTAATGTGACCAGGAAGGGAGCTCTGTTGCGGTCAATGATGTCATGATCTCTTCTGCAAAGTGACAAGCTAAGTAACAACCACTGGAGTCAACTGCAAGCCTTGGCAATGCAAAACTGATATTTACAGCTGCCATTCTCAACTGAAGTTTTGCTGGTGACTGGAATGCAATGTCAGGCGTTATCACTTTCTTTGGATAGCAAAACAATGATTAATTCAAAGCAGAATGCTTTTCACCCCAGTAGTCTGGGTTTCCATATTTCTATTGGATGGGGGAGCCTAGACATCTGAAGGGGATGGAGAGTTGAGGTTTCGGATTCTCTGTACTAAACCTCATTTTTCCACATAAGAGGACACGAATGAAGACAGATCTGTATCATTTTGAGTGATGGATGAACCACCACCATCTTGGTTTGTAAAGTTTTGTTTGTTTGTTTGTTTTTGAGGGGTGGAGGTTGAAATAGAAGGCTGCTGCTGTTTCTGAGCCCATTCCAAAGTTCAGCTCCCATGTTCATATGACATCAGTGGGAATGAAGCAGGACTCAAACACCACCCCAACTCCCCTGTACTTCCTAACCTTGCTCCACTGCCCTTCTCTTTTCCTCTAACGCTCACCTCTTGATGTCAGTGACCAGTGTCAATTACATCCTGCCATCTAGATCACTGAACTGATCATAGAAAGCTACCACATTGGGGGAGAAGGGCTCCAGGTTACTAGCTTTCTATGTAAAGGGAATTGTTTTGTATGAAGGAACATTGTCTTACGAGAGCCCACACACAGAATCTGAAGGTACAGCCCAAACTCAGGACTACTTCCCAAATGAGAACCAGGCCCTGGGGATTCATGGTTTCTTCCACCTGGGCCATCAGAGAACTTAGTATGGAATTCAGATACCCCCAAAAAAATTATACCCTGAGGCTCCTTCTGCCTTGGATACTATTGTTCCAGCAGTCCATGTGCCAGGAAGTAATGGAAGGTTCACAGAAAGCCCTCATGTGTGGCCTTCACATAATCGCAGGCACAGCCAGGTAGGAAAGGTATCTATAATGGCAGAAGCTGGTGGCTATGGCGGAAGAAGAGTAAGATCCATATGAACTGATGCAAATGTTTCCCTTCTCCATGCCATTTGGTGATACATTCTGTAGTACAGGCAATATCTCATTAGTAAGCAACAGTAAACTAGAAATAATTAGCTGTCTCTTGCCCATAAGATTTTTGGATAAGGAGATGACTGAGAGGGGGGTTAACTTAAGACATGTTGCTGGAACAGATGATGGCATAGCTGTCTAAGAAATTATTTGTATGACCATATGCTCTGAAGGAGGAGTAAGTTCTAAGCCTCCTTCAGTTGTTTCTTCTCCACCCCGTGGTTATAATTGTTCAAAATCGCAAGAAGAGCCTACATGTGTGAAGACTTTCTGCTTTAGATCTTAACCCCCAAAGTGTGGGTAGCAGGAAGGGGATACAACAGCAGTAGCAGGGCTAGCAAGCAGGGTGGTGAGCGCTCACTCTCTCTACCCCCAAATTTGATCCATGAAGAGAAGTGATTAAGGGGGAAGGGGGTCCTGAGCCAGTTTCACAGAAGTATCTCAACCCTTCCTGTGGCCATCCTGTCAAGAATATTTTACTAAAGGAACAGACACAGGGTCTCTCCATAACCAAGAGTAATCTAGTGTAATAAAATAACCTCAAGGATTAATAAACACATGATCAACTTTAAAACTAGAAAATATATGGCCCAGAGTAACCACAAGCGAAACTGCATAGACATATTGAATTGAATAATTGAGAAGGCAGTGAATTATTATTATTATTCTTATTATTATTATTATTATTTATACCCCACCCATCTGGCTGGGTTTCTCCAGCCACTCTGGGCGGCTTCCAACAAAGTATTGAAATACAATAGTCTGTTAAACATTAAAAGCTTCCCTAAACAGGGCTGCCTTCAGATGTCTTCTAAAAGTCTAAATGAATAATATAGAGTAGTTTCCAATCACCAGGTGGTTTTTCTACAGACATGTACTCAATGGGACTGGGAAAATAGAAAAGGCAGCGGAATTTACCATATGCTATCACTTACTCCCAGTAGTAGTAGTAGTAATATTAATTTGCGTATATTCCACCCATTTGACTGGGTTGCCCAACTTCCAACAGATTATAAAACAACAGTAAAACACCAGACATTAAAAATGTATCTATACATCCCTTCAGATGTCTTCTGAAAGTCAGATAGTTGTTTATTTCCTTGACATCTGACAGGAACGCATTCCATAGGACAGGCACAACTACCAAGAAGGCCCTCAGAAGTCACGCCCGCCCTGTGGAATGTTCTCCTGTCAGATGTCAAGGAAATAAACAACTGCCATGGTGATATTACTGAGTAGATTGTAACATCAATAGCCCCAAATAATGGATATTTTTATAGCTCAATAGTAGTTCATTTCAGCCCTATCACACATTACTCACCTGTATGGCATATGTGTATAGATTAAGGAGCAAGGCCTGAGGAGGAGCTCTACATGATTAAGGCTCCCAAATAATCAGATGTATTAACTGCACAGGAGTTTGGGTGTTGGGCTTTTTGCTTGCACAACTGTACACAATATATGGTCACTAAGGGGGGGGTACGTGATGTTGGTTTGCAGCTTTACCCCATACTCTACACACTCACGCCCTAGACATGAGCAAGACAGGGACAGAGTGACACATAACACAGAAATTCAAGGTGCCAATATATGGAAATCCCATTGGTGGGGGGAGGGGAGGGTGGAGTATCCCACTAAGAAGTGGAGTTAAATGGACCTACCCTACAGAAATCAGAAACGGACTGGAATTTGATCCATTTTCAGCACAATTCTGGGCTCACTTCCAGGTGAGTGGAGATAGGATAGCATTCTTTATGTTCTAAAATAAATGAACACTGGCAAAGCTCAACAGAAGCCCAGTCACAACAAAATGCTTCTCTTGCCAAGCTGTGTACTGTAGATGTAACAGCCCTTCATGTTTCTGAATAAGATGAGAGGGAAGAAATAATTGCAGCAAATATTCCTTCCCATACTTTAGTCTCTCTGCCAAGGCCTCTTGTTAACTTAACATTTTTATTTTATTTTGCACTGTATTGGAAGTTGTGCTGCTAGGCTTCTCCCACTGCAACAGAGCCCACAGATGGTGAAAGGAAAGGGAACAAGACTGAACTAGCCATACATTAAAATGAGGAGAGATTTTTCAAAGTGCAGGGCTGTTTTACACATCACACAGATGCAATAGGATTGCAGCACAGTGCTGCTCCCAGCTGCGGCTCTCTTGTGTGTCATATAAGTGTTTTGAAATACCCGTCTGTAACATTCACACCTCATATTTTAAAAGATCATAGGAAGCTGCCTTATGCTGAGCCAGACCACCTCGCTCAGTGTTGTCAACATGGCTTGCCAGTGGTTTCAAAGAGGGGCAGAGGTGTAACTAGGCTCCCTTGCACCCTGTATCTGGCTCTCACTCCCGTGCCTTGCACCCTCTGCAAGGAGGTGAATTGGTGCCTCCCCATATCCAGGAAAAAAATGACATAATTCAATAATCACAAATGACTCTTAAACTGGCTGTGTAACAGCACAAGCCTATAAGTGTCTACTCAAAAGGAAAAATCCCACTAAATTCAATGGGGCTTATTCCCAGGGAAGTGGGTACACAGGACTACAGACTAAATCCAGAATATACATGTTTGTATACAATTTCCCCAAGTATAACACATTTTTGCAAAGCAATTGCCACTAGTATAATGCTTCTGTAATTGTAGTTTCACTAATATATGCATTTCTATGCACACTTTACTCAAATACATGTATTTTTTGTACACCTTACTTGCCGGGTGAACTGCATTGCAAAATTCGGAGAAATGCATATTTCAAGGGATGGCTCCTTTTTAGTTAACATATTGTTCGGAAAACTGCAAATTTGGGTAGGTCACCTTTAAATGTTAATTGAACCAAAAAATTTCACTACCCCTGTAAGGTATGATACTGGAAGATAAATGCTTATCTACCTAGAATGCCAGGAAAATACAAATCCACAAGGACTAAAGCTATCTAAAAATGCACGTTCAATTCACTCTTATAAGGCAGGAAGCACCATCTAAAGCCCTACAAGAATATTCTGTGTTTCAGCCTAATGTGTTTCAAAGGCTTTGTGCAAATCTTCAGCCCTTTCATCCTTCTAGTAGCTTCTAGTAGTTTGGTGGCGATTTCCCCAAGGCTATCCCTTCCAGATACTCTCTTGATGAAATATGTTGGGTGTCTCTCATAGAGAGTATCTCTTTTCTTAACATGGCAAAAGGAGATAAAAGAACCTTTTTAAAAAAAAATGAAAGCAAATCTTGGTCAGACCACACCAGGAATACTGTGTTCAGTTCTGGAACCACAATGTAAAAAGCATATTGACAAGCTAGAACATGTACAGAGAAGGATGACCAAGACCATCAAGGGTGTGGGAACCAAGCCTTATGAGGAATGGTGGAAGGAGCTGGGTCTGTTTAGCCTGGAAAAGAGGAGACTGAGAGGAGAAATGGTAGCCATCTTCAAATATCTAAAGGGCTGCCACATGGAAGATGGAACAAGCTTGTTTTCTCCTGCTCCGGAGGGTAGGACCCAAACCAATGGATTCAAGTAATAAGAAAGAAGATCCTGACTAAACATCAGGAAGAACTTTCTGGTGGTATCAGCTGTTTGACAGTTGAACCTTTGGGAGGTTATGGACTCTCCTTCATTGGAGGTTTTTAAGCAGAGGTTTGGTGCCTTCCTGTGTGGCAGAGGGTTGGACTTGATGACCCTCAGGGTCCCTTCCAACTCTGCAATTCTTGATTCCATGATATCTCACATGTGAATATCTGTGTGCATGTATAATTTTGAACATCATTCAGCCACAAAAATGTTTTCATATAAATATGACTTTGGTGGTATTAGATGTAGGAATTTATTTATTTTTTAAAAAAAGAATTCTAAAAAATGTAGGTTCAAGCAATGTTACATTAAGCAAGCTAAGAAAAATAAGAAACAATGATTAACATAGCATTACTTTTATGTGAACAACACATTCCTGTGCCTTTGGCTCTCTGTATGGTTTATAAACACATGCCACAACAAGATTATATGTCAGAAGCAGAAAACAATATGGCACCACAAATTTTAAAAGCAAACAACAAGCAAATAAGACTTGGTTCATAAGCATAAGGGAACATAAGGAAGCCAAAGTGTAGGAATAAAGTATTTCCCTTTTGTCATAGATTAGTGGAGAATGAGTCAGTGATGAAAATGATGCACTCAGTCTCCAATAGAAGGGTGACAGCTGAAACACTTAAACAGCATCTCCTGCTGGTTAATCAATACTTCTGTATTTGGCAGCAGTTAACTAAGACAATGTAATTCTATCACTTTATCTTTTTAAGTAGACACATGGAACATTGGCCATTATGCTCAAGACACTGAAATTGGCATACACCATGAAGTGAAGTGACAATGAAAACATGAAGGCACTGTTGGTTTGAATTTTGCCATCACTCACCCCATATAATTATGAAGGATTCCCATTTGGGTACTCTCACTTCTAGACATTAGCTGGTACATTGTAGATTTGTGATAAGTAAATTTTAGTGGGTTGTTGTTACACACACAGATGTGTGTGTGGTGTGGTGTGTGTGTGTGTGAGAGAGAGAGAGAGAGAGAGAGAGAGAGAGAGAGAGAGAGAGAGAGAGAGAGAGAGAGAGAGAGAGACAGACAGAGAACTCCAGTAATCTGGATCTCCACATGTTGACTGTTATTAAACCAGAAACTAAGGGTGTAATCCTATTATCCATTATAGGAGTAATCCCCACTGAACTCAATGGGACTCACTTCAGTGTAGACATGTATAGAATTACACTGTATGTGATCAAAGTGCCAATACATTCCTAAATTGTCGTTATTTTAAGGTAAAGATGTTTACATAGTAAATATTGAAAGGTGTTACAATTCAGATCCCATTAAAGTCTGTAGCAAAACTTTTCCTGATTTTTAAGAAGTTATGTTGTACTTATTTTCATTTTGACCATTATTAAAATCCAATAGAGAAGCCATTGATACTATCCTGTCAAATACTGCTATCCATCCAGCACCAAAAATAAAAATAAAATAAGTTCTCAAAAGAGCCACCTTCTACAGTCCATTTAACAAACCACCTAATTAAGTTTCCCACCTTCTCTACACCAGCAACTTTCACTGAACTTCTTGAAAATTAAACAGTATCTCAATATGTCTGTATGAAAATACTTCAAATTTACAGAATCGTAGAATTGTACAGTTGGAAGGTACGCCAAGTAATCTAGTCCAACCCCCTGCAATGCAGGGATCCAGCCCACAGCCATCCCTGGGTGGGCTCGAACCACTAACCTTCTTAAATGATAAAAATGGGGAACAGATTTAAGTGGCATATCAAGGTTAGCAAGTGCTTTAAATAAACCCTTATATAACATTAAACCTACTATACTGGTAATTATGACATTCATAGCTGAACTTATTTTGGTCTCCAAAGTGGTGCCTAGGTATGAACCAGTGATCTAACAGCAGCCAATTAGCTGTTACCTTTCACTTCTGTCGCCTTTATGTGTTATGGGTTCTTTTAAAGAGAATAAAAGATTTCCTCTAAAGGGCTGTTTTTGTACAATTACCAACAAATTCAAGCTTTTCTTTGTTTATAATGCCAACCATCCTATCAGGCACAACACTGCAACTGGCTGTCCTTACAGAAGTGGCAATCTTAACTAGCCAACTCATTATAGAGCAAAAAACTGTGAAGTATTGCTGTGCTTTTTAGCTATGCTAAAAATACCAGATCATTTTCTCTGTTAGCTTGAGATCACTGTTACATTATCCTGGTGTACAGAACCCAAACAAGAAGCCAAACCAGTAATTTCCATCCAACAGAAAAGAAATATTACTGTTCCTTTCCCTAAAAAAAAAAACCACAATACTTTGTACAAAAAAATAAATAAATCCTTTTAACCACAGTAGTTCCTTGTGAAAGAGATTCTCTAATACATGAAAATGCAAGGGCCATTAAGTGTCATACAGGCAGACCATTTCTAATAGTAACAAAATCTGATAGTATTTGAGTTCAGGGAACTTGCATAAGACTAAAACAGTGAGCTTCTTTCAGAAGAGCAAAAGTACTCCTAACTGCAAATCTTTGTATAACCACTGATAATGGAGTAGGACACAAACAGTATCAGATAAAGCAGCAGGGACCCTTTTTTTGGCCTCGTGGAACAAATACACACTCAGAACTAATCTATTATATATTCAGGTAGAGAGATGGAATGGTAGTCATTCATTGTCAATCTACATGCCGTCTCATCACCAGTTAGCAGAAATGAAATACTAATGCAAGGCAAAGTGAATGCCAATTTCCTTCTTTTTGATCCAAGTTTCAATGGTTCTCTAAAATAATAGATAGCTGTTTGCCGAGACTGGCTTGTTCCATACCATTAATTCAGAACAAAACATATTTCGAGTGGGGCGGCAGTGTTTACTTCTACAAAATGATTAATTGCATGCCACCATTTACCATATGGATACAAAGACATTTAGTCACAATTTTGGACATAAATCAAGGTACATGCTCTTAAATGTAAAAAAGAGAGAAAGTGCCTTGGTTCCTAAAGCAGCATAGATTGAGGTCAGATTAGCCATAGCAACCAAGATCAGTCCTTGGGCACCCATGAAGACTTAGCAATCACTAAATGAGCTGAGATCTCTCTTTATCTTCTGTGGTGTGAAAGCCAAAATTAAAAAGATTATATCACCCTGTTCGCATCACAATAGGTTTCACAATGAAAAGTCACTTCTTTCCTTTGAATCACATCAAACAAATAGCATTCATCTCAAGCTAAAATGAACAACTTTCAAAGTAAATTGAATCTCCTTAGCACAGCTTTCCCCTGCTGAACCATATTTACATAACAATATATCACAGGAAGCTCAGAATGAATCTTGCAAATGGGCAACTGAATAAAATGCATCCCTCACATTGATTACTGTACACTCAAGCTTTAAATTGCCTTCCTTTTTCTTTCATTAAAAATCTCCAGTAGTTTACAATAAATAGAAAGTACTATAAAGCTCACAGTGTCAAAGTTAGTCTTTGTTCCTGTATGGGAGTCACACAGTAAATTTATATTTGTAAAGGGATGGCATGCTGTAGCAAATCCTAGGCTTTTGAGATAAGGAAATGATGGCATCTGGTTTACAGTCAATTTAAAAAAAAGCACCAATGCAGATTCACCTCCCCTCATGTTCTTTTAGCTGTCTAACTTTATGCCTCAATTTGTTTCTCCAGCATTTCCACTCTAGATTTCCAATTTTGTGTTCCAAAAAGAAATGCTGTTTACTATACTTTCCCTCTAACAATTATGGCTTATCCGGGAATACACATTCAGTAAGTTGTTTGTAGCATCCCCACAGCACATCAAGAGAAAATACTTTAAATGTATTTATTTACACAGATATTTATATATATATATATATATATATATATATATATATACACACACACACACACACACACACACACACACGCTTTGTTTCATTTTGTTAATGCTCAAGTTGATTATTAATTTCTTTAAGTCACTGGCTCTTTTAAAGTACAGACTGCACATGCCTCTGTTTTCCTCGAAATTGTTGAGAAAGCAATGTATTAAAGTTTAAAGGTTACACCTGCATTAAAAATATATTCCCAGAATAATGTCTTCTTCCTGCTGCAGTGGTTCATGTAAATTATACTATTTGAACTCCGCAGGGAAGCTCGTTAATTTTTAAAACTCTCTGAACTCGGTACAGTTAGGAGTATAAAAATAGTTAAAAATTGGGTTTGATGGAACACAGTTTTAATATTGTATATGTATGGCAGGTGCAAAGAGGCACTTTACCCCGCTGAACCGCAATGAATAAATACTGCTCATTGTGACACAATCCCCCTGTAAAAGAAAGCATCACAATGCATTTTTTAAAAGTGAGTGCTAGAAACATTTCTAATTAGATTAGTCACCATCTCAAGAGTAGGAGTGGGATGGAGTTGTGTTTTTATACTAGCAATGCAGAAACTGATTGGGGGGAAAACCTAGAGTCTGGCATCTTTATCCTTAAACAGTTTCATTTAAGCAGTTTCATTTAAAGCTAACGGATTCTAATGTGTCTAAAACCTTGAGAAAACAAATCATTCTTTCTTACCTAAACTTGCAAGTGGACTGAGGCTTCTCCATTGTCGTCACCTTCCGTGCCCCCTCTTCCCACCACGGAGACTGGAGGTGCTGCTGTGTTCAGTGCACTATGCCTTGGTTATAGCTGTGACAACTAAGCTGCCTGCTTAGACCAGCAAAGGAGGGTGTGTGTGTGCGCGTAAGGGAGCGAGGGAGAGGGAGAGCATATGTTTGCGTGCGTGCGTGTGTGCCTCTGTGAAGAAAGTGAAAAGACAGCCTGCTGACTTCTAGACTGGGAACCTCAGTCTCAGGCCAAGTCAGTGCTGAATAGAAATGATCAAAGCTTTGCCCCTCATCTCAAGGCAGTTGAGATTGCATCCCCCCTGCAAAAGTGGGACTGTCTTAGGGCTTCTCATGAAGAAACCTCTTAACCAAAGCAGACCTTTTCCATATTGGCTGCTGACTGCCCAGCAGAATACAGGTACCTATTGTTCCTGAGACAGATATGCAGCCACTCAGACTCTGACAGATCTCAACAAACCAGTGAGCCTGCCTTTATTTTAACTCTTTATTTACTCACACACCACTTTCATAAATTAACCACCCACAGCTCTCTTTATAACCCACAGAAGAGTAGGGGGAATAAAATCAATGGTCAATTGCTAGGCTTCCGTGACAAAACCAGAGAATGAAAAACACATCTACTTGATTTATAAAACACACACTCAATGATATGGGGGGATTAAATGTAGGCAAAATGAATAACTGATATTACTCTTTGGGCATATTTAGAAGTCAACATGATCATTACTCTTCCATGAATAATCTTTTTGTTGTTACAAGAGTTTGACACATATACTATTTAGGGGAGGGGGACTTAAATTATTTGTTCTATTTATGGCCTGATATATATCTTAGCATACAAAATATTTTCTAATTCCAATTTACTACCTGGTTATATCCCAAATGATATTACCATTGAATGGGATACATTATTCAGTAACAAATACCTAGATTTTCACTTTCAGTGACCTGTATCTCTGCGCAATACATTTACATCTTTGTCTAGAAAATATTTATATTTTGTGAGATCAGGACAGTGGAATATTTTCTGTATCTGATTCCAAAGGCAGACATGTTCCCTTGCAAGTTCCCTTCCAATATAAGCCTCCCTCCAAATAAATGTTAAGAATTCATTTACAAGAACAAAATAAGAAAAGCTCAAATTCAAGCATTGGATTTAAACCCACCCGAAGAGACAACATTGCACTTTTTTATTTTACAGAGATAATTTCAGGTCAGGTCTGATGAGCTTTTTAGTGTTTATACTGAGTTTCCTTTTAAACCAAGTTAGAATGCTATTTGAAAACAGATTCTAATGAATGAAACCATCTTCAGATTTTGTATTTATCTTGGCCTAACCCAGAATGATGCAAAGGTTCTTCTTTTCATGGATGGTTACTTTCCTTTGGATCATGAATTGGTTTTCAGAAGTATACAAAAAAAGCAACTTTGGATACTATGTGAATTCTTCACACCTCTCTCTCTCTCTCTCTCTCTCTCTCTGTGTGTGTGTGTGTGTGTGTAAATGTGAACACTCATGCATACATGTGAGCATACAGAAATCTACATTCCTCTGTGCTTGACAGAAGAAACCAGAGTTCTGATTATTTATTTATTTTCAGTGAAACAACGGTAAGAAGAAAATAGTTTTATTATTCAATGAAATGTATCACAGTGGAAATATTTTTCATTATACAAAAGAGAGTGGTGAGTAAATAGCATTGTTTCCTGGGTCAGAGAACTTATACATTGAGAAATGCTGTGAAATGTCTTCACGGTTAAAATTTCAGACAAAATGTTTCAGCAAAAGTGTGGTTTTTATTTTATAATACAATATGATGAAACGAGAATACTTTTTGGGGGGGAAATGTCCTCTTAAGAAGTATGGTATTTTAAATAACTACCTTTATTATAGAGACCTAATAAAGAAATTTGTAAGGGAAATACTACTAAATTTTACTCAGAGTAGTCCCTTTGAAATTACACAGCCGAACTTTGTCATGCTAATTAATTTCAGTAGGTCTACTCTAAGTAAAATGTAGTCGAATACCACTCCAGATTATAACTTTCTCATAAACATGATGCAATGCTACCATCTCACTTTTTTCAATGTAGTAAAGGCTAAACCATTTATGGTGGAATGAATGATCTGCTGTAAACATTCCAAACCATATATAGTGCCAAATGTTAATTACATTCGTGTCCTGCTCTTCCTCCAAGGAGATGAGAGCAGCAAGATTTGGCATCTCAACAAGCTTTTGGGGCTGAGACAATGATTTCTCAGATCCAAGCCGAGCTCTAGCATCACTGGATTTCAGTAGTGATGTCTGCTTTGAAAATAATTTCTAAGAGCTTCAGACTATCTCCTTATGTAGAGGTGGCACTGTTCAATTAAACAATTATCAAGGACAAGTAGCACTGAGATAGCATCTCGAATGGAAGCATAACTTTAGAGCTGCCTGATGGCTTAAGTTTTATCTAGTCCAACCACTATGCAATGACAAAATTTCTTAGGGCGCCCTGAGACTTGCCCATCCCAGCTGCTATTATAATATGCAGAGAATGGTAATTCTCAGCTTGCTTGGCTAGATGGGCTTTGACTTTTACTTGCTATCCAGACACTTCTTGTTCCACAGCTAGAACCCATTAATGTTCTACTGTTTAAAGTCTGGTAGTTCTTTACATCTAGGAGTGAACCCTGAGGAGCACATTCAAAACACATTCTATGCTATATCTATGTAGCCATATATATTCTATCAAAAGAACAGGAGATGTACTATCACAAGAAAGGCAAATGCTAACATCAGACAAGTCTGCTAACCCTGTTATCAATCATCCTGCACCTATCTAGATAAGGCTCTACTAATATTTATGCTATGAAACCATGATGCCCAAAATATCCCCTTAACATGAGATTTCTGCAGCTATTCTACCAGAATGATATATATTTCCTATGAATCGATCAGACTATGCACATCCTAACATTATTTGTGCATGCACACAAACAGAGGAATGTTCGTTCCCAAGCTATTCTAGACTATGTTCACTAGAAATACATGGACAGGGCTAATTGCTTGGGTCTTCCTCAACTAATCAGCATGCTTGTTCTGAGCAAAACAGAAAAAGACCCCAGGGAAGTGCGTATGTGAAGATTACCTTCGTTTTAAACAGATTTGCAAAGAGAATGACAATGACCTGAAGGCACGTAATACCATGATACTGTTAGACTACCTAGGAACTGTACTACTTTGAGGTCTTTGCAGGTGAAAGGGTGTAAAGTGGGCCGGCTCTAAGGCAAGGCTGGGTGGCGCAGGGCGCCAGGGCGCCAGGGGGGTGCCACGCAGTTGCGCCCACTGCAGTGGCGCTGTGCCTGCCAGACAGCCGCAGTGGGAAACTGGGCGGGGGGCGCCAGAGCAATCTCCGCACCACTGCGCCAAGGTGCCCGATATGCTTAAGACGGCCCTGAGTGTAGCACAGGGCCATCTCTACCATTCGGCAAAATCAGGCAACTGCCTTAGATGGCAGTTACATAGATGCATAGGCAACAGCACACTGAGTGCCCTTCTTCAGCTGCCTGCCTATTCCCTTCTGTTGGAGAACAGACCTGTTCTGTCCTACTGCCTCAATAAGATATTATCCCATCACCAGTCTTGAAGTCTGATTCAGCTGCCATTCCAGTCAACCTCTAGAACAGGGTATCTTGTCTGCCTCAGGCAGCAAAATACATTGTGGTGACCCTAACATGGCATGCAAACAAACTCAATTTGCTTTCCAAACAATCTAGTCACGTTCCCACAATGCAAGTCCCCAATAAACACTTATAACCAATATCCTTTCCCCAGGAAAAGTAGAGTAGGAAAGTTGACAACAGTTCTTAGTGTATTATTAGTATATTCAGGAAATATTATTATTATTATTAGTAGTAGTAGTAGTAGTAGTGTTTATTAAATTTATAAATCAGCCCTCATCCAAAGGCCACGGGGTGGTTTACAAAAGAAAAACACAAAATATATTTTTGCAAAAAAGTTTGGCAAGAAATAGTTTTAACTATTTTTGAGGTTGCTATGTTGGTTGTTATTGATAATTTCACCGTTTTATGGTCTTTTGTGATATTTATGGCACGTCGTGTTTTATTTATTAAAAACCACCTTGTAGGAAAACAACGCTAAAAGGTAGCCTAGAAATCTTTTAACTAATCAAATAAAAACAGAACAACAAAATCAAAAGCTTAAAAGGGGTCAATAGGGAATTTAGTACAACTCCATGTGCAAGTCAGAATACCCCATTGCAAAGACGGTGCAGGTTTTCTTATCTTTCAATAAAAATGACTCTGCAGCTCCTTCTGGCACCTGGTGGCAGCCCAGTCTTAAGAGATGGTACACTAGACAAATGTGTGTGTATGCTGATCTATGCGCACCACTGCACCATTACCACACCACACAACCACCTGAGAGGTGCCAGAACTGAATTCTGGTGAGTTCGGGCTGGAAAAAAGCCCTGCATACACCCATTATTTTAAGTTACACATTTTTAAAAGTGGTAGTGCAGGTAAGAGAAATTGAATCTGATCCTGACTTCACTTTCCACAGACAGAAAGACCTCTTCTGCCAATGGAAGACTTTTGATCCAGAAGACAGATCCTGTTGGTAAGAGGAGAGAGGTGCCTTTTGGCATTCTCCTTTCACCTACACACTGCAGTGCCATCTCCCACACTTTTCTAAAGTGTCTCCCCAAAATCCAGCGGGAGGTAGTACTGGGAACTCCAGGGGGAATGAGCAGACGTCACCCTCCCTCCACCAGCAAATAAATCCCCTGAGTGAGAGTGAATTCTGGATCCAACCTACTGAATTGCTGAACTTTCATTGTGAATTTGGAATGATATGTTGCAGAGTAAGGCTGCAGTCTTATGCTGTTATCAAAGAGTTTGCCTATTAAATTCCACAAACATGCATATGGCCGGTTGCAACAAATGCTTATCATAATTAACAATGAAGTTCACATGATGTGATGACAACTCAACCCAAATAGAGGTACAATGCTATTCGTGAACCAAGGAACAAGCATGAGTAGTATTTCTCTTAGATATTCTTCAGGATTTATTTTGATTGTTTTCTGCAAATTTCAGCCATGAGCATAACCTGCTTGAAAAGGTTTGGATATTTCCCAGAAGAAATATAAAAATAGGGAGGGAAATACCTACTTTTATTGCATAATATACTCGTACACAAAAATGTTACCTGAGGATACAGTTACAGTATTCCCGTAGCTAACTCATAATGCTATGTGCTTTCCTACAAAGGCGCTTACTTATATCTAGGATCCATTTGCCCTCAAGGAAAGTTTTAATGAATTAGCAGCAGCCTAGATCTAGAAAAATATTACATATCAAACACAGAAAGAAAATGCACAGAATTACATCAGATTCATTCAGGTTTTTGCAATGGGAAGTCTCAGAACATGTTTTCCAATATTAACCTTAATTAACCTTTTATCTCACTGTGTAAATCTGTATTATTCAAAACTGTGAACTCCCCTCTATAGGTTTAAGATCACTAATGTGGCATCTCCTTGTGCATATAACTTATAGAATGAATGGTATGTATTAAAAAATAATAATATTAATAACAAAATTAAAAGTGCAGGGAGAGAACAAATGTATGGTGTTTGGATAGGCATAAACTCTTAAAGATTAAAACCTTTAAAGGCTAAAATAAATGTTTTAGTCTTTGATTGAAATCCTGAAAACATTTGATGCAACTTTAACCCCATTGGATTGTAGACCCATTAAAATCAATGTACCTTAATTAGTCATGACCAACCAAAGTCCATTGATTTCTGTAGGTCTACTCCGAATATGACTTAGCTGGATACTGCCCATTGATTCCAGCGGGATTCAAACAGCATGGCTTTACATTCAATTGCAGTCTTTATTGTCTAGGCATTATCAAAATTAGTGGCAGATTCCACATGAAGAAATTTTTTAAAAATCATTAATCAGGGTTAAACTTTAATAACAACAATAGCAGGTAAACACTGGACTGAAACAAGTAAAATAAAAGTTGAAACCCAACCACTTTCCCTGTTGAAGTCTATTGATAGCAATGATTCAAACCCAGCATAAATTCATTCCCCCAAACTCCCTTCTGATGTGACTTACAAAATAGATGTGTTCCCCCAAACAAGTGCAACAACTGGCCTTTTAAATATCATTAATATAGAAATATGGTTTAGGATCCCGCATTATTTCCGAGGTACTACTAAAAAAGGTTGGAAAGATGGAAAGAATAGAACAGCAAGATTATAGGCAGCTGCTATATTTTAATTCAGAGAACCACTATCAAAAGTGCTTGTCATATTGACACGCCTATCAGCATTATCTTTTTGGTAGATAGTATCTTCAGAAAGTCTCATTGCAGTAGGAATCATCACTATGTTGATGATAACCTTTCCCTTGCTCTTAAAAATTACAACTTCTTCCAGTATTCTCAGTTGTTTTTACACTTGTTTCTCAGCTCTTTTCAGGTATTCACTTTGTTCTAAATACAAATGTACAATTCAGAAGCTGTTAGGTATCTCTACCGAATATTGTGACCCAAGGGGGTGTGTTGGTATGAGATATGTGCAACAGCTTCCTGGTTTTCAGTTCTGTTATGCTACCAACACTAGCCAGGACCAAGAGCATATTCAGAATAAAAACAGTACAATAATTGAGCATTCATGTAAATCAATCAACCTCTCATTTCATACTGCATACAATATAGTTGGGCAGAAGAGATTATTCATTAACATTGTGTTGCATGCAATTTAGATTCTCCTTCTCCCCTCCCCTCTCCCCCTGCCCTAACTATCAAGTTGTATGAGTATTTATTCTGACCTACCTTATAAGCTTTGTTCTGATGAAGTTACTGGTCTGGAAAAGCCATGTGTAGAATACCTTGAAGAAAATAAATACAAACATTCAAAAACTGCCCCTTTAGTGTCATCCTGCCCTACACAGTATAGCTAGTCTTATCATCAACATCAGATAAAAGTCTGAATACAATATCTGTCAATGAAGCAAGGTAATTCAAACTGTTTTTCCAAGGTAGTGCTATATAGAAAAAATTTCAAAAGCAGTTTCATTTCACTCCGCAGATCATTGATTTTCATGAAATGCCTAAAAAGCAACATTGAAATTGGTGTCAAATCATATCATTTATTTATCACTGAAATATTTACCGGTATTTCTGCATTTTCAAAAGTTTGCACTGCCAGGATTTGGGCTGGAGTTTTTGTTCCAGTTAAAACCCATAAGTCTACTACAATATCTAAATGCTTTCACAAGAAATACTACCTTCTGAACTTTGCATGTCACTGCAATTATACTTTAAAACTCTTATTGTTCCAGGTATCCAACCTTAGCAATAAATTTTATTTATCTGAGTCACATGCTAAAAGTTAAGCTACAGGAACATGGTGCTTTGAAAATGGAAGTAGTTTAACTTGGGGTTGACACAACCCATTTACAGTTGCACCTCAACAATCTCTGAATGGCCCCTGTATGTCCAGTGCCACAAATGAATAAATTGGACAAAAACAACAAATTATACCTCAGAAAAACAATCAAAATTCACACCTGCCTTTTAAAAGACCAGGATATCTAGGGAGAAGCAATAATTCCTATTAGATGCAAGACACAAAATAAAAATCATGTTTAAATGCAGTAAACAGTATTCATAATTGTTGGCTTACCATTGTTTTCTTTCTCTGCAAGCTTTGAAATGAATTCTGAAGAACTGGGACTTCAGGAGAGCTAGGACTGTCTTGTTGCTTCTGTCAGAGCTTCGGCAGCAAGTGCAGAGAAAGCCTAAAAGCTTTCCTTGTCCTTTGCAGGACCAGAGATGCTGCCTACAGCCCTTGTTTAGCTCATCCGGTGAATCCAGTGGCAGTTGCCTGTTGTCCAAGCAGGTCCGTGGGGGCTATTACAACTACAGTCACCCTTCCTTCCTTCCTTCCTTCCTTCCTTCCTTTTTATTTTTTTATTTTTTTTGTCCTTGCCAGCCTGTGTTCTGAAGGTTTCTTTCCTTTTGCATCTATTTGCTTTTGGATTGGAGGGAGAGGGTCGCAGATTTTTTAATCTGAGATCAAAGGCAGACACGTAACGGGGGTGAAACATTGCTTTCGCAGTTGTATTCAGCTCCCCGAGTGACCGCATTTCTGGAAACCTCATGGTGTTCCTCACTGCATAAGCTCTAAGCTTTCTCTGTGATTACCAAAAAAATAAAAAGAAAGGTATGATGAAAAATTTAAGCAAATGAGATTTCCCCTACAGCACTGCCATCTCTCTGTCTCTCTGTCTCTCTGTGTGTGTCTCTGTCTCTCTCTCTCTCTCCTCTGCTGTCGAATAGTAACTATCTTAGCAAACGAAAGCGCTTAATAAAGCCATGGTCAGACTGCTTACACCTGGCATTTGCTGCGATAACAAATCAGAAATGATAGCATCATACAGATTTATGATTTTTTTTTTTTGCCCCCGCAGTCACAAACATCAGACGTTTACTTTATAAAGAAACCTTTTAGATTCTCCCTGCCGTTTCCATAGTGATCTCATCCCCCCCCCCTTTATCACAGATTGGCTGAAGGACCTGCTACCCTTTGTACATTAAAAGGCTTGTGTGCTCCCGACTGTCGATGGGATAGGACTGGAGCTACTTCCAAAGATGGAACAATATACTTTATTTAAGCCACACACAAAAAGCTTTCCATAATATTTGCATCCCCTCCACAGAATGGTGAGGCAAAACATGATTTTTGTCAAAATGTACACAGTTAAGTTACAACCGTTACATTCAAACGTTATCTATGATAACAGATATTTAAGTGGTCAGAATACATAAAACCATCTCTTTTCAAAAGTTTTAACATGGCATGCATTGGTCAAAATGTCACTTTTATTATTCTAACCTCATCCACAGACAATGTTTAAATTAGTGTTATTATTATTTATTAATTTTCTTTGCTGTTTGTTTTTTAAAACAATAATCTGTTTAAAAAAGAGAGTTGTGCTATTATTCAGGGACAAGTCCGCTTTGTCCTGGATTGCAACACTTTCTTAAGAAGTGTTGAACAAGGAGTTATTATAAAACTCCTAATATGTAGCATATATTATACACACATTCCCCCTAAGTTTCCATCCCCAAATAAGACACAATAATCTTATTTGGCTCTACCCAGTGTATTGGAATGTATTTAACCTTCTTTCACAAATTGTGTGAATTCCAGGAGCAGTTTACAGCTGTCCTGGGGGACTTTCTGTTGTAGACTAAGTTAGCTTATTAAAGAGTAATAATACTCCTAGTACTGATCTTCTGACATGCTATAAAAACAATAAAATTCCCAATTTATTGTGAGAATGTGCAAAGCGCATAGACAATTTGGGGGGGAATCTATGGGGGGGTCTACAATTGTTTTGCAAACAATTGCACACTGTACAATCTTCAGTAAAAGACAGGAAGGCAATGTGGATTTGAAATGAACAGGTAGGCAATTCAAGACAATTAAATTAAATGCCAGTTCGGATATAAAGGCCTCGGCCTCACCAAATTAGTCATACTTGCTCAACTGAAACCAATGGGACAAGTAAGCTGTTACTAAGCAAGGCCCGTTTATATTCATTGAACTGGTGTGATTAACTTTTGCTGCATCAGGACCTTTATGTTCAAAGCTACCCCATATTTATTCTACTTGCCAAAGTATTCCACTAGCTTCTGTCAGATAAGATTGCTGAAAAACAGACAGTTGTATCCAGAGGAACTCCCTTCATCTGAAGAAGGTCCTCTGTAACCTATTCATTTTTGATACTAGTAGACGCCTCTCATCTGAAACTTATTTATCTCCCTCTTACCTTAGAAAAACTACTAAAACCATAATAAAAACAAATTCAATTAGAAAAGGATACTAAACTACGGAAGAAGAAAGGCCACTATCAGCCAGAACCAACATCAGCTCCAAGGCTTTTATTTAAAATGGTAGATGAAGCACTACCTTCAGAAGTTAAATATTCCTTGGTGAATTCATTTTGAGGTGTATGTATATATATATATATATAGACAGACACAACACAACACAACACACACAGAGAGAGAGAGAGGACCAGGACCAGCTGATCAGTTGTGTGAACTTTTGGACTGTGGGTACACTATGCAAGTTTGTCCATGCATTCACAAGTTGACCTACTCTTTCAGCCCCACTCCTCTTCATTTTCAGGTTGGCCCTGAAATATGTAAGACTGTGGTGCAATAGATCAGGCAGGAGCCTTAACTTACCCCTTCCATGCTTCTAAAGGTAAAGGTACCCCTGACCATTAGGTCCAGTCGCAGATGACTCTGGGGTTGCGGCGCTCATCTCGCTTGACTGGCTGAGGGAGCTGGCGTACAGCTTCCGGGTCATGTGGCCAGCATGACTAAGCCGCTTCTGGCGAACCAGAGCAGTGCACGGAAACGCCGTTTACCTTCCCGCTGGAGCAGTACCTATTTATCTACTTGTACTTTGAGTTGCTTTCGAACTGCTAGGTTGGCAGGAATGCTTCTAGGAGTGTACAAATAAATTTGTAAGAACCTTAACTCTCCTATTAAATGAAAGAAATTTGTAACCTGGAATTATTCCTCTAGCTGACACCAGTCACAAATGGTCACTATGAATTATAGGACTATCCCTATATAATCAGTTGAGCTATATCTCCCATGACAACAATAAGATTGGCTTATAAAAAGTTGGGGTAGGTATCTTCAAAATGTCTGGCTCATCTCCATAAACATATCATGTGTAAACAAACAACTCCTGTTTAAAAGAGCCCTAAAAGTTAGAGCATTTATAATGAATATTCTGAAACTATGGGCTTCAATAATATCAAAGTCGACATTAACTTTTATTTTAAGGCTTTCAAAATTCCAATTAGTTTACTATGATTTAATTACAATTTAATCCATTTTCACACACCTACCTTACATTCCCGATTCTAGCTGGAAACAAACTGAAGTCCTGAAGTACAACATTTTCTAATACCTCATAATAATTTCTAGCCCCCGATTTGCCTAAAACATATATTTTGGTTCATTTAAAAAGGTTTTTGAAAAGTATCCAACTTGAGTTCAATGGGCATCAGGACTACAGAAAAATGCAGTACAGTCCTATACATGAACACCTCAGAAGTAAGACCCATTTATTTCAGTGGGGCTTTCTTCCAGGTAAGTGGATCTAGGATCGCCCCCTAAAAATATGATGAATTGGGAGACAAAAAGAGGTAAATACTCCGTTCCAGTGTATTCCACTATATAATCTACATGATTTACTAACTGCATTTAATGCCTACCTGGAACATTTAAAAAACCGTTTCATATCAACTGACACACAGAACAATTACGGTAATACATGTACAATTTCGTCTTATCCCAAATCAGGTTACTCCATCTATGGTCTGGTCTGACTAGCAGTACAACTCCTGGTCTCAACCAGGGACGTAGCAAGGGGGGTGCATTGGGGGGCAGACTGCCCCGAATGCCACCCTGGAAGGGGGTGACACTCAGCACGACTTACGGGCTGCTTCTTGCGCATGGCGGCTGTATAGGCAGCCACGCGAGCAGCACACCATATGGACTGCACATGTGCGGCATCCTCCACGTGCACACTCCGTGCAGGATGCCGCACATGCGCAGTCCGTACGGGGTGCTGCTTGCGTGATAGCCTATACAGCTGCCGTGCGCGAGCAGCAGCCTGTAAGGCCGCCGCATGCCAGTGGAAGCCCATACGGACTGTGCATTTGCGGCATCCCGTACAGAGTGCGCACACGCTGGATGCCACACATGCGCAGTCCGTACGGGGTGCCACACAGGCGTCACACCGGGTACCATCTGGGCTTGCTACGCTAGTGGTCTCAAGCAGTGTTTTTCTCAGCTCAGCAGCTATTTGGAGCTTCCAGGGATTTAAATTTGAAGCTTCTCCATGCGGGACGTGTTGCCTATCCCTGACATTAATTAAAGCTTAGCATTTGTGTAATTTTTTTTCCTGCCAAAATACGAAGCTGTGGAATAGGTAAAGTTCACACACCTCTCATCCACCCTGATTTTAGCCAAATGTCCTTGTTTCCCATAGATACACAACCTGCAAGCTAAGCACACATTATTTTACTGCTGCTTCTGGAATCAGTCTTCATAATAAAGTGTTCTGAAAATAGTTAGGCTCCTCAATAGTTAACTAGCTCCCTGAAACTTAGGAGGACTTCCATTTCATTCAACCTTTGTTTGTTTGTTTGTTTGTTTGTTTGTTTGTTTGTTTGTTTATGACTTACCTCCCCTTCACCAAAAGTTCCCAGAGCTAGTTAAAACAATAACACATACAATTTTAAAAACAGATACAATCATAAAACAAGAAAAACAGTTCCAAATGGAATGGAACAGAAAAGTATACATTCAGCTAAGTGTGTCCTCGCTAAAAGAGGGCACTTGTTGCATTGAGACCTGGAGACTGACCCTCGTGTTGTGGGTGGGTATATTGGACAGCCACAACACCCGATTGGTAGGTCCCTCGTTGCTGGGTTTAATCTGGCCAATGGGGTGCAGTCTAAATGGATCAAGAGACCTATATATACCTATGCACGTGAGCCAGAACTTCCTCTTTTGGTGCGTGCATCGGAACACACACACACCTCTCCCTATATTTAGGGCATTTTGCGATTGACCTTGCTATGCTGTCATCTGTCATCTGTCGTTGGGACAGGGGCATGGCAGGAATTTTCCCCACTTGGCTGATTGGCTTTTGCCAATTGGGTTTTGCCTGCTGCATAGCAAATCATCACAACTTGTAAGGTTGCGGATAGGCACTGGTTCAAGTCATGGGGATGGGAGAACGGTCTTGCCATCCCTATGTGAAGAGTATTCTGTTAAAGGAATCCCTTTGAGGGGGTTATGCCCGTGTCCGAGTCCAGGGGAGCATCTGGGGGAGTGGACATAGCCTGTACCTGGGCTTTCTACCTACCTCAAGTGTTCACCCTTGACTGACCTATGCTGGTGCCCTTGGTCAGCGCTACCTGCAAGGGTGCAGGGAGCTAGTCAAAGCAGAGCCTATGCAACCACTCACTTTCTGTAATCAATAAAGTTGTGGCCTAAATTCTGCCAAAAAACCTAACTAAAATTTGAGTTCAAAATTCAAATGTGTTTTTGTTTTTGTTTAGGGGGGGGGGCAAAGGAGATGGATCCGTCCAAAAGACTAGTTATGGGGCCCTGGGGAGTGGTGCTACTGGAAAGGCCCTTGCTCATCCTCTTAGGTGTCTTAGGGAAATGGGACAGGCAATACCGTGTACCATATTTTCCATTGTCAGGGGGTTGTCATGCTGTTGCCTACAGGCTGCTCGTTTCCCCACTTATACCTCTGCAGGTGGTTTGTGTTTAAATAAAGTGTTCCATAGATCAACCAACACTGTGAGTCTGACTCTTTCTTCCCAACTTCAGGTTGCAAGTTTGTCCATGAACTAAGAATGAAAAAGGCTGAAAACGTTTTAGCCAGTTATAGGCAGCCTTCTGTTTAGCTCTCTCAAGTTTAATGCCTTTAGGCAACCCACATTCGGCAGGCCTACCCAATATAAATGGGCAGGCCACCAGGCAGCTCCATTACCTAACAAATTTCTTTCTAGAAGGTACATTCACCTTTTCAGCAATGAAGGCTAAATGAAGTTGACTGCAGGTGTCAGATTTCCCAGAAGTTGGATACTTTGGAACTAGTGATAATACATTTATAGCATTTATATCAACACACACAGAGAAACACAAATCTATATATAACTTATATCAAATTTACATAAGGGTTTGCTTCCAAATTTAACTCATGTAAGCCTAGAAAAAATATGTATGCGCACACTATCACTAAAACAGATCATTCTCCTTCCAAACATTCCATTGTCATTCCATGCTCCCAAAATACCAAACTGTAACAAAATACAATGTTTTATTTGTCAGACATGTTCATTAATAACTGATACCAAGTGCTGAACTAGAGTCCAGTGTTTCCAGTGCCATCTGTATGTTTGGCTTCTAAACAGTATACATAATTATTTGGGGAAATTAGAGAACTGTAGAAGCTAAAGCCAGAATATCGTTGCAAAAGTATGCCAAGTCTGTACTTGTGGAATACCTTCCAATTCCTGACGCTTCAGAAATCACACAAATGAAATGACAAGCACTGCTGATGCTCAAATTAAGTGTCAAAGGTCAATGAAAAGGGCAAAACATGAACTCCTTCCTTCAGTAGGAAAGTACCCAA
This sequence comes from Zootoca vivipara, assembly GCF_965207765.1. NCBI lineage: Eukaryota > Metazoa > Chordata > Lepidosauria > Squamata > Lacertidae > Zootoca > Zootoca vivipara. The sequence continues at coordinate 37,633,358 of NC_142592.1, read as the reverse complement.
GTAACTTTGTAACCACAAGGTCATAAAATGAACTGAGGAACAAATTTAAGGCTGTATACCTGACAAGCATAACAAACATGAAACTATGGACTGTTGCCAACTAAATCTACTCAGATCAGACTTATTGAAATTAATGGATCCATTAATTGAACATTTTTCAATTTCAATGGGTTTACTGTGAGTAAGAATAGCAGAGGATATAACCTTATGAAAAAAGATACCTGTATTTAATTAACCTAGGCTGTTTGCAATTAATTTTCAGTGGTAGAAACTTGTTCCTCCAAACAAAGGTCACAGTCCAGGCACAATCCTCAGAATCACAAGATTGATTCTGCATGACCAGAAGGTTGCTTTTTTTTAATAATAAAAAAACCAGCAACTTTTTCTTTTCAACAGCAGCTCTTCATCCACATTCCAAATGGCTTTTGAAATCCCCCTGAGTTTCAAATGTAGCTTGCCGTGCCGCATGGATGACTGCTGTTTGACAAAAGAAGTTAGGCTCAAAAGCTCTGCTGGGCATGCTGAGTTAGCTTTGTGAGGGCCATGAACTGTGGACCATGGTTTTATTTACCTGTTTATGAATGCTAGCTTCCAATGCTACACACACACACCATGCATTTAAAGCACATTATCCCACCCAAAGGATCCTGGGAACTGTAGTTCACCCCTCATAGAGGTACAATTCCTAGCACCCTTAACAAACAACAATTGCCAAAATTTGGGGGGGGGGGAGAGAAATGTGAATGTGGCCATTGTTTATGTGACTTGGAGACCTCTGCACTGCTTTTTACTTCATGACATAGTGTCAAATTATGGTTTCTGAGGGACAAACAACAAAGCACATCAAATTATTTGGCTATAAAGTGGAAGTGGGAATTCATTTACTAGACCAAGAGGAGAGCAGGGGAGGAATCTACCCTTCACCCATTTTGGAGTCCACTGCTTCACAGCTTTTCTCCTCAATCAAGTCACTTCTGATATTGGAGCCATGTTGAGATATAGCCAAATATGCACACGTCCTGTTCTTGATTCTGAGCTGGCCATCGCATGCAGGTCATGTGTAAAATGTTAATTCTGCTTTAGACCAGCATCAGAACTGCCTTTTGCCCTGCATCTTCCAGTTTAAGAACCATAGTCCATAGAAATATTTACGGAATATTACATTCCACTCTGGGTTAGGCTTCAGTGACTTCTCAGACAGAACTAGGTGGTTGTTTATTGTTGCTGCTGGAGAGAACTGAGTATATTTTCATTAGGAGAAGTTAATGTAGTGAACCTCAGATTTACTTGCTTCTCTAAACCTCACATGGCTGTAAGATTCGTGATCATATGACATTAATAAAACAAATTCAGAAGATAGACAACATTAGTATCGCATTAGTGCCACTAGAACCTTTACCGAATGAGTGATGTCATTGAATGCTTTAGAATTACCCATCAGAGTGGAACCATTGCATTTCCGGTCATGTTTACCACATCCAAACTTAAGTCCGTAACTGTTTTAAGTGTTGTATATGCGAATAGGCTAACATCTCACTGAGTGGTGCCATGTGAGACAGGTCCTATTCTGGAATAACTGAAAATGCTACTAACATCAAACTGCTCATTTTGGACAAGTGCTCTTCAGCTTTTTCTCATGGATGACTTTAACTGGGTGAGGACAATGTTTTTATTATATTTTATTGTTTAAACCAAAACAGGATTCTGAGCACTACCACAATGTGAAAGATAAACATCAATAACAACTGTCAGTCTTTCAGGGAATAAGAGAATAGTGCCAAGAGAATTTGGGAACTTGCTCATTTCTGCTATGGATGCCATTTGTTGCCTGTTTGATGAAAAGCTATGGAAGCAGTTTATAGCTGACATTGCCTGAAGATTTCAGATCTTTTCCATTAAAGTTTCTGTCAGTAGAAGACAGAATTAACCACTCTATTTCTCACAAAAATCAAGTCATCCTTGGACAACAAAGGCTGTGTTATTTTTTTACAAAAGAATAAAGGCTGAAAAGTAATAACAGCATATTTGATACAGAAAGAAACTTTCCCCTTTCAACACAACAATATAATATTTAAAATCTTTTTATCATGATTTTCTTGTGATGGGACCTGAATTCTGTTCATATCTTCAGGGTGAAAATGTTATTATTTCATTTTAAATATTACTAGGTTTATATAGCAAAGAATGTTGTTCTGAAACTACGAAAACTATACGGTTTTTTAAAGTTTTTCTCTCACTTCTCCATTTGGTCAGCTGGTTTTTGAGACATGAAACCATATTTCCCCATAGAAAATGAATATATGCCAGTCAAATAATCCTCTAGAAATTATATTTAGTCTACAAATAATTTTATATATTAAAAAAATCATACGGAAATGCCTTACCATGATGAGAGATCATATCAAAACTTGGTCCAGTTAAGAACTGGGGTTTGAGTAGTCTTAGAGTGTAAGCTTCTTCCTGGAACTCACCATTGTGTTTTTCGATTTCAAGTCTTAATTCCTTGCTTGAATAAACAATGAATCTCTTCTATATGACCAAGCAATCAAAACAAATGACAATGAAGCTAAGAGCAAAGGCACTAAATTCTTCAGTTGTGTAACCCCAATAAGAAAAAAAACTTCCAGAGGAGTATACAGTAACTCTATTGCAGCATAAATGACAAAAATCCCTTGAAGACTAATAAATGTTTTAAGAATGATTTTATTTATTTAAGCATTTCTGTCCTGTCCTTCTAGTTTCTATGCACCACTTAGGATGGCTTGCAACAGTTTTAAATCCCTACACAATAAGAATATATTAAAATGCAAAACACAATAAAAATACGTAAGATACACAACAGTACATTATACTTATTGTGACATAGGCTTTCAAGGATTAGAGCCTACTTCTTTGGCTGCATGGTAAATTAAAGTACATGTGCAAGAATATCTCTATGGCTGCAATAACTGATCACACAACCATCTTAGTATTTAGTATTGTTATTTTTCCTATTTATTTCTATAACCAACTGTGCACATTGAACTTCAAAAAAAATCTGGTATAGCAGGCCCTACTCTAAGGCTTTCCTGTCTAAAATATACTCATAGATACAACAGAGGAAGGCAGTCCATAGAGGCTGAGTAACAGTGCAGAGAATATGTGCTGAGCCTTAGTTGCAATAAGGTACAGGGCAGATGTTGTGCATTCCAGATGTTGTTGACTACAATTTTCATCATCCCTGACTATTAGCCATGCTGGGAGGGGCTGATGGGAGTTGTAGTGTGCAGGATTTGGAGGCTACCACTATGGCTACCTCTGGTACAGTGGGATGAAAAGATGAGTTTGGAAGAGAGAGTAAAAGGTAATAAAGCAGGTGGGCACAACAGAGGCAGTTGGGGAGCCAATTGCAGGGGAAAATGTGACAGCAAGAAAAAATGAGGAGGGTCTCACTTTCAGTGAGATAACAATATTTATTCAAAACCAAACAAAGAGACTTAAACTGTATTCTCACTTACTTTGGGATCCCAAACCCACCTTTTGAACTCAATGGGATGTATTTCTGAGTAAAGGTAAAGGTAAAGGTAAAGGGACCCTTACCATTAGGTCCAGTCACGGATGACTCTGGGGTTGCGGCGCTCATCTCGCGTTATTGGCCGAGGGAGCTGGTGTACAGCTTCCAGGTCATGTGGACAGCATGACTAAGCCGCTTCTGGCGAACCAGAGCAGTGCACGGAAACGCCATTTACCTTCCCGCTGGAGCGGTACCTATTTATCTACTTGCACTTTGACGTGCTGTTGAACTGCTAGGTTGGCAGGAGCTGGGACCGAGCAACGGGTGCTCACTCCATTGCAGGGATTTGAACCGCCGTCCTTCTGATCGGCAAGCCCTAGGCTCTGTGGTTTAACCCATAGCTCCACCCGCATTTCTGAGTAGTGCTTCTTTATTGTAGATCTTATTATGATTTATGTGGAAATTGTTCAATTTGGTTCTGTAGTTTTTGATGTTTTATTTATGATTTATGACTGCTATTATTATGTTGTAATTATGTATTTTTTCATGTTGCAAGCCACCTTGAACATGATTCAAACTATGGAAAGGTGGCATACAAACAAAATTATGTATGTGTGTATGAAACCTCTAGGTAGAGTTGTGTGGGCTGCCTCCCCCTTTTCTGCCTCTGTCATGAGAGGCCAGATTTGACCAGAGGAGATTGGTTGCCCTTTTGACACAGCACTTTTTTGGGATGTATTGGGTGAAAAGGTGAATGAACCCTTGTTGTTGTTCATTCACCTTTGTTCATTCACCTGATGTTCTTAAGTCCTGTGACAATGTTGCCAGGTTGGATATGGATACTAAATGGACACCTGGATTTGTTGCAGAGCCCAGAAGCAGCTCACCAGCAGGTGAGTTGCTGTTGCTTATTGGGAAGGACAGAAGAAAGTGGCAAGGAGGTCAGCATGGTGCAAACACACAGGCAGAACTAATCTGGCACTGCTTCCTGCAGGTTTGCACTGCACTAACCTTGTGGCTGCTTTACCCTAGTCCCTTCTGGTAAGCAACACTGACCACCTGCTGGAAAGCACACACATTCGCCCAGCAAGCCACTTCTGGCAGAGCCTGGCATATGTGTTTCCCCCCCTATAATTGTAGGTGGTGAGTACCGTAACTGTTTTGTGTGAGGGAGCTGCCTGTATTGGAGAGGTAATAACTGTGGGTGAAAGTGCTGTTCTGTCACCATTGGTCCTGTGTCTTTTGTATGGTAGATTCTTTTCAGCAGGGGTGTACATTGACAAAAGGATTTTGTTCAGACCCTGATTCAGCACTTCAGGGGGGGGGGGGAAACCACCTCAGTCTAAGACACTTTATAGACAGTCTGATTCACCTGAACTGAATGAAATCTGCAGGAGTATTAGACCCTCCAATCTAGATTAGCCCTTTCAAATTACAGGCAAATAAATCTGTGCTTGATACCTTTAAACCACAAAGCACTTCAGGAGACCTCACTTTGATTTCTGCTTCCTTGTAGAGGTCCTGATGAAGTAGACTTTCATTCAAAAAAGCCTATGTCACATTACATCAGACAAAAAATATGACCCAAAACCATTTGAAGCTCTTACACCACAGTTGGCCACAACCACAGAATGTCATTGAGGGTATGTCTCACATTGCACACTGAATTTAAGCCCTGTGCAGAAAAAACCAAATTCTGCCAATGTTTATAAAATTATATGTATTCTGAAGTGTAATGTGATATCTCTTACCTTCATATGGCTCACAAACAATAGCAGGAATGATCAAATATACTTATTTCAATTTCCTAGACGTTATCTATCAGCCAGAATTTCCTTCTGTTCTACCTGTCGTCTACAGCAAAGTACCCTGGCAAAGTCATTCAGTGCCCATTTCTCTAGTTATATTATGAAGTGCCAAAGACATGATCCATTGATAAATGTGAGACTTGCTCTTGGCACAGGAAGTCAGACAGTGCCACCTTAATGATTGATATAACACTCTGCAATTCTGTTGTCTATCAATAGCTGTCCTGGTTTCTGTTATATGCAATTGAAGGAAAGCTTTCAGTGCTAACTTAATAGCTTTCAGTTCTCTAATCTCTACTACTGTCCACGAACTTTAAAAAATGAGAAGTTCAAGATGATTACACTGCCTTGAAGTCATCCAGAACTTGGAGAAAATCCTTAACAATAGAACATGCATTCATCTCAATTCATTATTTCAAATCTACTTCTGTCGTTCTAAGCTAACAATGTATAAATGTGCTTATTGCAGTTCTGTTTTTATTATAAATCAGATTACCACTTTAGCAGTAAATTATATTTGCATTCTGCATGCTTCTTCCACTCAAATAATAGACTAAACAGTTAGCATATAATTTGGGTGCAAATCAGTAAAATGTTTATCATATTGCAAACATTGCCTTCCCCACATTAACACTGTTGTAAGACTTTGAAAATATTAACTACACAAGGAAAATATACTCATTAGCCTTAATATGATCACAAACAAACAAATGCCCTAGCTTTAAATTGCTTTTCAGAGCTGATTTTCTATATTTATAATCAATTTTCTAAGTAAAGTGCATCCATCATTATGAAAAGGCATAATGAAAGTCATGTGCATATTTCTGTCTTCAAATGACAGTGATTGAGAAAGGAGCAACTGCTTTCAGCAGACAGTAAGCAGCTGGTATCCTTAGATAAGGAAATCATTGCACATGGACAAGCTTCCAGTATTATGTAAAAATAAAGCAGGCAGAGAAGATGTCTCAGCAGTTGGTCCTTTTGTTCAGGCAACATAATTTATAGTCAATATCCATAACATAACTTAATTATCAAATTACGCTTACAATCATTGGCATTAGTACATTCCATGCTGTCAACATATATCTCTACCAGAAAGGACCACTTTTAACTTTCTGAAGGAGGTTGAGGTATAGCAGTTTAACTGTAAACCCTTGAAACAGCTTGATTTACACTTTCATTTTTAAAACATTTTATTTTGCTTTTCCTTAAAACCGCAAAGCTATGTACAATCTAAAAACAAAACTACAGAAAAACCAACCATAACACACACACACACACACACACACACACACAAGAAACAAAGAAACTGGTTTTAACTGTCATCAAAGTCAGTTTGCCATTCAGAGATGTTTAATAAAATGGCAAGGTTATCCTGAGATGAAAACCATGAATGTCGGTCGTATGACCCTTTGTGTCATCCCAGTCACAAGGTGGGATGAAAATTCCACTTCAAGCTACAAACTTAGAACATAATTTATTGGCAGCCTATTTTAAGCCCTAACCACACAGGCTCATGCGGTCCTCGTGTGGTCAGGAAGACCTCTAAGATGGAGCTAGGCAAAGACAACTTCCCAAGGCAGTACCATCTTGGATTCACTTTGTTCCCCTGCCCACACTGTAGAGAAAGATGATAAAACAAAGGGAGAAGGAGAATGGTATCAGCCAGAGTGATGATGACCAATCAGCTGACCAACACAAAGACAGAGAAAGGAGAAGGCAGTCTATGAAGAGCAGCCTACAGCTTAGTGGTATAGCACAGGCTCTGTATGTATGGGATTCCTAAGAGGAATCTGCTGGATCAGGCCAATAGTCCATCAGCCTGGTCTCACAGTGGCCAACCAGATGCCACTAACATCTATTCTCAATGAATTTAAATAATCCTCTTTTAAAGCCATCCAAGTTGGTGGCCATCACTGCCTCCTTGGGAGCTAGTTCCATAGTTTAAGTATGTACAACTAAAGAACTACTTTTTTTAATTGGTCTGGCATCTAAGCTTATTCCCTGGTGTCTCAGGTTGAAGAATCTCAGAGTATTGCAAAGATCCATGCCTGAGACTTTTGAGAGCTCTTGTCAGCCAAAGACAACAATGCTGGGATAGATGGATCAGTGACATGAGCCAGCATAAGCAACTTCATATATGTACTCTGAGCATTGAAAACTTTGAGGCTGGGAGGGTGCCTGGTTTTTGAAAGAGCAGTTGGCATATCCTTTTTTTCCCCTACCAAACAGGGTAACTGAGGGTTGATGCACAAGGTCAACATGTTAACAAATGGTAAAGTGTGGCGATACATCCATTTCTACACACACCACTTTTTATCAGCCTGTGGCATGATATCTCCCAGCTTTTGGCTGTTGAACCAGCCCAGATACTGTGATCATCATCTGAGGCCCTTCTTTGGATACCTCCCACACAAGAGGTCCAGAGGGTGGCGACACTGGAACTGGCCTTTTCTGTGGTGGCTCACCATTTATGGAATGCTCTCCACAAGGAGGCTCGCTTGGACCCTTCAATACATATATTTAGGCACCGGTGAAAATGTTTCTCTTCAACCAGGCATTCAGCTGCTTAACATTCTATGGCCTTCCAAACATGTCTGTGGAGGGGGGGGTGTTATTGGTTTGTTTTGCTTTTGCTTTATTTTGTATTTTGTGTTTTCCCTTTATGTTTTTTATGGTGTGAACTGCTCTGTGATCTTCAGATAAAGGGCAGTATACAAATTTTAAAAAATAAATAGATATTGACCTTTTTGTCTTAAGGAGACACTGCCATTTCCACATGTTACTGAAAATAAATGTGTTTAAGAGCTGTGTCAACCCAATGGGCCATTTTAAAATCTTACAGTCAAGAGTTTGTAGTCTGTTCTAAGCCTTCTGAGCAGATGAGAGGAAACACACTGGTGGAAAGACTTCTTAATCCCCACTGTCATTCATCTGGTATCTACTGAACTTGGCTGGAGCAGTACCTGATGACACCAGGTTCTGTTGATGGTTCTGTTAATCAGGGAGTGTTCTGATGTGCAAATACTTATTAGAAACTAACCCTATCTCTGACCATACAGTGTCCTGTGGCACATGGATTAACTTCAGTTCAATTACAGGTTTTCTCCAATTGCCTATGCTCTAGTTCAGAATTACTCCAGTGGTGTCCTGGACAAACTATGGATGTGTGGCAATGTCCTGACCTTAGCTGGTCAAGCCCTTCAGTCATTTAAATTCAAGGTTCCGACCTTTGTGCAACGTTAGGATTTTTCTTCCTTCCTCACTGCACAGCCAAATGTTCAAAGAGTGGTCTATATGCTTAGTTTTAGAAACATTTTCACCATTTCTAAATAAGGCAGCATTTTTTCTTAAAGCAGAAAAATACAGAACGATAATCTGTCTGTGTGTTTATGTATTGTAATTAAGGATTGTGTTAACACTGCTCAGGGAGATGCTGGAGGTACATGGGCTGTGGGTGGTGACAGGCAGTGGCTGAGAATGAGATGTGAAAGCAAAACTGATTAGTGGAGCAGAGATATAGTGTTGTGACTTAACTGCTTATTTTCTTGCTTTCCATGGTGTGCGTTGGAGGAACAGGCAACCTAGCTCATTGAACTCATTTACATTTATATTTCAAAATCTCACACTAATTTAACTCCACTACTGCATGCTGAACATTCACATATCAGGTAATAATTTTCACACTGATATGTGTTGTCTGTCATGCAATGTAATACCTTATTAATTGCCCTTATTTCTCTTTAGATGTCATTTCTCAAAAACACAAAATATGTTTCAGACAAAAGAAGAGATCCATTCTTTGGTATCATGCCCGCAAAGATTTGCACTGAAATGTTGCATGGGTCCTCACAGGGCAGTCTCAAGTAGGTCGCACGCCCTGGCGCTGAGGGGCGGAAATCGCTCCAGCGCCCCCGCCCTCGCAGGGCGCAGCATGGTTTCCACGCGGCCCAGCACCCTAGTGCACCGTGCCACTGGGGGTCTACCTAGAGCCGGCCCTGGGTCCTCATGCTTATTATCTAATCAGAAACCACAACAGAAATGGTCTCATCATTCAAATAATTGTACATAAAATGTATGTTGAGAACAGAGGCCAGAACTCTATGTGAATAAGGCTCCATTAAGAGGCAAGAGAACTGCATTCATGCCCCTATTCCAACATCACCACCACACCCTTGATGCCCACAGACCTCTGAACAGAAGAAGGCTAAGAATGTAGGCTTCCCTGCTCAGACAACTGCACTTAATGCATGGGTGTCAGGATCCATGTCTGGGGCAGAACCAGAGACAAAGCTTCCCTCCCTCTTCTGTGTGTGAGGCTATCTTCACACATGTAACACATGAAGGGGGTTCAGATCACTCTCCATTCCCATCACACAACCTGGTATATAAGTGACCAAACATCCCTTTTCTCTCAGAAATGGGGGAGAGAGAAATTGCTGGAACTGTACAGAGTAAGAAACAGATATAAAAATCTATGAGGCAGGGAGGAAATTGCAGAAATATTTGCCATAAACATGTAAGGCTTAAAAGAGAAATTTATTACTAACTTGAACACAGGATGAAAAGAAAAGGTATCCAACAGGACCACAAATTTTCATGTTAAACTAGAACTGAAAAATCAGAATAGCAACATGCACAAGGGGCATCAAAATCAGCCACAAGGGCAGAAGCATGTACTTATCCCCAGTCCATCAAAGAATGCAAAATCCAATAAGCAGTCTTACAGAGGTCAGAAAAATGCCAAAAGGAAAAACATTCTAACCTATCAAGCTGTGCCATGGCCCAGATTTCTCTCCCCATACCTACATGTGCACAGATAAGTGCACTTACACCGGACACACATTTATTTGAAACTGGAGCAACCCAACACAGCTATTATGGCTGCAAAGAAGGTAGTGTTGGGTTTCAGGTTTAAGAAGTGGCTCTGCACACTCTGTCTTGGGAATGGGCTCTGTGAGTAGACCCACCGCTGCCCATCTGTTTCCCTTCTTCTTCAGAATGGCCACGCAGAAGGTGGAGACAAGTGGAGGCTTCCATGCCTCCCCCCACCCCACCCCCAACCCTGCCGTTGCTTGCTTATCAGAAAGAGCAAGTGAACAGGCAGAAGGAGCCTCAGGAGGACTAAAAGCCTCCAGTGTTGGTAGTGAGTCCCATGCTCAGGCAAGATTCAGCCCAGTGAGCACAACCCCTGATCACAGCCCTGAAAATAAAGTCTTCTTGAAAATACAGTGGTCCCTCAGGTTACAAATGCTTCAGGTTACAGACGCTTCAGGTTACAGACTCCACTAACCCAGAAATAGTACCTCGGTTTAAGAACTATACTTCAGGATGAGAACAGGATGAGGCAGCAGCGGGAGGCCCCATTAGCCAAAGTGGTACCTCAGGTTAAGAAGAGTTTCAGGTTAAGAACAGACCTCCAGAACGAATTAAGTTATTAACCCAAGGTACCACTGTAACCTATTTGGACCTAGTTAGAAATCAAAGTACAGTTCCGGTATTGAGCAAGATTTAAATAGGGTATGGAATGACAGATAGTAAAATAGAGAAACGGCATGTACAAAAAAGCATAAAATGATTTCTAGAGCACTGACAGTGGGGGTTTTTCATTACTTGGTTATATTTTACCTCCAAGAATACCTAAATCATTTGTTTACCCATGCAATCTATAGGCTTTCTCAGTCTGTCTCTCCCTCTCAATCTCCCTCTCTCTTTGTCTGTGTGCGTCCTATAAGAAAAATAAACTTTCCGTGAGATCCAAATGTAAAATGCTAATTTTCTTAGTGATTATATCCTCCAATTTCTGAGCAGGAGAGAGCTGAGATTTGGAAGAAACTGCCAAAGAACATTCTCACAATAGTACCTAGTTTTAAATGCATGCAGCTCAGAAATCTTTAGCATTCCTTCTCTACAAATGAAGTAGAGACTGAGAGCAGCAAGAGATAATAAGCCTCTATATTTTAATAGAAGAAAGTCTTAAGTCATGTCCTTACAGAGGCAGCACAATTTGTGTGCCAAGGTAGCAGGATCAAACATCAAGGGAGCTTCCAGCCTGCACCTTCTAAAAATTTCAGAATGGATGGTGTTTTTATATACTTTACAACACTTGAGCTTTGCTCAGCCTTCTCTGAAAATCTTCTACTTTCAGTTATGAGAAATAACACAATTCAAACTCCTAAAGCAAAATTTCACTCATCAGATAAACCAGGGAAAAAAAATCTGTTCTCTTCTATCTCCAACAATACAGATCTTTTAAGATGGTTCTTCTTTTCTATTCTCCTGCCTTTTTTCAGAAAGCAAAAAATACAAATTTCAGTCAAGCAACCTTCATGTGTATTTATGCAAGAAGCGCAAAAAGCTAGACTTTTTGAACTTAACAGAATGTACCTACATATACTGGACATTTTTCTTTATTGTACCATTATAATTGTGCAATGCCCTGCACAGGTCCTTTTGAGAGCCATCTGTTAAAAAAGGAGAATACAGAATTCTGCAAGTGAGATCAACATGCATTCAGCTAAATTCACATCGGAGTTGCATTGGCTGCAGTTCCACCGTACATGGTGTGCAACCCATGTGCATCAAAATAGAACCATAACTCAGGGCCATGCTAAATGTGATATTAATTACATGATGACAATTAATGTGCATATTTTTGTTACATAAATAGAAGCTGCAGGGGAGTCTAGCAGAATCAGGTCAGGTCACTAGAGTGGGAGAGTTTCATGTCCCCTCCCAGTTATGGTCCTGATTAAAATCTCCCCTGTCCTCAGGGCTGGGGAGTGGGGATTTTCACTGGGACTAAACCAGAGAGGGAAAGGTTCTACTCTTCCTTCCTTCTCCTTGTGACCCGAGAGAGAGAGAGAGAGAGAGAGAGAGAGAGAGAGAGAGAGAGAGAGAGAGAAATGGTATTTACTTTAAAAGAAACATACAATTTAATTATGTTTACACAGTTAACATCAGGTATAGTTTGGCCCTCAATTGTAGAGCAGAAGCCTGCATGGAAAATGTACCAGTTTAATCTCTAGTACAATCCCCTTAGACCAAGAAAAGACTTCTGTCTGAAGCCCTAGAAGGACACTGCCAATCTATGGAGATAGCACTGAGATACATGGACCAACAGTCTGCCTTGATATAAGGCAGATTTCTATATTCATGCTATTCAACACAGTTGCAATTTGGATAGTGCTCAGTCTGCTCTGCTACATCTATTTTCTTATATCCAACTTGTACAATAGGTAGAGCTTGTAGGTGCTCTGCCAGCTACAATATATTTCTGTTAAGTATAAAATTCTATATTCCTTGAGTTACCACCACAGCTGCATAATTTGCTTATATCTGTTTGCAGTGGGCGCTAGGAGACATGTTTGTCCATGCAGATGGACAAATAGGTAGATAATTGCATTAATCATAACAAGGTCTTAGTACCTTCCAAATGTGCCTTGTTGTGAATTGATTTTCAGTTCTCATGGTGAGCAATAGGAGGCCATTGGATTTCTATTTATGATGTGGGCTTAATAGTAATAGAATTTGCATGGAATTTGAAGCAAAGAAACAGAATCTGGAACATAAGCAGCATAAAATTAATATTGTGCTTTCTTTTCAAAAGTAATTGTGCATCAAGCTGTGTCTCTTTGTATGACACAACTTAAAAGAAGAAGCAAGCATTATATTTCAGCATCCACACATGGCAAGTTGTTAGCAAATGCCAATTTGCTTTTAAATAGATACTTGATTAGTAAGGAACAAAAAATGTTTAGCAGAATTTTAATAATACTTTGGAGTGAACAACTTTCAGAGCCAAAAGACAAAGATGAAAGAGTTGGATCAGTACAGTGGTACCTCAGGTTAAGAACTTAATTCGTTCCGGAGGTCCGTTCTTAACCTGAAACTGTTCTTAACCTGAGGTACCACTTTAGCTAATGGGGCCTCCCGCTGCCACCGCCGCGTGATTTCTGTTCTCATCCTGAAGCAAAGTTCTTAACCAGAAGTACTATTTCTGGGTTAGCTGAGTCTGTAGCAGTCTGTAACCTGAGGTACCACTGTATAAACAAGGCCTCCATATCTTGCAACCCACCTAGTCAATCACAGATGCCCAGTCATGTATGGTGACCCTCAAAGGGAATGTATGTTATGTAGAAGCTGATGGGAGTTGGAGTCCAGTACCATCTGGAGGGTATTATGTGGAGCAGTTGTCCCTAATGCCAAGAAGATTCTCGAAGACTGAGGGTCCCGGTGTGCCAATGCCTGTATGTAGCTGAGGAATTATTCTAGAGATAAAACTAGGATGTGATTGGGGTTGTAAAGAGAATGCCCTGGTATCATGTGATAAGGATGAGACTGTTCTCAAAGAGGACCATTGTCATCTCTGAAGAAAAATCTGCCTGACTGAGCTGCTGGAATGCAGAGTGTAAAATTACATTATTGTCCTTTATTAAGATTATAACCAGGGCTCTTTTTCAGTCGGAAATCGCTGGAACTCATTTCCGGCACCTCTCAAGTGGGTGTCATTGCCATTATAAGAGAGCAAGGGAGGTGTTCATGGTGAGTTCTTTTGCTAGAAAAATAGCACTGGTTATAACTATATAATTAGTTTCGCACATTTTCAGGAATGTTCCCCCTCCAGAATTGACCTTGTATATGTATCTGCAGTTGGAGGAGGAGGTCTACATTTGGAGGCGTTTGTGATGTGATTATGGAAAGCTCCACCACCATTACTGAACCACCTTCAGTGTTCTGAAAGAAGTGGGTCCTGAACTGGGCATTTCTGGGGGCATACCGGTAGTAGATTGAACATGCTCCCAGAACATGAGAGAGGGAAGGCACCAGCCACCAATCTGGCATAATTATTTTCCCATCCATTGCAACAACAACAACAAATTCCACTGAAAAGGAAATTTGTTAAGAGAAAAACTAGCAAGAACAGGAAAAAGGTAAGAACTACACAACTCCCACCTTCCATCCAGGTCAGTACAATTCCAGTAGTGCTTCGGGAATGATGCTTTTTCTGTGATGAACTCTCCACTCACTTAACTCCCAAGGATTGCTATTTAAAAAGGGTAAAACCCTGTTGAGAGTCTTACTAACCCAGCAAGAAAATCGACATATATAATTTCAGCTCTTCCTGTAGGAGAATTCAAAGTTTCAAGAGTGTGGGATTATTCTATGGCGCTGGCCCTGCACCTTTAGATATAAATATCCTTACAAGTAAAATATTTTTACATTCATTCAGAGAGCAGGATTTTCTGAGCTTGGTCTTTAAAAGCACTTGTGTGAAAATTAAAAAAAAATGTTTAAAGAATAAATCAAGCTTCAAATATTGCATAGTGCTACCATTAAATTATTCAACCAGGCCTTTGGCTGATTGATATCTGATGCCTTTTTAAATGTTATGAACCACCCTGAGATCTATGGATGTAGGGTAGAATACAAAATTAATAAATAAATTGACTAACTAAATGCAAAGTTGGGTATCTTGGGGTCACCAGTGCAGCAACTGCAGATACCATTGCACCTCTCAGTACCTTTGATGCCAAGTCAAGGCCCCCAATAATACACTGCTCAAAAATCTGGCTAGACATCTCATAGGTTACCCCATTCAATTCTAAATGGATGCCAGCTTTAGATGCATGCCCCCCCATCCTTCTGTTATTGACATGACACAGAGGAGAGGGGACTATGAGTGAGTGGTAATGTATGGCTGGTTACAGTAAATGTAGATCAGATTTCTGAATGAGGGGGCATTCCCTGGTTCCCCTGGTAGTGAAAGCAGGCACCAGGGCCTTGTTGGGGGGGATGCTGGAACCACTAGGTCACTCACTGCCTGCCTGCCTGCCCACTTCCGGTGGCAGAGTGGGTGATGGGACCAGGAGTGGGTTTTTTAACATGGGGAGGGGTGATGAAATCCATGGGAGCATTCCCTACTAGCCCACCAAACTCATGCTGGTGGTAACAGCAGCTACAGGGCCAAGAGGACTGCTTTCTGGGCAGTGTATGCTCAGCTATCCACCTTGTGCTAGTTGGGGGAGGGCACTTCGTCTTTTATTTGTTTTTCTTCCTTGTTAAATTTGATATTAAAACAAATAGAAGAAGAAGAGTTTGGATTTGATATCCCGCTTTATCACTACCCGAAGGAGTCTCAAAGCGGCTAACAATCTCCTTTCCCCTCGTCCCCCACAACAGACACCCAGTGAGATGGGTGGGGCTAAGAGACTTCAGAGAAGTGTGACTAGCCCAAGGTCACCCAGCAGCTGCATGTGGAGGAGCGGAGACACGAACCCGGTCCCACAGATTATGAGTCTACCGCTCTTAACCACTACACCACACTGGCTCTAATGTGTGGTTTTTTTTAAAAAGATCCTCAGGGGAAGGGATCATAGGATATCTCGGACTGAGAGGAGAAGTTTCCTCAGAAGCGCCCTCCCAAAAGGTTCAAAGGACCCCATGAAGTCAGTGTCTCTCCAGTCTGGATGCCACAGTACATTCTTCAACTTTCAATGACTCCAACTTGCAGGGCCACAGTAGGCACTTTTCTTGGTTTTACAGCTTAGGCTCCACTTGGAGCTATCCAAGATTCTAACCACATTGCTTCCTTTCCTTTTGGATCTTAACCACCACTTCCTTAACCTTGCTTATGAGGACTTGCCCTCTTTTTTGTCTGACCTTATTTTTCTGGAATCTGACCTTAGCTTGACCTTACTTTCCTAGCCTGCTAGGGGAACATGACCTCCTGTTCCTGGTCTCTGTGCCCAGCACAAGTCCCTTTCATGGCCTTGATGGATCTGTCCTTGGATTCTGTTGGATTTGTTTATGGCCTCTGATAACATGAGATCTTTCTGAGCCACTGGCTGGGATGGGATAGGGAAACACCATTTTCATTGTGGTTCTTATTTTTATGTGAAGGGCAGTTTCAGAATGTGATGCTGAGGGATTCCTGTTTAACACTGGTTGTTGGCCTAATGTTCCAATAGATCTTTCAAGAAGAACTGCCTACCGGTATAACAAATGTTTCTGGTTCTGCCAGTGACAATTCATTGAAATTGAACTGGAAATCTGAGGGCTATAACATCTTTACAACATTCAAAAGTGATATTTCTTGCACTGATAATCTTACACTCAACCAATTGCTATGTAATCCAGAATAATTAAATGTATAAGATATTGAAATTACCTTTGAATCACCTCCTTCTATTGAAACTGAGTGCTCTATTCATTAAACGATTCAGGCTTTCTTACACTGAAAAGTGTGGTATGACTGTTTTGACGAACATAACCTAAGGATTTTAATTAGACTCTTCCCTAAAAGGTACATAAGCTCATTAATGAATAGATACAATGTACATCTTTACAACTAGGACAACTATCAAAGCTAATGGCATATTTTAATTCCTGTCAGTTGTTGAAGATGTTATTCATATTCACAGTATGGGAGCTTCCATCCATGCTTGTCTAAATGCAAATGAACTGAAAGGGCAATCAAATGGAAACAGAGAAAAATATAATTTTAAATACTAAACTCAATGATGGATGAAATTCTGACTCCATCAAAGGCAAGACCCTAAGGCCATCTTCACAAAAAGTAGCCTCACTTCAGTGGGACCTCTCTGAAGTAAGATGCAGGGTCTGCAAAGAAAGCTTTTTATTAATAAAATTAAGTAATTTAACTTGGAAAGTCAATCTTATACTTCTTAAGGACAAAAGGTTTGTTTAGACTATAACTGGTAATTTTTCTTTCCTGAACTGAGACAGATTTCAAAGCTCTGAGTAGAGTTTTGTAGGGTGCGTCTAAGCTGATCCTGGAAAAATGAAGTGTAGTACTAGCATTTCACATTTGAAGTATAGAAATTTTAAATTAAAATAAAATGGTTTTAAATGCAAAACTATCTGAAAAGAACCTGTGAGCTGACAGAATACTGATGACAACTGAGCCTATGGAGGTTAGAAAGTGTTCTAAATTTTAGAAACCAGAATAGCCCATGTAAAGTTGTCAAGTCAGTATAGGGCTGGGAGCAGTTAAGGCACATAATATTAGGGTGCTTATTGAAAATGGACTTCTGCAATTCTGTTTTCTGCAGCATTAGCTAACTCTTCCTGTTTGGTGTCAAATTTGCAGATGACACCAAACTGGGAGGGGGAGCTAATACTACAGAAGACGGAATCGGAATTCAAGATGACCTTAACAGATTGGAGAACTAGGCCCATACTACCAAAATGAAATTCAATAGAGACAAATGTAAGGTTCTACGTGTAGGCAGGAATAACCAGCTGCACAAATATAAGATGGGGACACATGGCTTACCAGCAGTACAAGTAAAATGGACCTGGGGGTCTTAGTAGACCACTGTACTTTGAAACTGCCAACTCATATTATCACTCACTATATAGTTTTTGAAGCCTACTCAGATATATAATTTAGTTAATTCTTTTTGTTTTTAGATGTTATGGTGTTTTTTCCACATTTTAATGATAATTCTTTTATGTTATGTTACCATTTTCCTGATATTATATGCATTTTATTGATAATTTTAGTCTTCTGATTAAATGGTCCATTAATATTTCTAAATGAACAAAGCATTAACAAATTATGCAGCTATGAATTTAAATCATCATCATCATTAGTAGAAGAAGCTTATGAAATTGGCATAACCAAACTGAGTCAAAATAATCAAAAATCATTAATGCAATTCTTAAGGATGTGCATTTTACTACACAGAAGGACCAGGAAAGGGTCTGAAAGGATTGGTGCAGTTCCATGTCTGAAGCCAAGTGAGTCTCAGCCTTGCTGGGAGGCTCCCAGGGACCCAATGTATATGCTATGCAACAGTGAAAGAAATAAAGAAACCATTTCTTGTAGTTTCTGAAATGCTACTATTATAGAAAATGCTGTACTGTAGTCCTGGACTGTATATTGGTTATGCCCTATTGCAATAGGAAGTGATGGATGTTTTTGACTTACGCAATATGAATAAGCAACATGAAGGCTATTACCCTTTGCCCATGAATCCTATTTCTTTCTTCTCATTTCCTGGTAATCTTTGCACCATGACAAGGATACCTTAAGCAGTGTTCCACCTTGATCTCTTTGTCTCTTTTGATCACATTGTTTTTGACCAAAAAAAGGTAAGCGCAATGGACCTAAAAAAAATAAAAATACAGATCTCGAATTAACCAGCAGCAATCTATTAAAGAAACCTACTTGCCCATTTATCATAACAAATTTGGCTCTACTGTTCCAATATGGATGAAAATTTCAAACCTTTGTGGTCAATGAAGCACGAAATAGGTTGTCAAAAATATAGTCTGAAATATGAATCATACAGAGAGGGGGGAAATAACCACACCATGCTTGAAAATGCTGGAGATAATTTTATTTATAAGATCAAAAATTGACTGGATCACACCTCCTATAAAATCCCTATCCTCTTTTTAGAAGCTTCTGCAATAATGAGAAAGGCCGTCCCCTTTCTTGGCTGTCTTCAAGGACAAAAACTGCATATATATTGGTTCTCAGACTGAATATATATATATATATATATATATATATATATATATATAACCACAATGCTTGTAGCAAAGATGAGAGATGCAACCAGTGGTGACTGATTCAATGGGCAGAAGGGCTCTTCACAAATAGAGAGGGAAAATAACTAAAGAGAACGGAGAGCTCATTCACAGAGTTCCTGGAAATTTTTGTGCCCTCGGCAAATGCCCAATGGCTGAAAAGTCCTATTGATGTCTGAGCCTCACTCTACCTGTGATTGTTCTGGTGTTGTGATGATGCTGTGCACAAGCGTGCTCCACTAACCTGTTTGGACTTGAAATGAAATTTGGACAATTGCTCCTAAGGATCAAGTAGGTCAAGACTGATCTGTGCAACAGGCTTGGACAAAACAACCACCCAGTTTTGTATGATCCTTAAAATATAAAATCCACCTATAAAAATGGAAACAAACTGACCTGCCTCCTATAACCTATATCTGTTGCCTGAAGGTAGACCTTCTAAACTCATCAAAGCACTCTGCAGTGATCAACAGTGATCACTGCAGCGCTGTCAGGTGACTGCAACTGCAATGTGGTGGTGACAGCAAGGCTGAGTCAATATGATGATCTCATGGGCAGGTCAATTCACAAGGCTGTCTAGGTGAGGTGTGGATATAATTGTAGATGTGATCCAGGGTTTAAATTACATGGGGACAGAGGGAGCTGGGACCACTTGCCTTTCTGTGAAAAAATCTCCTATTTACTCTTTCTTTTAAGAAAAAAGGCTACAAGGTGCGTTATTTAGCTAAAATTGGGTGTAGTAAGGTGTGGGGCTTTCTATTATAATTATTACAGCCCCCACAATTCAAGCAGCACTTTTCACACCAGGTACAAAACCCACCAAAGTTGGCTAATAAGTTGCCCACTAATAAGGTTGGCAGAACTAATGGAGTTTATGTTCCCATTCATTTCACTGGAACATGAGTGGTCCTTATTGGATTGTACTCGTGTTCCTTAATACTGAGGGACATCAGCCTACAAGCTGGAAGAGTGTTACAGCACCAAAAACTCATTAGCGGGATAAAAGCCTGACAGTATATTCTTCACACATCCCAAAGAAAATAACCTGCCCATGACAGCTACAACAGCAGCAATTTTCAACTTGCTCTATACATACAGCACACAGTCATTGCTCTTGCATAAATCTGTGTGACTTTTTTGTTATAATTTTGCAATCCAATACATCATTTTGCATTCCCCATGTCTGCAAATGAGCCAGATAATACAGAATGTGCAAAGTGATTTGAGCTATCAGTGACATCAGGAGTTTTGCTGCTGTAGTTATTAACAGATATTTTCTCACCCAGCCGCATAGACTAAAATCAATCATTCTGATAACTAGGCATGGCATGAGCTGTCCGCACTGTCATTCCAATCTGATTAATCACACATACACAGACCTTTACCTTAAGGAGCAATTGTTCACATTTAATCACAAAGAAACATTCAAGCATACCACTGTACATTACTGAATTTAAGTGCAATTTATGTCTTCTGTTTTAGCAAATATATTTATGATAATGTGACTCCGGCTCAGAGATATATTGTTTCACTCATTTTAAAAACATTAAAACCTAACTTAAGTAAACTAATGCACAGAATTTGGCATCATTTATCATATTAGATTTGAGCTTTTGAAGTTTCCATTATCCACATGTTTTTGCTAACAATTTATCCTAATAATCATGGTTCAGATGAGTTGTTCAGTATGATGTCTTCTTCAGTGGAATATCAAACATGCCAGATAGTAGATACTTGCTTGATCAAATAAGTTTTTAACCTATATTTTGCTACAGCTTCTTCTAAAGTATTCAGCTAATTGGTCCGGCTCTTTTGAGGAGAGAAGAACAACTGATTGATGTCTCTATTTGTTTCTCGGCCCCAGCATTCAAAATTGTAGATGAGTGCAAAGCTTAAATAAATAGCAACTGAAAATCGCTATTTGATTTGCCTTTAGTGTGATGCCTACCTGTCCTTTCTGCAACTGAGAATTTCTCTTGATGCAAATCTTTTGTGTGTGTCCCTCCCATTCAACCCAAGTGGCTACAGTGAAGCAGATTGGCTTGTCACTAAGACTGCAGTTCCACCCGATTCCAAGATCAAGTACAGTGGTGCCTTGCAAGACGAATTTAATTCGTTCTGCGAGTCAATTCATTTTGCGAAAAATTCGTCTTGCGAATCGCGGTTTCCCATAGGAATGCATTGAAATTTCTTTTTTTGCCCATAGGAACGCATTAATTAAATTTCAATGCATTCCTATGGGAAACCGTGATTCACAAGACGAATTTTTCACAAAACTAATTCGTCTTGCGAGTCACCATCAGATTGCAAGACGCATTTGTCTTGTGAAAAATTCATCTTGCAGGGCATTCGTCTTGCGAGGTACCACTGTATCTAAATGTTCTTGTGAATGAAGGCCACAGGGTACTATAGGGATGAATTCTTTAGTGCAAATCTTAGGAGAACCCACTGAGGTCCTAGGATGGAATATGAGATCATCGGACAGCCTGATTTTATTAGCATTTTGTAATGTTTCACCTTTCATTGATATTGTTTAATTTAGAATGTTACTTGGTGATTGTCAGTAAAGAAGATTCAGATTACTTTTATAGCTGGAACATGTAACAGAAATGGGCATAAAGTATTTGTTGATGGCTGAAAAGCCTTGTGGTTTATTAAACAGGTTTTATTGACTTAGCTAACTGATTAATTGGAGCTTATTTATTTTGATGCATGTTTATAACTTGCCTTGATTCAGGCAATTGACTGAATAGTAACTTCCTCAAAATGGATAAAGATGAAAAGATGGATACTGGAATTTGTTTCATTTACACAAGGGCTATTTGGCCAGATTCACAGATCTGGTTGAAAGACTAGAGATACTGAAAAAAATTATATACCTGCACTTAGACAAGAGGGGTTAACATGTTTATATGAAACTGGCAGATCAGAGCATCATATTGATAATGAGTTCAAGGTATCAGTTTAAAAGTGCTGAATGAACTGGCAAACGGGTGTTTTGGAAAATAAAATGATTAAAAGTTATACAATAAATCAGAACTGTGCAATAATTACTGGTGCCTGTCAGTATGATAGACATTTATCAGTTCCCAGGGTATGATTGCAATTCTGGCAAGTTCAGTTTCTCCAAGTTTCTCATTATTCCAGGCTTAAGTTCAGCTCTTCAAATTTCAGTTGAGTTTAAAAAAATGTCCTCATAAAAATCATCAGGAGTTTACTGCAAATTTATTTTAATACACGTTTGTATTCATTTTTGCCTAATATTCACACTTTTGAAATACAATGCATTCGTCTGCATTTTTATGAACACTTTATCCTAGTATGCACATTTTTGTACCCAATACTTGGCTGGAGAACTGCATTGCAAAATTAAGGGAAATTTGCATGTCAAAGGATGGCTGTGTTTCAGTTTGTATATTGTTTCAGAAAGTGCAAATTAGGTGGGTTTGCCTTTAAATGTGAGCTGAATTGAATTTCCCCCCACCCCATCCCTCTTCTGAAGGCACACGAGGGCACACAACCTTGGTGAAGCTAAGCAGATCTGTCTCTGGTCAGTGCCTGAGAACTGCATATATGCCACCTTAGGTTCCATGATAAGAGAAAGGTGGGATATAAATGTAAGAAAAGAAATCAAAGTTAATTTAATTGTGCAAGATGAAGAATGTGGGCACAATCCTATTCTTTGAGGATGGAGAAAATGTCCGAATGGTCTGGATGTGCAAGCTCACTAGGATCCAAGCAGGTGGGGCCATAACTGAGTTTTCAGAAGAAGCACATGCATGGAACTATAACATGTTGTAAGTGTACAGGTATTGTGAGCCAGCTTCTATCTAACAGGTCCTCCATTAGTGATTTTATACACTAATCTTCACCCCCCTCTTGGCACTTACAGATCCAGAATTCACTGGACACAGCTCTCGGGAGTGGTGCCTGTAACAACTTTGGGAACAAAGTCAAGTGCTCTATTGCAATTTCCAATGGAAAAAAACCATTTGGGAAGGAATTTGCATCTTGAAGACACAGAACTGGGAAACGGGAGTTAGAAGCTCTTTGCCAATTTAACATGAAATGACTGAATCATGGAGACATTACTATGATTTATTGTGCTGTTTGGAGCCGCTCGTTATTTACTGCTTCCAAAAAAAGCAAGACACCTGTTCAACAAAATGCATTAATAATCCCACAATGATCAATAGTAAATTATTCAGCTGTCATATTTTGTATTTAACAGAAACAAGGTCTTGGTAGTTATCATCACTCCTACATATAGTTTAAGAGACATAAATAGCTGCTTTATACCAGAGTTTGGAGTAATTTGTCTTCATCTGTCTTTGCACTATGTCTTCATCAGTGAAAACGGAAGAAAAATCACATTCTTTAATATCATCAGATATTATATCAGATATAATATGAAGTGATGGGTTTTAGCTATGGGATGTAAGAGTGCCCATAATTCTATACCACTGCAACTTTAGACCTGCAAATAAAAAGTCACAGCAAATTCATCCTTCCAAATTTCTGTAGGATGTAAATCATTGTACTTTCATTTAGAGCTATCTACAAATGAGATCTGAAAACTGGACAGAGAAACTGGATGACCATTTGAACCAATTTCTCAAGAGGCAGCTTCTTTCATTTTTCCTAAGAGTTTGGGTTGGTTTTTGAGTTTGCTGTCTCTTCAGGTGTCAGTGGAAGTAGCAAGTGTGCTGGCAGCCTGGCCACCAATTTGAACAAAGCCCAGACCTAGCACAGTTCTAGGGCATGGAGGAAGGCGCTGCCACAAAAGTAATGTTTCCAGTGAAAAATCTGCAAATTGACTGGACTTGTGAAAATGAAATCTCCAAAAAAATGTCATCTGATAAATTCAGGCTCAGCTCCCCTTTCATTTGTACCACTGCACCTCTGGGGTGGTCTTCTGCCCATGTTTTTGACTTCCAAATCATTAAACCAAAAGAGTTTCCAAGAATTATTTCTCTTGTTAAACAAGCTTTAATTCTCACTGGGCTCGGAGAATGATTTACACCCTGCTTTTAATCTGTGTGGTGTTTTAAAGCTTACAGGATGGTCTTTTCCCCTGCTAGTAGCGATCTGAGGGTGAAACTATATGTTATGTCAAGAGATACATGATTGATTTCCCATCTTTTTATTTATCTATTACTAAATGCAGCTTGGGCAGAGAAAGACTATTGTTATAACAATTAAATGGGCCCCTGCACTCAATACAAATGCCAAAGGCGCCACTCCCTTTGTTTTATAGTATTTATTTTGTTCTAAAACAGTGCCTGGTTGTACATTCCTATATTTATTCTGCTGTAGAAGAAAAGAAAATAACCCACAACAAATGCTCTTAACACTGCTGTTTTTCAATATATCCAGCTGGGAGCCTTTGAACCTTGCTATAAATCTCCCCCTCGCCTATTGAAATCTCTCCTCCCCATCCTTTCCAAAACGGCTCCCCAGGCAGCCCTCATTGTTTCTCTAACTTTATAAAATCTCACCCTGATTCTCAGCCCCATAGATCATCCACTGTTCTCCTCCAACACAGAAACATCACCGTGCCTGGTCTTAAGCCACCTCCTCTCTTCTTCTCCACCTTCCTTGTTCCTCTTGCCCAGCACCACTAGACTCCCCCATAAATAATATAAAGTGGCCTGCCCCACTTTCTCCTCCTTGGCTATTGCACACTTTTCTCCTCCTGCAACCTCATCAGTCTGAGGGTAACATTCACCAATCACATTGTCATCGTGGTTGTTAATATACTATATTAGCGCATAATGCTTTACATAGAAGAAATCCTTGCCCAAAGAGCTCACAATACATGTGTTGTGAGCAACAATAGACAGGATGGAAGCTTAAAATGCATTGAAAATAGCACATGTGGCACATAAGGAAATCTGTATCTTGCTTTTGGTCAGAAAGGCAGCAGCTCTTTTGCCCTGGCAGAGTTCTGGGAGGGGTGGGGGAATCTTTTTCATCCCGAGGGCCACATTTCGTTCTGGACAGCTTTCCAGGGGCCACATGCCAGTGGTGGGCAACACATATCAACATTACCGTTGGCTCTCAGGCCAGTTTCTGCACATACTCACTCATCCCTATCCATAGCTGCCAAGTTTTCCCTTTTCTCACAAGGAAGCCTATTCAGCATAAGGGAAAATCCCTTTTAAAAAGGGATAACTTGGCAGCTATGTCCCTATCTAATCCTCATCCACAGTTCAAAGACACACTCCAGGCAGGCAAAAACATTCAAGGAGGGTAGGAAGCAAGGCTGTTGAGGGGTGTGGCCTGGGGCGAGTTCTGAGGGCCAGATAGAGAGTTCCAGAGAACCACATTCAGTCCTTGGGCCCAAGCAACTGGTATAAGATGGTTCTGCCCAAGCAACTGGTATAAGCCCCATAAGCCTGAAACCTAAGCATCTCCAAGAATGTAGAGAAGTTGTTTGGGAAGACAGATACAACCACAGCAGTGCATTAATTAGCAGAGACGTAAAACATTTGCTGTTGGTCTTACACAGGGGTCAGCAAACTTTTTCAGCAGGGGGCCGGTCCACTGTCCCTCACACCTTGTGGGGGGGAGGACTATATTTTTTTTGGGGGGGTGAACAAATTCCTATGTCCCACAAAAAAAACCCAGAGATGCATTTTAAATAAAAGCACACATTCTACTCATGTAAAAACACACTGATTCCCAGACTGCCCACAGCCCAGATTTAGAAGGCGATTGGGCCGGATCCGGCCCCTGGGCGTTAGTTTGCCTACCCATGGTCTTACACATATACACTCGCCCTCCCTGATACTCGGACATAGAGAGTCACTTTATTTCCTTGCCTCAGCTCTAACCAGAGACATGTCCAGATCAGGGTGACCAGATGCAAGGCAGCGAGAGCTCCTGCACCTGTAAGTCTTTAAAAGTGGGGATTTTAGCTGCTGCTGCTGCTGCTGTTTGTCATGCTGGACCAAGTAAAGACTGTGGTTGTTCATCTATACGGCTCTGTCATCAGCCATCAGACCTTTCCTCTTTTGCATTTGGTCGCCCTAACCCCCATAATACTGCCTGCACCACAATGTTTTAACTCACCTCGTCTCACAGCTACTAACAACAGCCGGTCTTAGTATGAGCATTTTTGCTAACGGTGCCCCACCCTCAGCCTAAATTCTGTCTTCCTGTTGAAAAGCAAACTCATATTAAGCAACATAGCCATTCCGCCCCCTAGTGGGATGCTCTTCCTTACAACATTGTAAGAGATCCAGAACTGTGGAACCCATGTTTTGTTTTGTTGTTTTGTTTTGTTTTTCCCTGTAGCACCTGTATTCCCTCAGACATGGCTTCTAAGGGAGCAAAGACATGTTTTCGTAAAGGAATGCCTACTGTTCCTCTCACGCCTTTTAGTAAAGATAACCCATGTGAGATTCCAAGTTCAAAAGAACTTTGTCGATTTATGATGTGGAACACTCGATTTTGCTGGGAAGGTCTACCACTGAGAGGGCCAGAAAAGTCAGACTTCAATAAGAGGAAGCGCTGTTGCATTATTCAGTGGAATGGTATTTTGTTGAACAGACAGACTGACAGCCCTGTTAAGCTGAAGAACTTGGGTTTAATTAGTTCCATTTTAACAACTCCTTCAAAGTAGCTCTTGCCGATTGCTTGTTTCGCTTCAAGGAATGACGCTCAAGTACAATGCTGCTGGCCAACGGCAGAAGCAAAGCCACCACCTGTTGTGTCATCATGCCAGGAGTGCCTGTTGCAGTTATGGAAATGCCTTTGAGGGGGCAGAGACGGGAAGGAAGAGCACTCTGTTCCCAGCCATATTGGACTTTTTTTCTTTTTTCGTTTACAGTGTGCACCTGTTACTAAAAGGTGCTGTTGTTATGCTGCTCAGCATATGGAAAATTGTGTGTGTGTGTGTGTGTGTGTGTGTGTGTGTGTGTGTGTGTGTGTGTGTGTAAAAGTGCATCACTCATCAGATGGGAGGTTTCTGGTCATCCTTTTTTTTTATAAAAAAACAACAACAACCTACCTAGATATATGTGAACAGGAAGTTGACTTTTTCCCAGTCACCCCACATAGACAATTTTTTGACACAAACAACATGTATATTGTGTAAATTATTGTAACAATTTACAGTGCTACCTTGGGTTACAAACACCTCGGGTTACAAGCACTTCGGGTTACAGACTCTGCTAACCCGAAAGTAGTGCCTCGGGTTAATAACTTTACCTCAGGATGAGAACGGAAATTGTGTGGCAGTGGGAGGCCCCATTAGCTAAAGTGGTACCTCAGGTTAAGAACAGTTTCAGGTTAAGAGCAGACCTCCGGAACAAATTAAGTTCGTAACCAGAGGTACCACTGTATATGAACCGGGTTTGGTTGCAATACTAAGCAGACTTGACCTGTTTAGGAGTTCAGGGTGGGGATTCAGCCAAGGGGTTACTTCCGAGATCAGGATCAAGGTGTCAGACAGTAGTCCTAAACATACTTGGAATAAAATTATAGACACCACAGGGGCATATTACCAAAATCAATGTATTTAGGACTGGAGTGCCAAATTTTAATACCTGAGCTCTTATTCTGTTCTAGGAACTGGGCTTGCTGGCTGGAGCATTTCAGAATAAGTGATTTGTCAATTGTAGCCTTAGCATATCTCAGAGTGAGACACCTTTGATAATGACTGAGCTGCAGAAAATGACAAGTTGTAACGTATTCAGGCACTGTCACAAAAAGCTTCGACCAAAGGAAGGAAGTGATCTCCCCTTTCTGTCTTTTCACTGCTTTTGCTTACATAAATAGTCTTAAATCACTTGGCTGAGAGAGGGCAACTCACCCTATCTTCCAGCCACAAGACAATAATATGCCAGCTCAAATGCCATTGAAGTCAATGGGGTATTCCTCAGTGCATTTCATGGTTTTGGGTTGCATACTAAATATAAGCAGTATTTGCATTGAACCTACTCAGAGCCGCCATAAAAATATGTCATCCACAGTTTTAATGGAACATGGTTTTTTTTTATAAAAAAAAATGATTATGGTAAGCCATCATATGAGTATCGAGATTTCTTATATATCTCCATGGCAATGTAACCTATGTAAATAACCACTCATATTTATCCCAGCCTCTGGTTTTCCAAATGGCATTTTCCAAATGTCTCCTGGGCCATTTGAATAAAATAGGTTACGCTGACCGTACGCACAAGCCAGTCCTGGAAATGAAAGACTCACTCCAGCCTTACCTAACAGATTATTGTTTTGATTATGCCGGGTAAAGTATTCTGTTCTCATTTACGTTAGGCCTGCAAACGTTTAATATCTGTAGTTCACAGCTCAAGTAAGTTTGACTTGGACAACGAATATTTATTTCTCGCTCTTCCAAAGTGAATGCCTCTGACAAAGGGTGTGGATCAGGCCCTCTGTTTCTGTGTCTGCAGGTGGAGGGGGCCAGTAAAGCAGGCACCAACTTTCCATATCCATTATAAATGTGCAGCCAGAGCCATTATTTCAAGCAAAGTCTATTTATTAAAAAAAGAAAAATGAAAGGGAGGGAACAAAGAAGGGGGTCTTTAAATGCATTATATGCACTGCATTTTCTTCCTCTTCCACCTCCCCCCTCCCCAATGCTTTTTCATATTAATTGCAAAGTACAAAATAGGTATTTTGGACTATGCTTTATGACCATATTTTATCTTTTATTAATTTTGCAGTGGCTTCTTTCGACTTTTCTCCTAGGAGCTTTCTCCCTGCTCCAAACGTCTCTCTCCCCTGCTGTTTGCATCTGCTGCATGTCTCTCTCGCTTGCTCTCCCCCTGCTGTGTACATTCACTATTTCTCCTCCCCCACTCCCACAAGCCTAGTTGCCATCTATCTCTTTCCCACTCCCCGCTGTGTCTATCCATAGGTTCTCTCCCCCCTCTGATATGTGCATCCACTGTGTCTTTTCTCTCTGCTCCTGCTGGGCACATGCGCCATTTCTTCAGAGCTCCCATAGATGCTTCCCAATACACTCCTCTGTCTCGGTACCTTTGCTTTCAGTCCTGCACACCTCGTCCTTGCCTTAGTGCGACACCCGCCCCCAGCTGCATTGACCACTGTCTCCTCTTTCTGTGCTT
This sequence comes from Zootoca vivipara, assembly GCF_965207765.1. Classification (NCBI taxonomy): domain Eukaryota; kingdom Metazoa; phylum Chordata; class Lepidosauria; order Squamata; family Lacertidae; genus Zootoca; species Zootoca vivipara. The sequence continues at coordinate 37,604,400 of NC_142592.1, read as the reverse complement.
GTTTTCACTCCGTGCAACTGTCCTCACATACCTGTGCTCCTTCCCCCCCCCCCTTTTGGATAATGCCAAATGAAAACATTCCATAGCATTTCAGAATGTATTTGGGTGGGTGCACGCATGCACGCACACACACACAGTCCCTTTGCATACTGAGATGTTATCATGGGGTGACATCTCTGAAAGGAATCTGCTTCTTTACTAAGGCTGTGTACATACTACACATTTAAAAAAGTGCATTCTGCACACACCTCAAAAAATCCAGGACTGTAGTGTGTTAAGGGTCCTGGAAACCACTGCCATTCTAATCTGAAATACTTTAAAGCTGTGGCATATGCATACTTACTTGGAATCATGTTCTATTATAAATCAGAGTCAAGTACTTCCTATAGTTAGTCCTGGATTTATTTATTATCAATGCAATTTGTGCTTTAGAATCAGAGGCTTAAAGCAAAGACAATAGTTATCAAATCAATGGAGCAACTCTTGATGCATAATTCCATTGACAAATTCCTTCCATTGCCTGTACATTAGTTTCAAGTGTTCTGCCGAATCAAAATGGGTTGATAGAAAATTTACTGCCTAGAAACGGAATGGAAACACATTTAGTATTGCAAGATTAAACCACTACCTGGCCGGGGCCCCACTTCCAATCTTATTGACTCTCCTCCTCCTCCCTGCTGTCAGTCCTTGCTGTTCAGCTGCCCTCTCCACATAAGTGAGCAGCGATGGGAGCAAAGAGAAAAAGCAGCATCACCAGCCTCTGCTCATGTTGTCCTCCTTCCTCTCCCTTCCTGGGCAGATTGGGCTCAGATGGGCAGCATTGCAGCAGCAAAAGCCACAAGGAAAAGGGTGGGGTGCGGAGAAAGGGAGCCTTTTGCCCAAGGCTTCCCCTAAAACTATATCCAACCCTGACAAAAGGGCACACAGAGAAGTCAAGGGTAGGAGTCAGGAAGCGGGTGCAAGGGAAAGCCCAGAAAGATTTTTTAAATTCCCTACAAATCTTGCCAAACTACAACTCCCATCTTCCCTATCCATTTACCATGTTTGCTCAGGCTCATTGGAATTGCCATTCAGCAACATCTGGAGGGCCAAAGGTCTCTGCTTTACATCAAAACCAAAGGCATCCATGTTTACTCAGAGGGACCCAGGTGGCGCTGTGGGTTAATAACCACAGAGTCTAGGGCTTGCTGATCAGAAGGTCAGCGGTTCGAATCCCTGCAACGGGGTGAGCTCCCGTTGCTTGGTCCCAGCTCCTGCCCACCTAGCAGTTCGAAAGCACATCAAAGTGCAAGTAGATAAATAGGTACCACTCCAGCGGGAAGGTAAACGGCGTTTCAGTGCGCTGCTCTGGTTCACCAGAAGCAGCTCTGTCATGCTGGCCACATGACCCGGAAGCTGTCTGAGGACAAACGCCGGCTCCCTTGGCCTATAGAGCGAGATGAGTGCCGCAACCCCAGATTCGGACACAACTGGACCTGATGGTCAGGGGCCCCTTTACCTTTTTATATCCAGCTGAATTTAATAGGATTCATTTCTTGTTCCACATTGTGGACTGAAGAGTTGTTGACAGAGACTGCGTTGCAACCTTCCCTGTGGTCCTGGGGAAGCTCACCTGTCCCCCTTCTTAAGATTTTTGAGGGGATGGGCATTTGACCAGATGAAGTGAAAGTTTTTACTGATCTCACTATTCCACTTTGTTCTCCCCTATGCCCATTTATGAAATTCTTACCTTCAAGCTCTTTTTTTATTTTTTTAAAAAAACCACATTGTAAGCTAATTTGTATATTTTTGTTTTGGCACATAAAGATGAGGTATAAGTACATTAAAAATATAAGTAAAATCTTCTTGGACTTTGGCTTGCATCAATAGACTCAGTTTTCAATATGTGTAACCCCACTAGAGGATGCTCAAAAGCTACTGCAGTTTTGATCCATAACAACTCAGTCCTTCATTTATATAAAGAAACAGTCCTGCCCTGCTCTGCCCTGTCCAAATCCTTATAAGCTTTGTGGTTTCAGTAAAACAACATGTACTCTTTGCCATTGTTAGCATTCTTACACATGCGTCTCTATTCGCACACAAGCACAAGCAATAAAGACTAAGGTGTGAGTCATACAGCATCCTTGCGCAGATCTGCAGCCTTGAATCTACAAGGCAGGTCCTTTGAAACATCACAAAATCAGCGCTGGCTGATGCATGTACAGGCAGGTTCTTGCTAACTGGTATTCCACCACACTGTTTGAGAATGCAAAAGCAAAACAAAATAAAAAAATCACGAAAATGGTCAGAGAGCTAATTAACTGGAATATAACCCAATTTAGCTTAAAATTAAATACAGGCTGAAAGCAGGTTTAAAATGGGGTGTGAGTCTGCAATTGTGTGGTTTTTTTTTATTGAGTGCCAGACATTCAGTTTTCCAATACAATGATACTTCATTTGCTAGCCAAAGAAAAGAGATTACAGTACTAGAATTGAAAGAGCAAATGCAGAACCTTGCCTAGAGTGACTATGCGCAAAGGTAGCCCGTGGGTCAAACTGCTAGTAGCCACTGCATGGCCATCAAAAGTGGAGTCCTAATCAAAAATTAAGCAGTGGGAGAGGGCAGGAGGTACTGAGCATGGTTGTGGCCTAGATAAGTCTTCCCTGCTCGCATCGACAGCCCACATCCATGCCAGGGGAACTAGCCAATTAGCAACTGCAAAAATAGCAACAAGACCCCAGAAACTTGATTCAATGCTGTTTCGCTTCAAGATAATTACTCTGTAAGGCAGGGATAGGGAACCTGTGGCCCAACAGAAGTTGTACTATAACTCCCACTATTAGTCATGCTGTCTCAGGTCGATGGGAGTTGCCTGCCCCCATCCCTGTTGGAAGGTATGACTAGCCATTATCTTAGGTGAGTAGAATTGTGCAGGATTCAGAATTCAATGCAAGTGGTTAGTGAACTGTAAATATCCCAAGATTATGAATGAAGAGATCTTGCAGAACTATGTACAGGGGAAATATTTGTGAAAGAATGAGCTGTTGATCCACAGCAACAGTTGTGGATCAGTAAGCTTCAGCAATCCCTAGCCATATAAATAGGTTGTGTGAGAGAGATTTCCCCAATCACTGCCTCTCAGCCTAACCTACCTCACAGGGTTGTTGTGGGGAATAAATGAAGAAAGAGAGAACCACCTTGTACACCACCTTGAGCTCCTTAGAGGAAAAAGTGGAATATACAGTGGTACCTCGGTTTAAGTACACAATTGGTTCTGGCAGTCCGTACTTAACCTGAAGCGAACTTTCCCATTGAAAGTAATGGAAAGTGGATTAATCCGTTCCAGACTGGTCTGCGGAGTACTTAAACTGAAAGTATTCAAACCGAAGCGTACTTAAACCGAGGTATGACTCTAAATGCAATAAACACATAAACAGTAAAACCTCCAAAATCTCTCTTATTTGAAGTAGCAAACATACCCAAACACAACACCAAACTTCTACCTTAGCAAATAAGCTAGCATACAAAGACAAGTAGACTAAAAAGAGCATTATCTTGGTCATCTAGAATTAGGTCACAGACAGTTTTGAATTTCCTTCCACCTTTGCTAAATAAGACAGTCTTCACACAAGAATAAATTTCTATGCCCCAGAAGAATTAGCTGATCACAAGAGAGCATTCTAACAAAAATGACTGAAGCTCAGGATATGAATGTAAAACTGATTGCTTGACCTGCTCGGTAACACAGCTCATATCATGAATATGCACCTGAGAAGCTATTATGATTTTCACATCTTCCGTCTCAGCGACTACTATCCTATCAGTAATAACTTTTACCAGTCAAATCCCCATCTCTGTCTCAGACTTCCTAATGTTTATGGCTTGCTTCTTAGCCATAGAAAAAGGACGAAATTGTTTTTGCTTTCCACTTTGCCTTTCTTTTCTCTTCCTCTTTCTTGTGGACAGAGAATGTATCCCTCTGTTTGAAATGAGACTTGTGTCCAATTACGGTATCTATCCTGAGAAATCAGGCAATGTATTTGGGAACAAAATGAAATTTTCCATCCTGCATGCTCAATAAAGCAGCCCCATTGGAAGAAGCTGCCCCGATATTGGAGAGGAGCCCAAATATTTTGGCCAACACTGTCTTGATCCATTTTATCCAAGGCTGAAAATGAATGTTGTTCTAAAATTTTCAATGTCAATAGATAATTGACACCAGCGACTAGGATCTGTGACCAGATTTAAAAATAGGGTGGAGGCACTATTCCTTCCTGCACAGAAGGTGGAGATAAATGGATAGGTTTCACAATAGCAGGAAGTGAAAAGAAGGAGCCTCCATGGACCATTGCTTTTAAACATATTTATAGCTGACTGAGATTCAGGAATGAACAGTGATGAAGCCAGATTTGCAGGCTAAACTAAGTAATGAAAATCCAACAAAAAAGTTCTGCAGAATTCCCAGTGGATCCTTCCACACTAGAAGGTTCAGGAGACAAATTTCACATGACTTTTCCCAGAAAGGAGAAACATGTATTGAAACTTCACTGAGAATGACAGTGTCACACTGAACATCACATCTAGTTTGACCCTCAGTGTGCTATGGCAGCATAAAAGGCAAATTCAAAATTAGGAATTGCTAGGGGGGAAAGGTTGAAACTAAAACCCAATGCCACTGCAGACACACACAGTGTCAATCGCCTTTAAAAAACAGAACAGTGCTGTTGATGCTGCTGCTTGAAAAACTTTAATCTTTCCCTCGAAATTAAATGTCCTCTGAAGGTGACCTTGTAGTTTGAGATGCCTGTTACCTCTAAGCTTGCTATAAAAATGGAGATTTTAAAGAGGCATCCCCAACCACAATTCTTACATAAAACAGCACTATATCTAATCCCACTAGATTATAAAGATATCAAACTTTATATGGGGTTTTTTTAAAAAAAAATCTAAAACACACACATTCCCATATGCATAATGTTTGAGGCAAACTATTTGCTATTCTGTTCTCACCAAGATGCAGAAGGGCCACATTCAGCAAAGTGCCTGTGAGCAGCAACCCTAACGCAGTGGAATTGCTTTCTTGCTTGAATGCTGGCTTAAGTGCTGCTACACTAACTAGGAAGCTTGCATTCAAGTCCAATGAAGCTGAAACTGTTTAAGACCCAATGTGTGTTTACTGGGGCCAAAGCTAAACAGAAATCGATGGTGCTTACTTCTAGGTAAACAAATTTAGGGTCAGGTTGCGAGTTCCACTAATTTTGATGGGAAATAGTGGGATCAAAGTATTTTATATTAATTAGGTTGGGTATAAGGAAATTGCTCAGCAAAAATAAAATCTACTTACTTTGCCCAGTCCATTAAATTACACATATAGAAAATATTTTAAATGTCTTGTTTAAAACAAAAAAATAAAAGAATTCATTCCAGTAGCACCTTAGAGACCAACTAAGTTTGTCATAGATATGAGCTTTCGTGTGCATGCACACTTCTTCAGATACACTGAAACAGAAGTCACCAGACCCTTATGTATAGTCACACTTCTTCAGATACACTGAAACAGAAGTCACCAGACCCTTATGTATAGTCAGAGAGTGGGGAGGCGTATTACTCAGAAGGATGGTGGGAATGGGTGATTGGCTGATAGGAGTGGTAAACCTGTTGACGACTGTTAATGACTGCAATTGGTCTTGCAGGAAAAAGCAAAGACTGATACCCAGAGATAACTTGCTGCAAGACAGACCCAAAAAAGAAAATAACAGAACACCACTAGTAATCACATACAGCTCCCAAGTTAAAACAGTACAGCGCATCATCAGAGATCTACAACCTCTCCTAGAAAATGACAGTTCCCTTTCTCAAGCTCTGGGAGGAAGCCCTTTCATTGCCTACAGACAGCCACCCAATCTTAAACAACTCCTCACCCACAATAATACCACCACCAGACTTAACATGGACACTGGTACCAGAGCCTGCAATCAACCCAGATGCCAACTTTGCTGCCACATACACCCAGACAACACCATTACTGGCCCCAACAACATCAAACATACCATATGAGGACTATTTAATTGCTCATCTTTTAACATTGTGTATGCCATCAAATGCCATCAAATGCCAACAGTGCCCTTCAGCTCTCTATATTGGACAAACAGGCCAAACCCTAAGCCAAAGGATAAATGGACATAAATCTGACATCAGGAATCACAAGACAGAGAAACCAGTAGGAGAACACTTCAATCTCCCAGACATTCTATACAAGATCTCAAAGTAGCTGTCTTATTACAGAAAATTTTCAGAAACAGCCTGGAAAGAGAAGTTGCTGAATTGCAACTCATTACCAAGCTTGAAACCATGGAGAGACCTGGTCTGAATAAAGACATCGGATTCTTATCTCATTATACATGATAAAGATTTATTTAGCCATCTCACCCCTTGCTTTTTCCTGCAAGACCAATTGCAGTCGTTAACAGTCGTCAACAGGTTTACCACTCCTATCAGCCAATCACTCATTCCCACCACCCTTCTGAGTAATACCCCTCCCCACCCTCTGACTATACATAAGGGTCTGGTGACTTCTGTTTCAGTGTATCTGAAGAAGTGTGCATGCACACGAAAGCTCATACCTATGACAAACTTAGTTGGTCTCTAAGGTGCTACTGGAAGGAATTCTTTTTCTTTTTGTTTCGACTACGTCCAACCAACACAGCTACCTACTTGTTTAAAACAGTTTATGGCAAAAACCCAGGTCTCTGGGTCAAATCTGCCACCATCAAGAGGGATGGGAGAAGAAGTGCAGTGAAAGTGACAACCATGGCAACAAAACTGTTGAGATGCCAGTTTAGTGGTTAGAGGAATGAGTCGCTGATAGTACCCCCTGCTCTTATCTGAAAAAGACCTTTCAGGAAAACTAGTTCCTGATTACATATGGCAGAACGATCACCTTTCTTGATTCCCAAAGTATGAGATGCCTTTCCTATATATCTTGAATAAATGGCAGCACTTATTTAAGCAGGCTTGGGGCGATCTGATGTTCCATCACAGCACTGGGCTGGGTTAAACCTCTCTTCCCATCTCAACACTGTGATGAAGATTCAATTCAGCAGTGGAGGGGAATATGTCTGCTGTGTGTGAGTGAGACAGACAGACAGACAGACAGACAGACAGACAGACAGACAGAGATAGCTGACATGAGGCCCCTGGGTTGGTTAGCCAAAAGCGTATGGAGCCCTGCACCAAACCATCTCCATTAGTCATTGTCATTTCCTGATCTCTCCCGAGACATTCAGTTGACGTAGACTGGATGCACATGTGAAGGAAGGGAGCATAAGAACTTAAGAACAGCCCTGGAGGATCAGACCAAATGCCTATCTTAGACAGCATCCTGCCTTCCACAGTTGCCCACCAGATGCCTATGAGAAACCCAGAAGCAGGGCATGGGCTCAACAGCCCATGATCCCAAACTACTGGTATTTACATGCATGCTGCCTTTGATCCTGGAGGTAACATATATCCAGCATGATGACTAATCATAGAAAAGCAGGTCCCATCCTAAGCCTACACACCTTCAGTGTACTGTCTGCTCAGAACCTACATCCCTCAAAAGAGAACATGCACATTGGTGTGATGGGGAGCCCTTCTTTTTCAGGTTTCCCAGTCATATCTTCAGAGGCTATATATGTTCTGTTTACAGACTAGTCTGTGCGACTAGTAAATTCAACATGCAGAGTTTTCTGCAGAGCTTTCTGTACCGCATCTAGCACACTGTTGACACCATATGATATATTTATTCATTCAGCACCATTAGTCTACCTGGCACTTGACAGCATTATATATAAGGGAAACAATGTTTGTGTCCTAAGGCGAGATGTAATGAACAAGATAGATCTTTGCTCTGTACCAGTAGAGCTTGTGCGTCCTTATGTGCTTACAGTCTAAATGTCAGTGGATTAATATTTGGGACAGACCAAGGAAGATAGGGAAGGAAAACAGAGGAAACAAAGCACAAATTGTATGTAAATAATATAGTGTCATACAAATTTAGCAAACAATTTGGGTCCTGCTTGAATCTATACCTGCTCGGTGAATCAATTAAATCTATGCAAAATGACAAAGCTCTGTTGAATAGGGATCATATGATAAATCAATGATACTGAAGTTACATAAGGCAGAGTGATTTAATACCCAACTGTAAATCCAGCTGTCTGAATGAATTACCAATTTCACACCCCCTACTACTCTTCACCATATTAATGAATAGTTATATAAAGCTTTCTGGAACTAATACTTGCCCAATTTCCCAGTGGCAGTAATGGCAGGTATAAAACTTAGAAAAACCAACAACAAAAAATAGTTGGGACACATAGCTAGCAACCAGGCAACAGCCATTCATATAACAGGCTATATGAAAAGTGGTTTAATTTACAAGCAAGCCTTTTACAGATGAGCATTTGCTCTGTATCGAACTTATTTTGTGATACAAGAAATGTGAAAAGTTTATCTGCGTCTCTATTAGTTATTAAATTGCCTAGAGAGATCCTTCTCTGACGGCATTTTGGATCAAATTTTCATACAGTCTCTGCTCTGCCTAATTGCTATGTACTGCTGGCAGCTTGCCTCAAAGCACAGAGCATATGGCATTCTCAGAGGAGAAGATATCATTTCCCCCCTTAAAACATTCAAGTCAGTTGGTCATTGTTACTCCTCTGTGGAATTATTGAAGCAGCTGCTCCCTCCAACTTAGAAGACAATCTTTTGTCTTCCTTTATATAAAAAATGATTTTCCTTTGCATAGATCTGTCAGGTAATGAACAATTGGTTTAAGGCTTTGAAGCTTGCTTGTGGCACGGGTTTGATCCACTGAGTGAACAAAGAGGGCTGCAATGAAACATGCAATAACCCCCCCCCCCTATATATTTTAACTCGGTCTCATTAGTCTGGTTTACTTGCTGCAGTTCAAACAGGGATGCCTGGCACTGGCTGCTGCAATGGAGTCATATGCTTACAGAAAGGAGGAGTCTTTTGCACACTTTCTAATGGATTAGCTACAGGTGGGAAATCTAGGACAGGGACTATGCAGGAGAAATGATTTGGATGGTGTTTGTAGAATGTGTACTGTTAAAACAGAAAAGGGGCAAACCATCGCAAGAGGTGTTGAAATTTTCAGAGGTTGGATAGTTACAATGGAATGGTCCTCAGTGGTGGGGGTGAACATTTTTATTCTCATTTATTTATGATTATTACTTTGTCTAAAATTAAAATTAAAAATATATAGCTGAAGTATTTATATCCTACCTATCAATTTTAGTTTCCAAGACAGCTGGCAACAATTTTGGGGGGGGGGGGGAATCCATATATGAAATGAAACCAAAATAACTAAAGCAATGGTACAAACAAGGGAGCAGTATAAATAAAGCAGAAGGGAAGCATGCCATTGAAACAATAAAATAGGTGTGGGAGACAGTGTCTCCCCTCCTCCTATTCCTGCTCTCTCATTATAATCCTTGCAGGTAAAGTGTCATCGGGACTGGGATCTTCAGAAATCCTCAGTAGCAGCCAAGCAAGCCAAGTGCAGCGTTTTCCCTGCCTCATCCCTTGCTTTCTTTACTACAAGGCTGGACAGCTCCCTGAATGGCTCGGTCTCTGGAAATTCTGGTCCTGCTGGACAGCTCCTCTTCCACAATGAGTAAAATTGTGTGCATGAATGGAATGGGCAAATGGACCCATGCCACACAGAAACCTATGAAAACCAGGCCTTTATTCATTATTTTCCTTCTGGTTTTTTTAAAAAAGCTTATTGAATAAAATCATGTACATGTGATTAGACACCTAGGAGAGAATTTTTCAAGGGGAACTTTTTATCATACAAGGATGAATCACAACAATGAATATTGGAGAATATTTGTTAGGATGAGCATTCATGTAATGATTCCAATATCACAAACATGTAATGTGTCGATACTTTTCATATCTGACAGAACATCACAGTGGTGACCCCTACAACATCCTAAATGTTGATTTTACTTTTCTCTTTTCAGTTGCCAATAATGGTTTTCTAGAATGTACTTTGAATTTATTCTTTAGAACATGGGCATGCCCAATATGTAGCCTGGGGTTTTCAGCTCCCCACTCCTTTGGATTTTTTCTCTTTCCAAAGTGAAGCTGCATTCCCCTCCCCTCCTATCTCACTCACACTGCAAATATTCTTTAAATTGTTTTTTATTTAAGAGTGGATTAATGAAAATAATAACCAAACTGAAGAAAGAACACAAGGTCTACATGAAGACGAATGGGTAAATAAGCAGAAGTCGCCCGATAATATAAAAAAACAAAACAAATGGAAATATGAAAGTGAGAAAGTCAAAACATAATTATGCAGCCATAAGCACCATATGTGATCATCAGATGCTTCTAAAAGAAACAGAGGGAGATGGTATTTATGAATGTGAAACAAATCTTTATGCTTCACATGCTTAGATAGGAATCCTTCCCACCATACATTCAAATAATTCAGACATTCATTTGTCTGAATATGTTAGCACTGCAGCAGAAGTTGAAGTAAGCTTAGCAAGCTTACATTGCTGGTGCTTTCCCCAAGAAACTGAAGTTCTACTGCAGGGAATGAGGTATGACCTTGGCGCACCTTCTTTACAATGGAATGAATGCACACATACTAAGCATGAATTAGAGCACAAAATTGAACTTTAACTATCTGAAGTTTGCCTTTGTCCCATTTATGTAAATAACCTTGAATTAGTAGCACCCAATAAAGCTGACATGGAGATTAAGCAGGACCCAATCCGCCCTTAGTTGTGAATTGTTAAGGTACTTACCTGGCTCCTGGAATACTGTTATATTCTGCTACAGTCTACATTCTTACAACTTCATGAAATGTACTGATTATGGCTCTCTTAAGCTCCATGTAAGATAAGCCCATAAATCTGCTTAAGATAGTCATTCCCTGTAGCCCATAATCATTATTTGTGCACTAAATGTGAATGCCAAACACAGACATGCTTGGATACACCCCACACTTCTGGAATTCTATTAACCTGGAGGTTCACCAGTTCCAAGTGTGAGAAGCTTCTAGAAGCAACCCAAATCAGTGGTGGAGCAGAATACGGTAGTGCTTGTTACTGACATACTGTGAACTAGCTTTCATAGACCGATCTGTAATGAGCGTTGACCATTCCTGTATGGTCCTACATCACAACCCAAGGGATGTAAATTTGAAGATTAAGATGGCCCAGATAGCACACTGCCCACATACTACTCTGCAATTGGCTGTTTATCAAGTCACAACAATTAACTAAAAATCATCAACCAGTTCCACACTCATGGCTATGTAATACTGAAATGGACAAGACAGCGCAATGAGCTAAAACGTGGAATGATGATGAAAATAAGTAGTAGGTTTTGAATGTGTAATTTGTAATTTATTTCTTATGTGGATTCACTTTTGTTGGGATTTGTAAACCACTGTTCAAATATGAAGCAATATATAACTCTTGTCGCTCCCTGCTATTTTCACTCAAGTTTCTACTCCATCCCATTTTTAAAAGCTCTGCTTCTACTTTCACTTCAGATGTTTGCCCCCATTCCAGCTCATAAGAAGGACTCTTCTGTCTCCATGAGATCCCTCACTGCCTATAGGCACCTCCCTCCCCAAGGTAAAGCTTTTTTTATTTTGACATTTGGGGGAGTAAAAGCTACAGGTTGCTTTTTGAGTGTACACTTGCAAATCCCATCCAGGTTATTGTGCATTCAGCATAAACACTTGAAAAACCAAATTTATTTTTGCATGAAGACACTCAGCCCTTCATTTACCCCAAGTTTACATCTTCCCTCACTCTCGGCTCCAGTATAATCAAACTGGAATCACTGGAGCATGGTGGAACTACAGAATTGTCACTCAGAGTCCTTCAGAGGGATGATTGGGAGATTTTTGCCCCTAGCTCAGGAGATACTCAACCACAAAGCAAAATAATACATTGTCTTGCCTGAATATTGAATAGGATTCCTAGGGTTTATCATGGTGGAGCATTGAAAAGGCTGCCTTAACTATATAGTCACTTGCATTGTTGTATAATAGCAAATTAGGTATGTTATGTGAACCTGTTTCTTTTCTAGAAAGGAAAAAAATACTTGTGGTTAACACCCAACTCTTTAAATGCTGTCACTGGTTTTGAGGTAGGGAAGGGAGAGCCAATCATAGTTTTTGAAAAGATTGATATTGTTTTTTGACTGGGAAGAATGGCAGGTCCAATAATAAATTGTCCAAGGGAGACAGGAGTTTGATGATGAAAAACTTCAAGTTGCAAGACTTCAAGAGATCAAAAAGAGGATTGTTTGAGAGCCTCGTTATAAGTCTGACCTTTATACAATCTTTCAAAAAGAGAACATTGGGGGGGGGGACCCTAGTTCATTGCAAAGATTATAGGAATGCTGAAGAAATACTGAGAATCGTTACAGATCCAATCTAATTTGGAGAGAATGTGCACTGTAAAACGAGCGCAAATCTATAAATGCAATCAACTTGGTTAGTTCTTTTTTTTTTAATCAAGTTCTGTTGGCCACACCATATGGAAGAATAATATTCTTTCCCCGATAAGACTGACCTTCACCTAAGATTCTGGAATTTTAAAAAGAAGTCACAGCTTTAGAAACAAGAGCATGGGATAGAATTGTCCATAAATGTCACAGGTCATTGTCCCTCAGCAATTGTACTGTACTTAACTTTGGCATTGCTTCTGGCAAGATGCCACTAACACAATACTGCTTTCAAGCATAGAGGATGACCATCTGAACATATGTTAGGAATGGGGCTCATCCCCTTACTGTCTTAGAAAATGCTTTCCCAAAGGCTACAACATGATGGATGAAGAATGGTTCAGATGTCAAGAAAGGAATAAGGCTGGTGTACCAAGCAGCAACCAATAGCAGCTGTCATTTACAGATTCCTGTTTCATGTGCAATGCTAAACCATCACTTGCTGCAAGCATGTGAATGTGCAGCTTCCCAGAGACGAGACTGCAGCTGTTGTGCTTCTCCCATGGTCCTCTGCTGTTGCGCTACCAGAGACTAAGCCATGGTTCGATTTAGCATGCTGTCGCACCCTAGGCTCACAATTTGTTTTGTCAAAGCTCATTGTTTGTCTGGAGAAGGCAAACCATGAACCCAGGGTTCAGTCAGCATGCTAAGCCAAAGCATGGCTACTGGCTAGCCCTGGGTAAGACAGCAGCTAGAAGGCCACAGGAGGCACAAAGCAGCTGTGATCTCCTCTCCAGGAACACACACATATGTTCTAAGCCATGGTTTGGCTTGGCTTGGCTTGGCGTGGCATGGCATGGCATTATATGCTAATGGAACTGTTCTCTCCTTGCTTCCCTCCCTATGCCTTGTGACTCTGAAACTGTACGCTACACACGTTGTATCTGGTTACATATTAAAATGAGTGAAGGAGAGCTTGCAGAACACAAACATTCAAAATAACACTCTGAGCTTGTTTGAATAAAAGAAACTGTATTCTCCTCATAAATAGTATGAGCCATGACAGCTTCTCAGAAAGCAGCCCCTCTAGCCATACCCAGCCAAGTGCTATCCAGATCCATCCATCCCAAATATCTATGAGTGCTGCTCTCACAGGTGGTGACAGTGCTGCTCCACGGGACAGGTAAAGGTAGGTACCACCCATTGAAAGATGTGAACCTTAGAGGCAGGGAAACTTTGTGGCTTCCTCAGAGATGTTAGGATCAAAATCTGTTCTTAAAGCTGCTCAACCTGAATTCATGAATCCAGATTGCATTGAATTAATCAGTTGTTCCCTAACTGTGCATTGTGTGAGAAAATAATTCTTTAGCACTGAATATTTAGACGGCAGTTCACACCACCATCAACACCATCACATATTGCAAAGCAACAGAGATTTTTCATTTCTTCATTAGAGTAAGAAGAGACCAATAGTGCCATTAGGGATTCTGTGCACTATGGATGCCATATGTCTCCATCAACTAAATGCATTCTTAATGGAAAGCTCCTGTTGAGAGAAATCTGTACTAGAGATTTGGATATTCCATCCAGAAGCAAAAACCACTTTGCCCAGATTAGTTTTGAGTCTTGCCTCATCTGTGCATCTTTAGATGTAGGAACTGAATCTGTCCATTGGTTCATCTAGCTCAGCATTGTTTCAGCAGACTCACTGTAGGTTTCCATGTTACAGGCAGGGTTCTCTCCTAGCCCTAGAGATGCCAGGGATTGAACCTGGGACCTTCCGCATGCAAAGCAGATGATCCACCACTGAGCTACAGTTCTTCTCCATCTTGAGATGCTCATAAGTGTTGGTGAAGAGAACGAGATGTTGACACTTCATCAACAGAATGTCCCACTATTTGACACAACCTATGCTTGACTCTTAAGATTCTTGCTACTATCTTGAAAGATTCAACATAGCCCGACAACTCTGTACTTTAAAACCTGATCTGAATTAGAGTACTCTAACATCAAAACATTTTTGTTAACCTGCAAATGGCTTATCCAGTCAGAGGCTGGGAATGATTGCTTCTTTCAGACACTGCTGGTCTGTGCAGTTGTCTTTCAGATTAGCTTTCTTAGACATCATTTACATTCTCTTCTCACTAAAAACTTAAAACTCAAACATATTTTTCTGTTTTGTGGGCATCTGGGCACTGGCAAGAAGAGTGCACTGGGCACTGGGCACTGGAAGAGGAGTGCAGGGGGAGCGCACCGCCCCCCCGGCAGTGCAATCCCGGTGGGGTGCCATCGTGGCTGCCCCCCGCCCGCGCTGGGTGCCACGCCCTTGCAGGCGGCACGCCACACCCCCAGGACACATGTCACTCCCCTGTGGGCAGTGCACCAGCCCCACCCCCGTCTGCTCTCTGCCCCTGCCCCCCCGCCCCCACCACTGCATCTGGGGGGGGCAGGAATTATTCCACAGTGGATTTCAACAAAACCAAAAGTATGAAGTTCATGCCTGCATTTTTGCCCTAGCAAAGTAAATGCAACAACCCCATTACAACATTTGTGTTTGTGTGTGCACTCAGTGAGATTTCTTTAGCCAAATAATAATTTCCATCAACACTGCATTTCCTTATCTGTTAATTTTTACTACCCCTTATCTTAGTTTTTGCTTTGCTTTTCATGAAATGGGATGTGTGCAAAAAATTCAGTTCCCGTTCCCCCCACCCCCATGAAGAGAATTATGCAGCATTTTGGATCACGGCTATCATGTCACACAGTGCCACAAAGGTGTGTTTGGCTATTTCTTTAAATATTTACACCTATCATAACACTGTGCATGTCTACTCAAAAGTAAATTGCACTGGAGTCAATGGAACAGACACCCAGGAGCCTGGGATGACAGTCAAGTTCAGCTCCCCCCCCACACACACACACACCTATGATAGTTGATGAGCTAATTGTCGTGTAAGCATGATATATTAAGAAATGTGTTTAATGAGATTCCTTTTTCCTTGAGTGGTGTGTGTGTTTTCTCTATTTTTAACTCTATTTCAGTATTAGAACATGTACAGTACAATTCCACTGAGGTTTACTGAAAAATAAGCCCTACTGAATTCACCGGGACTCACTCCCAGGCACATGAGATTCATTCTCTTTGAGCTAAATAGGACTTTCTTCTAAGCAATACAAGAATAGGCTTGCACTGTTAGAGAGTGTGCTGTTTTGGTGCCCTCCACTTTTAAATGACCTCTTGACATTTTAAAGGCAAAACATGCCTCCTGCCTTTATGTGTTGTGGAAATGTAGTTATATGAAGGATAAATGGGCTTCTCCTGCTGCTATCTAGCTGATCAAAGAAAACTCTGTCATTTTGCAAGCAAAAAAAAAATTCCATATTTCAGGAATACTGCTGACACGATTTTATAGCCCAACACCAGTGATAAAATTCAGCTTGAAGTCTCCTTACATATAAACATTACTTTTCTTCTCCTGGAGTTCTGTGAAAAGCAATCATGGTATTACTGTCAACCATGGTAAAAGTAATCTAACAAATATCCTCTGTGCTTACCTTTTTATTAGTGTTTCAGCAGCAGTGCTATATACTGCAGTTATGGTTGAGATGGCCATTCCATTCTAAGCCTCTATTTTCAAGGCTTACAATTTTCTTTTAAAAATTACCTTTTGCACTGAAATTTGTTGTGCCTAGTCAGCCTAACAATGATGATTCGTGTGTGTGTGTGTGTGTGAGAGAGAGAGAGAGAGAGAGAGAGAGCGCACATGCTGCTAGGTTTCAAAAGAAAAACCTTTTGGAAATTTGGGGAGGGAGGGGGAATGGTTCTAGTCAAGATCTTTTTGATATTTTAATACTATTTTGCTTTGCACATCAATTAATCTAAAACGTACCAGTCAGGAATCTGAATATCATGGTCTTTGCGCAGATTTGGGTTTTAAAAAGGGACCACATCATACATTGGTAGCATTCACTATGCATTACTTCATCTACAACAAACATAACAGAAGTGGAGGTCAATAATAAAAACTCCAAAACTTCTACTGTAGTGGTTTAATTTTCTCCAGGGTACACAAACCACAGGAACTGCTTGATCAAGAACTGGGCTCCATCAGGAGAAAGGACTGGATATAAATTTAATAAATAGAAATAATAAATTTAATAAATAGAAAAAGCATCAAGCAGCTAAAATAGCTTCAAAACTAGAATGCAGATGTATTAATTCTTCACAACAACCAACCACTCTTACACTTATCCCACATAACAGAGCTATAATACATGTATAGAAATAATAATACTACTAATAATAATAATAATAATAATTTATTTATACCCCACCCATCTGGCTGAGTCTCCCCAGCCACTCTGGGCAGCTTCCAATCGAATATTCAAATTATACAGCATTAAATATTAAACACTTCCCTAAACAGGGCTGCCTTCAGATGTCTTTTAAAATTAGGATAGCTGCTTATTTCCTTGACATCTGTTGGAAGGGTGTTCCACCAGGCGGGTGCCACTACCGAGAAGGCCCTCTGTCTGGTTCCCTGTAACCTCACTTCTCGCAATGAGGGAACCGCCAGAAGGCCCTCGGCACTGGATCTCAGTGTCTGGGCTGAATAATGGGGGTGGAGACGCTCCTTCAGGTATACAGGACTGAGGCCGTTTAGGGCTTTAAAGGTCAGCACCAGCACTTTGAATTGTGCCCAGAAACGTACTGGAAGCCAATGTAGATCTCTCAGGACTGGTGTTATGTGGTCCCAGCGGCCACTTCCAGTCACCAGTCTAGCTGCTGCATTCCGGATTAATTGCAGTTTCTGGGTCACCTTCAAAGGTAGCCCCACGTAGAGCGCATTGCAGTAGTCGAAGCGGGAGATAACCAGAGCATGCACCACTCTGGCAAGACAGTCTGCAGGCTGGTAGGGTCTCAGCCTGCATACCGGATGGAGCTGGTGGACACAGAATTAACCTGTGCCTTCATGGACAGCTGTGAGTCCAAAATGTCAACAGGGCTTACTTTCAGGGCATATGCTAGTTCTGGCCAGATAAGCCCAAACTGAAACCATACCAGCCCACAACTGGTACAGTGAGAAATACTGAACTTCTGAAAAGATGCAGACTGAGCAGGTTTGTCTCATTCCTTTTATCTTAATCTGCTATTATAATAATAAAAGTTTTGCATAATGTCTTCCTGTTTTGCTAGTCATGAGAAGATATACAGGGCACTGAAACTCTGCCCCAACCATAGGATTCCATCTCCCTTCTGGCTTGTTAAGATTCCAGCAAACATGGTCTATGAACTTTCAAGAACATATTTGCTGCCACAAGAGCAAGAAACAGGCTTTTTTATAAAAAGAAAGAAGAAAAAGCTGAAGTTCTACAGCTGATACCACATTTTGCTCATTTCCTGCACTCTCAAAGAACGATAGCATACAACAGACAGGATGCAACCCCTAGGACCTAACCCATCTTACATGCAAATGAGTGCAACTGAAACCTTATGACCCTTATTTTCTTTCCCGGAGGGGGGCACTTTGGGAGGGAGAGATTTGGAGTGAAGAAGCAAGAGGATGTCTAATCCTTTCCCTATGTGCCATTATTCCACTCTAAGCTTGCAATCCTAACCATGTCTGCTCAGAAGTACGTCCCATTGAATTCCAAGGGAACTGAGGTTGTAGTTTAAATCATCATGTAAGCTAGTGTTTCCCAACCTTGTGCCTCCAGCTGTTTTCGGACTACAATTCCCATCATTCCTGACCATTGGTCTTGCTAGCTAGGGATGATGGGAGTTGTAGTCCCAAAACATCTGGAGGCACAAGGTTGGGAAACACTGATCTAAGCTTCTCCCATCAGGTTGCGAATGTATATTGAGAACCATTTGATTCAGAGTGCTAAACTGAAGGTCAATCTCTCTCTCTCTCTCTCTCTCTCTCTCTCTCTCTCTCTCTCTCTCTCTCTCTCTCTCTCTCTCTGTGTGTGTGTGTGTGTGTTTCATCTTGAGATGATCTAAGTGAATTCTATAGCTGATGAAACTATTTCTTCCTTGAGTAGAATGACAGCTTGTAACAAAATCTGGGCAAGTCATTCTCTAATTTTAAGTGACTAGACAATACACATGTAGTTGACTTTGTCATAAATCATAGCATCAGGCTAATATGACTCACATCTGTGTCATATTAAGAAATTCTCTACTATCTAAAACAGTTTGTGCTGATAGAACCTTTATCCATATGAGTAGTGTGCCATAACTTCTTGCCTCATGGAACCTCATCAGCTTCATTCCCTACTAGTAGTGAGACCCTGCAACAAAAGGTTGTAGCATAGCCTTACCTCCTAACAAATGTTGTTGAACTTCAGTGCCTATAACCCCGAACGTTGGTCACACTGACTAGGAATGATAAGAGCCCAAGGACTTCTGGAAGGCCATAGGTTCCTTATTCCTTTCCTAACAGGTGTGTTGCTGTTCAGACATACTCTCCATTCCACTACCCATTTTTTCCATTCTACTTTTCGACTTGACATTCAACATTCCATGGCTACTGAGCGTGCTCAGTTTGGAAAGTGATCACTGCAACCTTACAGTGAAAAATTATACATTCACTTTCTGGCTGCAGTCACATAGCATTATATTCCATTTCCCAATGTCTCCCTAACTGTTATTTTCTGCATTTCACATGATATAAAAGCCACTTCCAGAAATCTAGCAGAATATGCAGGAAGTTTAGTGCTCATTTCTAGTTGAACTGGTTCCAAAAACCAAAAACAAAACAAAACATTTGCAACCATATTGAACCAGAAAATCACAGGAGGAAAGTGACAAAATTTGGGGAGGTATGCCAACATACAGCTCCTTCGTGCCTGGAAAGGGTGGGGAGTAGTGATGTGTTTCAATTATGTTCGGGGTTGTGTCACACCGCGAGAAAAAAAATTAACGTGACATGCCAGTAAATCGGTCAAAAAGCCACACTTCCATAATGCAACAGGCACTGCAATGTGAAAGGAACATCAGGAAATGGGACAGAAGCACTACAATCAGGAAAACTGACGCAATGTTCCCCACATGCCTTATGATGCTGATTACTCACTCAGTCTAGACCCCCTTTAGGAGTCCTTCTAATATGCATCCATTAGCACTCAGGCTCTCATAAGAGGTCATTAATGTTCAAAACACTCCACAATTTATTTTACTTGCTTTGCTGTGCACTGCTGTAACTGTTTTAAAATCTATTTTACCTCTATGCCCTATTATATGGAGGAAAACTAAAGAATAACTTAATACATCAAGATACACTGAGTTGTCATAAATTGTTTGAGGTTGCATCCTTCCATCTTCTAGCAGGGCAAGCACCCCAAAGGGAACAGCAATTCCCATTCCTAGGAGTATTCAGAATCCCATGCATATATACATGACGTGGCATAAATATGCAAACGGCACTTCATTTTACAATATAAAACTGGTAGAAATGTCAGTAAGCATCTGGGCAAGCTGTGGCCTTCCAAATGCTTTTTACAACAAATGCGTGGATAACACTGATACTAAGATACATTAGGATCCTTGGCGTCTACTTTTTCATTCAAAAGAGAAGATGCAAACTGAACATTATTATACTATTTGAAAATTAAGGGAGGACACATTATTGGTAGGAAAAACATTCTTGGCCTTAAGCATACAAAGTCTTCACACATCGCAATTTCCCGGGTCCTCAAGGAAACCAAAAGACAATAAAATATTGTTGTGGTAGCCTAGCTTTGTTACAGCCATCAAGACAAATCAATGTTACTCTGTCTACCGCAGTCTCAAAGGGGGGGAAATGTTACAACATCCAATATTAAAGAGGTTGCAAGAGATTATTTTGTTACAATAACACTACGGCAAAAGTGTCACAGCAAATTAAGCCCAAGGTTCTATGCCAACATACTGTACAATGTTAGCGTATTCAAGAGATTTAGATGACAGCAGATTTAAGCTTGGGGTCTATATTTGTTTTCGACACCACAACTCTTTTTTCATTTCCCCTACTTTCAGCAGAAGGCATGGAGCACAATTTGCACGGGTCAAACCTTCAGAAAGCCAAAAATTTACAGTGCAGTCCTAGGCATATTTAGCTGGTCAGTGAAGCTTGCTCTTGGGTAGGCATGCAAAGGTTTGTAGCCTCACAATGCAATTCTATGCATATTTACTCAGAAGCAAGTCCCACAGAGTTTGTTGGGACTAACTCTCGAGTAAGTGTGCATAAGATTACAGCCTTAAGCTCATGATTTACAGTAGACAATGCTGGCATCCGTCTGTCTCTGGAGACGATCATGAAGGAGTGTGTTTTCCCCCTTGTGAAAAGTGTATGAATTATTTTTACAAATATATATAATGTATGTATGTATGTATGTATGTATTATTATTATTATTATTATTATTATTATTATTATTTATTACCTTCCCTTCATCCTGAGGTCCCAGGGTCAGCTCCAATTAAAATATCATCAGTATGAAACATAGCATTACACAATATCCAAAACAGTTTAAAACAAAATTCATAAATAGGTGGGTCCTAAAAAATTTCCATCTCTATTGCCAAAAGCCAGGATAAAGAAGTGTGTCCTCATCGCTCGCCCAAAACTGTATAATGAAGGTGCCAGGCACAACTCTGTGGGAAGTTTCACAACATAAGGGCTGCCCCAAAGAATGGCCTCTCCCGAGCATCATAAATGGGTGGCATGAGAATAGTGTGGTACTATTAGTACGGCAAAGGTTTTGCTTCGTTTTACAGAGTGGCTCCGAACCGTGAACAAAGATTAAAATGGAGTTACCGTATCACACCTCAGAAACAGGTCAGGTTTTTGAAGTAAGTGAATAAAAATGCACAGATACAAGGCAAATATCAGGACCTGTGCACATCCCTACTAAATAGTGTGGGGCTCAATGGATTGCCTGTACTTATATGAACCTGCTTGAGATTAGGCAGGTGGTTGTTGGACTCAAGGTCCTTCCTGTTCCTAAGTCCTAACTGTTATGAAGCTACCTTCTAAGGAAGTCTTCTAAAAAAGTCTCTGGGTGCCTTTGTTCCTACTCCTGAGGCTCCAGGCAAATTGGTATGCCTTGTTTATACATGCTTTTGGTAATTAAATTTGTAGTTGCCTTTGTCAGTTTAGGGAGTGAATTAGCTTGCCTTTGGGTTGATTTGTTCAGCTACTGGTTGGTATTACAGCAGCTTTTTTATTCTTACTATTTATGTATAAATGTTTGTGACTTGTATTTTATTAAGTTTTTATTTTATCATGTTGGTTCGGTTGCTTAATTTTTTTATAATTTTGTTCTGGCTGCTTTGGATGCCGTTTTTGGCAGGAGGACAACAATTTGCAATATAATAATAATTTCAATTATTTAAACTGAGTGAAGCACAACAGACCATAGGAACACGAGGTCCCCTATTGCTTCTTCCAAGGTTCCATCAGCCTTAACTCTGTGAGGATTCATTCTCTGCCCTTCTTAGCAAACCTCTACTCATATTCTTAAGTTCTGTGCATTTGTCTGGTCCGGTCTATTCAGAACCTGATCCCGCTACCGGAAGAAGAGCTTCCTTTCTTGCCACAAATGCCATCAACTTTGAATTTAAGGAATCCTCAATAACTGCCTCCAACAGGGATAAGCAATATGGTTCCTACCCACCCACCTGAGGTTGTGGCATGCTTGGACGCCTCCCTTGGTGTCTGCTCAGGGCATAAGCCCAAGGCCTCCATGCCATGGATAGCGCTAAAATGCTGGTGAATTTTCATGAAGACTTTTTTAAAATAAATAAATGCCACAAACTGATGCAGAAATATGAAGAACTGAACTGAACACTTGGAAATTGAGAATGTGAGAGAAACAGAAACTGACAGATTCACCCATCACTGATCCATAGCTATCAAGTTCTCCCTTTTTTTTAAAAAGGGAAATTCCCTTATGCTGAATAGGCTTCCTCGCGAGAAAAGGGAAAACTTGACAGCCATGCACTGATCTGGGTGCATAGAATTATCTTTGAAATAAGTGACTTGCCTTCTAAGGGGTGGTATACAAAACCCTCACTAGATATCCAGACTTAAGTTCTTGTTGTTTTTTCTTTCGTTCTTTCTTTCTTTCTTAAAAAAGAAATAAAGAAAGAAATTTATTATTAATTTGTTTGGCCTAAAGGGCTTTCTGGAAATTCTTAAGGCAAAAGAGTGTCAGCTATGCTCTATGTGTATTAAGCAGTAGCCCTGGAATTTGTGAATTAAAACAGTTATCAAGTGCAAGTGAGTATGAAAGACGCTCCCAGAGGGTTTTATTTAGGCCTGTAATATATCCTATTATGAAGTATATCCCTACTGCCACTTACTCATTTTCAACAATTAGCAGTAAATAACAGAGGAAGTATGGGGGTTGGAAGGCATTAATAACAAAACAACTTTGAAAATTGTGTTTCAAAGTTAAAAAGAACTCCAGGCATTAAAACACAGTTTAACAGATTATTTGGTATTATAAAACTGTGCCTTTGGCTCAGGCATGCGGAATACTGGGAACCTGCAGAATATATATATATATATATATATATATATATATATATATATATATATATATAATGCTTTGATAACATTTGAAAAATTATCCCTAAGAGTATAGCTCTGCGTTACATTTTATTTAGCTATTCATTCTGTCAGGCAGGGTGCTTTAGGAAGCCGCAGGCACATAAACACTGCCTATTTGGGGGGAGGGGAGCAAGAATTATGCACATTTCACCTTGTTCCTTTCATTGCTTTTTGCTCAGACGAAAATGCTCAAAACATAGATGGTAAGGAGCCAAAGGAGAAACTGGATCAGCACCGAATGCCCCAAAATAGGAACAAGTAGGAATAGTGAGTGATTATTAATCATCTGCCTCCCCCCCCCCCCCCGGCACACCAATTAACTAATTAAACTATTAAATATAAACACATGTCCGTATCCTCAGGAACTCAGGATAGATCCCATTTTGCAATACTGAAGGGACTGCGAGATAATCTACATTACTTTAAGGGTGCTACCATTCATTTTTACAAGTAATTACTATTTCCAATGCTACAATCCTATGATTCTAAGTGATGTGAAACAATAACTACTGGACACTGACAATCATCCTAATGAACAAGGCAAGGGGTGGGGTGCCTGGATGCAGTTAACTGACTTGGTAGAATGATGGGGCATCCATGGTGCCACAAGAACCAAAACAACATGTGTTTTATTTATATATATATATAAATATTCTGTATTTGCTTCTATTGAAGTTGTCTTCAATAGTAGCTTTACATATGGCACCTTGTAATAATCCAACCATGAGGTTACCAGGTCATGTAACACCAGGACCAGATTATCCTGGCTACAGTTAGAGGGTCATTAGCTCCACAAGGGGTTTCTTTGGTACTAAATGTTCTTGCATGCATACAAAGTAGAGAGAAATTGATGACAAAGTAGGTAAAAACACAGCTGGACCAAAAGGGAGCTTCCAGGCACCCATGATCAGCGAATCAAAAGCAGCTGCAAAGCTCAATGCAAGGTGCTTTGCAAGCCCCAGCGATCAGCTGGTCAAAGTTCTGTGCCTTTACCTGAACAATTTGATTTTTTTCCTTCAAACCATGCAGACAAAACAAGGTCACCTGATGTCAATGCAGATCTGCCATCCAGATCCTGTTCCCTGCTCCTGGTTCTGATTTCTATTGCCTCTCTTTATTTGCATTCAGTTTTCCAAGGTTGGGACTCACATCTCCCATTTCTCCTGGCATTCTCCTTTCCTGCTGAGCTTGTCATTGTAGCTTATATTTGTTTCCCTGCACACTAAAATGGCTGCAGCTTTGTTGAAAGTTGCTCTCGTTCTGAAATCTAAAATGGAGCCTTTGGGTAGAGAGCCCAAGATCAGGTTGAAAGGGACTGAGCGTGCCACTTGATGCATGCACTCAAGATGAAGGGTGTCATAATCACAGTGACATGCAGGAAAAGAATATTTTAACAAAGGCTTGGGCCTGCCTCAAGGAGCAATTCAACAGCTACTTACTTCAAGGGGACCATGCCATTCCTGAACCATCACTGAATAGCCAGTTTAGGATTATCTAAGAAGTGCTCTTTCAATCCAAGTCATTTCAACAAGCAAGCAAACAAATAAAAAGCTAACCAAGGAAGCATTTCTCACCATCCACTTTCTGTTCCCCAGTCATATTGCATTGACTGCTTGAATACTGTGTCACTTCTCTACATTTTACTTCAGTCTACTGGGCAGCGGAAACTTCCAAAAGGCCCATATTAACTAAAGCCTCAATTAGAAATACAATGGCCAAACTGCAAACTGACTGGCCAAGACACAAGCAGTCTTAAAAGCCTTACCAAGCATACCAAATATACCAAGGGAGGAAGGCAACAGGAGGTAAGATTACTTGCTAGTCTCCTTCACCAACGCAATCCATTCTGGGATCGCACTGTAAGCAGGAGTTGGGCTCACTCGGACATTAGAGCTGCCCTTCTTTAATGCAAGGAGAATTCAACCACTGTAACAGCCCGTGCAGGGTAGTAACAAAGTGTTGGGACTACAAGTGAGAGACCCAGGTTCAAATCCTCATTCAGCCATAAAACTCACATTAGAGTCCAGTCATTATCTCACACCTACCTCAAGCCTTGTTGTGAGAATAAATTGGAGGTGTGAGCAGACCAATTGGCCTCATTGTATAGAAGTTGGATGTTGTTGTTGTTGTTTGGTGTTTAGTCATATCCGACTCTTTGTGACACCATGGACCAGAGCACGCCAGGCACTCCTGTCTTTTACTGCCTCCCGGAGTTTCGTCAAATTCATGCTGGTAGCTTCTATAACACTGTCCAACCACCTCGTCCTCTGTCATCCCCTTCTCCTTGTGCCCTCAATCTTTCCCAACATCAGGGTCTTTTCTAGGGAGTCTTCTCTTCTCATGAGGTGGCCAAAGTATTGGAGCCTCAGCTTCAGGATCTGTCCTTCCAGTGAGCACTCAGAACTAATATACCCTGTACCATGATGATTGCAAGCTGCTGGGCTCTCGTATGAATATCAGGACCATGTGGGTGGGTCTTTCCCATGGAATCGGCACATTTCTATATCTGTTTCTGATTATTTTTAAGTCTGCATGAAGTTTAGTAGAACTTTATCCATTTCTTCATGTAATCTTGCCCAGCATAATGTATTTTTGTATGTTATTTTCACTAATATATTCAATTTTATGCACACCTTATATGCATTTTTGTACATGTTACTTGACTACAGAACTGCATTGCAAAATTCAGAGAAATGCAAATTTCAAAGGATTCCTGTATTTCATACATCCTAATTTGTTTAGCTGCACCAATTATGTAGGCTCACCTTTACATGTAAAATGATTTGAATTTCTCCCCCATCCCTATTGGTAACAGAAGTGGGTGGGGGAGAGATACAAAGAGACCGAAAAGTGTGGCATGTTCCACTTTTGGAATTAATCTGAATACTCTCCTAGTCAAACCAGATTTCAGGTATGGAATGCAGGGCAGGTGAAACCCATTAAATTTATAAAGGAACAGGAGTCTATCCCTATGTCAGAATACAGTGGTGCCTCTACTTACGAATAACTCTACTTATGAATGTTTCTACTTACGAATGGAGCGCCGTCTGGCATCTTGGAAGCGATTTTTTTCTACTTACGAATTTTTAGATAGGGTTGCTTCGACTTACGAATTTTTTCTCCCAATTCATTCCTATGGAATTTGACTTACAAATTTTTTCGACTTACGAATGTGCGTTCGGAACGCTTTAAATTCATAAGTAGAGGTACCACTGTACAAATTCATGAAAGATAAAGCTATCTGTGGGCACTAGTAATTATGGCTATATTATCTCCAGTTCTGAACACCAGGACTATGCACCAGATTTAGCCAAGATCCAAATCCCAAGCCTGATCAGGCCTATTCAGACCTTGTTCAAGTCAGGTTGACACAGCCTCAGATTGCCGCAGTCCAGGTTGAGTGGCCCACCCAAGGCTCTCCTGGGGCAGGATGTCAGGCAAAAAGGAGGGCCTGGCATAAGTGAGAGGAGAGCTGAGAAACTGCAGAAAGGGGAGGCCTACTGGGTGGCTGCGTCTTCACAGGAGAAGGTGGGGTGCCTTTCCCACCAGGCCTCTATTCCTTCATGTTCTTGCTCCCTTTGCAGAATCAGATCTACCTTGCATGCATGGGAAGCCACTCGCAAAGGTGCAGCAACCAGCACCAAATTACTGTTAAATGAGTAGATCTGGTCCTGTGGGGGGTGCTGGTGCACCCTACCTAACTTTTTTTTTAAAAAAAAAACACCTTTGGAACCCCTTAGCACCATTATCCCCAATTGGGCTTGGGGACAGGTTTGGGGTCAGTAGATCCCAAGGCAGCGTATGGTGAGTTGGCCTGATCCAGAGGCTGAATATTGGGGCCACAGGATGGACTAGGTGCAATGCGTCATAACACATAGACTACATTTTGTAAATTAAGAGCACAATCCTATATATGTCAATTGAATTTAATGGTGCTTGCTTGCAACTCCCAGCTAAGAGTGAAGAGGACTGTAATTTCACACACACACACACACTCCTTAAGAGTAACTGCTGCCAGGCAAAGGCTATCTCATTTTCTTCCTCTTTTCGTAGCAGGCTGGGGCTGTATATAAACTGTCACATTGAAAAGCACTTTGTTTATATAGATGCTTTGCACAGTGAAAGCTTCCAGATTATAATTGTAAAGTGCATTTTACCTCTTTGCTAGTCTTAATTTTCTATTACGGAGACATTCTTTCTGATAACATATCACATTGCCTGTAGAATCTTAGTGTAGGCTTGTCATAATATCTACATTTTCCCCCAGGGCTCTTAAGACATATTAAAATCTGCCTTCTTTCTTGACATTACTAATATCTAGAAGTCTGCAGGTTTTGCGTTACATTGAATCTCTTGCCTTTCTAGCAATACACTTAACTGCATTATTTGTCAGAAATACCTTGTGGCACATATTCAGGAAGCCACAGACTGAAATACGAATGCCAGGGCGATCATGAAGCAGTTAAAGTAATGATTGTTCCCATTTTACTGTTTTTCATTGCATTTCAAATGATAGTGCCATTCTGCTTGCACCTTTAAAAGGAGGCTGTCTGGACACCTGAAAGATTAAAAACAACAGGTGGGACATAAATTCATTAGTCTGTGCTCCATCATTGCCCTAGATTAATAATAGACTTCTCTTACAATAGAATCTCTCATTATTTTTCACTTTTCTCCTGTCCTTCCTTGTCTGTTCTATATGACTATCCCTTTCCTTTTCAACAAGGTTCTTTATTCGCTTTCTATTTTAGTCAACTTTCTATTTGCCTGCAAGTATTACTCCATTATTTCAGAGCGTGGCTTTTTGCCCTCTGATTTCTCCATCTCCTTGACTTGGAAAACAGGCTAACTCTCGCACACCTGTTCACAAATACAGTTTCACATTCTTCATTAGCTCTGCATTTTCCTCCTCTCCTTTCTGTCATTAATCTCCTATAATGTCCTGCCTACATGGAAACACAGACAGGCATATACATACCTATCAGTGTTCCACTCTGCATCTCCACACAACATACACATGTTCTTAATTTAGATGCATGTATTAATTAAAGGCAGTAATTCAATTACAAGATAACTGCCTTACAGAGAAATAATGGAGTTGTGCAGTGTGCAGTTGCTGAACTGGGCCTCCTTTGCACTGCATTCTTCCCATCACCTGGAAACTAATTAGCAGGACATAATCACATACTTCCTGTTTAGCAAACACACTGGTCTCATAGGAGCAAATGATTTGTATCCTGAATCACTAGCCACTGCTTATTTGTAATTATCATATAAATGAGAGGCTTCGGATAACCTCCTATTCCTCATCCATTTCCTTAGACAATGAAGATGCAGTCATTTCACCAGGGTGTGTATGTGTAGACCTGAGGCCATTTGAATTATTTAGCCCCTTAGAACACTTTTAGATTACTCGGAAAGGGCTCTACTGCTAATATTAGCAAAGCTAGGCTAGTAATTTTTAATACTAAGTCACATAAGAATATCGAAAATGAGAAAGGGCAATTTATGCAAATGAAATTTCATAGGTGTCTGCTGGCCTACTGTTAATACATTTTTTATTTTTTATTTTTGCAATGTCTTACAGCAGTAAGGGCCATGTTTGAGCGGTACAGTAGTTACTTTTCCACAGGCAAGTTAACAATATATGCCTAACTTCCTTTTCCAAACAATTTTGAGGGGGGTCAGAAAGATTTGCTTGCGATCTCAGTTCAGGCAGGTCACCGAGTTCAGCAACCAAAGCAGCACAAATTAATGAGGCATCTCTGAATTTTAATAATTTGAGCCCCACAGCCCTGCAAAGTTCATACAGTAGCTGACAGCAAGGCAGCCAGGGAGCAAATCAAAAGGCAGCAGAAACCAGGCATCACACCTCACAAGTGACTGCTGCCGAAGAGGGGAGCACAGGGGTGCTAACACCTCCAGCACAACTGTGATTCCTCATGCCAATTATATATGACAACAAAGGAAAGAGAGAGACCAGCAGGCTTCATCTTCTCAATTGGCCAACTGCTGGTAGCCGACTGTGAAACACCACAAAATGGAGGACGCCAGAAAGTCTCTTGACCTGTTTGTTACCTAACTCTGTAACTCAATAGGTTTCCCATATGCATGACTGCATTGTGCTTTTAGGTTCGGTCGCTGGGTCTACAAAGCTCCTGTTATAAGGTGGGATGAAAGGTGGAAATTCCGCCAGGCAGTTTCTCAGGACATCACAGCACTTGGATGTTCAGGGTGGCCATGGACCCAACTTTATAGGGTACAGTCCTCTATTTGAAGGGCTATTTTAAGTACAAAAAAAAATAGGCTCAATTTTAATGAGCACCTAATATGTACTTTTTCCATTCTCCAGTTTTAATAGGACTGCTAGCCTTTCAATGTGTCTGATCTTTTAGTTGCTTTAACTTCTACATTTTTAACTTTGGAGTTTATTAGAACATAGCTTATTGTATTTTTCCCCCTTTGCCATAATTATTATTTAATAGGTAGAATAAGAAGACAGAAAGCCCTCTCATGGTCTAGACCTATCAACTCTGTCTTAAGCAAAGCTCATAGTTAGCTCCATGAAGATTGAAGTTTTGACAGTTAATTAGCAAAACATGAGGATGCATCTTATCAATTATCATTTAAGAATGCAGAAGCACATGGTATTCTAGATCCTACTGCCCATTATGCTTTGTCAAATACCTGAGTGAAGTTGCAGGTCCTGAATGAAGATAAATCTCAGCAGAGCTACCAACTTTTTAACAGGCCTGCTTCCTGTGCTTCTGTAAAAAGACACAGGAGACAGTTATAATGCTGGCAACCTTGTACTTGAACCAAGTTATTGCATGTTTATTCAGAAGTATGTGCACATGGTTCAAATGGGACCGACTTCCAAGGAAATGTCATAAGACTGATGCTTTAGGCTTCAAGTAAGGTGTGTGTGCACTTAAGTAAACAGATAAATCTGTTTCTTTTCTGCAAGCAATGAAAAAGGCGTGTGGACTCATGACCAAATGGGCTTACTCACATGAAACTGGGTACAGGATTGCTACCAAAGGCTGCATTATTTATACACTTGCCTGGAAGCACATCTCATTGAACTCAACGGGTCCTACTTTTGCATTGATGTGTAAAGGATTAGATGGTTAATTAGTCAACAAATAATCCAAAACCAACTCAATGCAACTTAAAAGGATAGTTCATATATAAAAGCTTAAAGACTTGGGCCTCTGGCTTGTCACACCATTATAGCTACACAGTAACTTTCCCTCTTTCTCCCAATTCTCTTTAGGACAACATATTTTTAAAAAAAACTGGTTGGCACACATACAGTTAATGAAATCTCCCAAAATATTCATCTTCTTGGTATCTACTTCCTGAGTTGAATTCAGAACAAGAAACTTAGTCTAATAGTAATTCCTTGTCCATCCACCATCTTTCTAGTAACGTTTTCCTGCTTTCTCCTTGAACATAATTGTAGTCATGAGAGCCAGAGTACAGAAACTCTAATGGGACAAACTACTAATCACATCAACCACAGTTATAATGGTACAACACCTTTAAAAGCAATCATAAAAAGTCTGGACATGTCCAATCAATTTCTGTACAGGACAGTGGAACAAGATCACTCAGAGTCATAAACTAAAGAGAGATAATTTAATGTATATTATTAACCAATGCTGTTTTTGTTAATGTGTTTTTGTTAATGTGTTAATATTTATTTATTTATTTTACTATTATATATGAAGAGGCCAACTTAAATTACTGGGCAATTTCTAAATCAAGTTAAAACGAGATCGCTATCTGACCACAAGTCTTGTAGCCAGAATTTATTAGCTACCAAAGGCAAGCACCTTAAGATCTAATGCAGCTTTTAATTAGGGGGGGGGCATGTTGCCAGCCAGATTTAATGGAATTGGATCAAAACCAGAATTCAAAGGCCAATTAACAGTTTATGTAATGAAGGAAGAAACATTTCTAGCACTCTGCTGCAGAATGGGAACAGGTCAGAGAACAACAGAACACACTTTCCCTTTCATTATGTTTACCGGTTTTTCTTCTCACAGGAGAGAAATTGCAACATGCGCATTTCCTTTATGTGTGGATAAAGGTCTGGCTGCCATTGTTCAAGCCCTGTAGAATCTTATTTTTTAAAGGTTACAAAAAGGAAAACCTTAATATAGAAAATATACCCCCCCCCAAAAAAAAAACTTAGCATAGCTTGCAGTATTTCACAATGAAAACAGAGATATTTGTGCATTTATAACCCATCCTTATAATACCTTAGGTCCCCTCCCCCTTGCATCTTCTACTTACCTACCTTGAGATGAGATGAGATTGCTTAGAAGACATTTTTTACTAAAAAATGTTCAGATTTTCCCTCTTTTTTGACTCCCCCAAAAGAAGCCCACTCTACAGAATTTCCCTGAATATTTCCCACCACTTTTTGTGGCTGCCACCGTTTGTTCTCTCACAGTGCTCCACCGTGTTGCAAAGTCCAGGGCACTGTGGAGGATGCAGAAATGGTGGCTAGGCTACAAACACAGTTGCTGCTGCTGCTGCCATATGTAAGGTAAGAAGAACCTGTTGAAGCAAACCAATGGCCCATCTAGACAAGCATCCTGTGACTGGCCAGATGCCTGTGGGAAACCCACAAGCAACAGCCTTCTCCCCCTCCTGTGGTTTCCAGCAACTGATATTCAGAAGCATTACTGCCTCTGACCACGGGGATGAGGCATATACCCTTATCATCCATGGTTTTGTCTAATCTTCCTTGAAAAGCCACCCAAGTTAGTTGCCATCGCTTCCTGCTATAGAAGCGAGCTCCATAAGTTTAACTAGACACTTTTATATGTCCTGCATCTTCCATCATTCAGGTTCACTCATTGACTACAAGTAGTGGTGTTTCTCTATGCCAGGTATAATTTTAAATTCTGTCATGTCACCTCTTATTCACCTTTATTCCCAAGCTAAAAAGTCCCAAGCGCTGCAACCTTACCTCATATTCCACACCCATGGTTGTTCTGTTTGCCCTTCAATGAACCTTTGGCAGCAACACGATATCATTTTGGAGGTGAGATTACCAGAACTGCACACAGCAAATACGGTCACACCATTGATTTGTATAACAGCATTATTGTAGCAGCAGTTTTATTTTCAGTTCGTTTCCTAGTGGTACCTAGCATGGAATTTGCCTTTTTCATGGCTGCCACACACTGGGTCGACATCTTCATCAAGCTATCTACTATGACCCCAAGGTCTCATTCCTGGTCAATGGCTGCCAGTTTAGACCCCATGAGCATATATGTGAAATTAAGATATATATTTTTGCCCCCACATGCATCATGTTACACCTGTTTACACTGAATTGCGCTTGTCATTTTCCCACCCATTCACAGAGCTTGGAGAGGCTCTTTCGGAGCTCTTTCTGGGTTTAACGACCCTGAACAATCTAGCATTATCAGCAAACTTGGCCATCTCACTGCTGACTCCTAATTCTAGATCATTTATGAACAAGTGTAGTTGCAATAAAATAAAACTAAAATGTTTTTTGGGGGAGGAACAAAAGAGTTTTACTACTGTCCATGCTAATGGTGACCCCCCATCTCCCACAAAACTGTTGGAGAATTTGTCCTCCCCCACCCAGTTTCTTTACCCAGAGGCAGAGACGCCAACTTTTCAAGATGATTGAGGGGGGCCCGCCATGACGTCC
The DNA here is from genome assembly GCF_965207765.1 of Zootoca vivipara. NCBI lineage: Eukaryota > Metazoa > Chordata > Lepidosauria > Squamata > Lacertidae > Zootoca > Zootoca vivipara. The sequence goes on along the minus strand of NC_142592.1, from coordinate 37,571,641 downwards.
TGACATCACAAGGAACCAGGAGGTGGAACCAAATGCCCTTTGAACGTTGAAGGGGGCTGCCCTCCTTAAAAAATGGATGGGGGAGAAAGTGTCTCGGCCCCTAGGAGCTTGCATCTATGCCCAGAGGCTACTCTGTCACTTAGAGGCATTACAATACATCACATTACATTATTGTGATGAGCTCCGTGATATTTAAAGGGGAATATGTGCCTGCAGTCACAAAGGAAACATGCTTCTACGTGTTACAATAATTGCCAGAGCGTGTATTTTTAGACACGTGTCTCCCTTTAAAGTATCATTAGATACGTGGTATATCCATTTTTAAAGGGGGGGGGGACAAACCGGAGAGTCACTTAAACACATTTGCATTGAATTTTACAGTACATGTAAGGAACTAGTGACCTTTCTTTATTGACAGTATTAGATGTTTGTTCCTTCACACTCCATGCTTTCTCCAGAATTTGGACTTGAATAGAAATAAAAGGATAAAACATGATTGGTCTATCAGTATTATTCCGAACTGAGATCCAGTTGCTTTTTCTATACAAAATATATCTGTCATTATTTCAAAGCACGTGTTACAAGCATCTTTCATGAGGAATGCCAATAAGTGAAAGCCCAACATATAAAGTTACTACCGGTGCAACATAGTGCAACTTTAAAGCCTGACTTTCACCCAACCAACTTTCACGAAGGCAGCAAAACAATGAAATAACAGGTTGCAATGTGTATGAACTTTGCAAATAAGGCACAAAAGTAACCATGAATTTTTACTCAAAAATAAGTCTTGCTATGTTCAATGGGGTTTGCTCCAAATTGGGGGTATGTACGTATGGCTGTAGCCTTGCAGTGTATTCCTACTGTAAGCATGCCTACTCAGAAGTAAGTCCCACTAAATTCAGTGAGAACCTGTTCTTTGTATGTTTAGGATTGCTTAGTTATTATTTGTCAATTGCCTAATTGTCTGGTGGCAACTGTTACTTGCCACGAGGAGTCTAGTGAACAGCTTTTATGAGGTTTGTCACACATGTTGGGAAACAGTAGCATTTTTCTTTTCCTTAATATAAGGATGTCAAGAAAGATCCATTTTCATATATCTGCGTCCCCAACCTTGTGTTTTATTCTCAGTGCCTTCTGGATATGCTCAGCATAGGAGCATGTGTGTGCTATGAAAGGACCATCCTTCATCCTTCCTGCAGTTTAGGGATTGAGAATAGGCGACGTTTTTGATGTATGTGTAATCAATCAGGTATTCATTACAGACAAAGACAGATATATTTCTCAGCTCCCTTCCAAGTAGAACAAGCATCATTAGTGCACTTCGGGCACTTGAAACACATCCAAACATGCTAATGTGTTTTAGGCTGATAAAGTGTACACCATTGGTTGTGGTGCTAAACCTGCAATCAATGCTAGGTATATTCAGAGGCAGTGGGCGGAGCTTCATGCTCCGGCACCAGGGGGCGGAGAGCAGGCAGGGGCGGGGCTGGCTCGCGTCCCGGGGACGGGGTGCACCACCTGCTGGGCAAGGTGCACGTTCTGGGGGTGAGGCGCGCTGACTGCAGGGGCAGGGTGCCCTGCGTGTGCGGGGGGCAGCCACGCCGGAACCCCACTGGGATCACGCTGCCGGGCGCCAGTGTTCGGAGGGGAAGAAGAATGGGGGGAGGGGGGAAGAGAGGAGTCTTTCACTACCATGGCTGGTTTTGAGCAATTATTTATCCCTTCTGCTGAGAAGTACTAATACATTTGGATAATTATTTTATTTTATTTTATTTTATTTTATTTACATACATACATACTCTGCCCGTCTGGCTGGGTTGCCTTGGCCACTAGCAGTAATGATCCTGAGGGAGTAAGGACAACTGACCCCAGCACTCTGGAGAACATGAACTTGTGGGCTTCTTGAATCAATGGCCGCTTCAGAAAATAGCAGACAGATTCCTAACAAGGTTGCGATTCTTATTGTTTTAATTTGATTGCTGAAGTACTGTAGCTTGGAGCGTGAGAATCCACCCTTCTTGCTTTTACATCATGTTGTTCAAAAAGTCAATTTTGCCAGTTGAGTCTTGCTATGTTCAATGGGGTTTGCTCCAAATTGGGGGTATGTACGTATGGCTGTAGCCTTGCAGTGTATTCCTACTGTAAGCATGCCTACTCAGAAGTAAGTCCCACTAAATTCAGTGAGAACCTGTTCTTTGTATGTTTAGGATTGCTTAGTTATTATTTGTCAATTGCCTAATTGTCTGGTGGCAACTGTTACTTGCCACGAGGAGTCTAGTGAACAGCTTTTATGAGGTTTGTCACACATGTTGGGAAACAGTAGCATTTTTCTTTTCCTTAATATAAGGATGTCAAGAAAGATCCATTTTCATATATCTGCGTCCCCAACCTTGTGTTTTATTCTCAGTGCCTTCTGGATATGCTCAGCATAGGAGCATGTGTGTGCTATGCAGGGTGTCTAAGCTTGGCCTCCCTTCAGCTTGGTTAATTACAAGAGGTTAAGCAGATACTTAGCATTCTGTCCCTCATAATTATCTGGTGTCTGAATCCAAGCTTAGTGCTCATTATTGCCAGTGTACTTGAAAATGTACTCTGTTGTCCTCAGACAGATTTCAACAGAGGAAGATCCTTCCATCAGGGACTTTCAAGTGATCTAGGAAATGATGATCTTCTCAAGCAGGCTGTAGAGGAAAGGACCATCCTTCATTTTAAGCCACTCAGAAATCACTATCCACCAACACTCCTAGGCCACCAATGGGTAAACAAGTGTCCTCTCTGTTCCTTATGCTACCTTGGTAATACTGTACACTTAAGGTCATTGACCATTCCATCCACATTCCAAACACCAGCATATTAACTAATGCCATGTGCGCTATCACTTGCCATCAATGCCCTTCAGGAGTTTTCATCAGCAAAACAGGAAAGTCACTCTGCACAAGAATAAACGGGCAGTAATCTGACTTTCAGAATAGAAATGTACAGACACGAGTCAGGGAACATTTTCAATCTCCCCAAACATTCCCTCTCTGACCTCAAGGTCACTCTACTTAACAAGACCATTTCAGAGGGCAATTGGAATTCATTCCAGTATTCGATTTTATTTCCCAGGGTTTTCAACAAGGATTATGGGTTATATTTTATCACTAGAAAAACAAGAGTTTTCTATTTTAAGTATAACCTGATAACATTCTTTATACGTATGTTTAGTGCTTCACCACCGATTCACATTATCTATGGTTTTCACCTTGTTAACTTGGGCTGTTCCTCACTGTACATCCTCAACCCCACATGCACAGACATCTCTTTCTCAGTCCATTTCACTCATGTGATGATGCCAGAAGTTGCCTATGAACATCCATGCTGCAATGTATCAGTTTGAAGACTTTGTGTCTTTTAATACCTGTGCAATCACTACAGGAGAATCTCAGTTTCTGTTGCTTTACAACAGGGGTAGGCAACCTAAGGCCCGTGGGCCGGATGCAGCCCAATTGCCTTCTCAATCTGGCCCGTGGACGTTCTGGGAATCAGCGTGTTTTTACATGAGTAGAATGTGTCCTTTTATTTTAAAAGCATTTCTGGGTTATTTGTGGGGCCTGCCTGGTGTTTTTACATGAGTAGAATGTGTGCTTTTATTTAAAATGCATCTCTGGGTTATTTGTGGGACATAGGAATTCGTTCATTTCCCCCCAAAAAATATAGTCCAGCCCACCACATGGTCTGAGGGACAGTGGACCGGCCCACAGCTGAAAAAGGTTGCTGACCCCTGTTTTACAATAAGGAGGGCTTGAACAACGTGACCGAATTTCAGAAGACCAATATGAGTCAGAGGAGTTGAAATAAACCCTCGTTCATTGACCTTTCCTCTCTATTATTTAGGCTACCTGGGTCAGATCAGTTAGGTATCTGCCAAACTAAACACAATGTAACTCAGAGAAGGCCAGGGAAATGGTTTTTAACCCTTCCTGCAGTTTAGGGATTGAGAATAGGCGACGTTTTTGATGTATGTGTAATCAATCAGGTATTCATTACAGACAAAGACAGATATATTTCTCAGCTCCCTTCCAAGTAGAACAAGCATCATTAGTGCACTTCGGGCACTTGAAACACATCCAAACATGCTAATGTGTTTTAGGCTGATAAAGTGTACACCATTGGTTGTGGTGCTAAACCTGCAATCAATGCTAGGTATATTCAGAGGCAGTGGGCGGAGCTTCATGCTCCGGCACCAGGGGGCGGAGAGCAGGCAGGGGCGGGGCTGGCTCGCGTCCCGGGGACGGGGTGCACCACCTGCTGGGCAAGGTGCACGTTCTGGGGGTGAGGCGCGCTGACTGCAGGGGCAGGGTGCCCTGCGTGTGCGGGGGGCAGCCACGCCGGAACCCCACTGGGATCACGCTGCCGGGCGCCAGTGTTCGGAGGGGAAGAAGAATGGGGGGAGGGGGGAAGAGAGGAGTCTTTCACTACCATGGCTGGTTTTGAGCAATTATTTATCCCTTCTGCTGAGAAGTACTAATACATTTGGATAATTATTTTATTTTATTTTATTTTATTTTATTTACATACATACTCTGCCCGTCTGGCTGGGTTGCCTTGGCCACTAGCAGTAATGATCCTGAGGGAGTAAGGACAACTGACCCCAGCACTCTGGAGAACATGAACTTGTGGGCTTCTTGAATCAATGGCCGCTTCAGAAAATAGCAGACAGATTCCTAACAAGGTTGTGATTCTTATTGTTTTAATTTGATTGCTGAAGTACTGTAGCTTGGAGCGTGAGAATCCACCCTTCTTGCTTTTACATCATGTTGTTCAAAAAGTCAATTTTGCCAGTTGAGTTTTATTGTGACAGAGCAACAACCACATGTTCTTGGTAACTCAACTTCCCACACTTTTGGTAATATTGGGCAAAATCCAATGTGAGCAGAACATCATCTGATCAGGCCAAGGCATGTGCTAATTAAAAGAAGCAGAGGCCATTTTCACAGGGTCCCCTTCCTTGTGCAGCCTCCTCCACACCAAATAGCCTGGAAGATGGCACAGTGAGTTGCAGGGCAGAGTTGGCAAAATGGCTCCCCTTCTCTTATGTGTTCAGACTCTTACACTAGATCAAAAGTCATTCAACAAGGAAAATAGTCGCACTGGATTTCAGCCAATATTTTCAGGGTGTGGAACTTAGCAACAGTGGCCTTTAAAATAGCAATAACCACAACACACAGTTAATGATTTTTGCCCTGGAAAGTCACATAACAACTAACTTTCAAGATAAATTATTTCTAATTATAGAAGAGACTCGTTTTGAAACCTGAGTTGCTGAATCCAGTCATATGAAATACACTCCAGAATGCATATTTCAGGCATTTCCAAAATGCAGCCAAATAGTTTCCTCCAATATTAAAATAATACATCATTGTTAAGTGACTATTAGGTACCACAGATTTACAGCACAATTCATTTAGGCCTTAAGCAGCAAAATGATGTAATCAATGGACAAATTCTCACATTCTTACTAGTACTAAATAACGTCCTCAATTTCCTAAGACAGAGAAAACAGCTGCAAATGGTCTTGAAGGCAAGTCTAGTAAAAGCTTCTACAATCACACCAGCCTAGTGAAAACAGTCATTAAAAAGCAAAACAACCCGACTGCATGCAAAGAGTAGACAACACAATGCTCCTTAGATATGCAAATGATTTAATTCAAACCCACCCAACAAAATAAATTAAAAACAGGGGAAAGCCAACTGGACCAAATTCTAGAACAAATTTTACTTTTCTTGAACCAGAGTCAGGATTTCTCAATAGTAAGGGAAAACACACAGACACCCAAAAATCATTGTTCATCTTTCTGCAGATGAATGTAAATCAACAGCAAAGGTTTTAATACACACATGACTGAATGTGGCAACATTCTATTAATAACACATATACCATTATAACTCCTTGTTTTTGAGTCTGATGTGGCTTTTCAAGCAATTATTTTGGGTCCCCATGAGCCACCCTGAAAAAGATTACAAAGGATGTTTAATTTACTTTCACATAAGATGACTTTAATGTTCACAAAGAGGTGGGTTGCTATGTAATGCAGGGGTGGCTAAGCTTTTCTGCCCCAAGGGCCACATTCATTCTCTGCCATCATGATGTGAGATTCCTCACCTCTGTTGGTAGAAGCCAATGTTCCAAGTCATGTCAGGGGCTTAAAAATTGGCCTACACAGGATTGCAATTTTTGGCTATGCAAATCAGCATGGCACACCTAATGTAGAGAGTAGCTCCATCTTGAATAAACCTTCCTTAGATATGCTTTCAAAGCAAAAACAAACAAAAAAACAAGCAAACACGAAAATACTGGAAATATCCAGCAGTGCAAGTATACACATGAGATTTATGAATGACTCAGAGGGTTCTCACAACTGCAGCTTTCCCACACAGGCATCACCTGTAATCCCACCGGCCCACAGAACACCTCTCACAGCCCACTGTTATGTAATTGTAGGATCAGCTCTTCCCTTCATCACTACTCTTGCTCAACAACAGCTTCAGGCAATGCTGGAAAATCAAAAACCCATTCTGTGTTAGAGGAAGAGGGCAGTTCCAAGTCAGCCTTGTTTTTATCAGGTCAGGAAAGACATGTGGATGTAGAACTGCAGGGCTTGAAGGACCTGATTGCCAGGTATATCCAACCCCCCTGCAATGAGAAAGGCTTCTTGAAACATAAACTATTCCAGGAAATGTAACCTATATCATCCATTATACAGATCTGCACACAGGCAGCTGTTTCAGGTCAATAAGTAGCTATGCTAAAGATGATACCGGTAGCTGGGTGGGGAATCTCTGTTTAAGTACTCAAACAAATATAGATGCATCAAGGAAGCATCAGAACACCTTTTCAGCCAGTATATTATTCAATAAGAAGAAGCCATTCCTTCTTGAACATAGACATGACCTTAGCATCCAGAAAAATCCAATTAATTAAACAGCTACAGTTTCTTAGTGGTTTCAAACAACTCCATCTTCATCAATAATCAACCTCCATTTGGGTGCCAAATACATACATACATACAGTATGAATCTCCTATCAACAATCATGCACATAAGATAAGCTTGATGTTACTTTCAGCTGTCTTTTAAAAATAAGAATGAAGGCATACAGGCAGGCAGAGGAAGACTGTATCCCTAATCCATCAATATTTACACTGCCCATTGTATAAACACACAAAACCCACTATGTTCAGTTATCATTTTACTTCTAAGTACAAATGTTTGAGGGAAAATATTGGTTATAATTACTTAATTAACCTGCATCCACGTGGGTGTTACTTAAGTCCATTCATTTCAATAGGTCTTATCTGATTATGACTAAGCTGAGTATCACCCCATAATTCCTACAAAAGTGTCTCATCTGGAGGAAATTTCTCTCTGTTATATTAGTACTTCCACAAGCAGAAGATCAGGTGATTTTTCTTTTCTTTAAAGCTGCGCTTTATTGTTTGTACAGACTCATTTTCTCACATTTCCCAATTTCTTTCACAACAGCTTAAACAGAGACCTTTTAAAAACACTGCTTAAAGTTTAAATGCTGAATTTAGAGAATATGTGCACTGCTTCTTTACAACAATGTTTCACACTATTCAGAAGCTTTCCCTTTACACTCAATAATTAAAATCTAACAGTAACAACAAATTAGAAAGGTTAGCATTACCATTTCGCCCTGCAATGGGATTCTCACACAATTACTGCTTCCTCCCCAGTTAATAACAAGGAATTGAAACATTGCTATAACAACGATTAAGACACAAGAAAAAGAAGAAAAATTAAGACACTGTCTTTGAAATGCTTCTTGCCTGGAAACTGACCTTTTCAAGTTTGTTCCAGTAGCATTTTACCAGCTCCTAATTACGGTTCAATATTCTTCCTTTCCTACCAGCGCATGAATAATACTAATAATAAAAGAAGCCAACAGCTATCCCAGCTGATTTAGAAATTCAGGTTCTTAACTGTAGCAATGGAGATGGTTTTTAAAAAGGCAGAATGCCAGTCATGGGATCTTACTAGACTATTAGTAAAGCACTGACCGCAGCAGGACAGCAAATTGATCAACAATGCAAAAAGCTGACAAAGAAAGTCACACCGAAAGCTATGCACTACTTTGCAGTTTGTGGGGCTTTTGTTATGAAATTTTGCTGCCTAACTGAATTTCACCTCCGATTGTTAGAGGAAAATTCTGGATTTTCTTTCAAGGTCCAGCCAGCCATTAAAAGAGAGAGACAGAGAGTCCTTTTTTCACCATTCAGAAAACCTTCATTTCAAAGACCATTAGCAACAGCCCTCCTCAGACATAGGACCTTCTGTACAAAGAATAGCTACAGGGAGAGAATGTAGACTTTTCCTTCTTTTGTTTTAAAAGAGAAAGAGAAAGAAAAGTGGATTTAGAAGAAAAGGTTTCAGCTTTCATTGGGTAGTTGTTACAACAGTGCTCATTACCAGCTTTTCCAAGTTGCTATTTTTAACTTGATAACTCCAAGGATGCTCATAATATAGCGTTGAAAATAAAAATTCTCAGCTAGTGCTAATTGCCTTTCCTTTACGTGCATAAAAACCTGTGTAAATCCCAGAATTAGATTTCAGCCCATCACGATGTTTTCCCATTTAAGCCACCTTCAAAATGCTCCATTATGCAAAGGCAAGTTGCAATGTTTTTAATTTATTAATGGTCTTGCTGCCGGCATATGATAGTATCAGCAATACCAAAGGCACTTTTGTTCCCCTTACTAATCAGAGGTTTGGGACTATAAAAATAATCATCTTTTCAGCACTGTCATAAAATGTGGAATAAACTTGACGAGGCATGTGACTTTCAGCATGCTTGCTGGGGGAATCGGCTGGAAGGCTCTGGAAAACAGAATGTTAGCTATGATGGTTCTTATAAATCAAATATTGGTATTTAGTACATTTGCCTGCTTAAGCAGAAATGGGAACAAACAAGCAATTCATAGCAGGAAACAGATGCTAGGATGTCAGCATGTAAATTATATTAAGATCTGGAGTAATTCCACAACTAACGGTTTACTGAGGCATTGGTGTAAATAGCTTTTAATGTATAATACACCTACAACAATGAAAACACGCTGCGTGAAACATAACCCTCATTGGACATAATAGAGAAGTACATTCTTAAAAATAATAATAAAATATCATTGTATATACATAAAGATTCATAGATGTATTAAACAGATTGCATTCTTACTTTATCTATCATTAATAAAGAACTACCAACAATTCAATCATGCTCCAAACAAGCTAGAAAAACTAAACTTCCCAGGAAGAACGAGAGAAAATATGAAGCCACTCGTTTATAGTAAAGTAAAGAAACGGCACCAAGCTTTAATTATCATGTGATTATTTTTTTTCAGTGCTATTGAACACAATCTGGAAAAGGATTTGAGCTTTCCAGAAACTGTGGGTTGCTTACTACCCTTTCATTTCAGGAAAATAATTGATTTCCAGGTGTCCCATTAGAGTCACACTGCAGTATGGAAAAGGGTTCCAGCTTCTGTGGATAAGGTAAAAGATTCTTCGGTTTTCAAATACTCACAATATATCTCCCATATTCAAACCATTTACAACAGCTTTCCATTAAAATATCCCATTCAGAGGGTTTCTTATCTGCAATAGCCATTTCCTTTCCCAAAAATGAAATTGCGTGTAATTAGTGTTCAAAACATTCCAAGCGTTTAAGACAACTTACACCATTATTCCACAAACAATAAACAGACAACAAGTTATGTGTATGTATTGCTATGTTGCTTTTTCAACCTGATGCACCCAATCTGCTGCATTTCTATATCCTGTACACCTGGTCAAAAATCACCTCTCCAAAGCTCCTGTTTTCATAGGCATCCATGTAGGCTTCCCTCAAAATGCAAATATATTTGGAGATGAAACTGTTGTCAGAATTGTGATATGGAGGCGCTGAAATTGCGCAGGTTTTCCCATGGCTGCAATTTACATAACAAAAAAGATGCAAATTCATATCAGGTCCAGTTTGGCCCCAATACTTTCTTCACAATGGCAGCAATCCAGGTAATAAACCACTCTATATTATTAGTGCCATATTAGTGTGCAGCCTGGGAGTCATTTTGGACTCACAGCTGTCCATGAAGGCGCAGGTTAATTCTGTGTCCAGGACAGCTGTCTATCAGCTCCATCTGTTACGCAGGTTGAGACCCTACCTGCCGGCGGACTGCCTCGTCAGAGTGGTGCATGCTCTGGTTATCTCTTGCTTGGATTACTGCAATGCGCTCTACGTGGGGCTACCTTTGGAGGTGACCCAGAAACTGCAACTAATCCAGAATGCGGCAGCTAGACTGGTGACTGGGAGCGGCCGCCGGGACCACATAACACCGGTCCTGAGAGATCTATACTGGCTCCCAGTACGTTTCCGAGCACAATTCAAAGTGTTGGTGTTGACCTTTAAAGCCCTAAACGGCCTTGGTCCTCTATACCTGAAGGAGCGTCTCCACCCCCATCGTTCTGCCCGGACACTGAGATCCAGCGCCGAAGGCCTTCTGGCGGTTCCCTCATTGCGAGAAGTGAGGTTACAGGGAACCAGACAGAGGACCTTCTTGGTAGCAGCACCCACCCTGTGGAATGCCCTTCTATCAGATGTCAAGAAATAAGCAGCTATCCTAATTTTAAAAGACATCTGAAGGCAGCCCTGTTTAGGGAAGCTTTTAATATTTAATGCTGTGTTGTTTTAATATTCATTTGGGAGACGCCCAGAGTGGCTGGGGAGACTCAGCCAGATGGGCAGGGTATAAATAATAATAAAATTATTTATTATTATTATTATTATTATCATTATCATTATCATTATACATTTGCCACAATGAGACTGTTTTTGACACACGCAACATGTGCACCAAGTCTAACCTGTGAGGGATTCCAGGAATAAGTGTAGGTCTTGCGTTGAAATTACATATCCAAAGCCATTAAGAAGGAACCATGGGAATGCCCAGGATGAGTCACTAACTCATTTGAGTCACTGAGTACTGATTTGTTTGTTTGTTTTCTAAAGCAAATCTTTTCAGACTTGACTTCCTCAGCTTACTTCCCCCACACCTTCCATAACCCTTTTAAAAATACATTTCTTGTGATTTCTGAGGGTTCTTTGGGATGGGTGACTGTCATGTTGCAGTTATAAATTCATCCTTTGACATTGTAGTATTCGTTTGTGTCAATTTATGGTGGTTTATTTTATATGGTTTTTGTTTTTCTATACATTCTATACATTTTGACTCAATATTCTATATATGAAAACTGGTATTTCTCAATGTCAAATCCTTGATAGATTTATGAAGAGAACTATTGCTCCATTATTTCTTCGTGACATATCTCAAGATTATTGAATGTGTTGGCTTCGAGGCTTGATATTCCAACTTTATAAGAAGCTTATAATCTTGGATGTCCAGGTTTTCTAAGCAACTCCCAAGTCAGCTGCCTCTCATTTTTAGATTATTGCACTGATAGCCTGTTTTAATGGGGTGGGGAGAATATGTTTTATTACTAGCACTATTGTTGTTGTTTAGTCGTGTCCGACTCTTCGTGACCCCATGGACCAGAGCACGCCAGGCACTCCTGTCTTGCACTGCCTCCCACAGTTTGGTCAAACTCATGTTCGTGGCTTCGAGAACACTGTCCAACCATCTTGTCCTCTGACGTCCCCTTCTCCTAGTGCCCTCAATCTTTCCCAGCATCAGGGTCTTTTCCAGGGAGTCTTCTCTTCTCATGAGGTGGCCAAAGTATTGGAGCCTCAGCTTCAGGATCTGTCCTTCCAGTGAGCACTCAGGGCTGATTTCCTTCAGAATGGATAGGTTTGATCTTTTTGCAGTCCATGGGACTCTCAAGAGTCTCCTCCAGCACTATATATCACTATATATTGCGAGAAATCACTGTATGTGAGGAACTTATGCTTGAAAAATGTTCTGCCTCTTCACTCTCAGCATAGCAAAATATGATAGAGGGTTTTCAAAAACATCACTCCTCGGGATTTGCTGCCTGTACATTGTATTCTCCATGTCAAGAATGCACTAGTCAGATGTCATCTCGAGTATTCTGTCCAGCTATCTGGGCACTGTTTTAAGAAGGATATAAACAGGTTCAGAGTAGAACAGCAAAGATTGCCAGCAGTATGAAAAACAGGTCCTATAGCAAAGGCTGTTTAGCCTGGTGAAGAGAATACCGAGGGGGACATGATAGTACTCTTTCCATATCTGAAGGGCTGTCGCACAGATGAGGTCAAATCCCTGTTCTCTGCTGCCTCAGAGGGCAGGATTGCAGCTAATGGGCTAAACTCGCAGAAAAGTAGATTTAGGTTCAGCATTGTTTATTTCTATTTAATTGTTTTAAACTCTTTGTAGGCCACCTTTTCAGGCAATGCTTGCCGAAGGCAGCCCACACAAATAAAAATACAAATATGAAACCATCAAGTCCACTCCCACCAAAATAAAATGCAGTAAAAACATACTTGGTCAATTAAAACATTTCCCCCCACAACGCTAGTATCCACGGTGCAGCCAATAAAATATCAACCAAGAATAAAGTTTCTATAAAGCCTTCCAGAATCCTGCTATAGATCCACTGGCAGGGAGTGGCTCTGTGAAGGGAATGGGGTTTCCTAACAACTCTCAGCACCCTTAGCAAGCTGCAGGTCCTAGGATCCTTGGGAAAAGCTCTGACTATTTAAAGTAGTATGATACAGCTTTAAAAGTATAGTGCAGATGGAGCGATTATCTCTCGCAGGGCTGTCATGTGAATTAACTGGGTGGGTAAATACTATACAAAGAGTAAAAAACAAATGGTTGTAGACAATGCTATGCACACATAGTTCCACTCTTGCAACAGGACTTGTGTTTCCTCTCCTCCCCCTCCTCATACACCCCAAATCTACCCTAGATGATCCCCCAAACTTCTGGGACCTGATTTGAAGGAGGGAACAGGTGAGGACGAGGAAGATTCATTGTGCACATGGAAGTTCATTGCATCGGCAGAGCTGCATTACAAAAATACGGCCCAAAGAGGAATATCATCAGCATTTAGGCAGAATTTTAAAAGCTGAATGTTCACCCAGTTATTTGATGGCTAAAATATACTGTTCCTAGCAAAGTTGAAATTGATTATCTCTGAACATAGGATATTTGATTGTTGTTGCTTTCTAAAAATATATATTTTGTACTGGTTTGCTGTTTTATTGTTTGATACCCTAGGCTTGTTTGGGAGGAAGGGTGGGATAGAAAATTAAGAAATAAATAATAGAAACAGCAAGCACAGGTGTTACATCCTATTCTTCCTCCTCCCATAAACACACACACACACTCTATTACTGCCATAAAGGTAGCCTATCATTTTTTCTTGTTTATTATGAATAATGGTTAAGTTTGGAAACTGCCTGGTTTTCTCAGGTAGGCAAACCAATAGATACCCTCCAGACTCTACCTACAACAACATATACCAAAGCAAAAATTGCCTTTTTCACACACACAAATATTTTAAAATTAAGAACCAAATAGGAAGAAGGAAAGAAATAGCGGGTCCCAACTACTGCTCACAATACCCATTATATTGCTAGAAAACATTCAATTATCACCATGATTGAAAGCAGTAGGGAAAACAGGGACCTGGCTATGATACATCAGAACAAAAAAATGACTGCAATGCAGCTTGAATTCAGCTCTGTGGTAGCATCCCTGCTGCACCACCCTTGACTCTTGAGCAAATGCCTTTGCCTGTTTAGTTTAGACTGACTATACCAGAAGGGATGCAATAAGCTGCTGAGATAATATAATAATAGGTTTGCAATCTCTTTGCCACCACTGAGAATCCAGGGGCAAAGCGACTCTTCATTTTTGACAGAGCCTGTGGACAGAAATCTTTCAGTGACCAGTGGGGAACAAAATAATGAAACTTTCAATAAACTCTCAAGGAAACTCTGGATGAAGAATCTGGATAATTTCATTGAAGCACTTTATAAATAGGTTAATGGTGGCTTCACTTGTTCCACCTTAACAGCTGGCTTTAGGTTTATATCCTATTAATTTTCACATGAACTCACAGGTCCCCCCAGAGATAAGTTCTACCTGGATGTTGAATATATCATCTCCCAAATTCCAAGGTACTAAAGCTAACAAGAACTCCAAGGCAAATTGTTTCCCCAAGCCCCCACAAGGGCCACTGAAGGCCAATTCCTCTGTGACAAAGAACCAAAAGAAGCAGTAAATACACCATCACACACCTTTGCCCAATTCATCTGGTCTGTATCCCACACTCACACCATCACAGTGATTATATAAAACCAACTGCCCTGTGGAATAAAAGGAAGCAGAGTTCAGCTGGTCTGCCCCACGCCTGGTCACGTGAGGCCAAGTACCTCGTGTGAGAGAACCAGGAAAAAGAGAACATGTCTTCTTCTGGTTCAACTGGATCGACTACCCCTTTCCCTCACCCCTCAAGTAATCGGACAAACTGCTCTACATCAAGCAAAGCTCAGCACAGCAAAGCTGAAGCAATGCAAAAGACATAAACACACAAGGGAATGTGAGGGGAAATTTCATTCCGTAAATCTCATTCAGTCCACCAGGTGAACATTCCTCTGTGCCATCACCAACCACTGATACCCTTGAGACGGCAAACTTCATAGAGCATACCTGGCTAGGGTGCTATAGTATGAAGTTGGCCTTTACATCTTCTTTTAAGACAGCTGGGAATAATAGCCGGTTGAAGGAAGTCAGCCTATAAAAAGTATGGAGAATGAATTGGTCTAGGCAATTAGTCTAGGCAATGGGCATACTTGTTCAGTGTTGCTATGGTTGTTGCTTCTTATTTTAGAATAAAGTCTTTGTGATCTATGTCTGCTGTGATTCTTGGACATAGCACTAGCACATAGGTTTCAAACACTATGGTTTCAAAAGAGAATTAGACAAATTCAAAGATCATCAAGCTATCAATGGTTATTACTCAAGTTGCCTATAAGTTGCCTCTAGGATCTACTTTTTCACATAGTACACAATAAACTAATGGGGTTCACTGCCACAATATGTGATGATAGCCACTAACTTAGACTACTTTGAAAGTGGATCAAATACACTGAAAATAAGGCTAAGATTGGTTACTAATCCTGACGTTATATGCAACCACCATCCCAGGAGGCTGAGAAAAAACATAGGAAATGGCTACTCCTCTCATGTTAGGTTAGCTGTTGTGAGGAACAGGATACTTGACTTTTGTCTGATCAGCAAGCATTTTCTTATTAATGCCTTTGCATGTGGGAAAACCTGAAAGATTTCAATGGTATGATCTGAATCTGACCATAAACTGATTCTGAATGGTAGTCTATCTAGCCACACATTCTCAACATTCTTAGTTAATATTTAATTGGAGACTCCAAAAATCAGACCTGGAACCATTACAGTGGAGAGTGTAAGACTGTGTAAAGCCAAGATTCTTCCCCAATCTCTCTTCCAGTTTGGCATTACAGCTTGTACCTGGGACCTACTCCTTGGAAAAGTTCTGTTACACTATTCAACTGCAATCTTTCTATGGGGAGATGTACATCAGTTTTTCCCAGTCTGCTTGCCTTTCATTTTATGATATTTGCTGCTTGAAGCATGGGACCCTTTTTTTTAGAAAGACAAAACTTGGTCTTATTAAAAACTGAGAAGATCGTTGGCCCTTTGACAGAACTACAGATTCCCTTAATACTAAAGGATAACATCTTATCTCACAGGCAGGATTTTCAGCTCTACATCTCACTTCTCCTAAGTCTCCACCATATCTATGCAGAGTTTTTCTTGCTGTTGCTCAGATCTGATAATCCATTTGTGTAGACTACTGTTGACTTAACACTTAAAGGGGTTCAGAGGAAACATTAAAAAAACATCACAGCGTTCTGGAATATTCTACGTGCCTGCTATCTCTATTTCAAATTAAATGCTTGCTTCACACCCACTCTCTACAATGATAAAATTGCTTGATTCATAAACTTCATGTTGACATTTTATTATATCATAAAAAAGGATTGAGTGCAGTTCAAGGTTATATCCTTACATCTGTCTGACCTATAACTTATCCGGAATTATCTTATTTCACTTTACAGACCAAAAGTGTTTCTTTCAGAAAACTGAAGAGACGGTGCTTTTCCAGAATAATTTGCCAAGTTATACAAAAAGGAAGACTATTTTCTGTCAGTCTGACAGAATACTAAATGGTTTACTGAAGACCATTTCAGTTGTCAAATTCCTTAAAAAAAACCACTAGAATTTGAATAATAGCATAGCAACCTCTTCCACTCTAGATTGACCTGATAAAATCCCCCCATTCCTTTATTGTGGTTAAAGGTCACTTCAACATACCTTTAAATTATTACAGAGATTCCTGAGTTTATTTCATCACCCCAAACTGGGATCTCTAGAGCAAGAATGTGACTGTCTGGTCAGGTAGCCATGGGGCAGCCATGTTGGCAGCAGAGTAGATCCAGGCAATCCAGAGATGGTGCTCTGCAGCTTATAGGACCTTTATTCACCAGCTTGGAGTTCATAAGCTTACCACTCTTTTTCAATTACTTCCTCCTCCTAGAGGCCTGGCATACAGATCAGTATGGATCTGTGGGCACAGCATCATCCATCAGGTGAAGAACCACACGCTGCCATGTGGGTGGTGTCTACACCATCTGAGTGAGAGGGTGGAATGGAATTTGAGACATGATGTGGGACAAATTCATGCTATCGGTCATGCCATGTATTACAGCCAAGAGCCTTCTGGTTATATCATCATATAACTTAGTGAAAATGATCTAGGCAGGCAAAAGGGAATCATCCTCAACCTTACATGCTGATTGGACACCCTGAAAGCTGAATTCCCACAGATGGTGGTCATCGGGTTAGAATTTCTTAGGGGTTGGGGCTGGGGGAGGGGCATAAACCCTGGCATGGTCAATGAAGCTCAGAGAAGGTCAACAAAATGATTCATTGGAAGCAGGGACAGGCACTGTCACACACACAAAAGATGGTGAAGAATATTCAGAGAAAATTCTACAAAGTGCCCTTCCTTTTCTTGGGTGAGAACTAGAAAAAATATTAGAGATTTCTTCTATTTGGTTTAAGTCAATGGAGCCCAGAACTTTGAGAGTACATTTATTTGCACATGGCTTTATTTAGCACTATTCTATCATGATACATTCAGTCAATATAATGGAGAGCTAATACCTTGATCCTAAACATGTTTATTCAGAAGTCCACTGAGCTCAAGTGTGCAGAAGTCTTTTGCTCTTGTTTTGGAGACAACTTTAGTCATTTATAAAGTTCATTAAAAATCAGCTCATAAATGCGTTGTATGTGGAGAAATAAATGAGAAATGGAAGAAGGGACATAATTTTCATGCTTGTTATACTAACTCAACTTCTATGAAGGTTTTGCCAGTGATGATGACCAACTAGATTATTATCCCTGGGTAAAACACAATATATAGTAATGCATTCTTAAATGCTGAACACCAGCTAGCACCTTCAGAAGATAAAGACAGATGTGTTGCCATGAAAGCAGAAATGATTAACAACCTTTCAGCATCTCCAAACAAAGAGGGAGCCTAATAAGAAAAAAAAATGGAGGAAATATTGAAGCTTCTACAAAGTAGAAATACCATTTGTTGCCAGTCCTATTTATATACTTTCATAGCTACTTAATGTGATGCAAGAGAAAATAAAAGAGGAAGAATGTAGCTAAATCTGGAGCAAATAGCAATTCTGGCACTGAGAATTAGGGGTGCCTAGACTCCCATACTACTGATATATCACTCTCTCACTGCTTCCCAAATAAAATATAGATTTTGTTTCAACATAGTCTTGTAAATTAATTTGCTTTGCTCAGCTGCATTGAACATGTTCACAGGTTAATGGGTAGAGGATCATTCCAACAAAGGACTACACATTGATATATTCTGCAGGAAATAACAATATTTATAAACCATAATGCTCCCCAGCAAACAAAACAACCACTCTCAAGCTTGCCCTGTACACATCAACCACCCAGACACCAATTTAAATTCTAAATTACAGGACATGTCACCCTTATGGTGTTCAGCTGACCTGAGATTTTCTGCATAATTGTGCTAATGGTTGCTGTAGGAATCAAATTGAAGCCTGTTTTTATTAGTTTTCCTGACTCTAAGAGGATAAGTATGTAAGATTTCTGGTCATTGAATATCACAGAATTTGGACAGATTTGAAAACAGAATTGAGCTGTATGTCTTGAGAGGAGCTGGGAAAGTCAAAAGACATGGACAATGTTGAAAGATTCTGGACAAATAAAAGAAAGTGCTTCTTCACTCAGCACATGGTCGCCTAGATGGCTTTCAAAGAGGACTAGACCAATTCATAGAGGAGAAGACTGCCATTGACTACTACCAGTAACTCTGATGGCTCTGCTCTGCTTCCGAATACCAGTTGTTGGAGACTACATGCTGGAGAGTGATGTTGCTTGTATCCTAGAGTTTGCCCTGCACTCCCACCTGGTTCCTTTGGTTATTGGCTCCTGCTTCCTCTTGACTGCCTGTTTCATCTCGCACTTGGATCATTTCTGCAAGCTTGCTTCCCTCCCTTGGGGTTGCTCACCCAACCCCTTGCCATTGAGAGAGGTTCCTAAACAATTACGTTCTTGGAGAGGAAATTAAAGCACTGCCTTCGTCTTAAAAGAGAACTTTCAGCTTCCCAGTGCGGCAAACAGCAGCTTGCATATTTGATGTCTCCAGTGTTAATACTAGCCAGTTGGTTTCAAAATGGTTGCTTTCTTACTGAAACTAGAGGGCAAAACGGTTTCCCAAAGAAACTTTGTGATAAAGGGGGGTGGGGTGGACTCGAGATGATAGGTGGGTTGGGTTTTTTTTGTAGAGTATATTCACTTCAGTGTAAATGCAGAGACTAAATGAGCTTCCTTTAATTTCCATAATGAAATTGTTTTTGTAAAGTTAAAAATACTGTAATGAGGCCCAAACGGTGTGCTTTCAGAGGCTCCCATGGTGAAGCAAATGAGATTTTAGCTTCTCTAATTGGGCATACTGCAAGCTGGGCTTGATGCTGTCCTCAGCACAGGATGTCTGTTATCCCTAACAAAAAGAGGTCTACAGCTGTCAGCATAATACTATACAGCTTTTCAGGAGCCAAGCCATCAGGCACAGGACTGCAACTCTGACTGGGACCACCCAAAGGGAAAGATCAAGTAGAGAGTAGCTCCGCTCTTCCTTGATTAAGAAGTTACTCGTAAGGTAATTTGTTTACAGCTATCAAAGAGAGGCTTTCAAAGCAACTGTTGAGAATTCCCAGAATTCTCTGAAAGTATTTTTATTTGATTAAGTAATGAATATGGATGTTTTATTCTCCCCTCTCCTGCGAATTAAATCTCATTACCTGTCAACACAGGTTTTTGGAGCCTTACTGTTCCTGGAGAAAACTCAAGCTAGAAAGCATTGTGGAATTGTGCGCATTGCTGAAGTCTGCTATCTGTCATGTACAAGTCCATAAGCCTGAAAGACCATGGATTTTTTTTTTAATATAACAATATCAAACTAAAACTCTTCACATCTGAGATGTGTGCATGAAGGCATATTATCTGAAAATGAAGTAATCTAAAGATCTGAGTTCAAAGCAAGCTAGTATGCTACTACCATGCAGAACACTAATGGAAAACAGAATTCAATGAAATGAGTGAAAAATCAGATCAGTATGGGTGTTACTCTCTCCTGACAAATAGCTACTTCTGATGACTATCTATAACAATGTGTGAATCAACACATAAAGGAGGCAATTGTCTGCCCCAGCCCTTTGAGCTAGAAATTCCCAGAGTTTGTCAAGGCCAGATTCCAGTTTCAAGTTTGCTAATGAATACCCTTCCAAGTCTTCACATTTGGGTCCGCCTTTTTATATTATAAAAATTGCGTATGTATATGTGTGTGTGTGTGTGTGTGTGTGTGTGTGTGTGTGTGTGTAGTTTTACATTGAATCATACAATAAATGTTACTGTTACAGTAAATACGGCATTCAGAAAGCATCAAAGGAAGGATAGGGCATTTCAAATGGATAAATTATCATCCATAGCCTCTCCAAAAACCAGTATGGCATCAGCAGATTGGATGCCTTTAGTTATCCTGTTTATAAAAGTCAAAAGTGGAAACCAGACTGTGTCAAATGCATCAAGTTTGGTGTTGTCACCTTTCCATTAAAGCCAGATGCCAAATGCAGCTGCACCAGTTGTTATTGGCAGAGCCGTCTTAAGCATGTCGGGCGCGCTGGCGCCGTGGTGCGGATATCGCTCCGGCGCCCCCGTCCCGTTTCTTGCCGCGGCTGGTGGGCAGGCGCAGTGCGCGGCGCCCCCTGGCGGCCCGAGCAATCCAGCCTTCCCCTAGAGCCGGCCCTGGTTATTGGAGAAGTCAGGAGACCTTTCCCAATGTCCTGCTACAGTCATTCTGGTGGGCGCAAGGAGAAATATAAAGAGATCCTTATGAAGTTGTTTATTGTAAAAACAGAGAGAAGAACTAAGGAAGCAGACTTGGGAACTGGTTAGCGTGTAATCTGGGGATGTGGTTGCAGATAGAATCCCAAAAGTAAATACACTGGGACAAAGTCACTGCATGTAGAGGTAGACGTCTCAATCAGTGCAGTTCCTCTAGAAGTTGGGTAGCAATGGGGAGTGTGAGGGACAGGGGATATCGCGAAGTCCCTCCCCTCCTAAGTTCAAGCCAATCCCCGAGCACAGGGGGAAGCAAAGAGAGTTCCGATTCCAGTGGGGAAGCAGGAAGTCGTGTCCGAGGCTCAGGCAAGGTAGAGGAGCCAGGGTCCCAGGTGGGACAGGAAGGGGCGAATAAGGGCGGGAGACCCATCCCCCCAACTCCGGAATTACGCAGAAAGAGGAGGGGAAAGAGGATGGGTCTGCCAAAGCTTTTGTGTTGGAGAAAGACGCGCCAAAAGCCATTAGGAGGTTCTGAAACCGACTGACCACATCACTCCGTGTAAATAGCAATGACTTGAGCACTGTAAATACGCAGCACCAATAAAAGAATAAAATGCAGAGCTGCGTAGCGTCGTTACTCTGAAGTAGTCCACTCCGGCCACTGTGACAGCAACCTCCTAATCCTTTTTGGGCTACTTTGGAGTTGCCGGGATGAGCGTGTCAGAGGCGGAGAAATGGCGGCAGATCGCGGAGCAAGCCCAGCAAGAACTGCAGCAGCTGTCGCTGCAGGCGCAGGGGGAATTGAAGGCAGCTAAAGAGGAGACTAAGAAGGTCCAGGACGACCGGCTACAACTTGCGGAACAGGTGAGAGCGCTTCAGGAAAAAGAGCAGCAATTAAGGGCGGTGGCGGTAGACCTCCAAAACAAGCTGGATGCAGAGAAAAACAAGGCGGGAGGGGCACCCCAAGTCCAAGTGCTGCCAGGAAGGAGAGCCGGGACCCTAGTAAGCAAGTTCAATGGAGACCCGAGGGAATTTCAGGGCTTTGAGACTGAGATTGTGTATGCTCTTGAGCTGCACCACGATGAGTTCCCTGATGATGAGCACAGGGTAGCGTTTATTGTGGAGCACCTTACCGGGGCAGCCAGGGAGTGGCTAAGACCGTTAATTGCAACAAGGAATCCTTGCATGAAGAATGTCAAACTATTTCTAGAAGGTTTGAAAACGATGTATTCGTCCGATAGTCATATGGACCAGACTAAGGAGGAACTTCATAATTTACGCCAAGGAAATATGACAGTTCGCGCGTATTGGGCGAAATTCACCATGCTGGTGCACAGATTGGGGTGGGAACTAGAGTCCCCCCCAATGCAAGCGGCGTTCTACTTGGGGTTGCATGAGGAGGTGAAGGATGAGCTCTCGAGAGGTCCAAAGCCCAGTAATATGGATCAGCTGAGCAAAGCGGCTCTGGCGGTGGGGGTGAGACAGGAATCCCGGTGGAGCGACAAGCAAGCAACGCGCGCAAAGCGGGCTTGGTTCCCACGGTCGCAGGAGAAGCCACTCCCCCAACAACCCTTTCAAGCCACGCCTGGGGCCAGTCAGGACCAGGAACCCATGCAGATTGACAGCGCGCGCGCGCGGGCTTTTCAAACCCCAGCGGCGCCAAGACGCAAGGAGGGAAGGGGTGGGAATTGCTTTCTCTGCAACTCCCCCCAGCATCTCGTCAGAGACTGCCCACATCGCAGGGAGTGGCAAGGAAAGGCGGGAACGGTTGTGCCCTCCCCCACTGACGCAGCACCACAGCAGGGAAACGGGAAAGCCTGGCTGCAGGAGACAAGGGGCGGCAGCCAGGCACAGTCAGCAGACAACAGCCCCAGCCCACCCACCCGCACAGAGAGGAGCAGAGCCAGCCCACCCCTCCCAGAGCAGGAGTGGTTCTAGAAGTGACGCTCACGCTTCCAAATGGCTATCCCCTGACAGTCCTCGCCCTAATTGACAGTGGGGCGTCAGCGAACTTCTTCTCGAGAAACTTTGCAGAAGAGCACCAGATCCAGCTTCTGCAGCTGGATTTTCCTCTGCACGTGGCAACCATTGACGGCAGAGAGCTGCTGGGAGGGGCCATCACTCATCAAACCCCCCCCATGAGAATGACGGTTGGAAGGCACTCAGAGACACTGGCATTCAACGTCACCACCATCTCAGACCCCCCCATCGTTTTGGGCATGAGCTGGCTGGCGCGCCATGACCCCTCCATAAGTTGGCACCAGAGATGCATCACTTTTGGATCGGACTTTTGCCTGGAACATTGCATGCAGCACCAACCAGGGGAGGGGCCTCCGATAGCCACGGTGGCCACCATGCACGTCAAAGGGGGTGAAGCGATACCCAAGCCGTACTGGGACCTGCAGGAGGTCTTCAGCGAAGCGGAGTCCGACCACCTACCCCCACACAGGCCTTTTGACTGCCAGATCAACCTGGTGCCAGGGGCAACTATACCCCCAGCCAAGCTGTACGCCATGTCAGACCAGGAACTGGAAGATCTGCGCGCTTTCATCGACAAGAACCTCAAGCGGGGGTTCATCAGAGAAAGCAAGGCAGCAGGGGGCAGCCCGGTCTTCTGGGTGGACAAGAAAGACACGCAACAGCGCCGTCTGGTGGTGGATTTTAGACGCCTGAATTCAGTGACAGAGCCAGTGGCTTTCCCCATGCCCAGAGTGGATGATCTCCTGACAGCGGCACGCAGGGGCAAGATTTTCACCAAGCTAGACCTGAGGGGGGCGTACAACTTGATCAGGATCCGGGAAGGCGATGAATGGAAAACCACGATGTTCACGCCTCTGGGCTCCTTTGAATATCTGGTGATGCCCTTCGGGTTGCAAGGGGGCTCAGCATGCTTCCAGGCCTTCATGCACCACGTCCTGGGGTCCCTCCTCTTCAGGAAATGCTTGGTCTTCCTGGATGACATCCTTATTTACTCCAACAACCCAGTGCAGCACGTGAAAGATGTCAGGGAGGTGTTGCAGCGCCTGAAGGAGAACCACCTGTATGTGAAGCTGGAGAAGTGCAAGTTTCACACCAAGGAGGTGGACTTCCTGGGCTACAAGCTGTCAGACAAGGGGCTGGCGATGGACAAGGACAAGGTGCAGGCCATCCTGGACTGGCACAGCCCCAGGACTCGCAAAGATGCCCAACGCCTACTAGGCTTCGCCAACTTCTACAGGAAGTTCATCAAGAACTTCTCTCGCGTTACGGCCCCCATCACTGACTGCCTGAGAGGCAAGCAGAAGTTCAGGTGGACACCAGAGGCGCAAGCAGCGTTCGAAAGCCTCAAGAGGGTGTTCGCTTCAGACCAGAACCTGTTCCACGTGGTTCAGGACGCGCCCCTACGCGTGGAAACAGATGCTTCTGATAGAGCTGTGGGCGCCATTTTGTTGCAACTGGACGCCAACAGAGAGTGGAGACCCTGTGCCTTCTTCTCCAGGAAATTGACTCAGCCAGAGCGAAACTACACAGTGTTTGATCGGGAACTTCTGGCGATCCACGCTGCGTTCCAGCACTGGAGACACTTCCTGGTGGGCGCCAAGCACCCCATCCAGGTGTGCACCGACCACAAGAACCTGGAGTTCTGGAGAACTGCCAGGGTGCTCAACCAGCGGCAGATACGGTGGGCAGAGTTCTTCTCGAACTTCAACTTCTCCATACACTACATCCCGGGAGAGCAGAATGTCCGGGCGGATGCCCTCTCCCGCAAGCCAGAGTACATGGAGGAGGAGGCGCCACCGGCACCCAGGCACGTTTTCCCCCCGTCAGCATGGTCCTGCGGAGCAGCAGTGGTGAGCGAGGCAGAACTCACAGCACTGACGGCAGCGGATGAATTTGCCAACCGCATCTTCAGAGAACTGAGAGGGGGGGGAGCAGGCAAAAGACTTTGCAGAACGCAGGGGGCTGCTTTTCTACAAGGGTGCACTGTACCTGCCCACCACCCAGCTTAGACGTACGGTCCTCAAGCAGATGCACGACAACCCAACGGCGGGTCATTTTGGGAGGGACAAAACCACTCACCTAGTCATGAGACACTTCTGGTGGCCAGGGGTGCGGGAAGATGTTCGAGACTATGTACGGGGCTGTGACACCTGCCAGCGGGCAAAGGTGGTCAGAGCAGCGCCACCGGGATTGCTGGAGCCCTTAGCCACGCCACACAGGCCGTGGGAAGTGGTGTCCATGGACTTCATCACAGATCTGCCTTCTTCCAGGGGCAAGACCACAGTGTTGGTGGTGGTGGACCTCATGTCCAAAATGTGCCACTTTATACCGTGTGCCAGGGCGGTCTCGGCAGAAGAGACAGCCAAACTGTTTGTTGACCACGTATTCAGACTGCATGGATTACCCTTAAGGGTTATTTCGGATCGTGGCCGCCAATTTGTTTCCAGGTTCTGGCGGCGGCTCATGAACCTCCTGCAGGTGGAGGTCAGCTTGTCGACGGCTAGACACCCGCAGACCAATGGACAGGCGGAGAGGGTCAACGCCATTCTGCAGCAGTACCTGAGATGCTACGTCAGCCAGAGGCAAACGGACTGGGTGGATCGCCTGCCACTGGCAGAATTTGCCTACAACAATGCGGTGCACGTCTCCACAGGGGTGTCGCCCTTTAAGGCCAATTACGGGCGTGACCTCAGATCTTTCCCTGAGAGGGAGGGGGAGGAGGAGGAGGAGGGCCCACAGGCTGAGGATTGGGCAGAGGAACTGGAGACGGTGCACCAGCAGCTCAGAGAACACTTAGAGAGAGCCAAGGAAGCGTACAAGAGGGGGGCAGATCGCCACAGGCGACCGGGGGAGGTCATTAGGGTGGGGGACAAAGTTTGGTTGTCCTCGGAGGGCCTTCCCATCAGAGGGCGATGCAAAAAGCTGGCGCCCAGAAGGTTGGGCCCCTTCACGGTCACGCAACAGGTCAACCCGGTGGCATACAGGCTGGCACTGCCAGAGGACATGAGGGTGCACCCAGTGTTTCATAGATCGCTGCTGTCGCCGTACAGGGAAAGCAGCAGGCTCCGAGACAGCGAACAAACCCCTGAGGGAGGGGGGGAGAGGGAAGGCAGGGAGCAACTCAATGAGGCCACAGCCATCCTGGATTCAAGGTGGGGGGTGGGGGGCCTGGAGTACCTCATGGCATGGGAGGATGCTCCACCGTCCCAGAATGAATGGGTCCCAGCCACTCAGATACAGGAGGAATTCCTGGTAGAAGAATTTCACGCCCTTTTTCCCCATAGACCCAAGCCCTGGCACATGGAAAGGGAGGGTGAGGGGGAGGAAGCACGGGAGAGCAGTTCACCATGGCGCTGGGAAGCGGAGTTTGAGGAACCAGAGGATGAGGTATGGGTGTCACCGAGATCCCCCCAGTCAGAGGAAGGAGCAGATTGGCAGAACATTTTTACCCCCACCAGCTCTGACGCCACAGACTTTTTGGGATTCCCGTCCTCCCAGGCGGAAGGGGGGGGCTTGCAGGACTGGGGGGAGGTGTTCACACCAACGGGCTCGGAAAGCACTGAGTTCTTAGGCTTCCAGTCGTCACCGACACCTGGGGGGGGGCCTGGGGAGGGGTGAAGGAGAGCTTGGGAGGGGGGTGGATGTGAGGGACAGGGGATATCGCGAAGTCCCTCCCCTCCTAAGTTCAAGCCAATCCCCGAGCACAGGGGGAAGCAAAGAGAGTTCCGATTCCAGTGGGGAAGCAGGAAGTCGTGTCCGAGGCTCAGGCAAGGTAGAGGAGCCAGGGTCCCAGGTGGGACAGGAAGGGGCGAATAAGGGCGGGAGACCCATCCCCCCAACTCCGGAATTACGCAGAAAGAGGAGGGGAAAGAGGATGGGTCTGCCAAAGCTTTTGTGTTGGAGAAAGACGCGCCAAAAGCCATTAGGAGGTTCTGAAACCGACTGACCACATCACTCCGTGTAAATAGCAATGACTTGAGCACTGTAAATACGCAGCACCAATAAAAGAATAAAATGCAGAGCTGCGTAGCGTCGTTACTCTGAAGTAGTCCACTCCGGCCACTGTGACAGGGAGTTAATGAAGTTCAGTTCTAGTGAAACAGCCCAGACATCTGCAGCAATGTGAAGATGGTCTAAGTTATAGCAGGATAACACAATCCATTAGTACCATTAGATAACATCTTTATTACTTTCTGAGATTGCTGGCTGTTAACTAAGCAAAATCAAAGGCACAGGTTTTGGCCATGTTTTGGCTTCTAATTTGTTAGTGGAAATGCATTATTGCCTTATGAACAACAGTATTCTGTTGTATTCTAACTGGTGCAAGTTGCTGTGGCTTCAATTACAACATTAATTTTAAAACAACTCCATCAAAAATGCATTGGAGAAATTACGAGCCTTTAATGATGGCTAAAAACAGTAACCAGCTAAGGTATCTGAAGAAGTGTGCATGCACACGAAAGCTCATACCAATGACAAACTTAGTTGGTCTCTAAGGTGCTACTGGAAGGAATTTTTTTTAAATCTTGTTTTGACTACACAACACCAACACGGCTACCTACTTGCAGCTAAGGTGTGTTTTTGGTTTTTTTTGTGATTGTGGGAATTAACAAAGAAAATCAGTAACCAGCTAAGGTTTCTTTTGCGATCGTGGGAATTAACAGTGGAAATCTTGAAATGCTTTATTAATTTTAAAGGACTTGCTTCAGCAGAAATTCTCTGAGACTCACACTTTATATAATTACTTAATTGCTACCTTCTACTAAAATTATTCATGATATTGCTAGTGAAATGTTTCAACAGTATGGCATAACATATAAATTTGAAATGTGTGCTATGCACACCTACTGACTATCATGGGAGAGGGTATTAAGCAATATATCTGCATTACAGTTCCTTCTACAACATGTCAAAACACTGACAAAATGTAGAGCGTGAAGCTGAGGGCAAATGTAAGCACACTAAACCTAATTTGTTGCTGGCACTAGTCATGGAAATGACTATAATTGGCAAGTGGTTACTGATTTTGAGAAATAATTGCACTGCCATTATCCAGAGAACACTGCCAAAATCAGACATACCTCAATAAAATACATATATGAATTTCTTCTAACATTTCTATTTACTTTAAATTGCCACTTGCCCCTTTTTTCAATTTCATTTCATTTTCAATCAATCATTCTTTATATGATTGAAACTAATGAATGTAAACAATTAAATTTGTTATTTTTTTCAGAGGTGGTTTGGATAAACATATCTCAACTTGATAAGCCAAGATATGAACAAGTCTTTCAACTTTGTAGCATGAGTGAACAAACCAGCAAGTATTTAATTACTGCAAAACTGTGGTTACTAGCTTTCAAAGAGCTCACAAGATTAAACCAACTTCAAACCATGGTTTAATATCCCTGCATGTTCTGAGGATGGCAACCAGAGTTCCCACTTCAGCCAAAATGGGAAACTATGGTTATTTTCTAGTTTGTTTGCTTGCACCATGAAGGGAGGGTTGATGGTGCTGCATGCCTGGGCAAAAGGTTGCTTTATATTTCCACTTATTGAACTATGATCATCTAAACACTACAGTTTACGGTTCCCAATCCAGGTGAACCCACCAACAAAAACTCACATGGCATTTGCATCTCAAAGCCAGCAGCCAGTTCAATGGTGCACTGATGAGCAGAGCATAACAGGTATGAAATGCACATCCACATTAGCTAAATGTTTTCTGCATGTAGGGCTTCTTTTCTATAGTCAGTCAGCCCAAGGTTTATTACGGTCAACCAACAACACTCTGTATTGGGGAAATTGTCTTGATGTTCAACATCATGTGGCATCTGGTCATGTGGTGCCAAATGCAGGAAGAAAAGGGGGTGGGGTGGCATAAAGGGGAATTTCCCAACCACTTTGGACCTTGGACCCCACCCACAACTGGCTTTAGTCTCAACACACGGCCAGAAAGTGGCCCCCAACAGATTACGTAAGAAGAGCCCTCCTGGACCAGGTCAAAGGCCCATTTAATTCAGCATCCTTTTCTCACAGTGACCAACCAGTTGCCTATGGGAAGCCCTCAAGCAGGGCATGAGCGCAACAGCACTCTCCTCACTTGCAATTGTCAGCAACTGGCATTCATAGGCACACTGCCTCTGACTGTGGATCCATGATGGCAAGTAACCAATAGCCTTATCTCTAATGCTCAAACATATCTCAGATTACCTAAAATCAGGCATCCCCAAACTTCGGCCCTCCAGGTGTTTTGGACAACAATTCCCATCTTCCCCAACCACTGGTCCTGTTAGCTAGGGATCATGGGAGTTGTAGGCCAAAACATCTGGAGGGCCGCAGTTTGGGGATGCCTGCCTAAAATGGAATGCAGCCCTCAACACCAAAAACTCTGTTCTACTTCCATTTGTGTGGCATCAACGTTTGTGGACTACAGCCTACCCTACTTCATCAGATGCATGGAATGTTACCTTGAGTTAGCAGGTAGATACAAACACTTGTTAACTCAGGATAACACTCAATACATCTGATGAAGTGAACTGTAGCCCATAATAAAAGATTACTCCATAATAAATTAATTGGGCTTTGAAGTGCCTCATGAGTCTGTGGTGTTTTTGCATCAACCAACTAACACAATCTCCCCTCTGGGAATTCTCTGTAGTGTATCTTTCCCCCCTTTACTCTACTTTTCTTTTCTTTTCTCTTCAAAAGTTAATTTTAAATAGACTTTATAAATGACATTTCACTGAATTATTTTTATGCAAAGTGCTTCAGGCACCAGTTAAGAGCTATATAAATAAAAATGATTAAGCAATTAATATTAACAAAAAGGAGTTACAACTGCCACACTGCTATGGGCGGTGAATAATGTCACACTGATGGAAGATTTGTTATGATATTAGTCAATTAAAGCTTTGTCTAGAAATGATCTTATTTTTACTATTGCCACACCCACTTCCACTAAACAATCAAAAATTGCATTTTTGATTATTTGGGATAAGACCAGTGTTGCTGTCGTTTAAGTTCGAGGGCCAGGATTTCTTCTGTAGCTTCTGAAGTGATTGAATTGACTTTTCTTGATCATCCAACTTATTTAGTTTCTCTTAAGTTCCAGTAAAAGAGTTTACTCCTGAAGCCTTTCTCATGAATGAGTATACCACAAGGCTGTGGAGTTTTAGGATCAGAGTCAGGGCCGGCTCTACATAGCCCCCCGGTGGCGCAGTGCCCCCCGGGGGGGGGCTGGTAAGCTGGGCGTCGGCCTGGTAAGAAACCAATTGCGCCCTGCGAGGGCGGGGCGGGCGGCGGAGCGATCTCCGCCCCTCAGCACCAAGGCGCGCGATCTGCTCAAGACGGCCCTGATCAGAGTTTTCCTTCCCAGGTTTATGAGCCCCATCTGTCCCTCGCTTCCTTCTACAAAATGTGCAGAAACTATCTTCTTGACTGTGGGACCCACTATTGGTCTTGTCTGATCAATCCGCCAGACCCTGTCTTTGCATGCAAGGGAAGTCCCTAACTCACCGAGGGTTTTAGGCCCATCTGCTCCCTCACCTGGTTTAGCCAGCCAGTCGAAGCTATTCCTGGGGCGTGTCCACTGTCCCATGGCCTACCAGGTTCAATTGCTTTGTTCTAATGGGGGAAATGGAGAGTGGGAAATCAGGTCCTCCCTCAAAGAGGGCACATGCTGCAGTGAGACCTGGAGACCAACACCCTGTGTTGTGGGTGGGTAAGATTGGTCAGCCACAACACCCGATTGGAAGGTCCCTTGATGTTGGGTTCAATCTGGCCAATGAGGCGCAGTCCAAACGGATCAAGGGACCTATATATACCCATGCACATGACCCAGAGCTACTTCTTTCGGTGCATGCATTTGCAACACCCGCCCGCCTCTCCCTACTTTTAGGGCTTTGGTGTGCTTGACCTTGCTATGCCGTCCTGTGTCTGTTGTTGGGACAGGGGCACAGGAGGAATTTCCCCTCCTTGGCTGATTGGCTGGTGCCATTTGGATTTCGCCTGCCACGTTGCAAGTCATCACAACTTGAAGGTTGCGGATAGGCACTGGTTCAGGTGATAGGAAAGGGTATTCCGTTAAAGGACTCCAGGGACTCCAATGGTTTGGTCAATCCCTGTGAGGGGGTTGTGCCCGTGGCTGAGTCCAGGGGGACGTCTGGGTGGCGGACATAGCCTGTTCCCAGCTTTCCGCCATTCCAGGTGTTCACCCTTGGCTGACCTATGCTGGTGCCCTGGGTCAACGCTACCTGCAAGGGTGCAGGGAGCTAGTCAAACCAGAGCCTATGCAACTACTCACTTTCTGTAATCAATAAAGTTGTGGCCTAAATTCTGCCAAAAACCAAACCAAAATTTGAATCATGTGTGAATTTATTTAGGGGGGAGGTCTCTGAGTCTGAACACGCAAATGAGTAACGTTCTTCCTCCACTCCAGATTGCCCTCACCACGAGCAGTTTGAGCAAAGAAAGTGAGGGCATGAATCTGGAGCAAACGGGTCATTTGGGCTACAGTTAAAGGCATTTGCATACAATGTGTACTTTGGGCCATGCATGTACTAAAAAGCACATTAAGGACACAGAAACATGTTCTACTTTTTATTTTGGGTTAAGAGCAGCAGATAGGACCATCTGCCATTACTTCTCTTTTGTATCATGATGCCAGCCCAGTCAAAAGCAATTAAATGTGTTTTGCCATTAAAATATGGAGATAATTATGATGAATTACAGTTTTAAAATGGCCTTCAAAATTATGCATATGCTAGGTCTATTCCTCACAGCTACTGAGGTAAAAAAAGAATTTTTAAAAAACCCTGCCCTTGTGAAATATTTCATCTATTTTATTAATGATGTTAGCTCTGTAATGAGATACCTACAAGGAAGTTTCAGAGATGAAGAACCTGACAGTCATTAGCAATCTATTTATAACTCAGAAAGTTTCTTTGCGAAGGAGATAACAGAGCCACAGCATTCTTCTGGCTTGCTGCTGGACAAACTATACATTGTCCAAAGCTCTGTGTTGTTATTTTTCATCATGTCGCAAAATCAATACAGTGTAAAAATACCACAAAGAAACGGCAAAAGGAGGGAAATGATATCTGTTTTCAATTAGGTAGTCCTATGAATGTGTCTTCAAATATTATTCATAATTTTAATTAAAGTTCTTTGAACTCTGTCAAAATTGTCCAAAGCCTTCAGGCAATCCTTTCCACGTCAGGGCGTGAAGAAACCCTGAACATCTGCTGAAGATCCCTGTTTGCTACGCTGTACTCTGCAGCATGTTCTAAGCCCTCATTTGGCTCACTGCTGCCCCACCCCACTGCCAGACACATTGGCTTCGATCATTTGTATGGAATGCAAAACCTTGCTCGATGCCGTCACATCAGCATCTCATATAATTCATGTTGAGCCTCAATTACAGATGGGAGAGAAATTCAATTCGGTTGGCATTTAAAGGTGAACCTACATAATTCACACTTTCCGAAATAAAATGCAAAACAAAACACAGCTGTCCTTCAAAATTCACACTTCTCTGTATCTTGCAATGCAGTTCTGCAAACACTGGTGTGTTTTTCACAAAATAAGACACCGTCTTATATTTATTTTTCCTCCAAAAAACACACCACAGCTTATTTTCAGGGGATGTCTTTTTTTTGTTAAGCTTTTTTATTTTTTACCAGTATTAAGCTTTCAGAGAGTTTTGATGGGTCGGGGCTCCATGCGGCGCACGCTGCTGCCCTTGCTGGCTCCCGCTGGGTCGGGGCACGGCGTGGCGCGGCGCGTGTTGCTGCTCTTGCCGGGTCCCACTCAGTCGGGAGCCGGCAAAGACAGCAGCACGCGCTGCGCCGAGCCCCGACTGAGCGGGAGCCGGCAAGGACAGCAGCGTGCAATGTGCCGAGTCCCGACCCAGCGGGACCCGGGAGAGACAGCAGCGCGCGGCGCGCTGAGTCCCGACCCAGTCGGGGCTCGGCAAGGCGCGCACTGCAGAAGCGCCATGCAGACCTGCTCCCACCACTAACAATACCCCAGTACGTTTTATTTTTGGGGTATGTCTTATATTTTATTGTCTCCAGAAAATTGTGCCATGGCTTATTTTATAGGCACGCCTTATTTTGTGATAAACACGGTACATTATATACAGGGGAGATTGCTTTGCAAAGAAAATAAGCCAAAACTGTACACAAATATATGAGGAGAAATTAGCACTGAAATGAGCACTTCAAAATGCAAAATGGGAAGAGCTGAAGATTGGAAAAAGAAGAAACAGAGAGAAACCAAACCTGGCAGATCCACACACCCCTAGCCTCCATGTAACCCCACAATCAAAGTGGGGACCAAAGTAAACATTACACCAAATCCATAGGAATGTTGGAAGCTGCCTTTTACAGGTCAGACCATGGCTGTATCTAGCTCAGAATTGCTTATACTAACTGATAGCACCTTTTCCAGGAAGTCAGGATTGAACCTGGGACCTTCTGCGTGCAAAGGTCTATGCTCTACAGCTGAGGTACAACCCTTCCCAGGGCCAGCCCAAGACATTTTGGCATCTGAGTCAAACCACAAAATGGCATCGCCCTCCTCCCCCAGTCATGCAAGAAGCAATGAGCAGAGATCTACATCAGTAACAAGGGAGGAATAAGGATCTACATCGGGAAGGGGGGCTCAGACCAGCAGAGCTTCCTATCCATCAACAGGTCATTGTAGAGGTGGCATGGGGGGGGAGGGCTGCCAAGGTGGTACCATATCCAACCTCCAAAGAGCTCGCCACAGCTGTCACTGCCACCATGGCAGCTGCCATAGGCAATGCATTCTTTGGTGGCCAGATCTGCTGTCCCAGGATCCTGCCAACTGAGGATGTTGGCTCACCTTGTCTTATGAGTGTGCAAGCCCTGACCCTGACCCTTGCTTATTAAAGTAATGCTTTTTAGTTTGGGGGAGTTACAGGATACAGGATGCACAGAGGGGGGAGATTTAACTATGCCGTCTCTGTGCCACAATTCTAGTGAAAATCTATCCCATCCCCTTATTCTTCTTCTATTCTTCTTCCCAGAAGGAAGCTCAATTTGTGGCCAAGGGCAGCCTCCTTTCCTGAAGAAACAGCAGCTTCCAGGGGTGGAGAGTTCACAGGGACTGCAACACAATTTTCACTGGGAGCACAACACAAATGTCGAAGAATACTATTTGGAATATCAAAAAAAAAATGAAAAGGGGTGTGGGGTGGGTGGGTGTAGAAGTGCATGACTCGGTTCTAAAAGAAAACAGGAAAAAGTGCAATGCCAATCCAGCTGCCACAAAAGATTACTTAGAAAAAGACACACAGTCTTTGTAGATTTCACTGCTTTATTTAAAAAAAATACAGTGACACTGAGCTGTCCTTTGTTTGTGTGTGATTTTAGAACATTGATATAATATATTCCATCTCCCTCCACTGTTTTTGGCTTTGTCGTCCTTGTTAACAGCTGCCAATGCATTGCCATACTTTTTACCCCCTGGCAGATCAGGCAAATTGCTCCCAACAGGACAGCTGCCAATCAACATAATGGCAAAAGGTGTTAGGTGGGCAACAAGGATCAGTCTTCTGCACACAGAACAGTGAAAAATCTTTTCAAAACACTCACTTTCAACAGACCAAGGCCTGAGGCTATTTGGGGGGGGGGAGCCCTCATGTTAACATTTACCAATGTAAATTTAGTATCTCTTCAACTTCCATAATTAATTTTTCAAAATAATGTGAATGTTTTAATAAGCAGGCTATTGCTATATAATTTTTTGATTAGGCATTCATCTGAAAAGCTCCTTAATCAAATACTATTGAAGAAAATCAGTGTTCAGATTATCTGTTCATTTGCAAGGTTAATTTTTTCATGCTATTCTGAGAACTGCTTTTTATTATTTGGCATAGTACATGGTATCTGTGCTTGCCCTGTATATTAATTCATTCCATCAACAATTTCAAAGGAGTCACTCAGGATTTCAGGATTAAAAATCTCATATCACAGAGAATTGTAGCTTGATGAGAAAAGTCTTTCAGGCCATAAATATTTCTGAAAAATACTGTTTCACCAATGAAATATTAATCAGGATGCTTCTGTTATATGAGTCATAGGGAAGAAAGAGTTTGCACTTCTTGTCGTATAATTAACTGACTCACAACCTTTGACTAATGAAAACACTGCCTGGCACTCAAAAGCTTCAGTTTTATTTAACAGGATTGGTATAATATATATATATACTGTATATGAAACCACCACCACTCTGATTTATTTATCCATAATCAGATTTGGAAAGCAAGCCATTATATTTTAGAAGTTGCCTAGAACAAAGTTGTCCCAAACAGATGAAATAATTAAATTTTAAAAAATTAATAAGAAGAATTTACCTTACCTTAGATAGAGCTTTGAATCCGTCTATGAAGGCAGGCAGAGGTTTCACATAGACATCTTGTGAGCTTGTCTGCCCCATGAGGATGAGAAGAAGAGAAGTATTTCTTCTCCCTAGTTTGCAAAGGGAAAAAGAGCAGATACTCAGGGAGAGTTACATATACAAGGAGTTTAGGTTTCGGTCAGTTTAACATCGTCATCTTTCAAATATCCTTTATAAGCTAACAAGTTTGTGAAGAAGTTTCACTGAGGCAGTGAGAACTCAGACACTATAGAACAGCCTTCATCGATGGTGCCCTCCAGAGGTTTTGGATTACTGGCTGAGACTGAAGGGAGTTGTAGTCCGAAACCTCTGAAAGGCAAGATGATGGTGAATAAATCTGATTCAGTTCTCATATTAAGGCAAACCGATCTAATCTCAAACAGTCCAAAACAACACACAATTCAAAATGTGGCTCTCATTCAAAATTTGCACTTCTCCGAATTTTGTAATGCAGTTCTCTATTCAAAAAATGTATACAAAAATGCATATACGAGGATAAAGAGAGAAAAAATGCATATATTGATGAAAATAATATACAAATGTTTATAGATATTGGGGAAATTTTATTAGGGGGGTATCATATTGTGGGAAATTGGTTTGCAAAAATTGCATATCAGGTAAAATGGGGTAGAAAATGTATTAGGAGAAATTTACACTGAAATGCTGAGGCAGGACTTCTTTTTCTAAAAAAAAATAAAAAAACTGAAGATTTAATTGTTAACTGTTAATTATTAAAGATAACATCCCTTTGATCCTTTGCCAAGTCATCATTTTTCTCAGTCACTGCATTATGAAGTGATCCAAGATGCATGTCACCTCACCCCGCCCACTGCAAGCTGGTCTTGCTTCTCAATAAACAAGCAGCCCTCGTGACCAATGGGGAAGGAGTTATTAGCATGCAAGAGCCAATCAGAACACAAGCAAGCCACTCTATGCCCTCATTTTCTGTATGTGAGAGGCAAAAGTTTCAGTCTGACACCCAGTTTGAGTTTGATAGTTTCATTCATTCATTCATTTACTGATTGATTGATTGATTGATTGATTGATTATTTGATTTCTTACCCACCCTTCACCATGATGTCCCAGGGTGATTTAAAAACACAAAACAATTTTAAAACCAATCACAAACCAGAAGAATTGAGGCTGCAATTCAACCCCCCCTCCTTCGTGCTGGGCTATGGGGGGGGCGGACTGAACACCAGTGTCTCTCCACCCAGTCCTGTCACTGCCCTCTATCTGCAGGACAATGCCACCATCCCACACCCAGAACACTTTGAGCAGGTCACACAGGGAACTGCATGCTGGTGGCATTGGATCAAGCCCAGTGTGGACCCAAGTGCTACACTAGCTTGAGACTGGCGTAGCTATTTGCCTGCCCGCCATCTTCTGCTAGTATAGGTGGCAGGGCTGCTCCATTCAGCTCAACCACTGCCTGTTTGGGCTTTGGACTGCAGCCTAAGTCTGTAGACCAGCCATCAGTCCAGCAGACGCCAGTGAGAAGGTGCTAAAAGAAACACAGAAAAGGAAGCATATATAAGCAGCAGCCGCCTGAATCCCAGCACCTTTTGGTATGGATAAAAGATTTATCCACATAAAACCATTTATCCAAATAACAGAGCCTGACTTAACAATCATACCCCAAATTGTTGCTGTTTAACTGCCATTTAACAGCCACACTCTAGGGATGCAGCCAATCAATGCCGCCACTCTTGCTATTGCATTGCAAATCCCTTTTACCCCTGATAAAAGCATCATTATTTAATCTTTACATGATTCTTGTGCATATGCACTGCCTCCTCTTGCAATTGGGAGGCAAATTGATGGGAGGGGGAAACATTTGCATCATTGCACCTGTTCAAACGTACTCCCATCAGTTTAATGGAGCCCTATTACATCAGTTCAAGGAGATAACTTTGATAAAGGAGTAGCCTTGTTCTGGGCTTATAAACTCGCCACACCTAGCTTGGGCTGCAATCTCTATTTAAATTCAGCTTGTTTTTGTTTTGTTTTCGAAGAGGTGGTTCTGAAAATAGTGGCGGAAGTGTGGGGATAATGGCCAGAAAGAAAACCAGCCCATGGCACAAGTCAAACAGTGTTGAGGACTAGTTTATTAACAAAATATAGTCAACATCTCGAGGGAACCATGTTGGCTACCCCTGCTCTGATTTATTGTTAATCACAAACATTGCTAGGCAATGCCCCATCTATATTTACAGATGCTCAGAAATCCAGCAGTTATTCATTGGATTTGAGGCCAAGACAATTTTAAAAAATTGAGTCCTCCATCACAATTAGATCCTTGGAAAGCTCTCTCTGGTGGGACCCGTCTGCTATTGGGGGCCCCCAGTGGACTTAACCGGCAGTGAACACAGTACTCCAAACTGCCCTAAACTTCTTAGCCCCGGCACCATTTTAACTTACCCCAATGGCCTCCCTATTGTGTTGTTCTGAAGCAATGGGGATAATTAAAATGGAAAATAATCCTACCTACCTGTTGCTAATCAGAACACCAGCAAGAGTTTGCTTGGTGTGAGGGGGGAGGAGAAGGCTGGTGTACAGCTTTCTGAAGAGCTGTAACACCCATCCCTTCCTAAGGATACCCAGTACTTATGCTAGGACAGAACACTAAGTGTCAGTAAAGTATTCTGAGAATCTAAAGGTATTAATGTTCATTAAGTAAAATAAGCAGGACTGACTTTAAATAGGGATGGTGACACCTGTCCTTTGAGCACCAAATTTACACTCTTTCCAGTGAGTTCTGGCTGAAAAAAGCCCTGTTCTTAACACTCTAGTAAGCAGCTTTTTCAGATTCTTCTGGACAACATTCCAAATTTCATTGCGGGGGGGGTGTTAAATAAATATAATACATTTTAGAAATCCTGAATTATTCATCAGTTGTTCATAAATTTCTGATATTTTGTGAGAAAATATCCCCCTCGCATACACCAATATGCTAATGGCCCCTTTGCACAGAAGGACTTCTCCCCTTAATTTTCAAATCCTCCATCCCTGTGCTGAACTGGGGGGTAGTTTTTTAAAAAACTAAGCAGATTTCTTTTAAGCCAAATTTGTATTTTTTGTTATTTCCTCCTTCCTTCTCACAGCATCATAAACAGCAGCATGGAATAAATATGGGGAACTACAAAACAGCTTTACTTTACAAATGTGGGTTTTAAAGTCCAAACATTTATGTTAAGAAATAAAAACACCCCCACAGTGCAGAACATTTGTAACACACTTAAATTGTTTTCCTTTGCTAAAATGCTTTTCAAAATACATTGAAATGCACTTTTCTGCATGCATATAAAACAGAGGTGGGAGAACTAAACCTTAAAATCAAAAAACGTTTCATCATTTGTAGCAGAATATGGAACCACAGCAGCATCCTAATAAGTTGCCAGAAACAGACTTGGCATTTAATGTAATTTTTTAAAATGCATGTTTAATTCATGCAACAAAGTGTATTTTGCTCTGATACATCCCAGGAGGAACATGCAGACTCCACTCTGACTGGAGGAATCATAGATAAGATCACCTTCCAAAGTGCTCTGCAATTGCATCCTGAAAGAAAGAATTGTAGGAGTCACCCCAAGAGCACCTGATAGGTAAATTTGCAAGAACAGGGAGGCAGATATGACTCTCACCAAATGATGAAGCAGAGTTTTCAGGCCAGGATCATCAGCCTTGGGTTTCTGAGGGGAGGTCAAGGGGAGAGATGCGATTGTAATATTTTTCTCTAGGTGCAAAACTCCAAAGGATGCCTTTGTGTGGGTGTTCCTATAGTTGTTGTATGATAATGTCATTGCAAATCCAGGAAATGTGTTGTAATTTTCTCAGCGCACAAGGAAAGGTAAACGCAACATACAATTTCCAAGGAGCCTTTCTCTCTAAACTGACAGAAGCATTCCCGATTCACCTTGTGTTAAATAGGAAAATAAGCACCTAGTCCCCTTCAGAGTACACTACAAGCTTTTTTTGTTTTTAATTATAATAATTTCTTGCTCTTAACCTCGATGGGAGCTAATTATCTTGCATAAGCTCATATCAAATTTTCAGATACTTTAATTCTGAAAGGTGCATGAGTCAGAGAGAAAGGAAAAGTCAGGAGGATAAAGAATGCTAATAAGCATGTTCAAACAGCCAAAGGAAAACACAGATATTATATTGATATTTAAGTTTACAAAGGAAGCACATGATCTCTTATGATTCACAGGAATCAAAAGTAGCCTGGAAAGGCTGGCTTCCCCAGACCCATCAATCTTCATTCTCCCTTCAACCCTCAATGCTACACCAGCTGTCCAACCTCCGCTCCCATCTGAAAAAGGAAAGATTGCATAGGACTTGCTTATTTCTTGCTGTTCTGCCAAGAAAACAGCAGTGCATCAGCACATGACACCATTGGGCTCACTGCTATTGTCTGTCATGCCCCCTGCTTAACTCTTTCCCCCTGGCCTGGACTTCCAAGCAACACCAAGTCAGAGGCACACTTAGGCGTTGGTGAAGCCTGTTTTGCTGCCTGAGGCAAAACAGAAAGGTGCCACCCCATCACCAAAGCCTTGCTTACCGGGGTCATGTGGGAGTTTCCAGTGGGATTCCATGATGTCTCACAGAACTCTTGCAACACCTTGCAGAGCTCCATGAGATCTTGCCAGAAGCAACTCTGGGAGTGGTGACAGGGGTGGGCAGGGTGCCCGTAGGGGTGCTGCCCTGTGGGATTCCGCTGGCTGAGGTGAGCTGCTTCACTCCTCCTCGTGGACAGCTTGGCTCTGCTGCCTAGGGCTGATAAGAGTTGGAGTCAACAACTTCTGGAAGACCACAGGTTTCCCACTCCTGGATTCGACAGACTTTAGAAATTACTTTTGATGGTGAGTTAGTTGTTCCATAACAAGATGGCCCCATTATAGCCTGCACCACGATTGAATCCCTGTGCTGTGTTTTGGTCTTTCCAGTAAGCCACAATTTCTGCTCTGTGGGGAGATGATAAACTAGTTCCTGGTATGATGCTTCTGCTTGGTCTTCTGGAAAAGCACCCAGTAATGCTCCTCTAGGATCCATATGAGTTAATTTGTTCTGCGATGTTCAGCCTCAACATTTGCCTTCCAATAACATTAATAACTGGACATGAATATCACATGTGGATACAAGCCTCATATCGTCTCCAACAACTGTTGGGTCACAGGTTGAATAAGTTTTTGAAACTTGACAGGGTTAAAGGTGCTAGCTAGTTAATACCTTCAACTCTTAGCAATAATGGATTTCATAGGTCTACACGGAAACATTCACCCCACTGGGGTTTATTAAATATATATATATATATTGTTCAACTGCTGCCAGTTTCCCAAATGGCTTTTATTCCTTTAGAAGTGCCGCAGGTGCCAATTTTTAAGTGCCAATTTTTGTAACATGTTGTGAGGTTGAAACAAGTAACTTCTCAAAATTAGTTAACAAATGTGCTACTGTCTGAAAGAAAATCCTGTTGCTAACCATGTTGGGTTACTTTCTGAAAAGCAAACTCCTAGGTTTTCTGTGACCAATTCACCTCTCCCTTGCCAGTCATTCATAGACATAAACATAGAATTCTAGCTGTAAGGGGGGGCTTATAGGGAACACCCCCCCCTCATCAGGAGCAGCCCATCTCCCAGCAGTAATGAAAGCGAAGGGTCAGAAGGGAAGGTCAGGAGACGGAGAGGGAGTGCCAGAGCTCTGGCAACATCCTAGAGCCACTGCTCCTCATGCCGGAAGAGAGGGAGGAGGAAAGAGAGGATGGGACTCAGACGGGCCACAGACCTATCCCCCCCCCCGACGCCGGAATTAAGGAGGAGGAGAAAGGGGAGGAGGTTCGCAGTCCCGCGGCTCTTATGTTGGTCCAGATCACGAAAAGGGGCAGTGCTGGATTCTGATTCTGACTAAAGAGACATGAAACCAGCAGCTCACTTCACTGTAAATAATGTGCACTAATAAAAACTTCTGAAAGACAAGCATGTGGAGGGTCGTTACTCAAGAGTAGTCACAACAACCCTGACAGTAGAGTTGGAAGGGACCATGAGGGTCATCTAGTCCAACTCCCTGCAGTGGCGAATGAACCCACGAACCTGAGATTAAGAGTCTCATGCTCTTTGGGCTGAGCTATCCATCAGTGTTACTTTGAACTTTCCATAACCTTGCACCCACAGCCAAAGGCATTGAAGTTAGGGGAATCTGGTCTATATTTGCTGAGGAACCTCTTCTCTTTCATGTAGGCTATATCACTGAACATCCCAAATGTTGTGCATGCTGAAAGGACCCTAATATTTTATTGCTCACAAGAGAGCAGAACTCTATAGATTGCTTCCTACCCAGATAATAAATTCTCAGATAGGCCAAATTTATGAAAGCAAGCCTTACCAGAGTCAACTGCAAAATGAATTACCAAGTGCCCTGCTCAACTTATTTCCTACTCTTAATTAAGATAAAGCAAGTCCTCTCTGAATTAATGTTTAAATAGCTTAATATCAGACATTAGGGTAGATCATGTTATTAAAAATTATATGATCTGGGTCAATAGCAGCAATCATTACAAGGGTTATGGAATTCACTTCAATGGCAGTGTGTAGCCTGTTTTCTCTTCCCCTTTCTGCCTTTGATAATGATCCTGGGGAAAGAACTGTTAGGGCAATTATCAATGGCAGACTCACAAATTTCAGAAGCACCCTATGCGATGCTAAAATTTGCTGCCACCCCCTTGCTTCTCATGTTCAATTCGACACTGTTGCTACACCAACCCCTGTGGCAACGGCACCCAGTGCAGCTGAACCAGTCACACTACCCTAAAGCCACTTCTAAAAGCATCTCAGGATATTCTGGGAAGCTGGAAATCAATCCTTTTGCCCTTGCTTTTTTGTTTCCTCATGGTCTTTCTTGTGGGATGTAATCTGTTGGAGCAGTCAAATACAACATTCCTTGTTTCCCTAGAGTGGACACAGGCAGGGGGATGTTACTCCAGTCAGTATAACTTCCTGTTTCACAGGTCTGGAGCTTCCTTCCCCTGCATGTGACCAGGGAGATGGGCGTGGCCCTGGCTGACTCCATAAAAGAGCCGAGTCACACCGCCATCTTTCTCTCTTGATGCCATGCTGCTCTTCTGAAGCCATTTTCTTCTCTTAATGTATTTTGCTGACTGCCGGCTCTCAGCCAGCAGCACATGGGCTCAATCCCCATATGAGATGAAGCTACAATTTGTTCTGTAACTACTAGCTAAAGCCTGCCCTCAGGGAATCATACTCTGAACTGAATGTTAGTAAACTTCTTGTTACTTTTAAGGAAAGACTCTTGTGTCTTTATTATTTTAAGAGGGATAAAAGGGGACACCAGGAGTAATCTTCACCAAAGAGATTCAAACAAATCTGCAAACTAGCTTCCTGCTGTATTGAGGGGAATTTGCTCTGCTATATGACTCGCTAGCATGAGTGAAGGAAGGATAATATTAAATCAATCCTTAACGTTCCCACATTTCTTCCCTCAACTTTCTGTGAGGCTTGCTGTGTTTGTGTTCTAGGTGCATGCCCAATACTCCTTTCCCAATCCACAATCCTCTAATAATTGTACATTAACCCATCTCATTGTCTTCCAGCACCTTTTATTCCATGGGGGGTGGAGTTAGGAGGGTCACATGACAGTGAGCTGTCCATTACCTGTTTTCCCATGACACTCCAGTAACAGATGATGGGGACATGCCTCACTTCCCTTTATGTGCTTCCTGGCTGGGTGCTACTTGCTGTAGGCAGCTACAGGGCAAATCTGGACATGATTTAAGCACATTTGTTTTTAAAATGCTTAGACTGGTGGCCATGTCTCTTTAAACCTTTTCCTGGTGCCATTTTATTGTCCAACATCACACACACACACCAGCTGCTGCATAGCTGCCAAGTTATCCCTTTTTTTAAGGGATTTTCCCTTATGCTGAATAGGCTTCCTCGCGAAAAAAGGGAAAACTTGGCAGCTATGAGCTGCTGTTTGTATGTATGTATGTATGTATGTATGTATGTATGTATGTACAGTGCTTTTTTTCTTAAAAATAATGCTTAGGGGTATTCTCATTTTCCTACTCATATTGAAATACTGCCCCTCAATGAGGCCAAACTAAGATTCACAAAATGTTCAGGGGTATGCATACCCCTGCATCCCCCCAGAAAAAAAGCACTGTGGGTGTATGTACGTATGTACATGTGTGTATGTAAACACACACACACACATTTTGGAGGAATTGGGGGGGGCAAGAATACAGCAGGAGGTCCGCAAGGAGCCCCAGTTTGGATCAGGCTCCCTCACAGCTGCTTTTTATAAACAAAAAGTTGTGGGCAGTCTAAACATGTTTTTGAATCACATGCTTAAGGTCTCATTATCTGTTTCATGCAAGCTGAAAAGTGTTTTTATGCAATGTCGCCAGCAGATAAAGATTTTATGGCACCATTCTTCACATGAGCTGTACCTGAAGATAATATGCTCATTCTAATGGAATGTGTTACCTTGTACCATCCAGATAAACACTGCAAAGCCCTGGACAATGGAAAATAGTAATTAATTCTCCCAGCACACCAGGTCTGAAACAAGAATGTATATGACAGACTACAAGTGTTGGTTACAGGTAGGTAGCCGTGTTGGTCTGGATCGAAGTAAAATAAAAAAAAATTCCTTCAGTAGCACCTTAGAAACTTCCATTTCACTGTATCTGAAGAAGTGTGCATGCACACGAAAGCTCATACCAAAATAAAAACTTAGTTGGTCTTTAAGGTGCTACTGAAGGAATTTTTTTTTAGACTACAAGTGTGTAATGGATTTTATACTTATAAGATGTAACAGAGGTGCTGTTTGTAAGGAGGCAGATGTGGTCAGGTGCAATAATGCTGTAACGAAGATTGACGGATGACAACTGAATACTAAATAATAAATGATGCTGCTTTGGAAGGAAACAATCCATATGTTTGCAACCGGAGCAGGAAACCTGATTTTAAGAAACTGTATTAAATTAAAGTAATTTAGTTGGATTTGGATTTGTCCTTGGAGTTTTCTTGGCAGGGATACTGGAGTGGCTTGCCAGTTCCTTCTCCAGGTGGATCACATTTGGTCAAAACATAACTTCTCTAAGTTATTTAAGCCCCTTCGCCACGACAAGGCAGTGAGAGATTTTACTTTCCTGGGCTCCTTGATCACTGCAGAGGGTGACACGAAATTAAAAGACGTCTGCTTCTTGGGAGAAAAGCAATGACAAACCTAGACAGCATCTTAAAAAGCAGAGACATCACCTTGCCTACAAAGGTCCGTATAGTTAAAGCTATGGTTTTCCCAGTAGTGATGTATGGAAGTGAGAGCTGGACCATAAAGAAGGCTGATCGCCGAAGAATTGATGCTTTTGAATTATGGTGCTGGAGGAGACTCTTGAGAGTCCCATGGACTGCAAGAAGATGAAACCTATCCATTTTGAAGGAAATCAGCCCTGAGTGCTCACTGGAAGGACAGATCGTGAAGCTGAGGCTCCAATACTTTGGCCACCTCATGAGAAAAGAAAAATCCTTGGAAAAGACCCTGATGTTGGGAAAGATTGAGGGCACTAGGAGAAGGGGACGACAGAGGACAAGATGGTTGGACAGTTGGACAGTGTTCTCGAAGCTACGAATATTAGTCTGACCAAACTGGATTTGTAATAATTTGGAAAATTAATGAAAATATTGGGGGGGGGTTAATATGTTCATTCTGAGGCACGTTCCTGGTTTGAATTTTGCTTTCAGTGACCTCCTTGTGCAGAATGTGAAGCAGCCCATGCTGTCCTCTCCACAGTCCCCATTCTACCAGTTAAGACACAAGATTGAGACAACAGAAAGAAAATCAGACTGCAATCCTGTACACATTTACCTGGGCAGAAGGTCCATTGAAAATAATGAGACTTAATTCTGAGTAAGCAGGTGTACGGCTGCATTGCC
Source organism: Zootoca vivipara (assembly GCF_965207765.1). Classification (NCBI taxonomy): domain Eukaryota; kingdom Metazoa; phylum Chordata; class Lepidosauria; order Squamata; family Lacertidae; genus Zootoca; species Zootoca vivipara. The sequence continues at coordinate 37,526,799 of NC_142592.1, read as the reverse complement.
CAAGACTTTTATCCTGTATCTAGAAACCAGTTCCAAATGAAGCAGCCTCTCTTATCAGGATAGGACGCAGAATCCACTTGCACTTCTCTTTGCATGCACAGATCTGTCCTCTTCATTAAAATGCATAGGGAGGCCAGGATACTAAAGTGACCCTCCTGTATAATGTATTGCAAGGTGCTAGTTTGGGACATTTCTTTTTTTAAATAACTCATGACCAGTTATCTTAAGAAATATAGAGAATAATTATATCGACTTATCATTTAAACATATCTCTTTTTTAATAAGAGAGCATTTCAGGCTTCTTACATGATGCATGGAAATGATGCAAAGTTCATAAAAGGGGGGATTGGTTTATTTTTTAATTTCTATCTTGCAAAGGCCACGGTGGTTGGAAAAAATGGATACCATACTTTTATCCTACTTCTTAACCAAATAAACAAAAATGGCACCAAAATTCGTAATTGCCTAGGCATCCGCAATACACATCATAGCTTGTCCAGCTTGTAACATTGGCTGTGCTGTGAATCATATATCATTTCCACCCATAAATTCTTATTGAGCTATGAATATAAATTGAGCCTATGCGCACAGGTGGCAAGCAAGCAGCCGATCAGGCTGTTCCTAGGCAAATACATAAAACTTCCTTAATGCTAGCCTTCCTGCTTGTGAAACCCTTGCTGAAATTCATATTGATCCCTGTGAAGGTTGATCCCTATGAACTACAAAAATAACTACTTGTAAGTAAGTGTGTGTGCAGAAAACCTTTAAGGTTAATCTTTACTCTTATGTATTTATTTAATTAAGTAAATGTATAACCAGCCTTTCCACTGGGACCACAATGTTCAGGGCAGCTTCCGACAGATCAAAAAAAGAATTACAAAATAAATAAGAAAAACAGCTTGACAACAGGTCAAATGCCTTGTTCCCTACCACCACTTTGGAATCAATGAAGGGGAATTTCTTACACCAGCTCTGGTCCTGGCATGTTTGTTGCCAACTCTATGAAATTGAGGTGCTACAATCCAGGGTGCTACAATCCAACAATGTTATACCAAGTAACCTATATACCAAATGTTGCTCTGCTCCAAATTTAGAGAACCCTTTTCCTGGGCCAGGAGCAAATGCCACACCATGCCAATAGCTTACTACAAGGAATGAAGCAGGATGAGATAGGGATGTGTGGATCTGATACTTAATGTGCTGCTTGTTGGGAAGTTATTTTGTGTTTCTGGGAGGTGAAGAGGAAGCCATCTAACAAGAAACAGGCAGACAGCGAAATAAAGATGAAGCAATTAAATTCCATGAGCAACAAATGTTCCCATGGCATGAATGAAAGATGCACTGAAATGTATGACATTCATTCCCTTGCATGAAGACTCGGCGTTTCCCAAAAAATCATTTTTCTTGAAAGAGCAAGACAATCATGACACTCGACAAAAAGAAAAGTGCAACAGGAGAACACGAGATGCTTGTAAATGACAGCAAAACGTGTTCAAACTATTAATCATGCCTCTGGCATGTCCCATTCCCCCCCCCCCACTCCCCGCTCCTCTAATGTTCCCTTTATTTTGCTTTTAAAATGAGTTTGCTTGTGATGTGCAGTTCTAGTCTCAATCCTGGTCCTTCATGGATGTTTTGCAAATTTTTGTCACTGTTGTTTGCGCGGACAGGCGGAGTCCCTCAAACCCCCAGGCGACCCACTGAGCAGGTTAAAGACGCAAGACAACGTGCTATGGGATTCAAATTGGCCACAACTTTATTAAGATTCAGATGTAGGGAGACCTTGGCTCAGGCATTGGGCATTATCCTTCCCAGTCCCCAGCCAGGTTATGTGGGTTATCCACATGTATGGGGGTTGGGGCTGGCTCTGGAGAACATATGTTCAAGCAGAGAGAGCCCACCCCCTGTTCGCCGCTGCTGGAAGGGGGAAGCGATGACGCTGATTGGTATGGTCAACGCTTCCCCCAATACCCCGATCTTGTTGCCGCATGGGGGTGAGGTCTCCGCCTAACGCCCCTCCCTCTAGGAAAAATCGCCAAAGAATTCTGCCCAAGGCCTGAAACCGCCAAAGTTGTGACGTATTGCTATGGGAAATTCCTTTCCGGCCCTTCAACAGTGACCTTGATGTAGCAGCGCCTGTGTACCTGTGGAGAAAATGTTAACCTGCCAAAATAAACTTGAATGAGGGTGTGGAGGGTGATAGAAGCTCTGGATTCAAATTCTATTGTGTGAGCTGGAAATTCACTCCCCTTACCTGGCCATCCCCTGGCAACACCTCCCCAGGCAGGATTGGACGCTAGGCTGGAGTAGGCGGACACCCCTGGCATCCTACCCGGGAAGGCGGTGCCAGCCCCGGACTACCAGGGAGTCGCCCTATGGGATCAGGGGGCTGCACGCAACCACACAAAGGTCGCCCCCCATTTGATGCATGGAGCGGACATTCTAGGGACAGATGTCTGTCCACCACACTGTCATTTTTGTACCCCTTTCGAAAGTTACTCCACCTTCTGGACCACCGCAATTCAGCACCAACTATATCTATGGGCTTAAAGCTGAAATAAAGTGATTTGGCACCAACTATAAGTGGGTGGTTCATGCAAATCTCCCCATACCTTGTGAACTTGCACACTGCCTTTGAGTGGGCTAGCCACTGCTAGTCCACCCCACTTTCATGCTTCCTTGTCTGGCGGTTCAGTGGACATCAGAAGGAGCTTCACACAGAGAGAGATGCATGTGAGTAAAACCACCACACACAAGGAGGGACCCTAACTAGGCAGCAGACATCAGGGATGTGTGGAAGTGAGTGCTACCGTAGTCCCCAAAGCGCTCTATGAACATGCTTTCAACATATGGAGGGATTTGCATAGGTGCTGAATTTTAGGGGCCCAGAAAGTTGAGTAACTCTAGAAAGGAGTTCCAAGGGTTTGGGAAATATTACTACTACAACTACACTTATTAGTCGCTTTTCTCACAAAAGTGACCCAAACCAACTTACAAAAACAATATAAATACCAAAACCAGTTATAACAAACAGAACCAATGAATGTCTAAAAACACATCTATACACACAAGACAGGTCTTACAGATCCTGCCTTGCTAAAAGAGGACACAAATACCTCAAAAACCCTTCAAATTAAGGGCCAAAAGTCTGGGTAAAAAGAAATGTATTTGCCTACAAATTAGATAAAAAAAGATTGTGACAAGTATACCTCCCTGGAAAGAGCGAGCCACAAGCAGCGAGCCACCATTGAAAAGGAGCATTTTCGCGTTGACACTGTTTGGATCTCCCATAGAGGGGACACACAGAGAAGGGCCTCAGTTGATGATCAATTTGAGTCAAGTGTGAATTTATTTATGGAGGAGGTCTCTGGGTCTGAACACGCAATTCTGGATCAAAACAGCCCCCAAACAGGGAGTTAATACTGTTCTCACTGGCAGAGCAGAGATCCACCAAATACTGGAAAACCTCTATGGTTACATGGCTTGCTACTGTTTGGCAAATAACTCTTACAGAGAACTTTTAATGCATCAAAGCAGAGTTGCAAAAGATGTTATTAAAGAGGATCACTTCTTGAAACATGGCTTCTGTCTTGCACCCAGAGGAGAAAGCAGCACAGTGCCTTCGTCCAAAAACCATTTTTCTACCTGGATAACTTTCTTTTTCCAAATTCCCAAGTATGTAGCTGATGAAATTACACTTTAATAGTTTGGTCATTGGTTCTATAGCAAACCATTTCTAATAAACTACTTTCCCCCCACTGTGTTTTGAGCTGTTAGTAAAGAATTATCACCTTCCTTCTTCCCACACCATGGATAGGTCTCTTGGTGACCTCCAGACTATCGATAGTGATGACCTGTTTTGAACCCAGTTTGTTGCTAAGACTGTAGTTTTCTTTTTATTTAGTTGTCGATTCCTTACGTTCTTTATCCTCCTCTTCTTTTCATCCTTCACTCCCATGGTCATTTCTCTTTGTGAAAAATATCATGCCAAACAATAGCACTACCTGTTCTCTGTTGCCTCTGCCTGACTGGAAAGCTTATTTCGAGACAAATGATTACAGGCAAACGCCTGGCAAGCAGAGCAGGGGAATGAGAATGCAAAGTTCTGCCATGAAGGAATTCAAATGCTATATGGTTACTAGCAAATAAATCAGTTATATCATTTTACTGGTTGCTAGTGCCTTTTGATGCCCAAATTAAAATGCTTCTATGGCTATTTTTGAAGCCCTGAACTGTTTGGGAACCAGGCCACTTAAAGGAGTATGTGAATGTATAAAAAGAAGAGAATAAAGTTAAAACATAGATATTTTTCTTTTCATTTGTTCGGGGGACAAAAAAGTATGTGTTGTGTGATTGATATAACACACTAAACCAACATACGTTTTATTGTCCTAAACTTATGGGATTTTGTTCCTAACAAAGTTTTTTTGTCAATTCACTAAATGAGAAAGCAAAACTATCAGTATAATAAACATTTATTAACCTATTGTCTACTTTCTTGGAGATGTATTTAACTGAACTTGGATAAATTCTGACACATCTTGTATGTCATGCTTTTGGTTGTTTTCCTCAACCTGGGTGCATGACAATTTGCCGCCGTGGGTGTCTTGCTATGCCCCTGATACCAGGAACTTTCCTTTAGCACATTATAGTGAAGGACTTTAACATTTATGGATCATTCTACACATATTACAGTCATACTTCGGTTTATGTCCGCTGCGATTTGAGAACTCTGTTTGAGTACTCCGCGGACCCGGAAGTGTTTACTTCTGGGTTCCGCGGCACGTGCAGAAGCGCTCTATCGGCGCTTCGCACACACGCACTATCACCGCTCCGTTTAAGTCCTTTTTGGGGAGCGTATGGCTCCCCGGAACCAATTGTGTACTTAAACCGAGGTACCACTGTATAGGTTGATTTTGAAACTGTCTCAAAGAAGTGCATCTAGCTCAAACCACACTGGGACTGATTCATGTTAAATAAACCTATGTGCATCAAATTGAATTTGATATTCTCTGATATGCCTGTAACTGTTATGTATTCAGTGGTCTGTGTTTGCCCAAGCTTGAGTCTGGACTAAGTATTCTGAGCTCCTGTGTTCTGATTCGATACATGATATCCAATCACAGAACATTTCCTAATTTGGGCCTCTGCCATGAGACCTTAAACTCTGAGTCATGATTCGCAGCTTGGAAGTTTAGACAGCCAATAATGTTGGGAGTGGGAGTGGCCCAGGCCTTCAGAAATTTATATAAGCAGTTGCTTTGTCCCTGTTTTGTTCAGTTCTGTAGTTCAAGAAAGGTTCTTGCTGTTATCATTGTGTCTTGCCTTGTGGGAACCCACCTACCTACACTTCAGTAACACTGTTCACTCTACCAGTGTGGTGTGTTTGCTTCAGTTTTGCATCCACAGCCAAGCAGGGTGTGAGAGTTGTTAGAATACTGCACTTAAAAGCAGGGATACCCAGGTTCACATCTTCACTCAGCAATGAAGTTCACTGGGTGATTATGGACACTCTTGTGTCTCAGCCTGGCCTACCTCAGTCACAGGACAGTTGTGAAGATAAAATAGAGAGAGAAAAGCCCTTGTAAATCATCCCAAGCTCCTTGGAAGAAAGAGTGGGATAAACATGGAATATTTTTTTAAAGAAACAATATTATGTATCAGCTTCCTTGAATATCACATGACATTGTTTCAGCAGTTTTTAATGCAGTCATTATATCCCGGAAATAGATATATTTGTCAGGAATTATATATCATCATGAAAAATACTGCAACAAAACTATATCTGCAATTATAACAATATTTCATAATCCTGTAGCAAGGAAAAACAAAGGTTCATAATTCAAAGTATGGTTTCATTTAAAATATTTACCACCACTCCCTATTAAATATGGATTAGCTAACATCCTTCTTCACACCCTTTTACCACTTGTTAATTGTTTCAACATAATTGCATATATGTTTCTGCAGTAAAAGTTGTTATGCATAATTTGCTATGCATTAAAAAAGTACCCTCCCAAAAAAAAATAAGCATACAAAAAAGTTAACAATCAAATTACATGGCCTATTGCACATTTCTAGCAAACATCTCTCTTCCTTCTTTTATTAAAGTCTACTATTAATACTAGGTGATTGTGACAGCTGTGCTTTCATAAACCAGGTTAAGAAGGAAATAGGGTTTTATTACTTTTCCAAAGACAAATAGATAAGTTTAAAGTAAGGGAAGTCTTATCTAATTTCTACCAGTAGTAAGAAAAGTACCTGAAGTACAAAAAGAAAAGTTATTTGGACAGAAGTGGCAAAAACAGTCTTCCCCAACACCCTCTCTTTCTTCCTCTCTGTCTCTCTCTGTGTGTATCTGATGTGCCATTATCTTGTGACGTTTTGCTCAATCCCAAAAAAGGTATTCCCAAACTGCGGATTCTTGAACTTTTTCCAAGGAACAACATGACTCTCTTTGCCTTTTAATGCTATTTCAAATCCACCATTACTCAATTTGTACAAATTGTTTTATATGTCTATCAGAGCTAAGCATAGTTTTGGATAATGGCTGTATTGCAACAACAGTCAAACATATATATGTGTGTCATTTTTATTTCATTACTCATTTGTTCCATGTTTTCCTATGGAAATCAATGGACTGCAACCATTCTGCATTTAATTCTGAATTCCACAAAGCTACTCTGCACCCACTGCTAGGAATACATCTTTATTACCTACAAGCAGCTCAAGTTACATATATTGTATTCAAAATAATTATCATGATGGCTGTTGCAGACAGTATTTTCTCTTATCTTACAAAGATCTACCGATATGAACTTTTATGCTTTTCAGGAAGATGCTACTCTGGTGAGTAAGTGGGAATGTGTTGTCCGTATTACCAAAAGGCATGCATTTAGGTTTACTCTCAGAGGGAAAGTACATTGAAACTCACTTATGTTTTCAGCCTGCGGCTCAAAATGTCTTAGCTAGCAAATGAGGTTTGCCTGACTGTTTAGCTCTAAACAAGTTCATTTGTTAAAACGGAATAACCTTGTTTGTCCTTCTCTATATGGAACAACTCCCAGCAACACAGTGCAGTTTTTCAAATCACTGAAGACATTATCTGTCCTCCTGTAGGGATTGCCAATGATCCATCTTTCCTCCTTCCAGACTATATGCAGACTGTGTCATGTTTTTACACACTCTTACAAAGGTTGGATGCCTCCCCCTCTCTCTGCCGAGCTGTGGCAATATATATGGGGGTGGGACTTCCAGGCGCTCACCCAGGGTTTGTGGTCTTTTGAGAATCAAGACTTGGTGGAGGCTGTTGTAGCTTTAAGTAATATGATTTATTCATATATTTACACCTGAAATTAGATGGAGGGGGTACAGATCTTACAGCATGGTCTTCTCAGGAAGGGCTTGTTCCACAGAGCAATGGTGGACTGGAGTCCAAGGCATCTCTCCCAGCCTGCCGAATATGGTCCTCTTCTCTTGCTCCCGGCACACCTTACTAGAGATCCAAGGCTCCTGCCAAACAGGGGCGTAGGAAGGGGGTGTGGTGGGTGTGGACCGCCCTGGGTGTCATCAATGATGGGGGTGACAAAATGGCAAAAAGTGTGTGTGTGTGTTTTAAAGGGTTCATGAAACTTTTTAGTTCAGTCAAACACAATGAAATGTGGCTGGCACTGGGTGCTACACCACAGGGGCCGGCACTTACCACGGGGCCTGCAGAATGCCTGAGCCACGTGTCTCTCCTGGGAGTGACATGGTGGCTTGGGCACCTGCAGGCTCCGCACTGTCTGAAACGGCAGCGCAGGGCTTGCATCTGCCCACTGCCTCTCCCTCAGCCACATGGGCGTAGGCAAGGGGGGCAGGAGGGGGCAGCTGCCCCCCCCTAGAAGCAAAAAATTAATGTATTTTACAGACCATAACCAGCACTTTTCCCCTCCAAAAACTGAAGTGGAAAGGGCTTTGCTTTAGCAAGAGCAGCTAAGTCTCCGCTTGCTGGGGGGGGGGACACACAGCTGTAACAAAAACACATCAAATAAATAAAGCAAAGTGGCTACCAGTAGTTAAGCAGTTAAGACAGTGGAGCAGATATCCCCAGGCAAGTTTCGATAGCTGACCAATTCACCCTATTGTTCTTGAGTGGGAGTTGTTAATGAGCATTCAGGAATCACATTAAGAGTTCTATTGACGATTTAATGAGGGTGCAGAGGATCCAATTTGACTAAGGTGGCTCTGCAAGGCTAAAAGAAAGTGAATAAGAAAGGGGGGGCTGTAGCTTTGACAGACACAGTGATGTTTATAAAAAAGCACAGGTGTTCCAGCCTGCCCCTCCTCCTGCATCTGTATACTGTAAATCAGGGGTGGCCACCTCCCAAGAGACTCTGATCTACTCACAGAGTTAAAAACTGGGAGTGATCTACCCCCTTTTGGGGGGTTCAGGTCAAAGCTGTTGAGTTTTTTTAAGGAAGGGAAGCCCTGTTTTGGGGGGTTTAGGTCAAACTTGTTGAGCTTCTTTTAGGAGGGAGGGAGGCCCATTTTTGTTTAGGGCTTCAGATCATAGTTCAACTTTTTTTAGGGAGGAGGAAAATTTTGGGTGAGCTTTTTTTAGGGGTGCCAGTGACCCCTAAAAACATCCAGTGATCTACTGGTAGATCACAATCTACCTGTTGGACGTGCCTGCTGTAAATCAAGCAGAGAGAAAGCTGCTTACAAGACTCCTCTTGCTGCAGAGTTCCAGCATCACAGCGTCACCCAGAGGCACCCAAAAATATGAGTTATCCCTCTCTCTATTTCTTCCTTCCTTCCCTCCCTCTTCCATCCTTAATAAAATACTGGGGGGGGCAGATAAGCCCCACATAGAAAGCCCATCAACATGGGGGGGGTGACTCTTTCAAATACGGTATTTACCAGTAATTGGGGGGGGGGAGGGGAGAGGCACCTAGGCCTCTAGGAGTTGGCTGCTATGCCTAGGAGTAGGACAATTCAAGAAAGCAGAATGATGCATATGCTATGGTAATATATCAATAGAATTGTAGTCGGAAGGGACCACAAGGGTCATCTAGTCCAACCCCCTGCAATTCAGGAATTTTTTCCTAAGGTGGGGCTTGAACCCAAGACATGGTTGAAATATTATGCTGATATGCAGCAACGCCTTGGAGCCGTCGTGGCTGCGGCCGTGCCTTGCCTTGCCCTCGCCCGCGCTGCCACCCCCTCTCGCCTGCCCGACCCTCCCATCCTCTCCAGCCAAGCAGTGTAGCTGCCAACGCTGCCAGCCCCAGAAGCACAAGGTGGCCGCTGCCACCGCCGCCACAATGTCATTGGGCCCACTGGCCCTGTGGCCCCTCCCCTCCCGTGCCTTGGCCCCGCCCCTGAACGACCATGGCTTGCCCCCCCCTAGTTTTGATCCTGGCTACGCCCCTGCTCAGCCACCCTACAGCCGAGGGGAAGGTGGCGGAGAGGCTTTGCGCAGTGTGCCCTGCCCCGGCTCGCTCCCCAGCAGCTAGCTGTGCCAAATACACCCTTTTCCTGTCACCACACACACACTCACCTTGGCAACCTCTGTCACTGGTGAGCGGGTTACTGTAATCAAGGGTGCAGGGAAGAAACATGCCCATATCAGAACTGTTGGGAGATAGAGAGGAAGATGGCTGATGAGGGTGGACTTGAATTGCCCTGCAGTAGTGGCTGAGTACTGGCTAGCTGATTGGCTAGCTGATTGCCTAACAGCTAATTGGCTAACAGCCCATGCTCATGCTAGGAGTTTGCATCCAGTCAGCAATCACATGTTGCATTGTGATGACTGAGTAAATCCCTGCTTACTCTCTTGCCATTGGTTGCTAGAAAGTATGGGCTTGCCCTTCTCCTCTTGATTGTCTTGGAATGGTGCACTGGTGGCAAATGGTGGCCACCAGAGAACCACCTCAATGGACACTGCTGCCCAGAGCTTCACTGTTTCCGGTAGTTTTTATACCCAGGTAAATGTGCGTAGTGTTGCAGACTTACCGGTAGAACATCTGTCTGTCTTCATCCCAAATTCAGGTTCAAGCCACACTATATATATATATATATATATATATATATATATATATATATATATTGGCTTGGCCTGTCACCACGTTTATCCATAAACAGCAGCAAGGGGTGAATCCGTGATTGGGTATGATTATTTATATACTTTATAGAACTTGAAAGGTGTAGTCAAATAACGGTAAAAAAAAATCAATAAAGGAGAATCTACATTTTCATTTTCATAGAATCTCAGGCTTCCTTTTGTAATGTTCCATTTGAGAAGCAGTTATCAGTAGTAAGATATTTCTAGGTAGCAAACCTTTATCGACTAACCTAGGAGTAAGTCCTTTTGAATTCTCTGGGACTTACTTAAGTTGACATATATAGGATTATTGCCTCGCTTCTGACACTGTTACAGGCATGGCTGCATTACCTTCTAAATTATTTCAATTCCCCACACATGAGAGAAAACATAAAACATTGCCAATTGGAATGAATAACAGGATTATTTTGGGGTTTTTCTATATAAGTTTCATAATTCTTACATTTTATTTTATATGTAACAGCAGAAGCAGTTAAGAATTTAGCAGGAAGAAAAAATGAGTAAAAAGAGTAGCTTCAATTTGTAATGCTGCTTCCTTCTTATCTTAGGAGGCTGCTCATTATATAAATTAAACAACTGGGGAAATTATTCTTTAAAGCAATTGGTTTATAAATCAACTAAGTATATATCACTTTAAGACACACAGGCACCATAGCAATTTCTGACCTTTTGATGTCAGAAGGTGTAATCAATCCACGTTGATTATTTGCTTCAATGTGTGCTGGCAACTAAAGTTTAAATGCCAAATAGTGTTTCTTACTTCACATGTGAGAGTCTGAGGGGCATTTATTGTAAAAGTTAAACAGAGTGACAGCTTGCTTTGGTTGATGTGGAAAGTTCTTGATGGGGCTAGTTTACTTTCTCCCATAATAAGCAGTTAATAGAAATTCACTGACCTGCAGTGCAGGCTTAATTTATCACGAACAGCAAGTTGATTTAACAGGATTGGAACGCAGTAGAACAATAGATTTTTTGTTGTTGTTGCACCTCCTGGTGATCTTTAGACATTTTGTCAGTAAAGAAAATCAGTCTTAACATCCGGGAAGGCCTGTGTGACTTTGAATAATTAGGCTACATCTGCAAAGGTAATTGATCAATATACACCAAATCAGAGCCAACGACAAATTAGAAGATATCTGTTGATTATTCCTTTCAGCTGAAACCTTTTCAGTGCATAATGGTGCCATTGCTTGATTATGTTTGACAAATGAGATCGGTATGTTTAATATCTCAGCAAAAAGACATTGACCTGCTTTGCACATCATACTTAAGCCAAACCATGGCATAGTGCAGACCCACGGCTGTACACGTTCCAGGAGAGGAAACTATGGCCGCTTTGTTCCTCTCCGCACTAAGTCATGATTTGTCTTAGTATGTCATCCAAATTCCAGTTCATGGCTTAGCCCTCCATGACAAAGCACAAGCTGTAAGCCATAGAACAGGCATCCCCAAACTTCAGCCCTCCAGATGTTTTGGACTACAATTCTTCCCATCATCCCTGACCACTGGTCCTCTTAGCTAGGGATCATGGGAGTTGTAGGCCAAAACATCTGGAGGGCCGCAGTTTGGGGTTGCCTGCCATAGAACAAGCTTTAGTTTTAGATCATGGTTACTGTGGAGAGTGCTAAACCATGAGCCCATGTCTGAATGGCATGCCCATACCTTCCAACATTTCTCTGATGAAAATAGGTGTGTTTCATTCCATAATGATAATTTAACTATTTATACCCCCACAATCTTACTGGGTTGTCCCAGCCTCTCTGGGAAGCTTCCAACATATGTAAAAACATAATAAAACATTAAACATTAAAAAAAAAACCTTCCCTATACAGGATTGCTGTCAGACGGCTTCGGGTCAGATAATTCCATACCCTCCAGTGAAAATAGGGACATTCTACCATACCCTCCAACATTTCTCTGATGAAAATAGGGATGTCCTAAGGAAAAGCCTGACATTCCGGGATCAATTCAGAAACCGGGGTGGCTTCTCTAAATCCGGAACATTCCTGGTAAATAGGGACACCATGCCACAGTCACTGTGTTCCACTATTAACTGAGATATTAAAACAAGCGCAATTAATATATGCTAGAGATTCTCCATGGAGCTTTCAACTTCAAGTATCAGTGCTTCTATATCCATTGTTATTTAAGTAATAAAAGCGGTAGAAACCTTGCACAGTCAAGATGAGAAATGTCAAAGCAGACAGAAGCAAGTCAGCCTGTCTTGAATACCTCACTTTCTGTTCAAAGGCTGACACATGCTTTGCCATTTGAACTAAATTACTTTCTTCCCTATTCATCAGTTGTTTAAAATCATTATTTTGCATTCTGGATCATTCTTAATTAGCCAAGTAAGAGAACATACCTAATTATATTTTCTCTTTTGCTGTTTAATTAACAAAGTGTGACATCGTATTGAAACTTCTTGCCTCAGCATTGCATTGGTACTCATTATGTAATACATTAGAAGGCAGAAAAATCACAAATAAAGTGGCAAGAGGGGTGGGGGTGGTTAAAGAGGATGTGCATGGCAGAATAATATTTTTGTATAGGGCTTTTCTTTAGGGGGGGACAAGTTATAATGAATTATGGCACTTTAAACTTAGTTTTCTGCCTTGTGTTGAATTTTAGATTGTCAACATCATTATTTATTCGACCGTCAGTCAGAAAAGATACAATTCTCAGTAGAAAGTTAAAACATCTAAGACATCTAAAAACTAAAATAAAACATGGGCAGCACTAATAAAGACTATACAGATAAACCCGAATTTTAGATTGTAAGATGCGTGGCGCAAGGACCTGTCATCCTATGCTTATAACCCAGAGGAGGAGGAGAAAATACTTCCAAAATTCACATGTGTGCATGTGGATATGTGCTACTAGCGCATTTTTCTAAGAAAGCCTTTTTAGAAAGGTGCAGAATTTCTACTCCAGTGGATAAGGCTGCCCCCCCCACTACCACCTTGGGTGGATGTACTGCTGAAGAATAGCAAGGAAAGAGTGAAGCTGTGATGACCCCAAGAAGTGTCACAGAATGGGAATGGTATGAGAGGACGGCTGATGCCCAGTTGTGGCAAGCAGTGGCAAACCTACATTTTTGGGGCCCTGAATCTTGAACCCTTCGCAACCAGCAATGAGATCTGGTAACCACTGTTATCTTCTTCAGTGGGGTTGTTCCATGACAGATCACCACACCTTTACAGTATCTGTACTACTGGCTGTCAAACTTGTTGAAATATATACCCCAAAAAATTAATAGATTTGAGTCGTGCCACTCAAATTGGATCTACTAGACCCCAAAAAATTAAGCAATGTGGACTAAAGTTGCCTCTGTGGCCCCTCTGGGATTAGGGGCCATGGAGTTGAAGCTTCAATATTGGATGCAGAGCACATCTGTGGACATTTTGTCGAAAGCAGTATATAATTTATCTTAGGCACAAGATGCTGTACCTGTAAATCTACTGGATTGGCATTGGATTGGCATTAGACCACCAGAGCCCCTTCCAACTTTAATCCAATGATTCTATGTTGTAAGACCTGCAGGGTAAACAGTATCAAAACCGTATCAAAACCAAGCCAGACAAACCTTAGAACAACATGATGAGCAAATTGTCTTAGGCAAAGTGAACAAAACCTACAGCCTCTATTGTACATTGTCCAATGTGTCTATAAAATTTATGAATCTGAAAGTTGTGATAGCTCGCAAGCGTTTAGCAGTGGTCACTATCACCGGCAAATTGCTGATTTAGATGTCTTGTGACAGCATGGCCGTTTCAAAGTTCTTATGAAACGGGATTAGTTGGTTCCCTAAATCTGACCAGCAAATCAATAATAGCAACTTGGTAATGTGCATCTTAAAACAGAAAAAATAGAAAATAGATACTAGTATGTTTGAGAAATACAACACTGTCTTCCAGGTGTAGCCACTGGTGAAACTGCCCAGCAACCCAGTGAAAAACAAACACATTTCAACATTTTCAAATGTTATTCATTTATTTCTGGATGCTAAAAGGTGTAAGAATCAATAGGTCAGGTTTTTTCAGTTTACCTATAATAATTGCTCCAGTAAATTAGACAGGTGTAGGATGATGTTAATGGACACTAAATGCTGTGGATATTTATACTTTTCTTTTGAATCCTCCCCCACAGCCAAGTAAAAAGGTTTTCAATCTTCATAATTAGACTAAGTTATCCAGCTTCTTTCTAAGTTGCATAAGCGGTTGAGGGAAAATAATAACCAGGATTCTCCCCATAAAACGTATCTTCTGCCCTTCATATAATCTCCCTGTAATGTTAAAGGTTTGATTTACAAAAGTATGTGCAATGTCTCTCTCTCTCTCTCTCTCTCTCTCTCTCTCTCTCTCTCTCTCTCGTATTTTTTCCATTTATCATTTTTACAAATCAGTTTCATTTGTTGAGACATTGGGAAGAAGAGGGAATGCCGAGAAAACTAGTGCCAATACACCCAGGAACCTCACCAAAATGCTGGAGAGGGTGCACCTCCACATGTGTTGGGAGTGCCCCAAAATCTAGCTGTAATGTTAAATTCAAGATAGCGTGTAATAAACTCCAACTAGACTAAACGTGAAGTACTATACACATTTTCTTTAGGAGTAAGTCTAACTGAATACTTATTTCTGAATTACAGTCTCCATAAGAGTAATCGTGTTAGTCTACTGCAGAAAAAAATGGTATTGTATCATCTTAAAGACTAAACAATTTATTGTGACATAAGGTTTTGGGGACTTCAATATACTTCATTGGATGTATGAGCCATTATCCTAAATTGCAGGTATATGTGGTGGGGGATTGTAAACAGTGAAGTCAGAATGAAAGGAAATGTGGGAAAGTATTAAAAAAAATTAGGAAAAAAAGGTAAAGGACCCCAGTCACAGACGACTCTGGGATTGCGGCAATCTCGCTTTACTGCCGAGGGAGCCGACGTTTGTCTGCAGACAGTTTTTCCAGGTCATGTGGCCAGCATGACTAAGCCACTTCTGGTGAAACCAGAGCAGCGCACATAAACGCCGTTTACCTTCCCACCGGAGCGGTACCTATTTATCTACTTGCACTTTGATGTGCTTTCAAACTGCTAGGTTGACAGGGGCAGGGACCGAGCAATGGGAGCTCACCCCGTCATGGGGATTCAAAACGCCGACCTTCTGATCGGCAAGCCCAAGAGGCTCAGTGGTTTAGACCAAAGCACCACCTGCGTCCCTGTGAAAAAGTATAGACAGTGATAATTACATTATTAGCAGTGACTAGTTAAAACACACACACACCAGTTGTTGCTAATAACACAGACCATATTGGCTGTAGAGACCAGTATGGGAGAGACATGTTTTGTTGCAGTTGGGGCAGATGAAGATGCCCAGTAGTCATGCTACTACAGAGATGCACCATAGCGTTTCTTCTCTCTGTGCTCCTCCCAGTGGTCATTCCTCCTCTGGTCACATTGCCAGCCTTCATGTCACATTTGCAGACATCTTTGTAATGCAGAATTAGCACAGACATTCTGTCATTGGTAAGCCAATTAACATGTCAATCCACAAGAGATAACACTGAATCTCTTGATGAACTGTAATTCAGCAGTTTCACATGGTAATCTCCTTTTAAAGTTCCTCTGTTCCAGTATGGCCAATTTGAGGTTAATTGCAGAGCATCCCAAGAGACTGAAATATTCACCCACCAGTTTGGAGCTATTGCCATTTTTGATACCAGACTTGTTTCTGTTTATTCTTTTGCGTACAGACCGGCTAGTTTGTGCTATGTAGAATGACAAAGGACATCGCTGGCAGAGGACGGAATGGAAGACAAGTGAGTGGTCAAGGTTATGGGTGGCATTATTAGGTTCTGCAATAGTGTTACTAGAGTAGACATAGGGACAGAGTCACATCTGGGTCTATGCACAGTATGTAAAAGGGAAATTGTCCAGAGTGAACTGTAAGTCATTAATTATAGTTTTGAATGTTTTTAATTGGAAGCGGTAAGTGAAAAGTGGTGGTCTGCCATTTTCTTTTCTAAGTCTACTCTGTAGTATATTATTCCTGGAAATGCTGGAGAGGGTGCACCTCCACATGTGTTGGGAGTGCCCCAAAATCTAGCTGTAATGTTAAATTCAAGATAGCGTGTAATAAACTCCAACTAGACTAAACGTGAAGTACTATACACATTTTCTTTAGGAGTAAGTCTAACTGAATACTTATTTCTGAATTACAGTCTCCATAAGAGTAATCGTGTTAGTCTACTGCAGAAAAAAATGGTATTGTATCATCTTAAAGACTAAACAATTTATTGTGACATAAGGTTTTGGGGACTTCAATATACTTCATTGGATGTATGAGCCATTATCCTAAATTGCAGGTATATGTGGTGGGGGATTGTAAACAGTGAAGTCAGAATGAAAGGAAATGTGGGAAAGTATTAAAAAAAATTAGGAAAAAAAGGTAAAGGACCCCAGTCACAGACGACTCTGGGATTGCGGCAATCTCGCTTTACTGCCGAGGGAGCCGACGTTTGTCTGCAGACAGTTTTTCCAGGTCATGTGGCCAGCATGACTAAGCCACTTCTGGTGAAACCAGAGCAGCGCACATAAACGCCGTTTACCTTCCCACCGGAGCGGTACCTATTTATCTACTTGCACTTTGATGTGCTTTCAAACTGCTAGGTTGACAGGGGCAGGGACCGAGCAATGGGAGCTCACCCCGTCATGGGGATTCAAAACGCCGACCTTCTGATCGGCAAGCCCAAGAGGCTCAGTGGTTTAGACCAAAGCACCACCTGCGTCCCTGTGAAAAAGTATAGACAGTGATAATTACATTATTAGCAGTGACTAGTTAAAACACACACACACCAGTTGTTGCTAATAACACAGACCATATTGGCTGTAGAGACCAGTATGGGAGAGACATGTTTTGTTGCAGTTGGGGCAGATGAAGATGCCCAGTAGTCATGCTACTACAGAGATGCACCATAGCGTTTCTTCTCTCTGTGCTCCTCCCAGTGGTCATTCCTCCTCTGGTCACATTGCCAGCCTTCATGTCACATTTGCAGACATCTTTGTAATGCAGAATTAGCACAGACATTCTGTCATTGGTAAGCCAATTAACATGTCAATCCACAAGAGATAACACTGAATCTCTTGATGAACTGTAATTCAGCAGTTTCACATGGTAATCTCCTTTTAAAGTTCCTCTGTTCCAGTATGGCCAATTTGAGGTTAATTGCAGAGCATCCCAAGAGACTGAAATATTCACCCACCAGTTTGGAGCTATTGCCATTTTTGATACCAGACTTGTTTCTGTTTATTCTTTTGCGTACAGACCGGCTAGTTTGTGCTATGTAGAATGACAAAGGACATCGCTGGCAGAGGACGGAATGGAAGACAAGTGAGTGGTCAAGGTTATGGGTGGCATTATTAGGTTCTGCAATAGTGTTACTAGAGTAGACATAGGGACAGAGTCACATCTGGGTCTATGCACAGTATGTAAAAGGGAAATTGTCCAGAGTGAACTGTAAGTCATTAATTATAGTTTTGAATGTTTTTAATTGGAAGCGGTAAGTGAAAAGTGGTGGTCTGCCATTTTCTTTTCTAAGTCTACTCTGTAGTATATTATTCCTGGAAACCTACGTGGCTTTGCTGATTGGTTCCTTTACTTTGTTGAGTAGATATTGTAGTCTGAAGAACACTTGAAGTAAATTTTAAGTACTCCGGTTGAACTCATTAGGGCTTAGTTTTGAGAGACGTGCATAGGATTGCAGTGTTAAACATCATTCTTTATTCACATCTGTAACTGTGGTAAATAAGGAGGCCATATGTGAATCTTGAAAGTTTTAAGCTTAAATGAGGCTTTGGGGAGGTAAAAACCTATGTGCATTGGGATGAAAGATAGGTTACAAATGTAATGAATACATATAAAATATAGTCTGGATCATAAACACATATTTGAAAGAAATGCTTAGCTGATAAGCCGCCCAATATAGAAAAGAAATATTGAACACTAACTCCTACTGATATATATATAAAGTATAAAGATGTACTTCCATCATGATAATTAAACCTAAAGACACTTTTTTCTATAAGCGGTGAAGAAGTTTCATGATCCAAACTATTTAAAGAAAAAAAAGTTATAATGAAATAATCTGGAGAGATTGATTTTTCTCTGAAAACTAAAGTAATAGGTCTAGGAGACACCATAGCATTAGAATGACCATTACAAGGAGTTGATAGAACATGACTTATCCCTCTAACTACCTTTTATTTTTTGCTGTAATGGTCTAGATTCTTGATGCTAATTCTGCCAGACGGCAGTGGGATATGACCTGCCTTCCCACTGCTTGATATAAATCTCCACTGATACAAATTGAGTTCAGCCGCAGTGAACTCAAATGCTAATGCTGGTAACATAAGGCAACCTGCTGTTTGTTACCAGAAAGTTTTTAACACTGCCATACACCCACACACTCCCTTTCACAGTGTAAATCAAAGTGGCACCACACCATTAAGGGCTGTAGCTAGATTTACATAAGACAACAGTTCACATAAATAAGCCATCCATCAGCATCAACATTTTGTGATGATGCTGCCTCCCCGCCGCAAGGTTAGTGCTTATTTCCCCGAAACAAGAGATGCCAGGGCTCAGGCCTATGAGGGGGAATCGCACCCTGTGACCTGAATACTTATCCTATGAGTTGAGACAACATTACCCAGAGGTCATTTTTCTGATAATTTTTTTGAGATTCGTTTCCCCTCAACTCCCTGCCCCCTCCCCATAAAAAGAATTTTGCCTGCTTTTTGTTTGTGGGGGTCGCCATTTTCCCACTCATTTGTTCATTTATCTGGACGTCTGTTTTGCACACACACACAAAATCATGCTCCAAGTGGTTTGCAACAAAGGAACAGGGATGCATTTCAAACACTATTAAAAAAATTCATAACACTATAACAAAACAATAGCAAATATGATAACATACTTAAAAAAAAACACAATCCAATACAATGGTACCTCAGGTTACAGATGCTTCAGGTTACAGACTCTGCTAACCCAGAAATAGTACCTCAGGTTAAGAACTTTGCTTCAGGGTGAGAACAGAAATCGTGCGACGGCTGTGCAGCAGCAGTGGGAGGCCCATTAGCTAAAGTGGTACCTCAGGTTAAGAACGGTTTCAGGTTTAAGAACGGACCTCCAGAATGAATTACGTTCTTAACCAGAATGAGGTTCTTAACTGTACTATAAATATAACCAACAACATCCAGCGGCAAAAACAAGGGAGCATCACATTTTCATCTTAAGAAACACGACTTCCATGACATTGCTCCTTGCAATGCCTCTGAACAATGCTAAATTCAGGGCAGTGTGGGGATGCTAAATCGTGATTAGGAGGCTAATACAGTTGTTGTCACTGTTACTTGAAGTGATGGTCCAAAAAAACCCCCCACAGAAAACACCCTTTTGGGGGGAGGGGGGAGAAGTTTAGCAATGGTAAATTGGGAGCACCATTCCAATACCATTCCAACCTTACAGCTACCCACTTCAGCCCAAATGTAAGTATGAGCTATTAACGGCTGTGTGGTTGGCCCTGACAGGAATCTGCATAACCTGCAGGATTAATTTCACTAAGAAATCTGTTTCCTAGCCAGGAAGACAGATTTCCATAGAAAATTAATTTCTCCTTGTTTCAGTTTCAGACTCCAAAATGTCAATTAAAAACCCCAGAGGTCTTTGTGCATATGTATTTAGCACATCCAAGCACTCACAAGGCTCTGGATCCAGAATGAAAATACAGGGAAGGATGGAATCTCGCATAACCTCATTAGCTAGGGGAAATTAGGCAAAATACATGAGGCAAAAAAATACAAGGGAAATTGCTCTAGCAGTTGACCTGGAGCATGTTTCAGCTTTTTAAGCAAGCAATTTGCAAACATTGTTTGAAGTATTCTCTTTTTTAAAAAAGAAAAAAAGTCACACATACAGAAATCTGAAACCTCATTTCAGGCTGTATTGCTATAACTTTAAGTACAGCATCTGAGGAACAGAAACAAGTCTACATCCAATTAGAGGCAGAGGTTGTTTATAACCAGCCTGGAGTCAATAAAATCCTAAACATTTTGGAACTTCTAAAGAGAAAGAAAAAATATTTTATTATTTCAACTTAATTCTTATCTATACCAAATTTATAGCTAATGAAGAATGGGTCAACCAGCCAACTAACCACCTTTTTAAAATTTTGGTCCCTTTTTCTAGGTTTTTAACTGTTTCTGTTTTATCTGTAAGCCACCTTGAGTCCCTGTCAGGTGAAAAGGCAAGGAACAACAACAACAAATGTCCTAAAGTCCTTTGGACTAAAAGTCTCTCTACCCAACCCTTGGTAAGGTACCTGGCAGTGTGGGGAGTGACTGTGGTGGCAGGGAAGCCAGCACAGTGAAGGTGGTAGAGCCTAGTGGTGACTATAGGCTACGCACTCACTTGCAGTCTAACCTACTTCCTAAGATTGGTTTGAGGAAGTTGAAGCAGTCATAGGGAAAAACCTTGAACCCTGCCCTGAGCTCCTTCAAGACTGAGCAAGATAGAAACATAGATCAATTAAAATACATCTGTGAAGTTTACAAGTGGGACGTAAAGTTAATCGCATCTCACCGTTGCTTGTAACTCACACCTGGCATTCAGTAAGGGAGTCTTTCAGGCTTTTTAACATGTAGGTGATATATATATAATCACATCTCTGAAGTTTAAGTGTTACGTTCCCATCTCTAAAATAGGTAAATGTTTTCTGGAAAGTTTTCTACATACAGAACTCCACTTCTTGGCACTATAATGCACATTGTGTGTGACCTGACTTTGCTTACGGGGCGGCTGAGTGCATTGCAAAGGGTGCATTGCGGGTGAGACCCCAGAGGCATTTTGCCCCGTCCCACAATGCGAAGGTGGGTGTCTGAGCATGATTGAAAGCAGAGGGCAAGAAGCCACCATTCCTTTTCTATTTTAGCGTCGCTTCCTCTTCATCTTTCTGAATTGCATCATGGTCCTGCTCAGTCCCATTATTTCTCTCTCTGTCTGCGTTTCCCATTCTGCATTCACCCTGGTGGTGTTCTTCACACTGTCACCTTTATGTTAATAACTTCTCTTGCTCTTTCACCTTCATCGCCCTGTTTCTTTTGCATTCCCATTAGGATGTTCTGTCTCCGCCTGAGAATGGCAAAGGCACAGGTCTCATCTTTCCTTTCAATACTCCCACAAGCTGCAGCCACACACATGCCATTTCTCTTGGTCCATGCCTCTCCAGTACAGGTATGTCATCCTGACCCTTTTCTTCCCCCAGCAAACCAGGGCATCTCCAGAATCTCCCCATTTTCCCACCTTTATCCACTGCTAAAACCTTCATTGGTTGCTTAATCACTCCCCAGCCTTCCTTTCCTATTGTTGCTTCTCTGAAGTCATCTGCGGTGGTCTCTCTTTCTCTGAACTACTTCTTCTCTTTCCTCCTTTTCTAATTTTTCACAAACCTATTGCCTTTTTGGATCCCAGTACAGTCAAACCTCGGTTGAAGAAGATTTCAAATAATGTCAGCTTTATTAATGTGGGAAAGTTTTGCCTTGGCTAATAGTGACTTGAGGCCATTTGTCTGCCATAAGGTAAATATTTAGCAGCAAGTTAAGTCAATTCAAAACCAGTAGAGAAGCTTTTTAGTCCCTAGCAAGTTCTCTGCCTTTACCCAGTCTAGTTGCTGGCTCAGAATTCAGTTACTAATTAAGGACAGAAAGTAGTGCACTATTCTTACTAAGGACTGGGGGGAAATCTGCTTTCTTGCTAATTTACCATGAGGTGGTTTTAAAATGCACATTACCAGAAAATTTTCATCATACATTTAAGGAGCTCTTGGCTACAGATCAGACTATGTTTTTATAGAAAGGAAGTATTGCATATTGCAGAGTCTGCTCTACTTTATACAACCAAAACTTGCACACCAAAGTTAGTGAATATGCAAGTGTATTAAATATTAATCTTTTGTTAAGATTGCTTGTTTTCCATTTCTGTACTAAATGTGGCCAATAACTATCCACACTTGTTTCCTTGTAGCTGCTGAGCTGGTGTTCAGGTAACCGGTTACCAAGACAACATATTGGCAAGGGATTATAGCAGACACTTGTATGTGTAAAACTCTGAATAATGCAAACAATGTTAAGTGATACATTTTTCATTATGCTAACATAATGCACCATGTGATGCCATCTACTCCTTGCCTGTTGAACATGGCCTTATTAAGAATCCGGTTTCAAACCTTACCGGTGGGTACAATGATTGCTTTATTAAAACAATAAAAATACTGGTTCATACACTTTTTCAGATGAGTTCCATACACAGTTGGTGAAACATCTGTTCAACTTACTGTAATTCACTTTTAGAAGAAAATAATCATCACCAAAAAAACCCCCACATTTTCTTTTACTAAGGGGGGGGGGGGACAGTGATCACGCAATCTTCTGTGTGGGCTTAGGAAGGGAATACACCCACAATGACATTTACAAATGATTAGTGACATATTTAAGCGGCCTTCTGCAGCCTGGGAAATGTTGGTTTACAAATTTCCAATGCTCCTTCAAAATTATTGGAGTGGCAGCAATGCAGAATGTAAATTGTAAATTGCAAACCATTACTAAAAAGGAAAGCTTAATTTGACCCCATCAAATGAGCTTGAACATCCACTAGAGGTTGAGAGATCAAAGCTTCAGGATAAATAAAAGGGGCACCTTGTAGTGGGAGTAGTCAGAAATAAGTCCTGGTGATGCACACAGCAAGCCGCATGGTAGCAGAAGGTGCTATTGACAACAGTCCCAAGGGCAATGCCAGAGAGGAGTCAGACATTCCAGTGATCAGATGCACATTCGGCTCCAATGCTATGAGAAAGATTCAAAGTCATACCATAAGGCCAGGTGCCCATCTCTGAAGAAGATCCAAGGTTGGAATCTTGGGGTCAGTCCCAAAATCGCAGTCCAGGGGAGCTCCCAAAACAGTGGTCTATCAATGGTGAAAATTGAGCAGGCAGAGTCTCTGCCTTGCTTCTTTTTTTGTTCCTCCCAATCTTATTTGATGCACCTGAGCTTGCTCCAGCTGAGTAGCTGTGTCTCTCCACTTAACAAAGCCTGTGATTGTCACCTGCCCTGAGATTAAACAAGCTGAGTGACCACAAACCTCTTCCCAGACCTAACGAATCCCATGACCTTCACCTCATCAGCTAGTAAGCTGTGCTGTCTTCTCTCACCTGCCTCAGTCTCTTAAAGCATACTTCCCACACCTTAGAGCCCATCATGTTTGCCAAGAAGGGGTGACCTCCAGTTCTGGGGATGTGTCGACTTCCTCTGGCTCCCATGAACTGTTGGTTGCCCCTTCAGTGTCCTCTGAAGTCCACTGAATACCTCCTAAGCCCCCAACTTCCTCTTCCCCATCTTCAGCTTGCCCCAGTCAGCGGCAGAGCAAGCTGATCAGGCGCCTGGGTTGGTGTGTGCCCATTGCCCAGGGGCAGGGCCAGCCACCCACAGGGTGGGGCAGAGCACTCCGTGAGGCCTCCAAGAAGTCTGTCTGCGTCCTCCCACTCAGCTGCCCTACAGCTGAGGGGGAGGCAGTGGGTGGACTGTTTGGGGCAGCGTGGAGCCAGTGGGCGCCCAAGCCACCACGTCATTCCCAGGAGAGACGCATGGCTCGGGCGCACTGCATACCCCACGGTGAGTGCCACCCAGCATTTTGTCACCCCCTCAGTGGTGACACCCGAGGCAGCCTGCCCCCACCCCCTTCCTCCGCCCCTGGTCCCAGTGTGAACCAATCGTGGCCTCACCAGGATCTTCTTCCTCCTCTTCAGTGTCCTGCCAGTTCATGACACCAGTGTAGGCAAACCAAGTCTGAAGTTTAAGTTACCTCCTTATTTGGAACAGCAAAATACCACTATAAGGTAGCACCAGAGGCTGTTGTTTCCCCCTTTTCATTATCCCTTCTTCTGAATGCAGCCCCATGTGATGAAATGCATAGTTGCCTACATTATGCAAAAACAATAGAAAGCTAGCATTTTCCAGGGCATGCTGAAATATCAGTCTGAGCACATGAATGTGCATTGGGGGGGGGATATTTCCCACAGGAGGGTGATGGAAAAGCTCGTAGTAATGTTCCCCATTCAAAAGCTATTATTTATTTATACACTGCTTATCCTCCAAAGACCTCCGAGCAGCTTGCAAGGGATTCCTGGGTTGTCTGACACCCAGGAGACCGCTTGCTGTATCATGTGCCTTCAGAACATTTTCTCAACCCCAAAAACTAAAGCTGCTCAATTGTTAACATGCTTTGGAACCGTAGCATAAATAGGAGAGTATTAGTGTACCTTTACGCTCACTATTTGCATGACATTCTCTGTATATTTGTGCAGATATAAGTCAATGGGACAACCTGCTCATCCTATAGTGTCCACCCTAATTGGCCTTAACTCTTTGGGGTCTCGGGATTTTGTTTCCCTAGTCCCAAATCCCTCTGCATGCCTGAGGAGATACTTTGAAGTGGAGATGACTGAAATGGAGACTTTTCACATGCAAAACATTGTGTCCCCTGGTTGGATCTATACTTTCCTCATGCAACATAGCTGTCAACTTTCGGATTTGAAAATAAGGGATCAGCAGCAGCCTCACCTGTCCCGGGGGACAGTCTACGGTATATCTAACAATCCAGGATAGCAGCGGGAAACGGCGCTGGAATAAGGGAATTTCCAGCAAAAAAAAGGGAAGGTTGACAGCTGTGGCTTGGAATAAGGGTAAAGGTAAAGGTAAAGGGACCCCTGACCATTAAGTCCAGTCGTGTCCGACTCTGGGGTTGCGCGCTCATCTCGCATTATTGGCCGAGGGAGCCGGCGTATAGCTTCCAGGTCATGTGGCCAGCATGACAAAGCCGCTTCTGGCAAACCAGAGCAGCGCATGGAAACGCCGTTTACCTTCCCGCTGTAGCGGTTCCTATTTATCTACTTGCATTTTGATGTGCTTTCGAACTGCTAGGTTGGCAGGAGCTGGGACCAAGCAACGGGAGCTCACCCCGTCGCAGGGATTCGAACCGCCGACCTTCTGATCAGCAAGCCCTAGGCTCAGTGGTTTAACCACAGCGCCACCTGGGTCCCGCAAAAAAGGGAGGGTTGCCAGCTATGTCATGCAATCCCTGAAATCTGCATGTCATACATACATACATACATACATACATACATACATACATACATACATACTGTGTTCTTAAGGCACTGCAGAATCTGTAAACAATGGAGTTGATGTCCTGCTTGTGGGAACAGAGGGAGAAAACATTACTGGAACTAAAATGGGCCACAACTTGATTAATAAGCATGGCATGAAAAACAGAAAGACTTTAACCTAAGGTCAGTGCATACCTCCCAACATTTTGGGAGAATAAATCAAGGCACCCCCCTTCCCTGCTCGCTACTGCCTCCCCCCCCCTACCTTTATCTGCAGCTTCCTCCTCCCCCTCCACAGCCTTGGTAAACACCATGCCGGCCTAGGGGGGAGCCTCAACAAAGGGGAAGCCTCTGCCTCCTCCTCCACTGGGACCCCACAGAAAGGAGGAAGAAGAGTGGTGACATGCAGGGGAAATGTAAGATTTCATTCTGTTTTTTTTTATCCTGTGCTCTGATGTGAGACAACTGACAGTCTGCGGTTTGGAATCAGCTGTCTGGCACAACAGTAGGTTTCTAAAAGTCTAGCCTGGCTTACTCTTTGCTGAGTTACCTATGCTGAGATTTTTGTTGCTTGGTTTTACATACCAATATTTGAGAGGGCAGGGGGAGTGGGAAGAGGAGAAGACCAGTTCTCCTCAACATTCATGCTCAGGAAATATTCTATAAATTATATTGGAGGAGGAAAGTGTTGCTGTTCTTGCCCTTATCTGAAGAGTGGGCATTTTCCAAGTTTGGATGGTTTGTTTTCCCCAGTCCCCTCCCTACAAAGTTCTATTTTGCATAAACAACCATCATCATTGCACTCTTTGATTCAGTGTAGAGATAATTTGATGAGAGGCTTATACAGATAACCTTTAGAATTTTCCTCTGTGGCACAAGTATCTATTTTTATAGAAACATAAATAGGAAAACAGAACTTTTACTATGCAGAGATCTTCAGTGATACTCTTTTTAATTAGATCTTTGTTTCGCCTCCTAATTAAGCAAGTTTTATCTTACTTCCACTGTCCTGCCACTCTTCATCAACCTCTCACTTCCAGCAAAATCATTTCTGGCTCTTGAATTTGCTGTTTTCTATGTACAAAGGCACCCTCTCAAGATTGTTCAAGCAAAAAGAAGCAGCAAGATGCCTGTATTTCTCTCTTGAGCATAATTGCCAGCAGAACAGTTTAAAGTTGCTTTATATTTAACATAAATGTGACGAACTCTTCTTTTCTGTTGTTTGCAATTACAAAACTGACTTCCACAGTAAACTTAAAGGTTTACAGTCAGCGGCAGAGCAAGCTGATCAGGCGCCTGGGTTGGTGTGTGCCCATTGCCCAGGGGCAGGGCCAGCCACCCACAGGGTGGGGCAGAGCACTCCGTGAGGCCTCCAAGAAGTCTGCCTGCATCCTCTTGAATTTGCTGTTTTCTATGTACAAAGGCACCCTCTCAAGATTGTTCAAGCAAAAAGAAGCAGCAAGATGCCTGTATTTCTCTCTTGAGCATAATTGCCAGCAGAACAGTTTAAAGTTGCTTTATATTTAACATAAATGTGACGAACTCTTCTTTTCTGTTGTTTGCAATTACAAAACTGACTTCCACAGTAAACTTAAAGGTTTACAGTCAGCGGCAGAGCAAGCTGATCAGGCGCCTGGGTTGGTGTGTGCCCATTGCCCAGGGGCAGGGCCAGCCACCCACAGGGTGGGGCAGAGCACTCCGTGAGGCCTCCAAGAAGTCTGCCTGCATCCTCTTGAATTTGCTGTTTTCTATGTACAAAGGCACCCTCTCAAGATTGTTCAAGCAAAAAGAAGCAGCAAGATGCCTGTATTTCTCTCTTGAGCATAATTGCCAGCAGAACAGTTTAAAGTTGCTTTATATTTAACATAAATGTGACGAACTCTTCTTTTCTGTTGTTTGCAATTACAAAACTGACTTCCACAGTAAACTTAAAGGTTTCCAAACAGAGCCACCAGGAGATTGGTATAGGAGTATATCTGCACAAGACCAGGGCCAATGAAAGGAGGGTGCAGACTCCAAGGTTTCATGACAATAAAAAAAAGGAAGATGGTACCATGTACAGAATGAAAGTTATGAAGAAAGCTACGAAATTATGAAGCATGAGCCCATTCCGGCTCTTTTGTGTTTTTAGCAAGTGTTCCCAGCTTCAGCTCTGATTGTTGAGTGCTATAAAGACAAACAGAGGCCTAAAAGAGGCTTCAAAATTATCCAGGAAGTTCCTTCTTTAGACACTGGCGCCATAGCACCGATATGCCATGTCCACATCCAAATCTCCCCATACATGGCTGCCAAAGCAAAATACATCAAGAGATAGGATTACTGTAACATGTTGTATATTAAATATCTGACTGTAGGCACCATATAGTGGCTGTGTTCAGACAATGGTTTTAGCATACGAGAACAAACCTGGTCTGACTCTGGCCTTCTGCATTCCCCATGGAGAAGCCACTCACTATTTCTTAGCCTAACCTTCCTCACCTTGTGAATTCTCTGGAGAAAAAAGTGGGAGATAAGTGTAATAAATAAAGGGACAAAGGAAAGTTAAAGCAGCTGCTATGGCTGTAGAGATCAATATGGGAGAAACATATTTTATTGCAGGTGGGGCAGATGATGGCATTCAGCCTTGCTGCCACAGGTGCACCATGGCGTTTCTTCTCTCTGCTCTCCTCCCAGCGGTCATTCCTCCTCTGGTCACTACTGTGGATACACAACTTGACTGTCTTGTCTCCAAAATGTAACATTCTGCAAACTGTGACAGTAGAATTATAAGCAGAACACAAGGTATGATAATAGAAATGCTTCATTATTCATTTGATTCCAAAGGTAAAAGCAATTTCACACAAATCTTCTGCAGTTCTTACAATCTTAGCAATACAAAGCTGCACATATTAAATATAACCTATTGCATATAAAATTGAAGAGACAGCTGAGTTTTTAATACTTTCAATAGTTTTAGTGTCTTCAGAAGTATAAGTAGAGAATGCTTCTGTACAATACTGACTTTTATTTAATAATTAGTTTTAATACACATATACAAAGTATTCTGCACTGGTTTATGCTGAGGTGTGCAATCATGATGTATTTATGAAGTTTCTTGAGAGAAATTCCTCCCTCTTTCCCTCCCACCCTATTCGATTCATTTTCTACAATAAAGTCCTTGCAAAGTTTTCAAAAATTCTGGATGTTTCTCTGTTCTCTGAAAGTCCCAGAATAACAACCTGAATACGGGGGTTATTTATTTTAATTCTTGGGAGCTTTCTGGCCATGTATATTCATATCTGCACATGCAGCTTCCATCTCTTTTAAACAACCCATCTGCTATTCAGACAGAAAGGTGCCAGATGACGAGGAAAGCACTGGGGTGAATTACAAATTCCCTGTTTTTGCTGTAATATTCAAAACGTGAACTTCAAAGCTCACCTGTAGCAAGATCTGAACATGCCAGGGGCTCCCCTGCCCCATTGCAGCACATCACCTCTGGGGGTATTCTCTCCACCCAC
This sequence comes from Zootoca vivipara, assembly GCF_965207765.1. Taxonomy (NCBI): domain Eukaryota; kingdom Metazoa; phylum Chordata; class Lepidosauria; order Squamata; family Lacertidae; genus Zootoca; species Zootoca vivipara. The sequence continues at coordinate 37,497,981 of NC_142592.1, read as the reverse complement.
TTGAGATTCTTGTACATGAGGGGGGCAGGGATGTGCACCCCCAGGCATTATTACTGGTACCTCTCCCCTAACCCCAAATGACATGCTTAGTCTAGAATACAACATACCTGCTCTGTTCACTGACAGCATGTTGAATGTTTGCTCTCCATGGCAAGAGACAGAACGTTCTCTGTGGTGGCATTATGGCATTATGAAAGATGGTTCCACACTCAGGGAGCACTCAAGCAGACAGCAGAGCAGCGTGGTGTTCATGTCGCCTTTAACAGAGAACGAGGGCAGAGAAGGAGCTGAACTCAAACTGGTGTAAGGATTGACTAGATCGTTAGACATCTGGGGATGGGAATGGACATTTCTGAAATTAAACTGCTCTAAACCAGTTGCTATAAATATATTTGGGGGTGGGGTTGTGAGCTGAGATGAATAGCTTTCACTATCAAGGGACATTTTTTGAAGAAATATGAAGCCCAGTAATAAAGAACTGTTGAAGAAGAAATGCAGGATAAAAATATGGGGGAAAGAAAGAAATAAAAACCTTGAACATATTGACTTGCTTGTTGAAAGGAGAGGGAGAGGCAGTATGCCCTCTTCCACTAAACTAGGAAGACCCAACTGGTAAGGTCCAACTGGCACTTGGTCGTCCCCTCTTCATATAATTGCATCAGTCACCAGTTGCCCTAATTCTGTGCAAAGATCCTGCCCTTTCCATTTCCCTCCCCAATTGGCCTCATAAACTGGCACCTCTGGCCCTAACTGTTTAGGGTTGCCAGACTCAATAGAGGACAGGACTTCTGTGCCTTTAATTGCCCTGCTCTCTTTTGAGTCTGGAAACCTTAAAGAGAAACCAGCAGACCCTTTGCTTGGAAATTAAACAATATAATTTATAGAATATTTCCTGAGCATGAATGTTGAGGAGAACTGGTCTTCTCCTCTTCCCACTCCCCCTGCCCTCTCAAATATTGGTATGTAAAACCAAGCAACAAAAATCTCAGCATAGGTAACTCAGCAAAGAGTAAGCCAGGCTAGACTTTTAGAAACCTACTGTTGTGCCAGACAGCTGATTCCAAACCGCAGACTGTCAGTTGTCTCACATCAGAGCACAGGATAAAAAAAAACAGAATGAAATCTTACATTTCCCCTGCATGTCACCACTCTTCTTCCTCCTTTCTGTGGGGTCCCAGTGGAGGAGGAGGCAGAGGCTTCCCCTTTGTTGAGGCTCCCCCCTAGGCCGGCATGGTGTTTACCAAGGTTTACACAGAAGTCCTGTCCTCTATTGAGTCTGGCAACCCTATAACTGTTCCCCTACCGAAAATTTCATCCCACGCCACTGCATAGAAGGTACTTGTGGGCATACTGACACCAGCATGGATATATCCATAATGAAGAAATTCTATTTAAAATGAGTATTTTCTTGAATTTATCAACAGTTAAGCGATCTACATAATTGATTGGAAATGCTCCCTTTCCTTCCAAACACTGTAACTCCCTATCTTATTCTCACTTCACCTCCAGATTTATTATCTGCAATTTTAACATGCTGTTTACCTTCGTTTCCTGATGCTAAATAAATATGTTAATTAAAAAATTCAACTCCCTGGTGCACACCCTGGAAACACTACAATTTATAATTAACTTATTTATTTCCAAATTTGTAAATCGAACACTCATACCAGTCTCTGTGAATTTAGATCAACAGATTTTCAACACTGCCAAAGACTGTTTACATTCTTTCATTAGTTTTAAATCCATGTAGTAATCTTCATATCCAAGCCCATTTGAGTTACCTTTTTCCATGAAGACTGCACTTGGTAGGTTATCAAAATAACGTAATGAACTCCAGACATCTATATCAGACAAAATACCTGCGGAGGCTTAATCTTTTAAAAATTAAGCTGCTTCATCAGTTATGCAAATCTCTTACATTTTGCATCAGCAAATCAATGGGCCATAACAAGTCAGTGGACTCTAATAAAATGGTAGGTAATTAGAGACATTCACAGAAATGCAGCACAGATGTTTATCTAAAGTATTTGAGGCTCTTCAACTTTTTTGATGCTTATATTTTTACAACCTTATACAGTATTTGAAGAGTCAAATACCATAATTTTCAGCCACTCGGTTTATAGCATTGTAGAGTGCCTTCTTTTACAGTCAGCTAAAAATATTATATTGTTTAAAATGTTATTCCAAAAGTTCACTCAGAGTTAGTGATGAACTCTTGTATTCTGATGGAGTTCAACAGTGTTCTCCATTTCCCCACGCAAAGTATCTTTACACATATGGGTATTTGGCTTCATTGGTTTTAAAATAATTTCTATAGAATGTCTCCCTAAACTCTTCCCTGCGTGCTAGACTGTGCAGCTATTAACTTAGAATCATAGAATCATAGAGTTGGAAGAAACCTCAAGGGCCATCCAGTCCAACCCCCTGCCAAGCAGGAAACACCATCAAAGCATTCTTGACATATTCCTGTCAAGCCTCTGCTTAAAGACCTCCAAAGAAGAAGACTCCACCACACTCCTTGGTAGCACATTTCACTGTTGAACAGCTCTTACTGTCAGGAAGTTCTTCCTAATGTTTAGGTGGAATCTTCTTTCTTGTAGTTTGAATCCATTGCTCCGTGTCCGCTTCTCTGGAGCAGCAGAAAACAACTTTTCTCCCTCCTCTATATGACATCCTTTTATATATTTGAACATGGCTATCATATGACCCCTTAACCTTCTCTTCTCCAGGCTAAACATACCCAGCTCCCTAAGCCGTTCCTCATAAGGCATTGTTTCCAGGCCTTTGACCATTTTAGTTGCCCTCTTCTGGACACGTTCCAGCTTGTCAGTATCCTTCTTGAACTGTGGTGCCCAGAACTGGACACAGTACTGCAGGTGAGGTCTGACCAGAGCAGAATACAGTGGTACTATTACTTCCCTTGATCTAGATTCTACAGGCATCCCCAAACTTCGGCCCTCCAGATGTTTTGGACTACAATTCCCATCATCCCTGACAACTGGTCTTGTTAGCTAGGGATTTGTAGGCCAAAACATCTGGAGGGCCGCAGTTTGGGGGTGCCTGATTTAGATGCTATACTCCTATTGATGCAGCCCAGAATTGCATTGGCTTTTTTAGATGCTGCATCACACTGTTGACTCATGTCAAGTTTGTGGTCTCCCAAGACTCCTAGATCCTTTTCACATGTACTGCTCTCAATCCAGGTGTCTCCCATCCTGTATTTGTGCCTTTCATATTTTTTTTTTGCCCAAAAAACTTGGGCAAACTTTACATTTCTCCTTGTTAAAAACATCTCCTTGTTTGGCCCAGTTGTCTAATCTGTTAAGGTCATTTTGAAGTGTGATCCTGTCCTCTGGGGTATTAGCCACCCCTCCCGATTTGGTGTCATCTGCAAACTTGCTCAGGATGCCTTCAAGCCTATCATCAAGTCATTGATAAAAATGTTGAATAAGACTGGGCCCAAGACAGAACCCTGTGGTACCCCACTAGTCACTACTCTCCAGGATGAGGAGGAGCCATTGATGAGCACCCTTTGGGTTCGGTCAGCCAGTTACAAATCCACTGAATGGTAGCATTGTCTAGCCCACATTTTACCAGCTTCTTTACAAGAATATCATGGGGCACCTCGTCAAAGGCCTTGCTGAAATCAAGATAGGCTTACCCCCTTGTGTTCTAATGATACTTTACAAGGGTCCTTTGGGAAAGCAAATCCAGAGCGTCTCACTGCCTTAATAAGACCTGGGCTTAAGGAAAGAGGTCCTTGTCAGTAACTTAGAAATCCTTCAAATAATCAGACAACCTAGTGGTTTTGACCAGAGTTTTAACCTGACTGGGTTTGGGGGGAAACTTTGTAAAAAGGGGGGTTTGGCTGCCTGTAGATAATGTTCCTTCCTGTTTGCTCACTGGGTGCAATCCTTCAGCTTCACCAAGTCCAGCTGAGGTGTTATTGGATGTGTATCTATCCTACTCCACTCCAAGGGAGGAAAGGAAGGAAGGAAGGAAGGAAGGAAGGAAGGAAGGAAGGAAGGAAGGAAGGAAGGAAGGAAGGAAGGAAGGAAGGAAGGAAGGAAGGTCTCCCACCTTCCACATCAAGTCAGCAGGACTTAGGAAATAGTGGTAGCTCCACTCAGGGCTTTTTTTTCAGCTGGAATTTGCCGGAATTCAGTTCCGGAACCTCTCAGGTGGGCACCATTGCTATTATAAGAGAACAAGGGAGGCGTTCATGATGAGTTCTGGCACCTCTTTTTCTAGAAAAACAGCACTGGCTCTACCACAGAATCTCCTACACACACACACACACAAAATGATCGTTTTGCCAAAGTTTCAGAAAATTACTTCAGTCACAGCTGTTGACTATTGTGCTTCACAAAACAATGGAAATCCCTAAACTCTCAAATTTTTAAAATACTGAATCAAAATCAGTAACAGGAAACCACTTAGTAAGCCAACAGCAGAACCTGAAAAATCATTAGGTATAATTAAGGCAGGCTTCATGGGTTTCCAGCTTAGTGACCTTCATGAAATTCCCTGATATGACAGGCCATTCTTATTCCTCTTTCGTAGCATATATTATAGGTGGATGAGGCTTAGTTGTCTACGCAACACATCACATCCTCTGGCCTTTGATTAATTTACCACAAGCATTTGAAACGCAGGCATTTTCTTGCAACAGCTTTATGAAATAAAGCTTAACAGCGACAAAAATAAGTAATTTTTCGCCTGCTATGTCATCTGTTATAATTAATATTCATTGTAGTAGATTCCTCTGTTGGATAAACATTGTAACATATCACAAAATTTGCAGTTCATCTGTTTTCATAGTCAAATAAGAACAGGAACAGCAAGTGCCTTTACACAGAAGAAGCATTTTGCTGACATACAAACAAGAAATATTCATGGAAAGCTGACTTTTTCCGCACAGTTATTCTGATGAATCTGTGTATATGATGGATCCATTTCCTGCTCCTAGACACTTTCCCAGATGTATCCTACATGCTAACCCATCTGTGGTTTTATCCTGGATTAATCAGATATTTTACTCTCTCCTAGTTGTTTTGGCCTTCTCAACATAAAGCTGCAGCAAGTATTTTTTTCAAAGTTGTCTGGAACATATAGATATGTGGTTGCCAAACTTTTGAGGCCGAGGGGTACATTTGGAATTTTGAGAAACTGTCATGTCATTGACACAAGTCACAAAAGGGACCATGTCTTGGCACAAAATGGCTTCCCACAAAATTGGGAATACTGTTATTCTTTATAACAAAGCATGAATTGATTGGTTGACCTAATTGGTCAACATCATTCAAATCCGCATTCAGTCATGAAGTTCACTGAGAGATTTACTGGTAAGATCAATCACTGTCTCTCAGCCTAACCTACTTCACAGAATTGTTGTGAGGATATAATGGAGATGGGGAGAACAATGTATGCCTCCTTGAGCTGTGTGGAGATTATCATTATTATAATAAAAATAAAAAAATACAACCTTTTGAGCAAGAAAAAACAACAAAACAAGCCTCAAGGAAAGAGGAAATACAGCCCATTTGCTACTGCCTCTCACACTGTAAATCAAAATGAAAGATGGCAGCCATTTTTCTGCTAGTCATCAAAATGGCCTCCAGAGCTAGGAAAGTGGGGAGCAGTAGACCCATCACTGCTTCTCCTCACCCTCCTAAAAATGCCTTCTGTTGCTAAAAGAAGCAGGAAGACACAAGTACGAAACCATCCCTGACATTGGTCACATTCAGCAACAAGTGTAGACACAACTCTAACTCACTGAGTAATTGAGTATGGTAATTTACTGTCCCGTCCCCTTTAATTGGAGAGGGGCATACGTTTGCAGCCACTATGCTTATCCTTTTCCACCATACTCCCAAATCAAATCAAATCAAACTTTATTTGCATAGCCGATGGGCCATAGCAATTCTCCAAATTCTACCTTTCTGTTTTCCCTTTTACCGCATCGTAGTTATGATGGCCGAGCTCAGGCACCCCCAAACTGCGGCCCTCCAGATGTTTTGGCCTACAACTCCCATGATCCCTAGCTAAGAGGACCAGTGGTCAGGGATGATGGGGATTGTAGTCCAAAACATCTGTAGGGCCGAAGTTTGGGGGTGCCTGGCCTAGCTCTTATATCAGCTTGAATTATGTCACTATAACATAGGGCAAAGCACAGATATGATCACACTATATGATCTGGGGATCATATAGGAAAAGGAAATTCCTATATGATCTGGGGATCATATAGGAAAAGGAAATTTGAAGACTCTGCATAATAGTTTGGACAACTGTCCTAAATTCTTTTCTCCCACATTAGCTGGGCAGCAACAGTCCAGATGAAAATCCTAAGGGAGCACAGAAAACATTTTTGGCATTTCCCAAAGACCGGGTGTTCACATGAGGTCAAATTTCAATTGTTTTTACAAAATTCAGCCACAAGAAATTGTGAACTAGAAAACCAGTGAGGTTGTAGGTGTGTCTCTTTGATGGTACATTCTAGTGCACTGTACTTGGAAACAGGTTCCATTAAGCTCAATGGGACTTATTCCCAGGTGTAGAAATGCGGCCTTAACTATGTTTATGGTGAATTTATTGTATATTTCTTGGTCATGGTTTTTGTTAGTAACATGCTTATTATTTTTATTTTTGTAGTAAGGTGGGGTTTAAAGACCAGACATTGTTAACGTTACACTAGTCGAGGGGAATCACTGACGCCACTTCCTTATTCACTTGGCCTAACTGGGATTGAGAAGTACTGTAAATAAATAAAAAACTACATCACAGAGCTGTGGAGTCTGAGGACCACCATTTCTCAGCGGTCCCTGCAGCACCCACCTGTGACCTATAGAGGAGGGTTGGTTTCCTCACAAGAAGAAAAGGCAGGGGCCTGAGAAAGGACTAGAACCTGGGACCAGGCATGTAATTGGTGGTGAAGCACCCGGGGGGCTCTCAAAGGGGGAGTGGAAGATCCTTACTAGTAATTCAGAAACAAGTAAATAATGTAACTTTCTGTTAATTTACATTTACTTGTGTGATACAAAGTGAATAGGGGTTTTCAGATCAGAGTTTTGTTGATTGTTGATCATAATTGCTAAAAAGAAAATACAAAGTGCGAGCGAAATATGCATGGTAAATGGTTATTGCCATCAAAGAAACATTTCACCTCCCAAATCCTAGCACTGTCTTTTTCATATAACCACAGTTTGTGCACAAAGACAAAATAAATATTTCAATCAATATTGAGAGCATTGCTGTTTTTTTAAAAAATATTTGTGTGTTAAAGCCTGTGCAAGAACTGTCACCACCTACAGATCTATGCTGGATAGCCTGTTCTTCGCAGCCAGTTGGCATACTCTTCAGGGGTAACTGATGCATTAAATTGTAAAAATGACGCTTTTCTGTTGTTTTGGACAAACTATGAAAACAAGGAATTTCAGGGGCCAAATTATCCTTGGCAAAGCTTCAGTTCTCATACTCCAATCCAGGTGAGGCCCCTAAAATGTATTTTCATTTTATTGAGGGGGAAAGGTTGAGGGAAAACATTAGGGGAAAAACATCTCCCTGTATGTTCTGCTCGACAAAATTATATTGAATGTGATTGAATTGTACTAGCACAAAAGCAGAGCTCAGTTTTAAAAATCAAGTCAGCCAGTGTGTCTTGGCATTCTTAAAATGTGAGGAATGTCTAAAATAGTACCAGGATATCTCTCTCTCTCTCTCTCTCTCTCTCTCACACACACACACACACACACACACACACACACACACACCACTCACACCCTACTTTAAGTTACCCTGAGGATCAAACTAGACAGTAATGTGTCTTTGTATATAATGTGCAAAGCATTTTTAAAATGCAAATTGCATGAGAGAGGGGGGACAGATAATTTCTAGAATCAGAAAAGCCACGAAGATAACATTTAAGCTTTTCCTCCTGTGTTGTGGTAACTGAGGAAAAACGCTCTTCTGAACCTGCTGCAAGCAATGGATTTTCTCTCAATGCAACTACCTTCAGAGAAGGGATTTTCTGCAAGAAAAAGAGGAAGAGAGAGTTGACTTCCCTCTTAATGCTTGCTCTGATCCCATTAATTATCAGTCCGCTCCCCCTTCCCAAAGCATTTTGCATTGTTTAAAACTTGCATGTTAAATGCAAAGAAACATTTAATGTCACATCTAGTTGGACCCTGAGGTCATTGTAGAAAGGGCAGGAACAAATGAAAAATTAAGTCTATACAACAATTTTCTATTATTATTAAATAATTGTTTTGAAACAACCAAATATATAAGCTTCTTGATTAACTGCATATCTTTGAGATGTGCTGCTCTTATGGCACACTCCTGAGAGATGTTGACCATTAACGGCCAGCGACAATATTCAGCTAGGGCCACCCTTCCCAAATGTGGTGCCCTCCAGTTGTTTTGAACTGAAACTCCCACCATCTTTGACCACTGACTCTCCTGCTTGGAGCTGATGGACGCTGGAGGCCAACAACATCCAGAGGCCGCCATGTTGGGGAAGGCTGATCTAGGAAGTGCAGCAGCCAAGCAATTGGTCTATTTCATGACACACCTGGAAATTACTGGGTGAGGTCTTGCTTGGACTTATTCTGCAGGGTCTTCCATTTGAATATGGGAACTTAAGCTTCTAGAATAGAGAAATCAAAGGAACTGGATTTGTTACTAAACACTTCACTCCCGTTTAATTATAGAACAGAACTGGGTTGTTGTTTTTAAAATTAAAAATAAACAAAGAAATACTTGTTAATGAGTGGCATTAAAATGCTGTTAATAAATAAGGATAATGAAACCCTTCAAAACTATCTAGCACACACTCATTTTAGATGATCCAAAAATGTCTGGAATGCCTATTTTTAGAGACCACGAGTGTTTCCTGCCTGATCTTTGACCCTGAACTATGCAGTAGGATTATCAAGCCACTGCTACCAGTTACTGAACTCTGCCTCCCAAAATGCAAATGGGATGAAAGCAAGGCTGATTGTCAGCTATTTCTCTCATAGCATGGCCAGAGGCATAAAGATCAAAAGGAAAGAAGAAAAAGGAGCAGGGTCACAAGCTGTTGCATCAGCCAGTGACCTCCCCTTCAAACAGCATATACTGAAGATCACTAAAGTGGATTATTTCACTCTCAACACCCTTAACGACACTGAACAATGAAACCACTGGCAAAAGGTTTAAAAGATTTTAACTTGAACCAGACAGTTAAATCTAAGATACATGTGATCATGTTTACATTCCATGGTAGAGTGTTTCAGTGTCCATCCCCACAGAGCAGCATTTCACAGCCATTTGTGATCACTCCATTTGTCTGTTTGCGTATTTGCTCATTTCAAATTTTCTCTTCATTTTTTCACACATAAAAGCCCCATATTTAATTCTGCTCCCTTATCACCTCCCTCCCTCAATCTGCCCCCTCCTCACGCAATATTCCTCCTGCCACAAGTAACTGAAGGAGGAAAATAAGATAGGCTTTCAGAATAGTTCAAATCCATGTGTTATATCCCACACCTTGGTTTTTTTGTTTTTGTTTAGGTATGATACAGTACTCTCAAACTCACAAGCTAGAGCAGCAATGGTCAAACTTTGTGGGGTACATGTGACACAAAGAGGAAGTACAAAATATGAGACACTACTACTCTACCGTGTGCCTCAGAACTACAGACAGCTCCAAAAGTGTGGGAATTGTTTTTTCTATTTAGTCTACTGATCTAGAGAGCAGGTGGCAGCACAATATGGGAGACTCTAAGAAGGAGAACTGGAATGGCTGTAGCATAGCTAGGTAGCGGCAGACCTTGGGGGTCTCTAATTCCAGTGGCACCCTCTGCGACACCAACATTTGGTGCTCCCCCTGCCTCTCGCCTTCTATTCTACACCATAGTTGTGAAACCCCCATGGCTTGTGGTCCCCTAACTCTGCCTCTGAGCCGGGTCCAGAGAAGTGCCACAGTCTCCAGTTGTCACCTGCTGCTGCTGAGGGCCTTTGAAAACCAGAAGATACTTCCCCGTAATAATGCACACATTTGCAAAGCAGAAAAATCACTCCCACCAGCAAATCTCTAACCCAATCTTCCCCTACACACACAATATTATTTTATGTTAATAGTAGTAGCAAATTTATTACCTGCTCTTCACCAGCAAGTCCTAGGCCATGCTACAACATTTAATTGGGCCTGGAAATGAGCCATTAGCCAATGCAGCTGGTTTAGAACAGGCGTTATAGGAATTATAAGGCAACGGGCTAATGTGCATTTTGGACCTGTTGGAGTTTCTAAATCATTTTCAAGGGAAGCCCTCATGGAGAGCTCTTTGCAATACAGTAATCCAATCTGGAAGTTACCAGCACATGAAGTGCCATGACAAAGGCATATTTGTCTAAGAGAAGCTGTTGCTGGAGAATCAGCCATAGCTAGAAATAGGCACTTAGAGACAGGCACAGAGAGAGAGAGAGAGAGAGAGAGAGAGAGAGAGAGAGAGAGAGAGAGAGAGACAGACAGACAGACAGACAGACAGACAGACAGACAGACAGACAGACAGACAGACAGAGACAGAGAGAGAGAGAGACAGAGAGAGAGAGAGAGAGAGACAGAGACAGAGAGAGAGAGAGACAGACAGAGAGAGAGAGAGGGACTGGATTTAACAATGTAAGATTGAGATAGAAAAGAAATTCTAATCAGTAATTGATCTGAAATGATAGGCCATGTAATATTGTTTTACATAACATAAACATCCCGAGAGTGAAATATAACGATGTACCCAAGAAGCAACTTTTCACTTTCTTCCCACTCAGAGACTCGAGTTTACATTTTGGTTTATAGTGCACCCATTAAACATTTTCCTGAGGATAGAAATTTTTTTATTTAAAAAAAACCTATAAATGGTAGCACCTTTAATTAAAATCTGCTGCATAGATTTAAACTCAAAGGATCCCTTCATGTTTGCCCACCAAAACTTGCAGATTTATTTATCATCTGCAGGCTTGTGTCTTCTCTTACGGCTCATTCATTTAAATGATTTGGGTTTATGAACGGTTAGCTTCCGTTAAGGCAGATATAGCGGCAGTTATTCATGGGGAGGGCCAGTTCAGGCAGAACATTCACTTTTGTTCCCCCAGATCCAATAAAGAGCTCCAGCAATCCCAGTGCAATATGTTGCCTACAGATATTAGAAAAGGAGAAAGAAGTATTTTTGTTTTGGTCAGAAAGCAAGTTTATGAAGATAAGCAAATCAGTTTCAAAATTAATATCATTCTACTGTGATAGGCTAAGATATTAAGACTGATGTGTGAAAAATCTACATTCATCATTGGCCCAGCTGAAATTGCGGTATTGTTTTTCGCTTGGGGAATGGGATTGAACACTGAACATAAATGCACCCAGCAGCATGCAAGTGATGTTGTATGAGAGCTGAATGATGGTTGATCCATGATTCACACAACCTGCATGATACATCTTTTGTTTGGGGGGGGGGGTCAAGGAAGAATTGCTTAATTTTCTAATATTGCACAAGGAAACATAATCAGGATGCTAGTTCTCAAGGCCTGGGTTCGCAGCCTCCAGCACATAAAGCATTACTACAAAGAGCCGCAGGATAGAAACTGGAACTTAAAAAGACTTTTGTTTCACTGGGGTTTTCTAAAAGGCGTTATGCCATAATCCTTGACACAAACCCAGAGTATACAGAGCTTAGACCTATTGCCCTCCTATCTTCACCCTTGCCACATGGAGTTTTCATTTGTGATGGATCGAGCTTTCTTCTTCTTCTTTTAGATAAGTGCGGACCTATACTTCCATTACTCCCAGGATTATTGTGATGTCCTTGATGACAACTTGGAAGCTAGCTAGTCAAAATGTGTGTGTGTGTGTGTGTGTGTGTGTGTGTGTGTGTGTGTGTGTGTGTCAACCCGTTCTGTTAACCTAACTGCCAGTATGCTTCCAGGGCCAATTCAATGTGCTGATCGTAACCTCTAAGGCAGCAATGGGCAAATCTTAGTCCCTCCTGCTGGACTCACATTCCCTTTAGTCTCAGCAAGTATGGCCAATCATTGAGGATTGTGGGAGTTGTAGTGCAGCAACACCTGGAGGCTCTCAGGTTAGCTTCTTTTGATGGCCTTTTGTGGCCTTGGACTCTCCTACCTTAAGGAGCACCTTTTCCGAAGCAGCCCACTCACCATTTGAAGTCAGGTATCTGCCCATTCTGTCCATGTCACAGATCCAGACAGGAGCAGCAAAATAACAGGGCCAGGCTATTTTGGTGCTTGCTACTGGAGGGTTTAGGAAAGATTGCCTTTTGATACTGTTCTGAAAAGACTGTAAGGTTGTTGTTATTATTATTATTATTATTCAGTAGAGCTTTCAAGGAGTGTTGAATTCTTTTGGTGATCTTGCTTTTATTTGATTTTACTGTTCTTAGAAGTCACTTCAGAAAAGGATCAATGTTATGTGCTTTTAAAACAAAGTGCAAAAAAGTAAAGCCAGGGCAAGCAAAGCCTACTTTTGTTTTCCTTCAGATCCAGCTCAGGTACAGCTAGGATTTAGAGTGCATGAACACTGGGTGGTACTCAACTAAATAAATGTGTGAACAGAACAACTTCCACTTGCACAGTGGGGCTTCCCCTGCTCTCGTCCCTCAACACAAGCTGTCTGTCATCCCCAAATCTGCTCCTGAACAATTTTAGGGGGCACAAAGTGGGAAGGCGGAAGTCTTATTGAGCAGGCACAAGTCATTCCACTCCTGCAAAGCGCTACTTAACACAAAGTTGAATGCAACCCACTATATTGGGAAGGGTTTACAATATTTGCCCCCCACTCCCCCCCCAAAAAAATAATGCTTAAATCCTTATGGTTTAAAATACATATTGTTCATAAGAAAGTCTTGTTTCATTATTGAAAAGAGCTATAGAAAGGATGGTAGAAAATCACGTGAATGTTGAATGGAATGGCCAAGAAAGAATGATTAAAATTCAAATAACTATCTGTGTTTTAGAGTTTTTGTCGTTCCCACAGGCACTTTTATCACCACTGTGTAAAAATTGGGATGAATATATGTATTTAGACATATTTAGAAAGCTGTTTAAAAATAATAACATTTTTCCACCTTGGAGCTCAAGGTATGGCCGTGCAAAACTGGCAACCAACAATATAGTCCAAAGGCGCATGAGGCCGCCATCTTGCTCAACGTAATCAGGTCTGGGTCTGGTCACAGCTTAGAAGGGTGACCATCCTGGGTCCCATGACAGAAGGAATGCAGGATAGAAGTGCCAGAAAATAAATGAGAACAAAATACAGAAGGAACTGAGAATAGCAGAAAATGTAAAATTTCTCATATGTGCAGCAACGGTGCTCACAAACACATATCAATAATTTCTTCCCACGACCAAGAAGTGCTCATTAATGCCTCTTATTAACTGATGTAAGGTGAAACTTAAAACACAGGCTAGCTCTGCCCTCTTCTGGAGGCATTTTGTGAGCAACAAAATTTCACAAAAATAAGAGCTACACCGATTTTGGAAAGAACTAGACATCATACTAGAATATTTTTAAAAACAACACTCAAGGTATGGCCTTTATAAAAATTGTATATCAGGATAAAGTTATTCAAAGATACGGTGAGTGGCAAAGCATAAAATGTTTCCATTCAATAAACTTGTATATATAAAGGCAACATCTTCAAGAGCTAATACCGGTATTCTAATGGTCTATAGGTTGAAGGTATTTCACTACACACCTGCAAGGCTGAAATCCTACACCAAAGTGTAAGCCTCACTGACTACAGTGGAGCTTACTTTTGAGAAGATGCATATGACTGTGCTGTAAAAATCTCTTAATACAGTCTGTGGTTACACGTCCAAGACAATTCGTCGCCATTGCTCCAGAGTACATTGCAACCACTGGCAATTCCAAAAGCGATGGCTCCTCCACTTAGGCATCACACGTCCATGAGAATGTTTCTACATTTTGTAGCAGTCTTTAGGACAAGGGCAGGGAACCAACCAGAAATTATTTCCAGCCTATGCCTTGTATCCTCCAGTGACAGATGTAGTGACAGCAAGTTGGTCTTGCTCATTCTTTTCTAATAACTCCCACAGGTAGTGATAGACATCTGTTCCGTCTGTGGAAGAAGTCTCAGATGCAGAATCCTGTCACTTAGTGAAGAACTGTCTAAATTGGGGGGAAAGAATTCCCTCTCTTGTGCTCAGGAGGCATCGATGCCATCTATGGGCTTCTCCTGCCCCATCCATATGCCTAGTGTGCAAACATTTTCATGGCCTCACATGTGGCTCATTTACACATTTAACTGTTCAAAGAATCCAGCGACACATACAGCTTTTGCCCTGGGATTCTCAGAGTGTTTCTCTGTGGCACAGAGAGTTCTTGCTATTAGTAGTGGCACTGGTGCTGTTCACATGATCTCCAGGGGTGAAGGAAAGAGCGGGGAAGAAATTTTGAGCTCGACAAGAGTTGTTAGCACTCATTCAGCAACCATTTGATCCTCTGAAGACGCATCAACATCTCCACTTGGTCATGAATGAAAAGGCTCAGCTGGCATGATGGGTGAGCTGGTGGCTTTGCCCTATACACAACTGGGTACCAGGCTAGACTAAGAGATTGAGGGGTGGGTGGGTGGGTGGGACTTGCCTTCCATTCTTAACACAATTGCCAGCTAAACATTCATAACTCTGCAAGCTGAACACAAGTAATTCAGAATCACAGTTAATTACAAAGCACCGTATTACGTGTTATCGTTGTGAGAACAGTCACTGCCACAGCACCCCTCTGGACACCCCTCTGTTTATTGGCCGTTCATTCCAATTTGCTGTAGGGTGTTGATAGGGCTTCCTGGTAATCACTCATTCGTCCCAAACATCTCAGTACATTTCCCCTGTCAGTCTCTTAACCACACAAACACACACACAAAAAAAATCAGTGGTGATTTAATAAGTGGATTTGTGGTGCAAAGGCAACAGAGCTCATTGATCCACTTTAATTGTGGAAACTTAGATTTTCATAAGCAAAGCAGGGCGAATGGTCATTTTCATGAATCCTCCCCCCACAGCAAGTTTCCCAAGTATGCAGAAATCACTCTCCGTTTTTTGTGATCCTGTTTCACTTCCAAACTTACATGCAATCAACCCCATCTATAGGTAGTTCTTCCTTGATTCCAATCTTGCCTCCTGAAGCCCAAACTGAATGCCATCAAGTTCTGGAGTGGCCCTCAGGATACACATTTCCTGTTCTGTCAACTGTGGAGGTTCTTTAAGCGGGGTTAAATAGCGCCACCTAATGGCAGTTAACAGCAATACACACTTTGGTGCTATCTAATTGACTGTTAATATTTTAATTGCAAAGGTAGAACTCTGGTAAATGTATCCAGTTAGAATACTAACTTTTTGAGTCACCCAAACACAAAGTAATTTCCCCTCCTCTTCCCCTGACATAGCAGTCAAAAATAAAAAGGAAAAGGGCATCTAGCCATCACAATTAGGAGCAAGCACTTAGGTTAATTAAAGCATCCTACTCTTTCCCAGTTACAATGTGTGACTGACATGATCATCTAAAATTTTAATTTTCTCTTAAAATAGAACAGCTTATAAGCCTACCATAAACCTTTCAGAACAAAGAGCTTAGCACACCAGGACACCCGGGCAGAAATGAAAAATGCAGATAGTAGGATAGTATGTCCTAACTTGCTTTATTTATACATCACAATGTGAGATCAAAGTGATACGGTAGCGTGGGAGGTTTTACCATGCATTTGGATTCTGTGCAAATCTGTTGTTTCAGAGAGTTGAAATGGGGAAATCTTATCCAGTATCTCTGTCCTGTGTGTCTTTTGGCACCCTGCTCCTTCTCTACATCCTTTAAACTGACTGGCCATTTTGCATTTGTATCAGGGGCTCAAACTAATGCCCCTCATGTGCTGAAAGGAAGGCAGGGAAGAGCCCATCAGCCCTTTCCTGCCATAAAAAGGTAAAGGGACCCCTGACTGTTAGGTCCAGTCGCATAGACTCTGGGGTTGCAGCGCTCATCTCACTTAACTGGCCGAAGGAGCCGGCGTACAGCTTCCAGGTCATGTGGCCAGCCTGACTAAACTGCTTCTGGCGAAACCAGAGCAGCGCACAGAAACGCTGTTTACCTTCCTGCTGGAGCAGTACCTATTTATCTACTTGCACTTTGATGTGCTTTCGAACTGCTACGTTGGCAGGAGCAGGGACCAAGCAACGGGAGCTCACCCCGTCACGGGGATTTGAACCGCTGACCTTCTGATCAGCAAGCCCTAGGCTCAGTGGTTTAGACCACAGCACCACCTGCGTCCCCTCTTTCCTGCCATACCCGCTGGCTTTACAACCCCACACATTTGGCATGGATGAGAAAGGACTGTGTGTGACATCAATGTGCATTGAGCTCTTTCATTTAAATTGGGGTGGGGGTGGGTTCCCTACATTCAGTTGCAGTTCATGTGTTGATCTGTTCCTAGGGTTGTCAATTGCCTGCTGTGGGGGTACATGCTTTGAAAGCATGAAGGGGCCCAAGCTGAACCCACCTACCATTAGGCTGCCTCCCACTCTTTCTGGACTTGTGCCCTAAGCCAAGTATTTCCTATAATAGGGTCTTTGCTTGTCTGCTTCTCCACGGTTCCTATGACTCAGCCACTAGTCCATCTCCACTCCTCAAGTGTCCATTCAGTTGTAAACAGGGATGAGGGAAAATTCGATTAAAACATGCACTTAAAAGGCAAACCTACAAATTCACACTTTTCTAAACAATATGTACACTGAAAAAATAGCCCTTCTTTGAAATTCACATATGAATTTCATGAACACATGTTGTATTAGGGAGAGTTGCTTTGCAAAAATGTGCATATTATGCAAAATTGCATATCCAAAATGTGTATTTTAGGAGAAATTCACACTAAAGTGCTGACGAATCTTCATGGGGACTTTTCTTTTAAAATCACAAACTGATAGGGAAATGTGGAGCACTGAATTTAAGACTGGGAGAAATGAGAAACAGAGAGAAAGCAAAATTGACAAATTCATCCATCCCTATTTGCAAACCAGCTGGTTTCCGTATTCTGAAGTGCACATTGCTGTTTTAAAGCTGAACAATGTCTATGCACATTGGTAGCAAACCACTAATGGGAACAGGTTTCCTTCTCTTCCAAGACATGGAACCATCAAAACTTCCATTAATACAGGAAGCTTCTAATGGTTCAAACTCTCTCTTTTCCCCAGTATGGCTTACTCCAACTGGCAGTGGCACTCCAGCAGAAGCCTTTTCAGCTACTGATGGTGGCATGCTAAGCAGAAACTATAACTTGGCTATTATGCAGAACTATAACTTGGCTATTATGCAGAACTATGCCAGTGTGAAGATTTAAAGCCAAACATATACTGCAAAAAGGAGAAGAGAATACCATCATTCCTTTCCACATACTGTATTTCTTTTATAACCATCAAGTTTCGTGGCCTTTAGCTATTCTGCAACAGAAGCAGGACTATTGAAACAAGACGATGACATTCCAGACGCAGCGACTTAAAATGCAGGTGTTTTTGGGGTTTGTTGCTTTCACAGACAGGTGCGCCACTAGAAATAAGGGACCTTTCAACCAGGTCCAGATAAGCGCTTGTCAACGTTGTACAGAATAAAAGTCCTAAAGGGCGGTGGGGATGGGGGGAGCAGCAACACTGACCATATCATTTGGTGCTCTTGCAACAGCAGATATTATAATCAAATTCCCTTACTCCCCCCCCGAGCTTGAGCCTGGCTTTCAAACCATTCTATATTAAGCAACTACATGCTTCACTTTCAAAGCGGAGGTTAGAGATATCCCTGCCACTTACATCATTGTTTCTATGGCAACTAAACGTACTTCAGAAAGACAGACTGTATGGTTTTGGTCCTGTTAAAATAAACAGAAAGCCCCAAAAGGGAGGCATGGAAGCTGGGAAGACTTTGCTGTTAGTTCAGGGATATGCATCACTCCTGAACAGCAGAAAGAATTCCTGGTGGATGCCAAATGCTTTTTCTTTCTAATTTTATACAGCATCCATCACCATTCCTTGTTTCTGCTGCCTATTTTGTTAATTAAAAGAAAAAGATGGCTTCCCCCTTCCTGAAAGACATGTTACTATGGAAACAATGGATTTGCTTGATATAGATATCCCTTGGGTTCACCCCAAGTAAGAAATGAAGCTAAATAAAAGGCCAAGGCAAGCAACAGGGGGTCGATATAGAAGCTAGTGGAGAATCCAGCGTTAAAAAACACTGAAACATAATGCACTTATAAGGAGGCTCAGCGTATTTGTGGCATGTGTACAGCTGGGGGTAGGAAGTCTTTCCATAAAGAATCATAGAATTGTAGAGTTGGAAGGGATCCTCGAGGGCCATCTAGTCCAACCCCCTGTAATGCAGGAATCCTGCCCACCGCGGTTCCTGGGTGGGCTTGAACCACCAGGCTTCTGGTTAACAGTCACATGCACTGACCCATTGTGCCACAAGAGGGTAACAGTAATACAATAGGCACAGGATAGAGTTTAAAAGTGGGTTTAAAACTGGAAACCGAAATCTGGCTGCCAACCCGAAACCACCTCCCTCCCTGCTTTTTAAAGGCTTTTCTCATGAAGGAAACAATTGTGTCAGGGTTGTGCACCATCACTGAATAAGCAATAAGGGAAGTTTCCCTCATACTCAAGAGAGACCAACTTACACTGGCTTAATTAGCCGTTTATTCCAGTCCTCCTCCTCCTCCTCCATCACAATATGCATATATTCCTCCCAGGCGCTTTTCGATCCTAATAGTGGACCAGTCTGTATCTCCAGAAATATTTTTTAGAACACAGAAACAATTCCCTTATCCTCACTACCTCTACCATAACCACAATTTGCTCAAAATTTGTCAATGGACTGCAGGGGTTTTGGCATTTTGGTCAATAAGGAACATAATGTTACAGAACTCTGGACAACTTAATCATTATACACGATGCAGATTTCCTCTTTTTCATACCTCCTGGTACAAATTCATTTGATATGAACATCCCCTTTATTTTTGATTTGTGTATTGTTTTATACGTCTTCTTCTTTTCGATTAAAATAGAATTGTTTAAGAAGGGAACTAGGTAGTCTGAGAGTTTCCTGAAAATGATTCAGTTTAAATGCCCAAAGTACAGCATAATTCATGTACGGTATGTGTTGTGGAGCCTGTTCCTCCTAATGTGTTTAAGAAGATTTGTCACTACATTAATGCAACCCCTTCCTCTCAAGCTCTCACCTCCTGAAAATTGACAAGATAAAAATCCCGTGATGGCTTTTCTATACCAAAAGGAAACATGGGAATGGAAACTAATTTTCCTCTAAAAAGAAAGTTTGATATGACAACTTTTGAGTACTTATAGCATACCATTAAAAAAAATCCTGACTAGCGTCAATTATTTTATTTTGATGGCAGATGCCAGTGTATTTTATGTTATCGGCCCCCAAACTGAACAGAGTAGGTTATACATTGGAAAATAAACTGATAATGGCATTTTAAAAGCCAGCACAGTGTGTAGTTGGTTAAGGATTTAATCCTATGGTCCTTGGGAGGGTAGCTGAGGGTCCAGAGGCTCTGATTTCAGAGGGAGATCCGATGTCAGAGCCTGCCACTCTGCCACCTCCTCCGTTGTCACTGCCCAGAAGTGACACTGCCCAGTTCTGTTGGCAGAGCCAAAAAAGGGTCATGTTGCAATGGGGTTTCGATGCAAACCAAGGACAGTCCCTAGGAACATCCTTAAACCTTTTTTTGGGGGGGGGATTAGACATGTTTCTGAAACAGGGTGAATTTTAAAGACATGAATGAATGAAGTTAAGGGAGGGGTGCAAGTGTGTTCCTTTGCCTTCACTTCCATCCTGCTGGCTCCAGCTTTTTCCTTACACACACCTAAGGACTGCAGACTAAGTGAATTAAGCCCTCATTATGTCTTCTACTCATCTTTCCTCATAAACACACAGAAGTCAATACACCCAAGTATGAACAATGTGCAGCCCTGTTCACCACGACTTATTTTAATCATTTGTTTTAGGCTGGCTTTCATGTGAGCCCAGATCTTCCATGTGTGTGATTAGCTATCACAGCAAAACACACTAAAAATGTTAATTACTGAATACTGCTATTCTGTTTCAAAACTGAATAGCTTCTAAACATAAGCTTTCACTCACTTTTGAATGGAGTAGATCTCATATTCTGCAGCAAACAAGCTTTCTGTCTGCCTTCTGAGCAGTTAACCTAGAAGCATATCAGCATTGTAAGACAGATGCAAGAAGAAATGAACTGATGAAGCCCAAGTTTTCCATAAGAGTTTATGAGTACAAAAAGCACCTCCTTGTCCCAATTATAAAGAAAAAGAAAATTATAACAAGCCAAAGGTGAGGCATGTAATTAAACACAGAAATATATGCTTTAAGTTTAAATTATTGATGTTATTGCACCTAAGGTCAAAGGTTTAACACATAAAACCAAAACAAAAGCATTTAATGTTCTGCTGTGAAAGTTTTAAAACTACAAGTACTCAAAGTTTCTCCCCCTATCAAGGTATTTCTCAATTTTATGTCTACATATTAGCATTTTAATGTCCCATTGATTTTGATCTATGCAGCATGCAAAAGCAAAGTAGTATATCTTACAAATTCTCTTGCATCAAACTTTAAAATGCTTTACATACTAAAATGAGGGCAAATGAAGACAAGTACTATTTTGACGTGTGTTATCTCAAAGTTTTATATCTCTGCCAAGACAGCATGCATTCTTTCTGTACAAAGCTGCAGCTGAATCATGCACTTAAATGCTTTACTTTCAACAGTAATTCCCATAGGTATGATTGCATATAGTCATCTGCAATTTCAGTTTCAGGAACATCAATCCTGTATTACTCCCCTGAGGTCTGGATGATTGCTGCATAGTTTCATGACGTAGGAGGAAAACAAGGTAAGTCTGCACAGTCAAAGGTTATCTCTAAATATAAGGAACAGCCAACACTGAGGTCAAAAAGTTTCTTTTCTCCAAAATTCCAGAGAAGTACCCAGGGTCAAGTCTGCTACCGTGAAAACAAAAGCATGACACCTTAAAAAGTAAGCTTGCGGTAACACAAGTGGAAGGCAGCTTGTACAACCCCTTTTCTCTTTTGCTCCTCTCTGCACCCCTGAAAAACACTTTTTAGGGACTGGGAGGCCTCCTGAACAATAGGGCCTGTGTCACATTGGGCTGCTGTGGGAGAGGGGAATCTCCAAAAAGTGGGCAGAGAGATCTTGTGTCGTTTAGCTGTACACATACAAGAAACATGATGGTCAGCAGAAGTTATTGGATGTTGCCAAGCTTCATACTGTCCTTCACAACATAGTATTTATAAATAAAAAGAGCAGAGCAGAAGCTATGATCCTCAACATTCTTCCTGAAATCCTAAAAAATGGGATGAAGTCCTAGTGAACATCAAATTTCCAAGTAAACTTGTTTAACTTTAAGGGTAAATCCTCCCAAGGCAACTATGTGCATAACAATTACACTATTAATATTGTTAATATAGATTTTAGGCTTCTAAGAAATAATGGCGTCAGAGAACAGCAATGCTGAGAAAGCCAGGCTGCAAGGGTCAGTCATTCCCTCCACCCAATCTAAAGCCCTTCCCAAGGCAAAAACTGTGTTGAAATGCTTAAGGCTGTTCCTTAATGATAATACTCTGAAGACAAGCCACGTTTTGTAGTCAACTTGAGAGAGAGGTTCATGATAATCTTACAGTGCAATTCTATAGAGATGTCTACCTAGAAGTCAGTCTCATTAAACTCAATGGGACTTGCTTCAATGTAGGCTGGCATGACTGCAGTCTTAGTTGCATAGACTGTTCAAAATGTAGGCAGGGCACAGGGCAACAACTTTTCATTTTAAAAATTAAGTTTGCCTACTGTCTGAACAGGCTGCATGTGAACCACAAAGTACCGTAAGCACTCAATTCACAATGCAAAAATGGTAATATGATGCCAGATAAAAGTATGCCCAAAGAGTTTAAACCTGTAATCAGCCATTACATTTAAGACAAGAGTCAAATAGGAATATGAGTTTGATTTTCTGCTCTTGACCATTCATACAATGGTAAATATATCTTTTCCAACCACAATTGCAGACTGGGTAAAATGACAGATGTTCCTATGACTCTTAAGACTGCACTGGACCTGTGCTAAAAAGAGAGCTTGAGGACCAAGCTGAAAGTCAGAGGACTGTTATTAGTCAAGCATGTTTATGCAACTTCACAAATTGTTTATTCAGTCGAAACAAATTATCAGTATGCCATTAAATTATGTAAATATGCAACTCAGTTGTAACAAAAATCTAAGTTTGCATCCTACACCTACAAAGTAACATTTACAGGAAAAAGTCAGTAGCAAAAGAGCATATACAATAAAAACTGCTTGTGAAACATTAATGTTTTTTTCTAGCCAAAGGAAACAAAACCAAGACATTGTCATAGAAGTCTTCACTGCAAAAAAAATCACTGAAATGCATTATAAATTTATCAGAACAAAGCAATTCTTATACAAAATACATTTCCTATTTAGTTTCCCTTTATAAAAAGGCACTTTGTTTATAGCTAAAATTGATTGCAATGTATTTCAGGTTTTCCATTAAAATCCTTTGATATAAACATTATTAGTGCATGTTTTTGTATTAATCAGTTAACTATTGCCTTTTCTATTTTAAAATAAGGTTCTTTAGTGCTGGAAAAAAAACACCGAGTTTACACATACTACTTAAGTATCAGACACATGACATCATTGTGCCATAGCACAATAAAAAAAATTCAACTCATTTTCCTTGCATGAACATGGACTTTTTAGAAGTGGGCTTGCAATCTTTTATTTTCCTCACGTAATCTTTCAATTTCAGCTATTAAGCCGTCGTTTACAGAATATCTTTCAAGTAAGGCATGCATTTCATTCTAGAGAGGAAAAGAACAGAACATTACATTACTAGAGAAAAAGATTTTCAAACCCGAGTATGCATTTTTATATAGAATACTAATGTTGGAATCAAGGTGGTCAGAAGATATTGGCCCCAGTTCACATGCCATAGCAAGCCACAGGCTGAAATGAACTCTGGTTTACTGTGATTGAGCAGTATGCTCATATACGCTACTCAAATGCACCCACCTTGTTCCCCCCCCCCCCCTTTGCAAAACCACACAGAGTGGCTGGCTTAGCATTACATGTGAACAAGTGCTCATGGGTTCTCTCTCTCCAAACTACTAGAAGGAACATTCTCTGGTTTGTGTCTCACACTGGCAAAGGGTGGGCGCAACTGAGCAGTGTACATGGTAAACAATCGTTTTTGAGACTATGGCTTCTTGTGACATGCCAACTGGGCCACTGTAATTTTTCCACAGAAAGATATCCATCCATCCATTGCCTTTGAAAATTTGAAGTCAATCAGCGAGAATGTAGGAAGTCTGTCTCAAGCACTACTTTCTCAACAAAGCAATCTAGTTTCCCTTCCACCCCAAGTATGTGATATTACACTCATCGGACAGTACTATTCTGTGCCCAGCTTTTAAGAAACAACAGACTGCGAGTTAGTTTGCAGTGTCACTTTGCAAAAATTATAGTGTTCCAAACCTAGCAAACTGAGGTGCTCAATAATCTCATTGCTCTTTCCAGGATCTTAAGATGAACAAGCAATACAGAGTAGGGCTTTCAGCTGAAATGCTTTTAAAACATCTGCACATTTCTGTATATATTTTATACATACCAGCTGCACATGAAATTGTTTGATCATCTCCACTTGCAAATTCACAATGTCACGGTGGCAGTCTTCCCTGAAGGAACAAATACCATGCACCTTCAATTCCAAGTTTACCCATTTCTCTTTGGTTCTTAAATTAAAGGTGATTTTCAGGACAAAATTAAACATCTCATCCTACCCCCCTCTAAATTAAACAATAATGCATATCTTTATCACAGCCCACAAGAACTAAGATGAAGCATAGCTCCTTCACAGCAATTAATTTCCAGTACTGGGTTCTTAATGAGTCATAGGATCACAGAATTATAGGGTTCAAAGTGATCCCAGGGGTTATCTAGTCATCTAAGGTTAAGGGCACAATTGAAATCTCTGATATTTTATTATTTTGGATGCACCAGCTATGGTCTGGTGCAGCAGAGAGGCCCATATTGGACTCAGTGCTTGCCAGTAGCTTGACTGGCTTGATAGCCAGTAGATTCTTGAGTAGCTCAGCTCCACCCCCATCCTACCTCGAAACACCCCATTTCAGAGATATGCACCAGCTTCCAGTAGTAACTTCGATCTACCCACAATTTACATGGGAGCACACGGAACCTCCATGGCTAGGCAGAGGGGCACCATCAACTTAAATGCCTTCCAGCATAACAGATCAGGGGTTTGGATTACCACTCAGTAATGCCATAGACTCTGTTTGCTATAGACTATGGTAAATGCCTGGCGTGCTATGGTCCATGGGGTCACGAAGAGTCGGACACGACTAAACAACAACATGGTAAATGGAATAGAGACAAACTTTGGAAATGAAGGACAAAACACTAGAACCCCCTCCTCCCTCTGCTTTTTTTTACAAGTCACTCCTTCTAGCCAAGAGGCAATGGCCAGTTTCACAACACCAGGTGCTAGCAGAATGCTCTGCTATAAGCAAAAGCTAAACAAGGCTAGTAATAAGAACAGAAAAGAAGAAATCAAGGAGATATCTGATGACAACCCAAGTAGTATTAGTCAACCAATACTGAAAATGTACTATTTCAGATTCCAGGAAATGAAACACGCTGAGAGTTTTTTGCCATAAACCAGCTCAACTGTTCCTAACAGAGAAATTTATTTTATTATAAATTGGGGAAATGTAATTGCTCCAGATGCACATTGGAACAGATTCCAGCAATCTTTCTTCATTTACAATAAAAGCTTCATGATATGTGCCTACAGATGCACCTGTAAACTGTTGCTCTGTGGCAGATTGTATTTACTCGAGTTGAAGAGAATCTAATGTTAGGATCTCTTACTCTCGAGTAGGAACCTGGTAGAGACACATGGCCGGCTGGCATGTTCTCTTCCTCCTGGTCGATCGTTTGGGAGCTTCAAAAGCTTTCTCCAGCCCGAACATCACAGCGACTGATGCCAACTGACATCAGCACACTTACGGATCCGCAGAGTTTGCACAATTGCGTAACAGAACTCAGTGGCTCAGCATTTGGCTAATCTACATTTATTTACATATAAACACACACGGAGCACTGCAACAGGGCTCCCTCTCTCTCTAGCATCAGGCAGCAAAAAGAGAAAGAACGAAGGACAACAGTCCCACTTCATGGCACACAGTAACACAAACATCCTGTCTCCGTCACATCTGACTCTGTGGAATGAAAACATACACCATCATGTGATAAACAACAATCCCATGAATGCAAACACGGGGAATGAATCTCCAACATCTAAGCCATTGTCTGGCTGTTTAAAATGTGCAAGAACAGCACACTCCAGGAGCTTTGTGAATTAACTTACCAACTTCTTGAATTAATTCTGACAGAAGTTTGATTATGTCCTGATTGAGTTAACATACTGAAATGTGTGTTGTTGTTGTTTTTGCTCATAAACAAGTAACAAGGCTAAGAAAAGATATAGTGATGTCATAGAATGTCACAATTACAAGAGAAGCACTTAAGACACAAATCCAGAGCTAACCCCACTGCTTTCTTAAAACCACTCAAAGACAATTAGCTTTCCTGGGGCAGAAAGAATGCGGACGTGTATATTTGGTAGATATATTAATTTGATCTATTTCTGATGTGATGCTTAAATGCCAGCCAATTTTATAGCACCCTGCTAACCTTTTCTTTTTTAAGTCAGAGTTGCAGAGGCACATGCCACCCAACAGACTGTGAAGAATGAAGCCAGTAATTTGGAGCATTCATATTCACCACAGGGTTGTTGTCAAAACAGTCTATTTGAGGCAGGCCTGCAATGCAGCCCAGAGTTAATACTGCAGGTCAGACGAAGGGAGAGGCTGGCTCAGAGTCTGCCAAAATTCTCCCATACCTCGCAGGTTGCAGCAAAGGTCACCTTATTCTCTCAAACCTCATCCCTGGTCAAATCTAGTACTTGACTGCATGGGAACTGGACACACTTTTAAATATTCATAAACAAAGAAGATGTACCTTAAGACAGACCTAAGCTAGAGCTGAGATTAGTGCCTTTGATGTATCTTCTGTTTCTTCACACACACACCTTCAGCCACAAGTAACCCACACACTTCAGAGATACACTGCAACATCTCGTTGCCGAGCTCCGCTAAAGTTATTATTTTGCTCAGGCTTTATAAACTGATAACTGTAGTCAAAGTGTCGATACAACTCAACTTACCTGAAGTTATCCAGAGTTTCTTGTATCATATTCTGAATGAAATGAATTTGAACGGATGATAAAGGTGCATTCAATCTGCTGCTTCCAAGAGTGTCTACTATTTTTTCCGATAGCGAATTGGCAACTCCAGCAGTAACCGAAGAAGTTATCTTTGAAGCTATGCAAAATAAAGTATGAGCATTTCATTTTAACTGGGGCAATAAAAGGGGACCTAAAAAGATACAGAAAACTACTATATAAACAGGCAAGATGGGCATACCACTGCACACAAGTCACATTATTTCTAATCACCACCTATATTTATGAAATGAAACCTTAAGTTCTTGACTGTTCATAAGTGCTGGGATTTAAAAATTTAAAAGCAGGCACATGACTGGAAATGTGATTGAAGTGCTGGAGTGATTGAAGACCATTCTCGGAAAATTACGCAAACTAATTGCCAGAGTACACCATGCGCACAAAGACAGAAACATTAGATTATGCCACATTTTTATTCAGTAGTACATCATAAATTGTATATATTAAAAAATATTTACAGACTGTTGCACTCCCTTTACATTCACCTAGGATGCCAAGTCATTAGCCAGTTGATTATGTCTCATAACAGAAAGGTAAGATCTAGACCTACTTGCTGAGGTAGGACCGTTCACTGGCGATTCATAGGTCAGTTGTGCCTGAAGGTTCTTAATAAGCCTCTCTCGGGGATCAGGACTCCTGATTATGGTGCCCAACGGGGAGGTATTCATAGTTGTAAACTCAGAGCTGGAGGAACTCAACTTTGTACAGAAGGGGAACAATAAATGTGAAAGCCAACACAGCCCCACAAATATAAACATTTCTTGCCTGATAAGTAGTACACTCAGTCATGTGCTGGGCCCTTTGGGACAATCAAAATCAGCACTATCTAGCAACAACAAAAGCTGTTTAAAGATGGGAGAAAGCTTATTATCTCAATCCACCCCAAGCTGCAGCTTCTAGGAGTCACAGGTGAGAGCTGAGTGGAGACCAAAGGTGGACAAACTACCCCAGAAGAAGCATGATGTGTCCCCTGCCGGGAGCACTATCCCTCTCCTAACACCCCAAAACTGAAAGGGGGTGGGGGGATTTGCATGCATTACGGTGCTCCGAATCTCATGACTATGGTTAGGAAGCAAACAGCCCACGCCTAGAAGGCACTACTATCCAACATGTGCATGTTTCTATGCAGCAAAAAGCAGAAACAGCAAACAAAAATGCAAGGTGGACAGCTCAAGTCACAGGCAATTAGAATTACAGCATTACCTGTTTGAAATGTTCTCTGGACTCTTGTCTTCCATGATTAGTTTTCTTAGCATCAGCTTCTGGATTCTCATCATCTTCTTTGATAGGAGAGCCAACAAATATATTAAGTGGACTAGAATGCACTATTTGTGGGCCAGATCCTACTGGATTTTTTCTTGCAGGCAATGCAGTGCTGAACTGGGAGAGAAAATCCAAACTGGAAAGGTAAGGTTGAAAATCCATACCTAGAATGAAAAACAAAGTCACACACATGTATTTTTTATTACTTTGTTCATTTCATTTCCACACCACTTTATATTTTAAAGGATTATATATTTGTACTGTTTGAACTAGGGGACGCGGGTGGCACTTCCGTGCGCTGCTCTGATTTGCCAGAAGCAGCTTAGTCATGCTGGCCACATGACCAGCTCCCTCGGCCAATAACGCGAGATGAGCGCCGCAACCCCACAGTCGGTCACGACTGGACCTAATGGTCAGGGGTCCCTTTACCTTTACTGTTTGAACTAAGAATGTTTCCTGAACACATGTTTAGCATGCACAGTGTAGCAAATATTACACCCCATGCCCCAGTTTGTTTTTACTTATCTTCATTTCCTGCTACTTATTCTGATTTCCTGTAGCATTAAACCAATTTAATGTAAGGCTGGGCCCTCAGAGATACTAGAAATGTACTACAATAAGTGCTTACCATCACTCTTTCCAGGAACATCTTCACTTGTTTTACAAACTGCAACATCTATAGGACAAAGCAATAAATACTCACTGTAAAAAGGAAATAAATCCTATACAGGTAGAATCTGAGTAACAGCTGTACCTGATCTTTTGTTCAAACAGTAAACAATTACTGCTTAAGTTTTTAATACAGAAGGCATGGTTTTGGGATTATCACTGACTACTATGTAAAGAGGCACCTTATTAATTTGGCTATAATATTTTATTTTATTTTATTTTATTTTATTTTAATAGCATATGCTCTATAGGATGGGCATGACTGCAAGCATTAAGGGTCTTAACTGCAGGATGTAATATCACATGTATCTTTCCAGCACATGTATCTATACAATCTTTTTCCAATGTCAACTTACCATCTCGAAGTGGAGAGAACAAGTCACCAAAACTATTTCTCCCCAAATCATCAGCTGGATTAGAAGTATTCCCATGATCAATTTCTTTGGAAGGAATTACATCCAAACTGCAGCTGCATGGGAATCCTAGAAGAGGAACACATCCATTTTCCTGAATAAGAGAGTCATTTTAAATGACAAATTAAGCTTTCTTCACAAAATCTATTAGACACCAGCACTTTCTAGTTCCATAAGCAACATAAATGCTTATGCATAGAAGAGTCCTACAGGAAGAACAAGACAAGTTGAATATAGTTCAGCCAGGGTATTAAAGCACCCTAAAAGAACCTTTAAAAAGGTAGAAGGCTGCCAATAAATAAACTGGAAACAAGTCTCATAGGAACCAATAGAATTAGGTTCTGAGGGAAGATGCCAAGGATTTGGAAAGAAGTAAAAGCTACTGCCATTATCAATAAGCTTCTGACAACAGGTCCAGCAAACACACTAAGGTACAACAAAACCTGTTGTCTTATCACATTAACTGTGTGGACAATAAAATTACTCAGGAGCACCCTATCCTCCAAAACTGCAATAAGAGGATTCCGCCTTAAGCTTTAATGCTAGCAGTACCTAGCAATAAAGATAGCTTTACTTCAATTTGGCACCCAAAGTGCTTGACAGAACTCCCACTCACATTTCCACAAGGAGGTGAACAGGTATGAACTCCATTCATCAAGACAGATTAAGCTGTCAGCTTGAGCTTAGTGAGAAAGCATCACACTTAATTGAATGTTTTATATGTACCGAAAAGGATCACAACATACAGATATTTTTTAATGTTTTTATAAAATAGTTAAGATCTAGAATCACGTTCTTCGTCTTTATTTCAGTCACTTGTGCAGTGGTGTGGGGGGGGGGATTAAGTCAATCGCTAGCAACGATGAATGAACACATGGCTGGAGCTTTCCAAGTCTGTATTCTGGGTGCCCTTTGGGATGAACTCTGTCAAGAGAAGGATAGGAAGAGTATAACCCTGGTCCTCTTGGCCCCCTCAGTGGCTTTCAGTGTTATCAACTATGGTGTCCTTCTGAATAAGCTGTCTGGTTCAGGGTTGGAGATACTGTCTCAAAGTGGTTCCACTGTTACCTGGATAGCTGATTCCAAAAACTGGTGCTAGATATTGCTGTACCCATTGGCAATTATGCTAAGGGCTCCACAGGGATATTTTTTATCCCCATTCTATTTAACACCTAGAGTAAATGACTCAAATAGATAATCCAGAGATGAGGACAGAGGCATCACCAACACGTTGCACAACATGCAGTTTTCTCTCTCCTTTTCAACTAATCCAGGTGAGGCAGTGGGTGTGCTGAAAGGGGCCAGGTTGCTTAGGTGATCTTCTCCAGCCATAAGAGACCCTAAGAGACCCTTCTCTGAATGCATCCCACCAAATGAGAGGAAGTGGGTGGCTACTATAAGTATCTTAAATAAAAGAGAGTAATAGTACGACTGGCGCCCCAGTTGTGGAATATCCTCCACATAGGTGGTGGTAATAATAATAATAATAAGGTAATAATAATTTTATTATTTATACCCCGCCCATCTGGCTGGGTTTCCCCAGCCACTCTGGGCAGCTACCAACAGAACATTAAACACAGAATAAAACTCCAAACATTAAAAACTTCCGTAAATAGGGCTGCCTTCAGATGTCTTCTAAAAGTCAGATAGTTGTTTATTTCCTTGACATCTGATGGGGGGCACTCCACAGGGTGGGTGCCACTACCAACAAGTCCCTCTGCCTGGTTCCCTGTGACTTCGCTTCTTGCAGTGAGGGAACCGGCAGAAGGCCCTCAGTGCTGGACCTCAGGTCAGTGTGTTGAGCTTCTTTTTGGCACCAGGTAAAGACCTTATTTTCTTAGTACTTTGGTCCGCAACGTTTTGGGACTGGGGTCACTTTTTAGAGATCTAGAACACTATTGGGGATACTTCAAAATGCCCTTTTCACAGAAGAAAAACTGGCAGTGTTTAAAATCTCCCAACTCCAACCCCAAAACAAACAAAACAGACCAAAAGAGCAGGTGCCATGATCCAAACGCCCTTCCCCCCCAAAAAAATTGTTTTAAACATTTGGAGGAGCAGGAGGGCTTTGCAGGCACCAAACAGGGTGGCTGAATGCAACCCACATATACCACACTGGGGAGCTCAGCTTTAGACTTTGGGTGCTCCTGTTTTCTCTGTTGCTGGATTTATTCTGATATAATTATAACTTGGTTTTAATTTTCTCTATTTTGCATTTTTATATTTTAATAATTTAATAATAAATACTGTAAGTAAGAAAATAAAACAAAGAACCAATTAAGCAATTCTAAAAATAGCAACAATTGGTATTTTCGTATTTCCCTCGTTCACAAAAGTGCTGGCATCTTTTTACCAGATTTATCCTGAATGGCATCAGCTCCTTTAACTTCAGCTGTTGGCAAGGATGGGGACAGGAACGTGGCAGGCATGTTAGGAGTAACGTTTTTGATCACGCCAGCATTCTGAATCCCTCCAGTATTGCTTGTTGTTTTGATATCAGATCTTTTGCAGGCCTGCTTAGTTAAGGATGGCTTAAGGCTAGACTGAAACAGAAATAAGTTAGTCAGAAGTGCTCTACTCTGAAGGGGAAAAGGACAGTCAAATATAAAGTTACAACTTTCTTCTAATGCTGCTTCTGATAGGACTCTAATCCCAAAAAGTAGCAGACACCATTTATAATATTGGGAGGGGGGGAAATAGAGCACTCAAATAGATGTGTGTTAACTACACAGAGCCATAAGCTTTGAAAAAAGGGTCAGATGCATACATTCTAACTACAATTACAATAGAAAAGTGATACAGGGCTTAGCACAAACATGCCATCTTGTGTGCTTTGGCATATATTGATCATAATTAGGCACATTTTATTTCCATTTTAACCTACACTTAAACACTAAATGCACAAGACATTTACCCTTGAAAAGTTGTTAGGGCACTGTAGTGTTATGCACTTCACAGAGGTTTTGTGAGCACTGACTGATTTCACAGGTGCGGACAGTTTTCTTAGGTCATAATGGTATATCTTTCCACGAGAAGATCCAACCACCAAGGAAGTTCCTTCGGGCATGAATTCTACTGCAGTTAGAGGAGATTCTGCTACTAAAGTCTTCAGCTGCCTTTTTTGCGACGAAGAAACATGTTGAACACCCGAGAAGGGGGGGAAAGAAAGGACAGCCACAATTTTACATACAGTTTCCAAAATAATAGTTATTTTTCATTAACCCTTCCCTTAGCTATTGGCCAGGTTAGACTAAAAAGTATTGTCTGGCCCAATATTACTCAGTGGGCTTCACTGCCAAGCTAAGACTTAAACCCAAAGCCAACACTATCTGTTATACCACACTGTAATTGTAGTTCTGCTTATTTCCCTATGTTATGTTTAAGTTAATGCAATACATAAAGCTACATTCTTCAAGCAGATACACACATTCCCAGCTGCTAATGGATATCCCCTCTCCTCAAACAAGACAAGAATTCAAGTGTGTAGGTAGGATGGAAACTGCCAGTGTCAAACAGCTCCCTGTGGGACCGTCCCCCTTTCAAGTGTCCTCTTGTTCTTTGAAGGACCCAAGGCTTCCTCTGCTTTGGATGCCCAACTCTGGCAGGCCAAGGAAGGCAGAAGGAATACCCACAATAAGTACATCCAGCCCAATGAAGAATTCTGGAAATCTTGAGAGCTTGCTCCCTATTTTGCAAACTTTGGTTGGTCCCACTAAAGATATTGCTTGGCAGTGGGTTTTGGCATTTTCCCTGTGGATCAAGAGAACTTCCTTTGTTTTGCTGGCTTGCCCTATGGCTCACATATTGGCTCTGCAGATGCAATAAAGAGACTACAACCAAACTACAACCAATAAAAAGTCAAAATGTCTCATTTTTAGACACCTCTCACGAAACGTGTGTGTACCAAATGAGAAAGCTTTCAAGTCAAGCAGAAGGACTCCATCAGTTTTAATATTCCTACCAGCAATTCAGTAACTAAGACAACCACACACAAATTGCTTTCCACCATTAAGAAGCACACTCCAAATATTATTTTCACAAAACCAAACCTTGTGGCACATTAAAAGTTCCACACCTACCTAACCATTTTTGTGAAGAAATGCTAAATCTTCCAGTTGCCTTGGTCAATTAAAAGGAGACCAAATCAAGCCTCAGTAGACTGGCTGTATTTTTATTTGTTTGTTGACCAGCAGTGCTTCACAAAATATATAATAGCATGCCGTAAATTCCTTTTTAAACCACTGAAAAGCACACAGAATTCTGTCAATAGATAATACTCTGACAAAGGTATACATACTTTTTACTGGTGGTGTCATAGAGAATGATTCTTTTATCCAGACCTACAGTTACAAGTAGCAGCTCACTGATGGGAGAAAAACAGATTTCATAGGCTGGAGCTTTATGAGCACTTTCGAAGTTATGATATGGGGTTTGACTGTTGACATCCCACAGAGTTACAGACCCACTGTCGGAAACGCTACCCAATAATGCTTTCTTAAAGGAAGAATATTTCAAGTGCCGAATGGGCTGAAAAAGAAAGAAAACACATTTGCATATGTTAAAAGTGATGGCATGCTTTGCCAATGCATTTATTTAAACTACAGTACTTGTGTACATTTTTTAAAAAAACTTTGCTAATTAGTTGGCAAGAGGCTGTACCACTGGAATCCTAGTACCTAGCCTTACCTTCAAATGCAGCAATATCATCACTTACCTACACAACTTTTAGGTCTTTGCCATCCTTAACACCCAGTTACCGTAGGTGAAATCTGGCAATAAAGCCTAATCTATTGGGGGAGCAGGGAATTGGAGGGGGAAAACAGCACACCCCTGCTGCTCGTTTTGTGGCACAGTGGCAGTTTCAGCACATTATAAGAAAACAGCAAGTGACTGTCTTTGCAGCAGAAGCAGTCATAAAAATAATAAAAAAATGGGGTGAGCACAAAAGTATTCGTGAAAAAATCAGCCCCCAATTTCGATTCAACTCCATGAAGTGCTCATGCAGTGCAGCTCCCCACCACAAAAGAGATTGAATTTGACATGGTATCTAGTAGTGAGAAACAGAAAAAGTAACACCTAGAAACCCTTTAAGTGAGCATCAGCACTGATACATCTTTATTACAAGAACAGCCATTTCAGATGTTTAGTCAGCAAGTCTGCCATCCAGGCCTCACTGGAGTGACATGCAATTAAAATTTAACAACTTTTCCAAGCTCGGCATTTTTGCAGTAACAATAGAAACTTGAATCCTGACAAAGTGCCAAGCTTTTTAAGTCTCAACCATTAAGAGTTTTCAAGAGTAGAGCTGTGATTCAACAAGATACTTTAGACCTGAAATTGATGGAATAATGGGCTTTAAGTTGAGTGCATTCTTTGTTACTGTTAAGACTTTAAATAACTGTCCTAATTTCAAATCCATGACAATCTACTTTCAAAAAACAATCCTTATGGGTTCCTTCATGTATTAGGCTTTTAGCATGCTCTGAACATACATTTTAAAACAATGCAACAAGCAAAAGGCACATAATAAGAAAACTTTTCTTTGCCTTTCCTCACTCCTCTTCCACAAACCTCTTTGACATGGTCTTTGTAGCTAGGAAAATATGCATCTTTGAGGAATCTGCTGCAGCTTCTCTCCATCACCAGGAAAGACTAACAAAGAAACATGTACCAACCAAGCCAGGTGATGACTATCAAGTATTTAAACTTCCAAAATAGATGTGAGAAAAGGAGAAAGCCTGTTTAAGATGTCTTGTTTAATCAATATTTAGAACAGGCCCTCTATCTTGAATTAGGGGCAGGGGGAAAGCACCCAGGTTCATAGCTGCCAAGTTTTCCCTTTTCTCACGAGGAAGCCTATTCAGCATAAGGGAATTTCCCTTAAAAAAGGGGAGAACTTGGCAGCTATGCCCAGGTTGCAGGAAAAAATTAAGCCACCCACTTTATGTCTCTTCCTAGGCTTTTCTAGCTTCTCAAACCCACTGCTTCCATTGCCTCTCTTTTTCTTTTGTCCCACATGACAGTTAAGTAAAATAACTCACTCAGGAAAAGAAATGTATAAATAGGTGGTAGTCAGAAAGAAATGAGATATTTTAATGCTTCTAACATTGTCCCACACAAATAAAGGATTGCATTGTTTTCATTAGTGCTATATGGTTTATGTAATAGGCAATATTTAAACCCTGTTTTGCTATTCTACCATAAACCTATCCGACTTCACTGTAAATTACATTGCTCCCTTTATTTTACATTAATATTCTTCAAGGTTTAAAGAGCAACCCAATCTTTCCTCAGCAGCATGTAGTGAAAAGCTACAAATGGCAAAGTAAATAGCAGGAAATAACAGTCAATGCAACTCAGCTGTAAGGTTTTCAGCATCTTATCACTGCAGCTCAGATCCTCCTCCACCTCCACCACCCTGCTTTCATTGCTTTGGTCTTTAACCCACAGCACGTTGTCCATCAATAACTGTCAGAGAGAGTTTCCCAAATAAGCCACACATAAAGCACAGCTATGACAACTTTATTAGCTCTGCAACGAGGTGGCTTTTTAAAAAAGAGCAAACTGACTATTAAGAAGAAGTTTGCATCAATATAACTGATGGATGATAACAATGAATCAAAAACAGAGCTTTTGAAAACTGGGCTTTTGCTTCCAATGAATACAATGCTACCATTTGCAACCCTCAGTATGTGTGACACTTAACTTGTCCAACCTGCTAGAAATTCTAATAAGAAAACCCAAGCACATTCATTAAAAACAAAACAAAAAAATTATAGTTTTTCAACATCAGCACTGAAATGTGGCTATGACCAAGCTGTGCCAGCAATAAAACTATTCAAGGAGACAGCAAGGAGAAATGCAACCAGGCCCATGTTCACATTAATAGTTACCTGAGTTTTAAAATCTCAGATATTAACACTGCTATAAGCTGTTCTGAACCAATGGGAAAGAACAGGATATAAGTTTGTTTGTTTGTTTTTGTTTGTTTGTTTGTTAAATCAAAAATAAGAGTAAAGTTTTAACCCTTAAAGCCCCATTTCCTTGCAAGGACTTCCAAGTCTATCCGGACTCTGATAACCCATTTTGCCATGACAAATAAATTCAATCAGATGTGCAGCAGAGCTGATCAAGAAAAGACCCAGTTCCACAAAAATCCACTGTGTAGCATGGACAAAGGTTCTACATCAGGGATAGAGGAACTGCTTGTACAGTATACTGCAGAAGTGTAAGGTTTGGGGGGATTCGGGGGCTCAATTCAATACACAAGTTTAGCATGGGCTTCCTGAAATGTCAACAGCCAAATGCTATGCATTGTTACTTGGGTGGAAAGTTTCACTGTATTCAACGTGACTTACTACCAGGTAAGTGTGCATAGGATTGCAGCCCAAGTATGGAAGTTATTGGGGGTGCAGAACAATTATCTGATGGAGAGACAATTGCTTATAAATCTAATTGCAAATGGTTAGACCCTTGTAGATCACTTGTATGACACACTGCAACTGCATCATTGGAACCACATTCCACAGACACTTTACCTGACTGCTGCCAAAGCCAAATGGAGTGCTGGATAAATTCGTAGTAAGACTATGCAAGATAATTTCACCGCTCATAGACCCCGAAGCGATATAGCAATCATTCCAATTAAATGTTACAGAAGTTATTTCATCTCTGTGATCCTAAAGAAGACAAGGAAATGCAAGTATTAGCCAGTTGGTTTTCTTGTTTTTTAAAAAGGTAGTTATCATTTTAACCTCTCTTGTTCTGTCAGGTTTAAAGAAATATAAGTATTCAAGCCACATGGCATAATCCAGCCTTGTCTCTCTCACACTTTTAGGGCTTCACAAAGCAGCAGCTGTCAATGGACCCAGCTAACTTCTATGTCACGGGTGTCAGACCCAAGGCCCGCGGGCCAAATGCGGCCCGCGAGACCTCGCCATGCGGCCCGCGAGACCTCGCCATGTGGCCTAGAGCGCCAGAATGCAGGGGGCGCTGAGCAGCCCGCCCGCCGCCCGCTGCCGCCACTGCCACCGCCGCCGCCGCACTGTGCTGCCTGGGGCCGACTCCCGCGTCTGCAGGGGGGCGTAGTTGGCCCCCTGCACCAGCCCCTCCCCGCCGCCGCATCATACCCTCTGCCAGCCAATAGGGCTCAGGGGGGCGGAGTCCAGCTGCAGCGGGAGAATTTCTCTTTGCTGGGCTTCCGGCGAGGCATCACGGCGCGCGCCACGGAGCTCCTGAGGGCAGCCAGCGTGTTCGCGCTGCCCAAAGGGCTCCTAAGCCACTGAGACCGCCGCCGCGTGAGTGCCGGGGGTTCCTGTTGGCCCCCCCCCCAGCTGAACAGAGAGAGAGAGAGAGAGAGAGATCGACCCTACTGCGCAAGTGCCATTCATTTCCATGGGAGTTCGCCCTGCAAAGCCCCCTGAAATGAATGGCGGCGGCAAGAGTGGGTCGTTTCCTGAGCCATTGAGCAAGGTTAGTGGCCGCTGGAGACGCAGGGAGGGAGGGAGGGAGGCTCTCAGAAGCAGCCGGAGCCCACCCGGGCAGATTAACCCTTGGGCTGCTGGGTACCATCAGCTCATTCACCCGCTGCCTTTCTTCCGCTGCTTTCGAGAGAAGTCCGGTTAGGCGGCAAGGCTGGAGTTGCAGGCTGATGCAAAGGAAGGGGCTTGAGGAGCTGGGGACGGGGAAAGAGATCTCTGCTGGCACCAGAGAGGGATGGCTGGTCTGGCAGTTTCAGCTCACGGAGGATTGTTTTCTGTTTGAGAAGTGGGGAGGCTATTGACAGGGAAGCGATCGCTCACTTTCCCTCTGGAGAGCTCAACAGCTGCTATCGGGCTGGCAGCGCCTTGAAATCAATTTTAAAGAGAGGGAAAGGGGAGAAGAACAAGCGGGGATGGATGGAAAGAAGGCGGGAGGGAGGGAGGGAGAGAGAGGAGGGAGGGAGGGAGAGAAGGAGGGAGGGAGGGAGGGAGGGGAGGAGGACAAGCCGGGAGCCTCTGAGGGGGAGAGCGAGAGAGCTAGGAGACAACGGGGAGCAGCCGCTTTGCAGCCGGCCTCAAGATCTCACATCTATACACTCTCCGATCGATGGCAAGGAGGGATAATATTTGTCAGCTGCAGTCCTCCCCCACCTTTTCCATTCTAACCCAAGAAGGGAGGGAGCTAATGTCTAAGAGGCATTTCCTCTCGGTTCCAAAAACAAAACAAGAATTAGCCCATTATAAAAGAGGAGAGAAGAACCCCGCAAGCGAGTAAAATCTAGTCAGAAAAGTTTAAAAAAAAGTTAATGCCTTGTGTTTGCCATATGTGTAATAAACAGTGTTTGGCAATATTTGTATGTTTTTTTAAAAAATTACTCTGTTACCAAATATCATTTTTCAATAAATTGTACAATAATTGTACATTTGAATACCTACTTGCCATTATTCTGACTATGTTTTTGCTTTCAGAGCTAGTTATTACTTACATTATTACAAAAAACAGTAATAATTGAATGCAGTGACAATAATTTATAATAATAAAGAGTGGACACATAGTCCTACAGATACAACCGGCCCTTTGAGGGTGAGCAAACTGCTGATACGGCCCCCCGATGAATTTGAGTTTGACACCCCTGTTCTATGTGTTTGGTTATAATCTATTCCAGAAGCCTATCAGTTAAAAAGTTCATATTTAGATTTGTAACTGGCTCAATCTCCAAAGGTTGGTATCAAAAATTAAAAGACCCAGCAGGACTAAGACCCTGACCTGCATGTTTAAGGGGTCAATGCACATCTTTGAACAATGGTAAAATGGGCTAATCCCACAAATGAATCCCCCACATCAAGGGGGATTGAATTGTTTCAATTTATTTTAATCTAGTATTTCTATATTGTTGTCACCTGCCTGGGACCTTCTGCTGTAGGTCGGGTAAGAAATCCAACAGACTGACAACTCTGGCAATGACAAGCCAGCACATCAGGCAAAGCCTAGCCTAATCTAACATGCAACTCCTTCACATGGTAGAGTATTCAAACTTGCAATAGCTAAACAGTTTGAGGTCACTGTCATCTGAAGGGTCAACATCTCCCATATGATCAAGCCAAAAATCACCCAGAGATCTAATCTACCATCTGCTTACCCCTATTCTACAGTGATGGAAGTAGTGTTTTTAATAATAATTTATCCATAGAAGACATTCAGTCATATACAGAGTTCATGTATTCAAAAGTTTCCCAGATTCAGTATACACAAAATGCTATTCCAATATAGCACAGTTACATCAAGTGTTTCTCCAACACATACAATTTTTGTTCAGCTATTTGCCTAAGAACTGTCAGTCTTCCAGATAATCCTGCATTTGCATACATATAAATGTCAAAGCATTATGTTTTCAAATAAAAGCTAGTTATTTAAGAGGAGCTTTATTGCCATTTGGCAACTATAAAGCTGGAAATCCTAAAATTAGCATTGAAACTAAATTCCATAATTATGGTGGCATAGGTATGCAGGGATTATCAACAGATTAAAAGGATTAACTGATTAAAAAAACAGAAAACTGTAGAAAATCACATTCAGGTTTGTTAACCGGTATGAAGCCAGAGTTCCCCATTTCAAACACAACAGAAGAAGACTGGCTTAATACAAGCAAGGAGCTTCGCACTGAAGGCAGCATACAACACGAGGGGCAAGAGAAGAGGAGGGAGTGGAGGAGTGCTCAGCCCCGACACTCATTGCTAACTTCACATAACATGGTTTCTGAAGACTCAAATAATCAGAGATACAATGTAATAAAATAACAGCTTGAAAATATTCCTTATACAGTTGTACCTCGGGTTACGACCACCTCGGGTTGCGAACAATTCGGGTTACGAACTCCGCAAACCCGGAAGTATTTTTCGGCGCACGTACGTTCCGCGCATGCGCAGAAGCGGTGCGCGCTTTGCGCATGCGCAAAGTGCAAAAATCACGCTTTGCGCATGCGCAAAATGGCGCTTCGGTTTATGACCTTTTCAGGTTATGAACTGCAATCCGGAATGGATCGCGTTCGTAACCCGAGGTACTACT
Source organism: Zootoca vivipara (assembly GCF_965207765.1). Classification (NCBI taxonomy): domain Eukaryota; kingdom Metazoa; phylum Chordata; class Lepidosauria; order Squamata; family Lacertidae; genus Zootoca; species Zootoca vivipara. The sequence continues at coordinate 37,458,092 of NC_142592.1, read as the reverse complement.
GTATAGCAACACAGTCCACAAAGCCTGCTGCTAGCACAGACACCTATAGTGGTAAGAATTAAAAATTTGAGTTGAAATTCGGGCTTTAAAGATCAGAACCCAAAGCTATTTTTGGGGGGAGGGGGTATTTTTTCAGAGTCATATTTAATAGACAAATAGATAAAACAGAAAGTGTTTTGTCTTACCTTAAGAGCTCGGTGAAGTTTTCTGAACTTTAAATCCCATATGTTAACAGTGCTATCCACACCTCCACTTGCAATGTACATTGAATTAGAACTCAAACTTATACAGGTTTGTTTTGCCTGGTTAGGGGGGGAATAAAAGGGGGGAAATCAACATAGTATCATTTGGGGGTCCCTGTAGTAAAGTAGGATATGATGATGTTGTTGTTGTTGTTGTTGTTGTTGTTGTTGTTGTTGTTGTTGTTACATGCGCATAGTTCTACTCATGGAATCCCTAACCAAACCCAGAGAAATATACAGTATTGAGGAAGCGAATTTCATCCCCCTTGCAGAATTTCATCCCCCTTCCCCTCTGGAAGAATGTGGAAGTGGGCATGACAATGGGAATCTAGAAAAACCATTTCCCATTTCCTCCAGCAGAAACCTCTGCCTCCCATTCAAGAAATGGTATTCAACCTGAGTTGACATTCAATGTCCATTAAAAACAATATTCTTATCTGGCTATTTAATTTGGCAGGGTTCTAAAGCATGTGAGGAGGCTATGAATGTCGGGCAGGGTCTCTAATTCAGAGATTCTGTGATGGGGATGAAACAGAGGCAGCGAGGCCAGTGAGCACAAGCCCACTCTTCCCTTTGTGGGATTCATATTATGTTCAGGAATGAGTACCTCAATGAAGTTTTGTTGTGCAAGTCAATGAAATATAGAGTACTCTATATCCCTATTTCTTGTTGCCCTTTATGTGATTAATACTGCTGAAGGGTACAGCAGGGCCATGCCTTCTAGACTCCCCTATTGAGACTCCTTCCCATCACCCAGCCCTGCTGACCTCCATATGCTGGAGGGAAATGCCTGAAGCTGTGAGCCTGCACTACATGCAAAGGTGCCCTATGCAATTCAGAACCCTGCATATGTGGCAGAGCAACTGGCTGGGGGTGGCCCAACTCTCCCCATGACTGTTGATCATGTGAATGAATATTAATCAAGAGTTAAAAGGGCAAATACTCTTCATCAGTTACCGGTTAGAGAAAATGAAATCAGGGGGAAGTGGAAAAGAGGAATTCACCATGTTTAGCTTGCATGTAATTTGCAAACAGCATGCTCCAAAAGCTAACATACATAACAAACAGATTCTACAATATTCCTTTTATGATTTTCTTTATCCCCAAGGGTGAGTAAGTATTGGCAAGATGTTGGAACATGGACATAAGCATCATGAGAATTAATATGCAGTTACTTGTCTGCTTGCTCATTTAAGAGTGTATGCTACTTTGGGGTGGGGAATTTGGTGTGGCCAATCAAAGAACGGCAGGTTGCTTGCCTGAGGTATATATATATTGACGAGCCAATTCTAAACTTAACACTGTTGAGGCATCACTCACTCCTTCCTCTGCACATTTCAAACAGTTTTCCAAGGTTTTCACATTGACACAAAGCTCCTTGGATTGAAAGCCCATGTTTGCATATACCGTAGACACCTTTTAAAACTTTTGTATAAAACTGAGATCATTGTACATGTGACAAAAAAGATCACAACTAACATAATGATCTGAAGAACATTGGTGAGAGTGTTGATTGCTTATTTAAACCTTAGAGAGAGTATTTTATCAGTCTAAGGCCCTAGGTCACTGCAAACCAGAGGGCAGGAATGTTCTGTTGTTCATAATGGGCCGAGAACAGAAATTTATGTTCAGCAATGTATCAAAAGATCTCTCTCAAGACTCCCAGCAATGTTCATTAATGCATGTCTGGGATTCATTAAAGTGGCTGCAATACAGCTAACAAAAGCCAATCAATACAAATACGTTTTATGCACACCATATCACCTTATTCAGACACAACACTAAACAGTGATTTAACTTTATGAGAAACAGGTACAATGAGCCTCTTGTACTCCCTCTCTGGTACAGCTGTGTGAAATTTAGTATCTTTCACTTCCATTTTACATTGACTGCAACTATCCATGATGTTCAAAGCCAGACAAACTGTGGCTAAGCTACAAAGCTGGTTTGTTTCAACTAAGCACAAGTGAGATTAGTCACAATTTGTTAAGGTTCAGCAGACAAGTTAAAAGGAAATTAAGATGAAACACAAAAATCCTCCTCTTCGTCATGCTGGAAAAGAGCCAAGGGGGAACTCAAGAGCCAATGTTAACTGCAGCTCCTCCATGTAATGCTAAAGCAGGCATAAGTAAACTTGGCCCTCCAGATGTTTTGGGACTACAATTCCCACCATCCCTGACCACTAGTCCTGCTAGCTAGGGATGATGGGAGTTGTAGTCCCAAAACATCTGGAGGGCCGAGTTTGCCTATGCCTCTGCTAAAGCACAGTTTAGAGCAGGAGGGGTGCTGTTTTGTGGTCCTCTGGATTAAAACTCTCATCATCTCTCACCATTGGCAATGATGGCTGAGGCTGAGATGCAACAACATCTGAAGAGTCACAGATTCGCCACCCCTGCTTTAGAGTTGCAGCCAAACACAGCCAGCGTCTGTGGTCCTCACTCAAAGTTGTTAGCAAACTATAGTCTTTTAAGAATGGCAAATAAAATTCTCTCACTTCCGATTTCTTCCCAGTTTCCAGCCCAGCCCCAGTGAATAACTGAAATACCTTTCTTCCCTTTTTATTAATTTCCAGATTTTGTTCAGACAACATGTAACCCTCTTGCATGTTAGCAATGTGAACTTATAAAACTGCACTGAAATTTGGTCAATGAACATATGCACTCAGCAGCCTATGAGGGGAGTAAAAAGACATGTACCAAAGTCAGTTAGACTTTGGAAATCAGGAAGTCAGACGGAACAAAATGCAAGGCACAGTGAACTCAGTAAACCACAGTTGAGCATCCATTTATCCCCATTTGTTTTAACACTGTACTTGTGGGGTTAGCATTCCAAATTGAAGCATACACATAGGAATGTCAACTTTACTCAATTTTAAATTTGAGTAGCTCATTACAATACTATATACAAATTACATGCACAAATGCTCTGGCCGAGGACTGTGTCATGTATGTTCAGTACAACTCCTTGTTTCCCACGAGTGTCAATTAAAGCTAGAGGCAGTAGGCAATACGGCTTATTGTTCAACTGGATTCTCCATTAAGACAATGGGACCATTTGAAGTATTTTTTTTTTAGGATCACCCTGCGCTCCAAATATATACTTATGTATACAGTAACTACATTTTTAAAAAACCTGTTATTTTGAAAGAGGGAATAGACGAAGTAACTGCAAGTCCTATCTGTGTCTATTCTGTCAATCCCATTATGTTAAATGGGGTTTACTCCAATGTAAAGGCACGCTTACCCGCTGAACACAATGGGACTTGCTTCCAAGTAAACATGCAAAAGGTCACACTCTATGGCTCTGAAGAAACAAGCTTATTTTACTTACCCCTTCAGCTAGCTCAAAGAGTGGAACTGGTTTACCTTTACCATTTGAAATCACTATTTTATCACCAGCAGCAGAAGCAGTGACCAGAAAATTATCTGAAACAGGTGTCATGGAACATAGCACAAAGTTTATAAAGTAGCTGAAAAGGGAAAAGTATTAAATCCAAGCCCTTTAAACAATTCAAAACAGAAAAATGTTGATTCAAGTGTATTTGTTAGTTTTTATATACTATGCAGTTTTGTTTAATGAAGAATAGAAAACAGAAATGGGGAAACATTCCAGCTTTGAGAGGATTTGTCCTTTCAAGAGATGAACTCCACGTTGCATCCATTTAACACAAGTTTATGATTTAAAAAATACTCCTCCAACAGAGAAGTGCAATTTATTCCATGTCCAGTTTGTTCTACTTGCCCACAAATTCTATCCCTATTTCAAAGCAGTATTTGCTGCTAGTATTTTTGTGATTAAAAAAAATGTGATCCAATGCAAAAAGTTGTGATCGAATGCATTCAAAAGTTAGCTGTGTTAATGCTAAGCAGTGGAATTACCAACCACAGATTGGGCATCTCATATCTCCAGACCTTCAGCCCAAAATATCAACACTCAATTCACACATTCCACAAAATTACATCAAGACATTAAGCCAGAACCTGAACAACAGCCTGTTGATGTAGATAATGTTTATTTCTAACACCTCCCCCTTCACTTACACCCACCCAGTTCAAACAAACACTATACAAGTGCAATAAAACCAAAGCAGATAAATACCCCTAAGTTTCAGTATCACACTGACTGTCACTGTTGAAGTCAGGATGGAATTCCTCCATATAAAACTTGCCAGCTGAAATCTGTACAGGGCTGTGGTGGTGGTGGTTTTTCGCTTCCCTGTTTATTACAAGCCATCATTTGCTTGAGCTATACAGGTGTGCTTTAGAATACTCCCTTGCCCACAAACAAGTGATATGGGTTCCTTTACTTACACCTGCCCCATGCTGCAGCAACACAAATTACATTATAAACAGTTAAACTGCTTAAGATTTTCAGGTATTACCGATCCTTTATTTTAAACAGTTGTCGCAAACAATGTGTCAGGTGGCTTCTCAATGAAAGGTACGGCCTTTAGAAAAGTAGAAAAACCTTCTATATGCCAAGGAACTTCTGCAGCCTGCTACTTCAGGTGTGTGCAAGGTAACTTTCATCTCTAATATTTAGCTGTCACTTTTAAGCAAAACAGAAAACGTCTAAGGAGATTTCCTTACTTAGCGCCATAGTACATTAGTACATTGCTTTCCATGCGCTGAAGCTTGTCTAACTCAACACAGGATGACAAGCTGCTGTACCGTTGATCCCGAACAGCCAACAAGATCTACTTAACTGCTCAGACATCCCGAAGTACCTAAAGCCTTCAGCAATTAGAGGAACAGATGAATTCAAAGCAGCTTCTGCTGTGCTGAATGGCACCTACACACTGCAGGGCGGGGGGAGAAGCAAGAAGATCTAAGTTATTGGGTGACAGCTCTGGAAAAGCACAAGACTCCCTGACACAGAACACAGACTTATCAAAAATGGTATGTACTAGTGTCCCTTCTCAATGATACTATTTATTCTGGGAGATTTTCCTTTGTATGACAGTTATCAACTCAAGGAAAATTCAAGACCTAGAAAAATTAACACTTCAGTTATCATTATTGGTTTTCTTACATGCCTTTCACTATATGGTGCCAGGTCAAGTTACAACAGTTTTAAAACACAGTATTGTCGCAAGTTACACCAAATTACAATCAAGAGGGTATTTTTTACTAATTCTTCTTCAGTAGAAATTACACTGCTAAATTTGCTGTAACATCCAAAACCTACCTTCTTACAAACAGAAACATGTTGTGAATGAATAAGAAAGCCATGCATTATCCAAGCAAACCATTCTTGTGCTTGCCTGTATATAGCCCCATCTGCACTATCCCCTGACATCATTCTAATGATAAACACGGCAGGTAAGGCTCCATCAAATATCCAAGCAAGCATCTTCTAAGATGCACCCAATCAAATGTGCATGGTTAGAAAGATGCCTATGATACAGAAAAGAATGGAGTAGCTGGTATGAAAACTCACTATCCCTACCTAGGAAGCAGAGGACATTTAGCTACAATGAACTACTGGAATCAGGCATTTTGTACAAACAGCTGACCACCTCCATTACTAAGGGCTGGTTCACACATGCAAGTGAAATCACTTGATTTCTTATCATTTGGGGTACCTTTTAGCTGAACTAAGCCTTTGTTTCTATTAGATGTATATCCACATCTGGTAAATGGGTTCAGAACAGCTTACAGCATTTTCTAAATGTTAACAGCTCTGTCCCCAAAGGGCTCATGATCTAAAGAAATCTAACAGTTTGGAGGATAAAAGAGGTCAAATAAAATATAAATGACACAGTAGGCATAGCATATATTTTCTAAAAAGCAAACCGAACCATAAATCAATCAATCAATATACTTTATTCGACTGATAGTCAGAAACAAACAAACAAAAACATTTCTCAATACAAGGATAAACATATAAAACTGAAGGCATCAGAGGGATACATAAATGGGGTATGACCGCGCTACTAAACCTCCTACAGATAACCCACATCAAGACATTCAATTAATCGTTTCCGACACTTGAGCGCCAGGAAGAGGAATTTAGCCACTGAGAAGGTTATTTTCCCAGTGGGCTTGTTTAGCAAATATGCTGCCTGCCGTTCTCTTGGTCGGGAACTAAACTGAGATAAATACGGGTCTATAAGATATTGCCTTAAATCATTATAAAAGGGACAACTCAGTAGAATGTGTTCTGTGGATTCTACCTCACCCAAGGCACAATGGCACATTCTCTGACCGTATGGGACTCCTCCAAATCTTCCCCTCAAAACCGCCGAATCAAGGAACCATAAATAACCAGTCCAATAAGCTACCCAGAAAACAGTACTTTTTTGCAGTCTTCTGCCAAGTGCCTAATCAATGAAATAATACTGCATTAAGTAAACTAGCTAATGCACAGACCTCAGTCCCAGTTCCTCTGGGGTTCTGCCCAGAAGGGAAATGATTCCTCACACTTTTCTTAGAAAAATAAAATAAAAAGAATTCCTTCAGGTTAAGACATGACAGCCAGTGTAGTGCAGTGGTTACAGAGTGTTGGACTCAGTGCTGGAGACTCAGGTTCAAATCCCCACTCAGCCATGAAGCTCACTGGGTAACCCTGGGCCAGTCCTTCCCTCTCATCCTAACCCACCTCACAGGGTTGTTGTGGGAACTAAACAAGGAAGAGGAGAACAACGTACACCACCTTGAGCTCCGGGGGGGTGGGGGTGGATAAAAATACATAAATTAAATAAAGGGAATCCAAGCACCAAGCAATGAGGCAATATGGAAATTTGTATACAGTACTGTATACTGGTGGCTCATATACACATTGTGATCATGCAACAGTGGGACAGCACTATGACATGCCAGAGCTTCTGGCCCATAAATGAAGCACCACACATGCTCATCTATACTTGGAATGCTATAAAACCACAATAAGGAACTGCATTTTCAAAAATGGACATATGCAGCTCCACTTGCACATAAAGAGGTAAAGGACCCCTGACAGTTAAGTGCAGTCGCAGACGACTCTAGGGTTGCGGTAGGGCCCTCATATTACAGAGCATGGCCATATCTAACACATCTGGAGAAAAAGCCCTGGCACTGCTTATTTCCTCATCTTATATCCCTCCTGGAAAGAACAAACAAATATGCATACTGCCTCAAGAACAAAGACTGTGTAAAGACACTGCATACTCCTCCTTACTAGAGAAGTTAGGGATTGAACCAGGAACCTTCTGTACACAAAGCACATGTTCTACCACTAAGCTACAGTCTTTCCCTTGAACAGAAGAGAAATAATGCAGCACTAATGGCAGCTGCTTCTAGGTGTTGAGAACAAGAATATGTACACATATATAACTGTTCCTCCCGTGTCCTGAAGGAGAGGCATGAAGAAGAACACAAGGGGAGCTATTTATAGCCACCTGTATCCAAGTATCCAAGGAGGAAGATAGTTTAAACCAGGGGTCAGCAACCTAAGGCCCATGGGCCGGAAGTGGCCCACGGAGGTCAACTGACTGGCCCCCGAGCCGCCCCTGAACCGAGCCGCCCGCTCTCGTGCTGCACTAAACCAGTGCAGCAGGCATGGGGACTCACTGCCGCGGTGCTGAAAATCGCATCTGCGCACACGCAGACAGCGAAAATCACGTCTACGCAGATGCTGAAAATCGTGGGCGCACGCACAATCCGGCCCACAGAGAGATCTTCGTGGGACCAATCCGGCCCAGGCAATATAAACCTTGCTGACCCCTGGTTTAAACTAAGCTGTTATTGAACCAAATTGCCAAGGCAGTCTGTAAGAAGTAAACCAAGTATATTCAAACGGAACATACACCTTTGAAATACATTCCATATCCATACTCTGATAAATTCAGCTTTTGCTCTTGAGCATATTTGTTCTCACATATGCTTGTTCACTCTCTCCAGAGGCCATATTCATATTCTTTCAGTTGTTACAGCACAGATGCTATTTAACAGATGATAGTTTATTAATGTGGATGCCCAAAACCCATGTAGATCAGGCATCCCCAAACTACGGCCCTCCAGATGTTTTGGCCTACAACTCCCATGATCCCTAGCTAACAGAACCAGTGGTCAGGGATGATGGGAATTGTAGTCCAAAACATCTGGAGGGCCGAAGTTTGGGGATGCCTGATGTAGATGCTACTACTATAGGTCATTAATTATATCAATTAAATCTCGTTAGTGCTGCAAATGTATCTGTGGCTTGTTTGTTTGTATTAAAACACAGCTCAATGGCCCCAGAGCCAAAACTAAAAATTGCCATTAAACAATTAGTGCTATAGCTCTAGCTGTTGTGCCCCATGAAGTGGCAAAGGATACTGTTGCTGCCCCAGCATACAGAGCTAACTGGGTGTGATGAAGCATGGGGACTGAACTGTTCCACTACAGTTATAGATGAAGCGTCCCATATTTTAACATCATCATCTCCCGATGAAGCAAATCGGATGCTTTCCTGCATGGCTGGACCTGTAAGCAGAAAGAAGAAAATGCAGGTGAGATTGGTCATACCTATTAAACATTCTAAATGACAAAATATTCTTTGTTATAATTGTAAGTGTAAAGCTAGGCAGGTTAATAGAGTAAGTTATGGAAAACATTTGAAGCCCAGACATTTTCTGTTGGGCAGCCTTATGTTCACAATTGTTCAGAAATGATCAGATCAATTATGAAAATAAACACCTGTTTTGAAGTTCCATGTGAGACAAAATATAAAGTCAAAAGCAATTAAAATCATGTGTTGAGATGCATTCTGAATTCATTCTGAATTATCAACATTCCAGGATTTATATACTCAAGTATTTTTTTATTATTTACAGCATTTATACCCACCTTTTAGGCAAACAGACTCTCACAGCAGCTTACAAAATCAGTTCTAAGGCCCTGCCCTCAGGCATACAATCTAAAAAGACACAACACAACACATGAGGAGAAAGGAATGGGAGAGGAGGGAAGAGAAGAGCAAGCTCTTAAATATTACCGTCCTTAAAGCTGCAGCCAAGGTCAATGCTAGTTTGGGCTGCCTTATTTATTTAGTTTCTATACTCTTTACCACCAATGACCTTGGATGGTTTACATTAAAAAAAACTACAAAACACAACATTAGAAATTAAAAAGAACTAAAATCCATATCAGAATGGGCAGCAGCGGCAGTTACCAAAAACAAGTGCACCCAAAAGCCTTGATGAAGAGGTATGTCTTCATCTGGCAGTGAAATCTATTCAAAAATGTAGGTGCCCTGCTACATTTATGATAGAAGAGTTCCATAGCTGGGGTATCACTATAAAAACAGACCTGTCACAAGCCGCAGCCCAGTGTAGCACAGCTACTGCAGGATATATACTGAAGGGTATATTATGTGGATCTTTCCTGTATCAATCTAATTTCCAGACTGTTAAATCTGTGTTTCAGTAAAAACAAAGAATTGCCAATTTCCAACAATAATTAATCAGGACAAGCCTGGAAAAAAATATGTTGACAAATCACCTTTGAATTCTGATGCCTGTCCCACTAAATTACAAACAAGTTCAGAAAGAAAATCCACAAATTATCTGCTCCCCATGCACCTTATTATAGAATTTCTACCTGCTTGTATTGATTAAACAGATTCAAAGGAGCTTACAAATAACTTTTTTTAATTGCATCAATACATAGTAAAAACAACCCAACATTTACTATAACCAGTATATAGTAAGAATAAGAACTTCAGTTGAAAAGCATTAAACTGCTGTTGACATCCACCTTACATCAGGTGATATTGGGTCCCAAGGCACCAGTTGAAGACCAACAGAGTTCATACATAGGGGTAGGAGCATTTCTGAAGTTGCCATAGAATTCCTACTTACCACCAGTTAACAGATACAGTAAAGTGAAATTGGCGTGTGGGTGTACACATTCATTAAGAGACTACAAATGACCCTCCATTCACAAACGTGATTTTTGTGTGACAAAAAAATTGGATGGAGCAACACATGCTGCTGATGGGGGAGAAGCTGCAATGAACCTGCCTCCAACCTGCCTGCCTAGCTAGTTGCTCGCTCAGGGTCAAGCATTTAGTGGCAGTAACCTAGTTTATTCATTTGCCATAAGCAGGAGGGGAGAGCCCAGCTTTCATGCTTCCCATAAGCATCTGGACTGCCACTGTGACAGCAAGATGCTGAAGTAGACAGGCCTTGGGCCTGATCCACCAGGGCTTTTTTTCTTATGCTAAGAAACAATTTGATTGACACCCTATGCCCTTTTAAAATGTGTTGGGAAGGTTACTGGGTTCTTGTTGTTCTTGTTGTTGTTGTTTTTAATTAGCTTGATTATGTACTTTGTGGTTTTATATTCTGATTTTATCCTGTGAACTGCCGAGACCTGCGGGTACGAATAGGGCGGTATACACCGGCTTTGTAAGAGATACTGTGGCAGTTCAAGAGCTCCTTCTGGTTACAGTAGTTCCAAGGGCAGCAACCTGGGGCAAAGGAGAGGGCTGAGACATCCCCACCCGGTGGCTCCCACCTCTCACTGGGGGCGGATAAAGCTGTTCCAGTTCAAAGGACAAGGGGCCCCTACACCCCTCAGGGCAAAACAAGCGCCCAATCCCAGCCAATCAGGGGCCTCCGTGTCCCAACAGGTGCCAAATCGCCGCAGAGGACCAGAGGGAGAACTCCGCCAGCTGTCAGGTAACCCGCCAGGGACCGCCCCCTCCCTCCAAACACCCACAATAACAGACCCCCCGCCTCCCCTTCCTCACCTTCCCGCTTGGCCGGGACGCCCTGCATTTAGTCTTCTTTCTACCCCATGCGACTCATTTCCCCGGTCGCTGGGCAGAAGAGCCCCAAACTTTCTAAGCAGCCGCCGCTTTCGGTTTCTTTATCTCGTGAGGCAAAACGGGGCCGCTAGAAGCGGAGCTTCCGCGCTCCTTACAACTTAGCGGCCCGTCCCAACATCCACCGCGGGACTGGGCTCACTCCCTCTGTCGGTCAGCGAATTTCGTTTACGGCAGCCGAGGGAGGACAAAAGAGAGAAGGAGCCGCGTTCGCGCTCCCTGGTTGAAGGGAAGAGAAGGGAGGGGAGAGAGGAAGTGGGCGGGGCTTCCATTCAAACTGAACCGTCGGCCAACGAAGTTGGTGAGGTCACGCGGAGTGTGCTTGTTTTGTCGTCGTTTCGTCCCGCTGGTTTGAAAAGCGGCGTTGTACGACCAGGAGGGTGGCTTGGCCTGGGTTGCTCCCTGGGTACTTCGTGGAAAGCAGCTGGGCTGCTCGGATGCGCTCTTCTGACGCGCTAACTGGATAATGCCAAAAGTTCATGCCATATGATATTAACATTTTATTATCGTTTCATGTTGGTGAAAAGATCCATCATGATATGAGTTAACTGAATTTGTATTGCGCCTCCGGTGCTTTGTTGTCAGAGCCCGGGATGTTCTCAAACTCAGTCAAGAACACGTAGGTAGCCGTGTTGGTCTGAGTCAAAACAAAATTAAAAAATTCCTTCAGTAGCACCTTAACGACCAACTAAGTTTTTATTTTGGTATGAGCTTTCGTGTGCTGAAGCTTCATGTTCTGCTTCATGTTCTGAAGAAGTGTGCATGCACACGAAAGCTCATACCAAAATAAAAACTTAGTTGGTCTTTAAGGTACTACTGAAGGAATTTTTTTATTCAGTCAAGAACTTTCTTGAAAGCTTATGGAACAGTCAAAGGCGTTTGTACTTGGTTATGAATGGTGGTTTTTAAATTTATTTTGACAAGGCTTAAAAAACAACCCAAGGCTGGATTATTTATTCCCGTAATATGGCATGGTGCGACATATTATTATTTTTCTCAAAAATAATGGTGCCTGAAGGGGGAGGGATCAAATGTGATTTTTATATGTGCAACAAAAATCACTGAGCAGTCCTCCATAGTGATTAAAAGATATGACAAATTCATGAAGGATCGGGCTATTCGTAGCTACTAGCCAGTACGCTTCAGAATACCAGTTGCTAGGAATCTCAGGTGAGGAGAGGGCTGTTGCATTCAGGTCCTGCTTCTGAACTTCCCACAGGCATCTGGATGGTCACAGAGAACAGAATGCTGGACTAGATGGGATCGAGAGCAGGGTTTGTTTCTCCATCCTCCTTTACAATGACTTCTACTTAGGTGTAAGAATTTGCTGCAGACTCCAAAACTACATCTGCTGAAAAACAGATTAACCTTACGTTTTGTAATGTGTGATCCTTGTCCTAAGCCATCTGGAACTAGGAATTTTACTGTGCCATCCTTGTAAGTCACACTGAGTTCAACAGATCTTACCCTTAGGTAAGTTAGTATATGGTTGCAGCCTTTGATACCTTCTTTCCCACATGGGCTTGTTCCCTGTAGCAGTGCAGCACTGAAGTCGAAGGCATCTCTCCCAGCCTATCTTTGGCCAGCCTGCCCAAGAGGAGAGGATCTCTCTTTATTCTCCCTGCTTCTTCCCAGCACACCTTGCTAAAGACACTATTTTCCTGTCACCTCACACCCAGTTATCCCGTCAACCTTCCAAATCCCCAATCTCTGTTCACAAGTTGGGGTTGGGGTGGGGAAGGACAGTTCTGATGCACTGCCAATGGTGTTCAGTGGCCCTGTATTATTTCTTAATCATAGAATTGTAGAGTTGAAAGGGACCCCAAGGGTTATTGAGTCCAATCTACTGCAATGCAGCAATCCTGCCCACAGCTCTCCCTGGGTGGGCTCAAAACACCAACCTTCTGGTTAACAGCCAGATGCACTGACCCATTGGGCCCCAGCTTGGCCATGTCATTTTGCATAGGCTATCTTAGGAATTCCTCTGCAGCTTATATTTCTCCCTTCGCCTAGGCCAAAGTATATAAGTGTGCTGTGTTCTGTGAGCTGGGTGGGTGGCATATGAATTTAGCTGTGATGATGGAATTCCTCAAAAACTAAAAAGAAAAAAAAATATTGGTGGCAGAGGAATTGGAGGAAATGTATACAGTACAGGAGGCCTGCTGGCCACTTCTCTGGCAGGTCATTTGTGCATCTGCATCTAGACATGAATTGACTCAGTTTGGGATTTCCAACTGATCTTGTAAATTATTTTCTGCAGCCCTAATTTATAAGATATTTCTCAAGTTCAATTTGAAAAGTGCATCAGACATGTAATTTAACAAATCATGAATTATAATTAATAAAACATGAAAATATATTTTGAAAATCTATTTAGTTTCAAACTCATACAATTTATTTTATTGAATTGTTACATAAGAACTTGCTTTTCTCCAGCTTCCTTAGAGTACATATTCCTGCGTATAAGACTACTTTTTAACCCAGGAAAATCTTCCCAAAAGTCAGGGGGCGTCTTATAAGCCGGGTCGTATTTTTTATATGGCGAGTATATTCCAAACTCTATATTTTAACTGGAAAAGTTGGGGGTCGTCTTATACGCCAGAATATACGTAATAATTTTTTCAGTGTATCCTTCTAGAACTTGAAACAAATTCTTAATCTCAGATGTTTGCTATGATGTTTGCTTCAGTTGCTATGGTTACAGCAGTATCAAAATCTCATCCTTACTATTTTTCAGCTGTGTTAAGAGGTGTTGAAAATTCTTACTTTATTAGAAATATCTTAAAAGCATAAGCTATTTGAAAATGTGGCAAGTGTCATATTAAATGTTTATTTTAATTGTTATGATACCGTAGGTACCATCCTGATTGTTGTGCAAAGACAGTGATTCTAAAACAGATTTTAATTTAATTACTAATATATCCTTTAATCTGGTTTTCAAATTGTGTTACTCATTTTAATTAAGATGCCTACTATGCCTCAAGCAGAACTTCAAAGTGCTTTAAAAACGAGCTTGTGCCTTTTTGCTTATGATACATAAACATCTCTTGAAAAATCCTTCTCAAAAAAGGGAGTGGGTCTTTATTCTGCTGTGCGTTTTATCTTTGAACAAAATATGCAATGCTTTTCTTCCCTTTTGCTGGAGGTATTCTTGGAGAGCACCAGAAAAAGGATGAGTGAATTTCATTCATCTTTCAACGAGAGAGAGAGAACTAAGCCCCTTGCTGCTTGTCTTAGGTATTTGGGTTGATAGTTCACTATCTATTCATCTATTCTGAATCTTCCAAAATTCAGCTTCACTGGATGAAGGTTCTAGTATGTATTATGAGAAAAGGAGACTTGGGATTAAGGAGTGCTTATACATTCTTACCACCTTCCCCAACAGCTGTGCTGAGTGTATATAGGCTGGATATGTCATTTTCTTCCCTATGCAGCCACTGCTGCAGTAACTACAGTAAGGATGGGAAACTCCAGCCCATGGACTTTATCTGGCCTACTAAACTTCTAAACCCAGCTCTGAGCACTCTCCTTAAGCCATGCCCCCCACTAGGTTACACGCCCTCACATGTCTCATTTGTTACCTCCTTTCGCACAGTAAGACAAGGTGAGAAAGGGGGGGAGTGTGTGTGGTGTTGAGAGAGAGCTGTGAGTGTGTCTGAATGGGAGGGAGTGTGTTTTCGCCTTGCCCACATGCATCTCCTGATCACTTTCACATGAAGGAATTTAGTGCTTTGGGGGAAAGTTCCCTACTCCAGGAAGCCTGCATGCCAAGATCTGTAATGCCCATCTACAGCACACAAAAGAAAAGACTGTGGAGACCATTTATTTATACATTTCTAACTTGCAAAATAAATACTAGCAAAAGTGACAAGCTAAAATACAAGCATGATTTTAAAATAATTTTTAATATCTTTGTATTCAGTATTTTTAAACATCTTACTCTTCACAATACCTACGGTAGAACCACTGGGATCTTAAAGCAAGTAAAGCATTTAAGACTACCATGTTGGTTAGTTTAGACTTGAACTGATAGTTGGATGTACTATGGAATTACAAGGGGGAGGGGAGTTGATAGATATACCTGGACCAAAAACCCCAATAGCCAGAGTACAGCTCAGACATAGCACAATAAAAACCTTGCATTATATCAGTAGCGCCTAAACATTCATGAATAACAACCAACTGCTGTTCATCATGGAAGCCTGCAAAATTTGAAAAGCAACAACCTCTACTGAAAGGCCGGCATTCACTGAAAAAATGTTTTCAAATCCCAGAAGCTCATGTAAGAATATCATTTCTGGTTCAATAATATTACTTACTTCTAAGCACTTACAACAAATGTAAAAACCTACATTTAACTTATTAGGTAGTTTTAAGAGAAGGGATACTAACTGCGCCAACTATGGAGAGGATATAAAGCCTGGAAAATTACAAAAGCAAAAAAATCGTAATTTTCTATTTGGAGAACAACAAAAATGAAACAGAAATCAGTTTGTGGGGTGTAAAGTTTAAAATATTTTAAACCAAAAAGTTTACACAGGAAATTAAATCTGAACATTAAAAACTACAACTTAGAAGTCAAAAAGAACAACACTGAATATATGTCTATTACAACTGCCTCAAATATTTTATCAATTCCAGAGAAGAATAGAGACCAGTTCTTTGTCTCATGCAATAGGGAATTTACAACTGGTTTCAGTATGATAGCATATTACTCTATAAACGGTAAACTCTGCATAGGTTGAATGAATGACAAAGTTACTCCCCAATGTTTACTCAAGCGAGCAGAGACACTATCCAGTTGAAAACATTTCCTGCAATTATCACACACCCATTAGCTGGCTCAAATAATTTCCTTAAATTCTTTATTGATGGTAAAGTGATGTCAAATGGGATCTGCAAAAGAGAAAGCACAAACACGGAATAAACCAAAAAATCTTAATAGAATTAAGCTGAAATCCTATATAAACTTCAGTTAGAGCAAGTCACACTGAATTTAATTCATTCTGAAGAATGAGAGAGACCAGTGCATTTTTTCAGGGGGTACTCAAGGGTAAGTAGTACCAGCACCTCTTTTTTGTTGTTAAAAAGTGTGGCACTTACTGTAACAACTTCATGGTGAGTACCAGCACCCATTTTTCTAGGGGGGGAGCACTGAGAGGGACTAATAGTGTGACCTGAGGCATGCTGAGAAGCCATTAAGGACTTGAGCCTGCTTTATCCTCCAACCATACATGTCCAATAGGGCCCCTATCCTGATTGGGGTCTGAGGCAGTAGTTTCTCTCATATATCAAGCCCTTCTAGTCTCCTTGGATAAGCCGTGCTGTTGCGGGGACTTGGGGTTTTTACTGGAGGCTCTCCTCCACTGTGGAGTCCAAATGGTGCCATTTAGATGAGGCTTTGTAACCAGTTGGGTGAAAAGGCACAAAGGAGGTTGAAGGAGGCATGAAATCCACCACTGAGAGCATTGTGCCATGTGCATGCAAAGTATGATGCAATACACTGACTCTCAGGTGAGCCGGAGGCATAAAGAATAGCCAAGGGTGGTAGCTGTTCAAGAGAAAGAAAAAGTGAAGCAATCTGAGGCAGCATGTGCCTTAGCAGTAGAGGGGCTTCCCTGCAATCTCCCACCCCGGTGCAGAAAACTAAAGTAATAAAAGCTTGCCACCAAGTCTTCCCGGCTATCTACTTCCCACCTACGGAAGGCTCTGAATTTTAGCGGGGAAAGATGAAGAGAGAAAGAAATGAGAAAGGGCTCATGGACCAGCAGAGCAGAGGGAGCAAGTAACGAGAAGAAAAAAAACAAGGTAAGAAGGGACAAGACAATGTAACTACAGTATATAAAAAGACCTGAGGAGAGAGCAAAGAATGGGAGCAAATGGTGATCTGGCTGCACTCAACAAAGGCAGGAGCAAACTGAATTTGAATGTGACCATATGTATTCATAAAAGCTGATACCAGTGGGGAAAAAATATGTGGAAGATGTTTGCATTTGGAAAAAAATGTTTTTTAAAAAATCTGAACAACATACCTCTGTGAGTGGTGGTGGCTCATGCGGGTCAACAGACAGCAAGGCTCTTATTTCAGAGAAACACTGTTTGACCATTTCCTAATTGCAGCAAAGTGGGAGAATATAAATATTAATATACTATATGCATTTAATCTATTATATTTGGTAGATTCTTATTTTTTATATAACTATGAACAGAACACAGTCACCATCATGCATGGCTAATGTTGAAAACCACTGGATTTATCTGGTGTCCTGTTGAATAGTTTTAAAAAAACCAAGTATTTTTAAGTATTCAACAGGAACAGCAGAAAAACCTAGATGGGGAAGCAAACTTTCCTCTTTTCAAACAGAATAACAAAAACAAACCAGGAGAGGCCTGGCAGGGCCCATCTTTTGCTATAAATGGTGCTCCTCACCATGCTGAGTGAAATCATTTTCAGCTGAAGAGCAAAGGTCTGTGACTATTCTCTGCCTCCCGAACTGAATTGGAAGGCAAACTGCAAACCTCATGCTCCACTGCCATCAAATCATGCTCTCCCAAACAATAACCCCACAGAAACAGTTTAAAGGGCCACAGATGGTTTAATTAGGCAAAGGCCCAATAGTGCTGTTGTGCTCAGGCCCTGCTTGCAGGATTCCCATTGGCATACAATAGGTATTGTAAGACTAGGATGTTGGACTATATGGGTCACTGGCCAGATCCAAATTATGGCAAAATGCAAGTTAGACTGTGAAATCTAAATGTTGCTGTGGAATCATCAACTTATATTTAAAGGATTTTACATATAATCTGGCAACTCAGTCCCAAACATTTGCATGGACATAGTTGACTGGAACAGAGTCTGAAGAGCCCTATGGTTACACTGCTTCAGTGTCAAATCAGCAGCCAGATTCTTAGTGCATCCTATTCAGATACTAGGATTATTTAGTTATGGGTGAAAATATGTGTGACACTCCATAAAGAATCAAAATGGTCCTTTAAAAGCAGTGCTATCTGTCATTTAGACCTACTACACTATACGATTGGTTGAAATATTTGTTATCCAAGCCACTCAAAAAACAGCTTTTCAATAATGAAAGCAGTGACTTGTCTGTGCTGTCACAATATCCATCAGGTAAAATGCCACCACATGCATCATTAATCATTTATTAAAATAGATATTGAAGAAAAAGTGTCACATGATAAATGTCTCCTACTTTGAAAAGAAATGTCTACTACTTCTTTGGCATTCATCATGCAGCAACTGTACTGGCAACACTTCACTCCACTGATGTTATCGCAAACAGATCACAAGGAAATTTCTAGACTTGTCTCTCTTGATTTTTTTAAAAAACAAAACTGAATATGGTTTTGCTAACAAAAAGTCTAAGAATTATGGCTGACAAAAAATTAAAAACCATTTCCCATAAGCTCCTGCGAAGGGAAAGGGTCGTGGAGAAGTCTAGTTGCACCAGGAACTGATCTAACAATGGCAGATTGTTTGGCTCTGCCTATGAGTTCCAGTGGAAGGTGCTATCCCAATAATGTCTAGACGATTAGCATTCTGCAAAGGTAAGTTCTGCCTCACTAACCTTTTAAGCGTTCTTTTACCATTTCAACAAGCATGCAGATAGGAGTGATCTGGTAGGCACTGTATGCTTGGCTTTTCAAAGTGTCCACAGAGCTACAATTCCCAGCATCCTTAACTACAGTTCCCAGGATTCACTGGGGGAAGCCATGTGCTTAAAATATTTGGTGTGGATGTGTCCAAAGTATATCACCAAAGGCTTCTAATGAAATAAGGATCCATCGGATAAGAAAATGAATAGAAGCTCCAGTAGGAGGCAGCATCCCAGAGGATGTTGAATGCCCTCTGGGAGACAGTCAGAATGCCCCTCCCCTATCACATTTCTTATCAGGATCAGGGAGCAGACAGATGCTTTTTATACAGAAAAAATATGGGTAATCCAAAGCATGTGAGGCAGGCATGGCTTTAATGTTACATGTAATTTTACCCTGAATAGGGCAAGCATCTTAGGAACAACCTCTTTTGAAGTAGTTTTCAGCAACTACGTTGCTTTCTAACAATCATTAGTTTAGCTGCCTTTGTCAGAAAGAATAGTGGTCTCTTAAAATATAGTGCTCACATCAGGGTTACTCCCAAGTATGGGGGACTTTGGAAATATAACATATTGCCTGTATTACTATATGTTTTAGCAATTCGCCTACAGAAAAGGAAGAAGCAAATGGAAGATGGTTAAAATGTATGGTAAAAGGTAAAGGGACCCTTGACCATTAGGTCCAGTTGCAGACGACTCTGGGGTTGTGGCGCTCATCTCGCTTTATTGGCCGAGGGAGCCAGCGTACAGCTTCCGAGTCATGTGGCCACATGACTAAGCTGCTTCTGGCAAACCAGAGCAGCGCACGGAAACGCCATTTACCTTCCTGCGGGAGCAGTACCTATTTATCTACTTGCACTTTGACATGCTTTCGAACTGCTAGGTTGGCAGGAGCAGGGACTGAACAATGGGAGCTCACCTCGTCATGAGGATTCGAACCGCCGACCTTCTGATCGGCAAGCCCTAGGCTTTGTGGTTTAACCCACAGCGCCACCCGCATTCCGTAGGAAAGGTTAATTCTGCCTTGTAGTGAATGAAAATTACTGCAATTGCCATGTGCAGTTACACTTCATAACTTCACAGCATCACAAAATACAAATAAATGCCACACCCATTGATTGATTGATTGATTGATTCATTCATTCATTCATTCAGGAGTGCTTCCTGAATTATCAATTTTTATATACCGTGGTTTTTTTGTCAAGTGGCACCTTTGCCACAGTTCTCACTGAACTTGAATGCCTCTCTGTTTCACTTTCTAACCGAGAAGTCTTCACGGTTTGCATTAACATTTCAATTTGTAGCTTCAAATCAGACAGCTTTTCACGTACAGCAATAACACTAAAAAAAAAAGAAAGTTGTTAACACAATACAATTGCACTATCAATACCGTATAGGTACAAAGTAAAATATACTTCCTTGGGTAATATAAATAATTTCTTTACTAAGATGGTTTTCTTTGCTTTCCTTTATGCCTAAGCACAGCAGTGTTTTTGTATGGCACTGGTTGACAGAAATGGGGGGGGGGGGGAGCTGGTGACAAACAATCCAGAAGGCATGGACTGGACCTCTTGCTCACTGAACTTCTCAGAAGGAGGAGAATAAAAGGAGAAGGGAAGGGTTTGGAGGAGAATAAGTGGAAGGCAATATTTTAACACTTACTACCCAGAGCATGCACAAAAACACGTTCTTTCACATACAATATAACATGCAGCAAAATTAATACATTAAGTTACCTCTTCAGTGGGATCCACAAATAACCACAATACACATTGGCTGAATTGAAAGACTTGATGTTGGTAATTTTGACTGCTTTTGTATTATAAGCATAGATAAACAAAACCTACACAAAGGAAGGAAAGATATATAATAGAAATAGGTGTAGAAATAACACCTCGTTTAGATGTTTATTATCCTTGTAGAAATGACATCTAGATTAGTCCATAGATGGACACACTATATGTTTGTAAGCTAAAAACTAAAGAAAATGTACATATTTGTAGAATTAGTACCTAACTTTCCACCCAGCAGATTGCTTTGCTATACTTCTGGATGAATAACAGAATGTAGACAATCTTATCTAACTTATGAAGCTCCCTGCATCAAGCATCTTCTCTACTTTAGTTCTGTGGGTTGCATAAGACCAGGGGTCCCCAGACTTACCGGCGTTTGGGCCGGTTCCCACCGCATCGATCGCGCGGCGGGCCGGAGGGCGGGGGAGCGCGCGCCTGTGCGGGCCGGCGGGCGGGGGAGTGCGCGCACAGGCGCATGTGCACGGGCGCTTACTGGCGCGGCGGCGCGCTTCCAGGGTGGGAAAAGCGCCGAAAATCCGTTGTGCGCATGCGCGTGGGCCTCCCCCCAACCGGAAGTGCACCAGAAATGACTTCTTCTGGGTCGGGAGAGGCCCATACACATGCGCACAAAGGATTTTCGACGCTTTTTTCCCAACCCGGAAGAGCGCTGCCGCGCTGCGCGCCGTAAGAGCGGGCGGCGGGCGGCGGGGGTCGTCGCGGGCCGGATTGGCAGGCTAATTGGGCCGCATCCGGCCCCCGGGCCGTAGTCTGGGGACCCCTGCATAAGACACACCTTTCCACATAGGCCTTTGGATCCTTGTGAGAGTGTGAACAGTTTGATTTACTTTAACAGTCTGCTAGAAGTATCTTCTTGTGTTGGGTTTACTATATAACTAATTCAGCAGAAGACCAATCCTTAACCAAGGGGATGAGATAAACTAAAGACTCCCACATTTACTTAAATTGGTTTAGCCTTTTTTTGTATTTTCTAAATCAATCAGTGTTTGATTTAATTAGAAAGGAATGCAGCATCAGGCACAACCCACAGCTTTACTTTACTCCATGTAAGGAGTTCATGCTTTATGTTCAAAGAGACCACCAATTTTGTAATCTTACCATAGTTTCCCCTTCTTTCAATGACCTTTCCAAAGATGGAAGGTACCACTGCACACAGAGTTCCCTGATGGGAGTACTGGTTGCCTTGTTGTCTGAATGAATGTCCATCTCAGAGCTACTAGCGAGGCTGGCAGGTAATTTCCATGATGTTTGTTTTTTGGTTAAGAGTGCTCCTGATTGAGACTAAAATTATAATAATTAAGCATAAGTTTATCTTTGTTCTAGTTTTCCCACCAATATAAAACTCATTTGAAAAACCATACACATTTGTTTATTCAGAAGAAGCCAAGCAAAAATTCCACAATATGTCTGATTTCTGAAGAGCTTTCCTCATGGCAGGTAAATGAATGGGCCTGTTCTGAGTATCACCAATGCTGGTAATCACTCGTGGTTTTTATTATTCTGTATTAATTTGATTGTAAGATGCCTTTAATATTTCATAGGAAGGGGCGATAAATACAGAATGTAAATGCTTAAAAATACATTTTAAGTACTATTAACAAATTACCTTTCCAAGCACAGTCATACTATAGCAAGGTTTTTCAAAACCATATAGCTGTTTCGGAGGTTCTTGAAGGCAGCAGCCAGAATATATAAGCAGATGGGTTTTTAAGAATGAATGCAATTCTGCTAAACGCAGGGTAACTGTTGTGTCAAACACTGAAGTGAACAGCACATCTTCTTTAGCAAATAAGCCTGCACCTGCTTTTGGAACAGCTGTGACGAGAAGATAATTCATGACTATTTCTACTCCAATTCATAATACACATGCATTATAAACTCTAAACAAATGAATCATGGTCTTATTATTCGTAGTATCATTTTTATCTCTCTGCAATAATCATTTCTCCACTTTGCATCATTTTCTTTCTTAAGCTGTGGACCAAATGATGTCAAACAAGCAAGCCATTGTTCGTTTCTGTATGTCTCAAACATCCATATTGCTATATGCAGCAACCATCACCACTACTGTACTACTATTCATTGTTTTCTGAACCAGAACATTTCAGATATCACTAGTTCGTACGTACTAACTAACTCCAGTGAAAAAGTTTGTCATATAGATCTGTTATGAAATTAATATGGTTACTGGCAGGCTAGGCACCAGGCTTTCTGGAACCTTTAGTGAGGGAACTGTTCCACACTCCAGGCCTTTTAAGAATACTCACGTTTGGGGTGGGACCAGGCCTACTTTATCTTATAGGAACATCAAGAAGCTGCCTTACTCCAATTGAGACCATTGGTCCACCTAGTTCAGTAGTGTCTACCTCATAGCTGCCAAGTTTTCCCTTTTCTCGCGAGGAAGCCTATTCAGCATAATGGAATTTCCCTTTAAAAAAGGGAGAACTTGGCAGCTATGGTCTACATCAGGGGTAGACTGAGATGCCACTCCCACCATTACACTGTATAATATTAAAGAGATGGATGTAGGGTGACAGTCAATACTAAGGTAAAAGCAATTGTATACTCATTGGAATAATAGCATTACTTATATAGCTACATATTGCATTGTATTATAAGTGCCTTTTTCTTTCACTTTAGTGTTCCACTGAAATTTTTAAAAAAAATATTTATATTTTATATATAAATTTTATATATAAATTATATTTTAAAATACTATGATAAAAGCAATACAGAAATAATTCCAGAAAAAAAACAGGTGCCTGTGCACAGCACACTTTCTAAGACAATAAAGGTAAAGGTAAAGGAACCCCTGACCATTAGGTCCAGTCGTGACCGACTCTGGGGTTGCGCGCTCATCTCGCATTATTGGCCGAGGGAGCCGACGTATAGCTTCCAGGTCATGTGGCCAGCATGACAAAGCCGCTTCTGGCAAACCAGAGCAGCACATGGAAACGCCGTTTACCTTCCCGCTGTAGCGGTTCCTATTTATCTACTTGCATTTTGACGTGCTTTCGAACTGCTAGGTTGGCAGGAGCTGGGACCAAGCAACGGGAGCTCACCCCGTCACAGGGATTCGAACCGCCGACCTTCTGATCAGCAAGCCCTAGGCTCAGTGGTTTAACCACAGCGCCACCTGGGTCCCAATAATCTAAGACAATAGTGTTCCTAAAAAGAAATACTTCTTACCAAGCATGGGGCTCAAGTTCAATTGTCTGGTTAAGTAAGTATTGTAGCGAATTACATGGACCCAGGGTATCTTCAATTTCCACTGAACGTCTTCAGGGGGAGCGCTCTCAGCTCCATCACTTTCTGCTTTATCTTCATGTGGCAAAGTCATCACAGGAACTTTGAAGCAAACGTCATATCCTTCTGGAAAGCAAAATACATGTTCATACAATTCTAGCTCTCAATAATATACACAAAAAAATTGACACCAATTAGTTGTTGTTTTTTAAGTTCCACATTGTGCACAGTTTAGCATAAAATAAATTGAAACCAACTGTAAGTCAATGGAGCCCCATCAAGACATTTCTAATTATTGTGGGTTTATTGTTGATTATTACTTAATTAACAACAGTGCAATCAGTGTGCATGGAACAAAAAATCATCTAAATATTTCAATATAAAGATATATGATGGGGAGGAATCTGGTTTCCCTTCAAATTTTAACACCATGATCAATATCTATTTCTAAGTCTAATACCAATTTTAAGTGGTGAAATATTTGGTCTTAGTAGCCTTTTATAACAATCCCATATTTTAAACCAGTTGAAAATTATAAAAAATTCTCATTTGATTTGTTTTATTTATATTATATACCCATTGTACTTTAGATCTTTTCTGAAGTTTGATAATCCATTAATTACTACACTCTGCAATGTAATAGCACTCCTAAACCAATGATGGATTTGTATGGGTCAGTTTTACCTGTAGGAATGCATCAAAACGTAATGAAACCCCTAATTACTTTTCTTCCATTGGCTAATGACCCTGAGAATTTTTTTGCTTTTCCTTGTAATAAGTGATTTGGCAATCTATGTTCCAGCTGATTACTTTAATCCACTCTGCACATGTCTTGGAGCAGATATTTGTTTGCTCGTGTTCTCTCTGTGTCAAGCTCTACTCAGCTGTGTGTTCATTTCAACCCCTATACTGGGATTGTTTTATTCCTCCTCCTAACTGCAGCTGAAACCAGAAATAGAGCTAAAAGGTGCTAATTTATGAACTGACCACTCACAGATTAGGGCACAGGACGCTGTGCCAAAAGAGGCACAAAAACACTCAGCAGTAGCTGGTAGCTGGTGCATCCTACCTTTAACTAGGCACTGGTTTACACATTACACACCTTGACATTTCACTGACATGTAGTACTCTATACCTCACAACCTGAGATACGGGTGGTGAGCTTATTGACTATCACTTGGCTTAACAGTACCATGTTGCCACATGGCATGCACACAGGAAACACACCTGCCCGTTCTGGGACATTTTACTATCCAGCCTGCCTCCTCTGCTTGGTCCCCGATTGAACGGAGGGGGCAGGTTGGAGAGACATTTTGCAGCAGTCTGGTGTGATGCCTGTGTGCTCATCTACAGGGAGAGAGAAAAACAGTCCTGCTATTTATTTTGGCATTTGTACCTTACTTTTGTATGCTAACTCGTACTTAATGTCTTATGGAGTATGGTGATCCCTTTTTGTGCAGGTGTTGTTCTGGTGGTATATATTAAACTAGATATTTTTAAAACACACCAGCCAAATTTACCATCTTCATATGACTTTTTTCAGTCACTCTATAACATACATTCTGTAGAATAACACAAGGCTAACAGACAAATACCAGACAAAAAGTCCTTGTAGGAAGAACTGAGGTCCAGCAGAGCAAATTCCGGCATGTTTTGTTGTGCTCTCTGTCTCATGTTATACAATTTAACAGGCTTCTTTCCAATTAATTGCTGTGAAGTCAGAATAGCTTCACTGACCTAGAATCAAGATGTATTTGTTCAGATTTAACTCATTGTAATATGTACTAGTTTTAAAACTGTAAACCAGAAAATTAGCAGTAAAAGTAAAACACAATATATATAAAATATAAGCAGTAAAACACAATATATAGAAAATATAAGTGGCTGTAGAAATTCCCTATGTTATTTTGACTTATGCTATATAACTGTCACTGATAATTTAATTACTACACAAGCAATTTCAAATCAGACTTATCTACCTACATTGCACAGGTGCCTAACTACATGACAGACAGGCATGCATAAGGCACTTAACCAAAAGCAAGCAATGCAACTGTAGGGTGATTTTGTTCCTTCTTTACTGCCTTTAACCTCCTAGGTGCATTTGCACGAGAATAAAACTTCTCAATCTAGGCCCATTCAGTGTTTTAATCTGCTAACGGCTATTTCCATTACTGCCACCACCAAAGCCTTATGGCATTCTAGTAGGTATGGGAAATAACTGCTTCTGGGTTCCCTGTAATTTTCATGAATAAATTGATTTTTATATGCACGTTACCTTAGTATGTGCATTTTTCTACTCATTGCTTGGCTGGAGAACTGCATTTCAAAATTCAGAAAAGTGCAAATTTTGAGGATTCACTACGAGTTAAGGAGATCCACCTTTAAACTGAACTCCTCCCTCCCAAGGAGCCATGAGATACTTAAAAATTTAAGTCCCCTCACTCATTTATAATTACAATTTGAAATCAGCATTAATGGTCATATTACTGAAATTAATTGTTCCTCTTGCTCAAGTTTTTGCCATTTTCCAAAAATACAAAAGATATTGACTAATAGTGAAAGAACAGAGGATTACACTGAAAATTGTTAAGTGTTGCCATCATCACCCTGTCATTCTCCCTTCCTATAATGTAAACTGTAGAATGTTTGGTTTTTTTCTCTGCAGGAGGTCAAATTAATAATTATTAAATCAATATAAGTAAGATTACAAAAATAAGCCCCAAACCTGTGCAGCAGCTCGAATTGCAATCCAGGCCTGCACCCTGTACATTTCCAGGGCTGTAATTTCCTCCGAACTAACACGATGTCTGCTGACAGCCTAAATTTAACACAAGTTCCAATTTAGTTTTGTGGGGAGGGGAAATCAATATATTATGGGAAATCACCCATTCACATTTTTAAACAACACAATCTACTGTAAAAACTTTTTGAAAGTCATGAAGAAAAAATAATTCTTATTTCTTTACAGTGCTGTCCTATGCATGTTGACTCCAAAGTAAACCCCAATGAGTGCAATGGGAATTACTCCCAGGGAAGGAACGCGGGTGGCACTGTGGTCTAAACCACAGAGTCTAGGGCTTGCTGATCAGAAGGTAGGCGGTTCGAATCCCCATGACGGAGTGAACTCCCGTTGTTCAGTCCCAGCTCCTGCCCACCTAGCAGTTCAAAAGCATGTCAAAGTGCAAGTAGATAAATAGGTACCACTCCGGCGGGAAGGTAAATGGCCAGAAGCAGCTTAGTCATGCTGGCCACATGACCCGGAAGCTGTACGCCAGCTCCCTCGGCCAGTAAAGCAAGATGAGCACTGCAACCCCAGAGTCATCCACGACTGGACCTAACAGTCAGGGGTACCTTTACCTTTAAGTGGATATAAGATCTTACAATGCAGCCTCTTTATCTTGAATGAAATAGCTATTTTGATGGCTTGTTTTGGAGGTATAAACTTGGTACAGCAACCAGGGGTCACACATAGCTGTCATAGTTTATTGGGAATAAATGTTTGACAAATTCATGCAAAAGAAAAAGCTTGATCTATCCCCACTTACCTGGGAACAAGCCTCATTAAATTCAATAGAACTTACTTTGATATGGTTAGAGCGCTGTCAATGGCCATGTTCAGGCATTTTTTGTGAACTAAAGCTACTGTATGCACATGCCTTTAGTCTAAGACAAATGGTACATACCCTTGGTTTAAATGTTCTTCCCTTCAGTGAACCAGAAGTTGGAGATTCCTCCTTGTTTGTAATTAAATAAAAATATAGCAATGCTACCTCCATGTATGATTTTTTTATCAATCTGCAAAGCAAACAAACAAACCCACAAAGCTTGTAACATAACTTTACACAAATCATTATAGAAACAAAGTGGCTAGGCTGTGCTCTGGCAACAAGCAAATGGAAGCCGGGGCATGACATTTTGCATGTTACCACAATGCAGGGCAAACATCCACACAATGCACTTCAATGTATCCACACTACAGTAAATGTAATCTTATGTTGGATTCCCCCCTCCCTTTACTGCATTATCAGTGGATTAGGAAAATCCAAATAAAAAGGAGGGCAAGTGAGGACTGCCACTTGGATGAGGACAGTGGCACATGGATGAAGGGGGGGGAAGCACACCTGTGACACATGAAATCCACTTTAAGCTGCTGTGTGTACACACCCTTCCATCCAAGAAACATGTATAGAATTGCACCTTACATTCCATTTAGTTCATTCATAAACCTTCTTTAGATTTGCACATAGCATGCCAAGCACTTAAAAGATGTACCCTTGCTATGTTGGGAAATTGTCTGTGTGTTTGGGGGGAAATCCAGACATTCAGATCATTAACCAACAACTAAAAAAAACCATACTTTTCTGAGACCACATCTCAGCAATGCACATAAGGGCTGCAGATGTGCATTAGAGCTGGTGAATCAGAAACACGTTTTACAAGTTGCACTGTAGAAAAAGGCATTCGTCCTTGGCATCCTTACTTGGGGGTAAGTACTGTTGAAACCGCTTTGAGGGGTTTTTCCTACAATCAAGTGGTATATAAATTTTATAAAATAAATAAGAGGCCTGGCTTCTAAGTAAGAATGGGCAGGGGGGCGGGATATCTGTTAGCCTTTATTTTACTAGAAAAGGACAATAAAGACACCAATTCAAAACCACAGGTAAAAGAATTTGAACAGTTGCTTACCCAAAATTTTGGTAACTACCAAGACTTAACTTTATGGCATCCAGCAAACTCTCAACAGCTACTGTTGATTTATTAACACCCATACAATCAATTTGTCGTTCTATCTTCCCTAAATAGAAAAAAAGACACAGAAATTAATCTGACAAGCTAATGCAGAAAATGCTCAATAGCAGTGTTTTGCAACCAGGCGGCATATGAAGATATAGGGGGGGGGGGTGTCCTTTAAAAAAAGAATATAATGCTCTCTAAGGGCCCTAGATACTACGTGCACAACACAGGCATGGAAAAACTCTGGTGATATGAGCTGCATATTACCTTTCCGAAAAAGAAGTTCTGCTTCCAGATCAAACTCTCGTCTCACTGAAGCAGCACATAGGTCCAGTGCTGTTTCTGTATGCTGGAGGGCTTTTACCCATTGGAACTCAGATTGTGGTTTAGACATGCACGATAATTCTAGGGTCAATGTATGTGCTAGAAATCAAGAAACAGAAATCAAGAAATACTTGCAAGAAAGTGTTACCCAATGAAGAACAAAAATAAAATATTGTGAAAAATAAAATACATTCTTTTCTTTAAAAAAAATTAAGAGCAAAAAAATTATGTCCTAGTAGCTGACAAGATAAATTAAACATGCTGTGAATGTCACTATATATATATATCTCAATATTTTGAGATATCTCACATGATTAGCACTAAATTGACTGCAGATATATTTATAGTTCTATATGTGAGCATATGCTGGGCAGCTGAAAAAGGCAAGTTTTAATAAGTGCAATATTTAGATGAAAACGAACCAATAAACCTTACTACAATTTCTCATTTGAAGAGCAGTAATCCTAGACATCCTAGACTAAACTGTGACAGCCAACAAAAACAGAACTGTATATATTCCTAAACAAGTCTCATTATTTGAGTATAGCCAACAATAACTATAGTTTAAACTCTTGCTTTACAATTTATATTTTTAGTATCTTTCCATTACAGATTCCAGCAAAAATATTTATGTATTTAAAGTTGTGATTAACATAACTGAAAGATATTGTAGTACTTAGATATCAGATGTGCTTTATGAATAATAAAATATTTTGTGAGACACTTAAATTTCCTTACCAATTCTCAGTTTGACTTTTGCCAGTAATCTGATATGTGGCAGGTATATATTTTTCAAAGGCTCCAGTAGAGTTATCAGTGTAGGATCAGCTGTAGGTTTTTCAATTAATTGTCCCAAAATATATAACTGTTGAAAAGTGTGATTTAGTAATGAAAATTTGCTACTCCCATTACTCTTATACAAACAGATCCCTGCAACTGTCACTGTTATTAGGTCTTTTGCATTCAGAGATTTCAGAGTTGTTAAGGATTGTGCTGCTGGAGCAAATGCTCCATTCATGTCAGGAATGGGTGTCAGGAGCAGGTCAGCATTAACTCACATAGCATCAAAGAAGCTAACTCTTTCTTCAAAGAAAAAGATAGCTCAGGAGGCCAGGCCTAGTGAGCAAAGCAACTCTACCCAGTAGATCTTGTCCCAATGAGGCAGTTGTGACGACTGAAGGTCTCCACCAGGCATCCCCAAACTTCAGCCCTCCAGATGTTTTGGACTGCAATTCCCATCTTCCCCGACTACTGGTCCTGTTAGCTAGGGATCATGGGAGTTGTAGGCCAAAACATCTGGAGGGCCAGTTTGGGGATGCCTGGTCTCCACCTTCCCACAGTTCCCTAAGTCTCCTCCTCCACCAGGTTTTTCCCAAGCAATCTGAGACTTCGTCTTGCCTTTCTTTGCTCCACCCTCTTCATACTTCTTCTGGTTCTGGGAGACCAGGTTGGAGGGGAACTGGTCGTACCAGGAGGAGGAGGAGGAGGAGGAGGAGGAGGAGGAGGAGGAGGAGGAGGAGGAGTTTGGATTTGATATCCCGCTTTATCACTACCCGAAGGAGTCTCAAAGCGGCTAACAATCTCCTTTCCCCTCTCCCCCCCACAACAAACACCCTGTGAGGTAGGTGGGGCTGAGAGACTTCAAAGAAGTGTGACTAGCCCAAGGTCACCCAGCAGCTGCATGTGGAGGAGCGGAGACGCGAACCCGGTTCCCCAGATTACGAGTCTACCGCTCTTAACCACTACACCACACTGGCTCACCAGAAGAGGGAGACCCCCTGGCTTCTTCAGCAGCCTGCCTCATCTCTGCCTCCTGGCCCCCCTCCTCTCCAACTTCTGCCTCTGATTCTGGACTGCTCTCTGCCACAGGCTCTTCCTGCTCACTAAACCCTGTTACCTCTTCAGCTTCCAACACCTCCTCCTCCCAGTCTGCTCCCTCTTCCCCCTCTGACCACTCATTGCCATCCCACCACCAGTCTTCTTCCCTTGGGGGTTCCACAGCTGGTGCCCCCCACTACTCTTCTGCATCCAGCCAGTCTATGACAGTTCATTGCAAGCTAGTCAAGGAATACAGATTTAAGTCAGGGTGGAGAATCCTATGCGACAAACTGGACAATGATGTAAAATGAAGATTGTTGGGAACTCACAGGGCTTGCAAAGAGTCCTGGCTGGTGCTTTGAAGTGTTGCTGATCAGCAAGCTTGATGTCACCACCCATCAGCTGATAGTGACTTCAAGCCTGCTTTCCCACAGGAAGCTCAGGGACACAACCAATCCAACAGGCTTGAACTCACTGCCTATCAGCTGATGAGCAATGACTGCAAGCCTGCTTTCTGAAGGGAACAGCTGGGATCCAAAAATGTTGGATTCATACCAATAGCAGCCTTCTGTCATCTAAACTGAGCCTATTAAATCCCAGGAAACTGAGTCAAAATTGACTCCATTCTTTGCCCCATGGCATTTGACATTGCTTCCTACATGATCACATTATAAGAGCCAAGCTACACCTGACACTAAATGCATCTTGTATCTAATGTGCATGCATGGTGTAGAAATTTAACTCATTTCTCACCTGCTGTCATCCTAATGAATCTAATATTTTCATTGGGAAAGAGGAAATCCTTCATTGGGATTTTCCTCAGAACTATAGCAAGAGAAGAAAGAGCTAAATTCCCTCTCACACATACTCTGATCCCGCTGAATAACAAACACCCACCTCACATTTAATATCACACATAGTGTGGCACTAAACACAGCCGGAGTTGTTGTTTTTACCCCTAGAACTTCAGCATGGTCTTTCCATATTGCATGGACTATAGTCTCGTGTATACCTTTACACCATAATAAGACAGTAAACTTTATGACAAATTTAAACTAGCATTAAATCATCAGAATGCACTCACCTGTTGGACAACAATTGTGTGTGCCATAATTAATACATCCATTTGATCAGTTTTAGACGTATGATTATCTGAATCCTCCCCTGCTTGCGTTTTCATTATGTCAGTCAGCAGAAGCATACCCTGCACAAGTGTTAATGAAGCTGGTGGAGAAATCAGAGTCTTTTCTTCAAGTAACCTGATTATATTCTATAAAAACATAAGAAAATACATTCATGTGCAGTTACAGTGCATATTCGATTCTGTCCATCGCTCTCTAATAAACGTAGTTAATAGCTACGATTGTTATCTGTCTTCTTTACCGAAGCCAGTGGCAAAAGAAAGAATCTAGGGCTTTACATCCCTATATTCTAACAGCCTGGTCTAGAGGAGTGTTTCTCAAATGTTTCTCAAAACGGGGAGGAAACACAAACCAAGGAGATGCAGCAAAATTAAATGAAAATCTAGGATGTCATGGAAAGATAGGCTGGGAAGTCTTCATGTGATAGGACATGACTAGAGATGTTCTACGGTTGTAATAGACACCTACTATTCTATTAGATGTTGTACTAGATGTTTAAAAGAGGTGATAAGAAAAACTAGAATGACACAGCAAATGAAACAAATTTATGGAATGGAAAAATGCAAAAAATAAAATAAAAAACTCTATGGATCTAACTTAGTCATGTTTATTACTTTCAATGGGTCTATTCTGAATAACAACTAGTTGGACACCACACTTTATATCAAGACACTTAGCTAAAATAAATCCATGAATTGTGTTAGAATTAATGTTTTTTACACCAATTTTACTGAGAAAGAGTTCACAGATCAGTTTTGAGTCCAAACCTGTAAACAACACTTAATTTCAGCCACTGGTTTTCCTTCTTGCAGGCCAAGCATAACAGCTTGCATTGTAATTTCGGCAAGTGTCTCAACATCATTGAATTCCTCTGCTTCTGCTTGTACCTCACCAATCAGACGTGAGCACTCCTTCAATTCATTTTCTCAAATAAGTAGAAATACACCTCCATCAGTACACACATTATTTTTCCCAAACAGCAACACGTACAACTTTCCATTATCGTAATATTGACAAATGATAATGGGACATTTAATATGTTAATAATATAACATTTCAAGCATGCATATTAGCATCTATTGTTTTTTTACTCAAAGATATTGACAAACATAATCAAGATCCTGTGAGCATTGCATTGCCTTCACTGTAGTGATTTAGCGCAGATGTAGTGCTGCCTGATCTCCTAACCATGAATGTACTACGGTAAAAGGAAGGCTACATCAGTTTTTAGTAATGCAGCTTTATATACAGTGCTTGCAAGATGCAGCTGGAGCTGAGTGCTACCTAAGTAGGAAGAACCTTTTTAAACAATGTAATAATCACAGTAAAAGTGTTAAGGCAAGTAGGACAAAACATCTTGGTGAATTATGTTAAGGAATGCAGTTAATTCTCCATGAGTCAGCAGACAATTCATTCCTCAGAATGCAGCTGCAGGCATCCTGTGACTCTCTTATCTGTGTTACTGGGCAGATTTGGCAAGTAACTGTCTATAAAAGAGCTCAGGTTACAGCATGCCAAGTGGGCTGCGGTAGGAAATTGCAAGAAATTGTTGAAGGCTATCTGGTGGAACTGCAGATTCGAGTGAAGAATTTGTGAAGAGATTCTCTTTTCTGTGGTTAGCTGAACCACTTGACGGAGCTTCCACAGAGCATACACCCAACACTCCAACAAATTAACAGTAGTTTTAAGGTCAAATGCTACCTTTCATAGTTTCAATGCCTCGTGCCTGTGCTGTCATTGCAGTCACTAATGCCAAACGACATCTCAGCCATATATGTATATTCATATGTTTTCGTGCTGTTACATTGTGAAGCAGATTGGAATCTTCAACATAAATTAATTCACCATTTATCTAAAAGACATGGGAAAAATAAACTAACTGGGTGCATTGCTTAATTCTTCTGTTGTAGAATAATTTATCATTAACATACAGAAAAATGTAATCTAGTACATATATTGGGTTATTTATGAAAGCATTTGTTCTGCTTCTAGTTAAATGGGTTACAATACACGATATACATGTATTAATCTAAAAGGATCACATATGCTTTCCAAAGTTGACTATAAGGCACTTTTATTATTTTTTGCTCTGTGTGACTTATCATCACAAACTTGTCAAGATACTTTGACACATACCTCTATTATTCTCTCTGGTTTTTTTATTGAATCAAGTGATTTCTTGAAAATTGTTGCATCTTGAAGAAGTTTTATTGCAGAAAAGGCCAAAGCAGCACTGTGATAAGCAAACATATCATTAAACATTTAAGAAGTTTAAGTATTTCCTATTTTAAAGCAATAGTTCTGGTACCCACATCAGCTGCCATCAATTTAGTTTGTATTCATGGGAAAACATAGTATAAACCACAGGAGTTTTTAACAGAAATAGCCAATATTCTTCTGCTTTGTTGTTTGCCACCCTGGGTTCTTTAGGAGGAAGACTGAGAGAAATTTAATAAAATAAATTTAAAAAGTTGAATTTGATAGCATTTTGGTCACTGTTCACAATCAGTACATCAACAATTGGTTCATCATCACAAGATCCTGAGTGCTACTGTAGATTAAGTGCAGGATCACTGCCCTTCAGGTCAGTTCCATGACCAACTGTTCTAGGGCATAGTCATATAGTGTACTTTTTTGTCATGACTGGAACGTACTCTGGAGATGTCTACTGGCTCCTGGACCATGTCAGTAGCAACACCTAGGTCAGTAATGCTTTAACTTAATGTGACTGTGTGACAGCATCTTGTTACCTCCTGAATCCACCTTCCTCCACCCAGCCTTTAGCGAGCCACATGGATACCAAACTACCCACTCATTAGATTATAACCAGCACAGCATGTGTGTGTACTAATGGTCTCAACTTTTATTGAAAGCTAGCATTTCCAGACCACAGTCCCATTTTGGATAAAGTCAACTTTAAAAAAAATAAATGTTAACATAATGACACAGTTTTTCCCACTAGAATTTTTTTTAAAAAAATTAAGTGGAAACAACAAATGTGCTGCTGAAAACTGGATAATTATTTTTTACCTGAATGCTGTTTGAAGTCTTTGCTGAGCAATAGCTGCAAGCTGAAGTTTAGCTTCAATAACAGTCTCCAATTCTGAAGCTGAACATTCATAAAGCAATGTGCCATATTTATTTTGTATGATTTCAAGAACTGAACTAATCCTTTCTTCAGCTTCTGCCAATAAAATCCCCTAAATTAATAAATCATCATTACTGAACAGTTTACAAAGAACTAATAAGAAGTTCATGAAAAATCTTACTGCCTACTCTACATTGGAATCCACAAACTTGGAATGCTTCTGATACAACATTTAGGATATAACACCCTATATTTGAATCCTAGACATTCATTAAAATGCTTGAATATTATTAACAGTTCTACTGACTAGTTATACATTTGATTCTTTAAACACAATTGTCCTATACTTTGCACACATTTGTAGACCACAGTAGCCAATGCTGACAGACAGGGAGTAAATAATTATTTCTTACTTTGTATTTTATCTTTAGTAGGTTATAATTGAATACATATCACAAAAATCCATGAGATTTATCATCAGATATTAAGTTCTAGTCACCAGCTCCCAGTCCATTGCCTGGGAGCCAGTTTTGGTTGTGCTTTTATATGGGACTTTGTCTTGAAGAAGTGGAATGAAATAAAAATATATTTCAGCCTTGATCTACATTAATTCAGAGTATACTGAAGATCTGCCAGCTGAGGGGCTATAGCAGAGGTGAGGAACTGAATTCGACCAGAGGATGAGTGGTGTTGCTAAGTGTGTTCCTGATTCTTTCTCTGCAGCCCAAATTCATTGTCAGTTTGTTTTTTAATTTGGCACCTTTTCCTGCCACACAGAAAAAGGAACCAAATTCTAAAAGTGCCAACATTCGGCTGCAAAAAATCAGGAGCACACTTAAGGGTGTGTTCCCAATTCTTTCTTTGAAGGCATGGCTTGAATTCAAGCCAGAAATGCAAAGGAGATTCTTTCACAGGGCCAACACCTCTCTGCCTAAAGCTCTAATATACATCCTTACCTCAGAACTAGCCCACATTTAGGGGTGGCAGGACATGACTGGCAGGCAACTGACTAACCAGGCAGCTCCAAAGCTGCAGGAGCAGCCAGTCCCAACACCCAGCACCCCCCCAAAGGAAGCACCACCCAATACCAGTCCACATAACATGCACAGAAATCCTATGCCATGCCCACCAACTGAGAAACTGGAGCATTGGCCAAAGTATGTGTAAATTTGCTCCTGAGCAGTGCAATTATGGAGATATATATGTTCACATTTAAAACAACACTGTTACCTTTAGCACAGCCATATTTAAGTTATCTTTGTTTTTTTCAAGTTCCAAAATCATAAAACTTCTGTCCCGCTTTTCAGGTCCAGGCACAAAACCTTTGCAAAAAAATAAAATACACTGTCAAATTTGAGGCAATTAAACAAAACAAAGTAGCACAGAAAGTAGCCGGGTGCTCACCTGTGAGTTGTTCTTTTTGA
Source organism: Zootoca vivipara (assembly GCF_965207765.1). Taxonomy (NCBI): domain Eukaryota; kingdom Metazoa; phylum Chordata; class Lepidosauria; order Squamata; family Lacertidae; genus Zootoca; species Zootoca vivipara. Next base: position 37,421,859 of record NC_142592.1, on the reverse strand, counting down.
GTTATCTCCTGTGCAACTCTAAAATGTATGGGCTATTATTAGTGCCATGTAATTTACTGGTTGACTGTTGGTGACTTTCAAAAAAATAGGGAAAATAGGGGAAAATAGGGAGAAGAGGATTGAAATCCGATGGATTATTTTAGGCCTTTCAAATCTAAAATGAGTTCCCCACCCATACCCCACATTTGTGAAGCAGAAATATTATTGAATGGATATCGCACTCTGTTGATACTTGTTCTGAAGCATTAAAATATGCTTTCTTCAATTCCATGGAAGGTGAGAGACTACTCCCTTTGGTATTGCAAAGGACTTGTTAATATAACCTCTGGAGATTTATGACCCTGAGGTAAATGGAGCCAAGACAATACTTTTTGTGAATTTAGTCATTCCTAGCAGAGAATTTAGTCCTAGCTGAGATAGTACAGGTTATCTAAAGGTTCTTCGTTTTTACGGTAATCAGAGTCACACAGTTCACTCTTCTTCATGGAAGAATCAGAAATCACAACACTTGATAAGCTGGCCCAGGTCATTTTAAGTGGAGCTGAACACTTCTGATAGATTCTGATGCAGAAGCACTGGAGGGAAAGTGCTTTTCCTTTTCGTTCTGGGTTGTGTTGGGTGGCAAGGCGGTAGACCACTCTTAGAGGTGTTTCTTCTTAATTCCTATAGGTATGAGCTCAAAGCCCATACATTCTGCCAGCATTACAGGAAATAACATGTAGAAGAATTCAAATAAAGTTGAAACTTTAATTATAAACACTTAAAAATGGTAAAAATTATGACCAGCCAAAGTTAAGCACATTTAGGTCATTTTATAGACTTTAGCAGTGCATGCACTTTCTAAACAAAATATTTTCTAGTAAGGAGAAGAAATATTATACTAAGCAAGGTAATAAAATCATTATAGAAACAACAAAAGCTTTATAACCCTTAAATGAGTGAAAATAAAATTCACACACACACACACACACATAGCATATAGTACATTTTATTGTTTGCCAGTACCTTTTTGGAAAGCATCGGTGTTTCTGCCTGCCTTTCTTAAGATTTCACTGTCCATACAATACATTGTTCTTATCACTTTTTCAGGAACACAGTTTAATGTTGTAGATAAGCAAATAATAAGATGCATTTTGACTAACATTAAGTTATCCATGATTCTTGGTTCACATTCTTCAGCCCAGGCTGAATGTACAGGCCTGTTAAATACATCTTCTAATGCCTTTGAAATAAAAAGGAAATTGCATTAAAAATATATGGACATGCTGCATTTTTTCCAAAACTTAATTTCGCAGCAACCTCACTCAGAAGCAAATAATTTAAACCTAACAAAGTCATACAAAAAAAATCAAATCAAAACTGCAGCTACTACTGAACCAAACTACATTATGGTGACTCCCAAATGTTGGAGTGTGAGTACTGCTACCATAATGTACTATACAGATATCAACATTGTTAAATATGTAACTCACCTATAGGGACATAACTACGCACTAGTGACAAACTGAATGCCCACAATATTAAAGTGACATTTAGCCAGTTACTTGACAAATTCTAAACTTGGTATCTCCCTCTTGAATTATACTGAGGATTCTTAAGCTGCAACTATCTTATAATAAATCCCCTAACTGTACTTTGGTGTGGTATGCCTTCCAATTCAGAAGTTTAAAAAAAAAAATATTCCAGTAGCACCTTAGAGACCAACTAAGTTTGTGATAGGTATGAGCTTTCGTGTGCATGCACACTTCTTCAGATATTCAGAAGCTGTCAATGGAAACTTGCAACATGTGGTGCCTATTGCGATGTACAAGGGGAAAGATGCAAACCCAGAAGCCTCTGTGGTGATGCATGGAACCTACTGAGTCAAATGCAGAACCTCATAGTGATAGCAGCATGAAAAGTTGCACTCATGACCTACACAAAATGACAGTACTCTCTAGTGTTTTGTGTAGCAATACAGAAGTCTCTGAAGTATCCTCTTAACCAACCAAGGTGGCAGTAAACTGGCAGATAGCCTGAGTGTAAAGATACCCAGAAAGAAGGCAGCACCCCTTCTCAGATTTAAAATCCAGCTTGGCTGTGCCATTCTGCTACATTGTATATGATTCTAGGATGCCCTCTCATTTAGCACTGGAAAGATTCAAGGTGCACAGGTATGTGAGAATGATGATGTCATTCCAAGGAGGATTCACTCCCAAACAGCTTGGCCAGGATATATCCAACTCCCTGGGCTAAATAAGTTGTCCTCAACAGCTTAGGCTGCAATCCTAACCATGTCTATTCAAAGGTTAAGTCCCACTGAATTCAATAGGGCTTACTCCCGGATAAGTGGAGTTAGGATTGCAGATTTAGAGCATAAAAGCTCTGCAGGATCAGGTCTATCTAGGATAGCGTTCTTTGTTCACTATGTCTTTGGGAAACCCACAAGCACAGCACCACTCTCCCAATCATGATCTCCAGCAACTGTTACTTAGAAGTACAGTATGCCAATTGATACTGGAGGCAATATAGCCATCATGACTAGAAGCTATACTACCTTGCGCTCCATGAATTTGTCTAGTCCCCCTTTATTGCTGGCCTTTAGACTTCAGTTAAACTTATTCATTCCCCAGAGACCCAATACTTTTGAGTGTTAGACTTCAATATTTATAACAGTTGTGCTTTAGATTTATTGTCTTCATGATATCTTGAAGTGTTTTGTAATGGTGCTTCATCCCGACTGGGACAAAGAATGGCACAGAAATCGAATAAATAAATACACCATCCAAGTTGGTGGCAATCACTACATCTTGTGTTAGAACATACTTTCCATTCCATATTATCTCCTGAACTAACAAAGGGAAAAAAAATGAATGTGCACCAATTCAAGTTGAGACTCAATCTGGTGTATGAATTAGATATACAAGCAATTTCTTACCTGTAGATTTGTATTTGTCAGGAGTGGTTGTGATGAATCAAAACTTGGAGAGACCTATATACATGTATAAATATATATATGAAGACAACAGGGGAATCAAGGGGAACACAAAAAACACCACAAAGGAAAAGGAAAAGCAGAATTAAAGAAAGTACAAGCTAGACATCTGACGAAAAGGGGAGAGCTGGGAGGAACAGACTGCTGCATCAGGCAGGAGGAAAAAACTGAGGGAATCGAGCCTACTTCCCAAAAGCCTTTGTTCCTCCCTAGCATCATGTGACGAGGACATTACACATCCCATTGGCTCCAGCGTCACACAATGTAAATTGGAGAGCTAACTAACCACTGAAATTCTAGAGGTTCTGTACTAATTCTAGTCAATACATTCTAATGGAGAAGGGAGGTTTTTTTTGAGATGAGAAATTCCTGTAATTCTAATAAATCTATTGTTCTATTGTCTCTTCCTAGTGTTTCCCTATTTTCCATTTTGTTTATTCTGCTTAATTAAAAGTTAAAGGACTATAATCCTAGTGAGCAATGACAAAACTGATTTGTCTTACTGATTTGTCTTACTCCTTGTCTTTGTGGCAACAATTCTTTAACAGGAGGTTAACAGTTTACTGGTGGCTCGATTACATGTGCTGATCTTTACAAGAAAGTATTAGGAGTTCAGGATGTCTCCTCCATGCCTTTCAGGACATGTTTAAGATAAGACTAGTATCAGGGTCAAGAAAAATCATAATGGGTATCTCTTTTCATATTAAGTTATGCCAACCTTTACTCATGACATGATCTACAGTAATAAACCATAGAAAAAATTCATATTGACACACATCTATTCATAACTATGCTTAGCAATCAGATCATTATTTCTTTTATTTCAGCTCTCCAACTGATTGTTGCTATGGCAGATCCCTGTGGTTAAGGTTAAATAACCCTTTCATCCAGGGTGTGAAACTATTTTAAAAAGCTGGAAGAATCAAAAGCACGCGAGACTAAGCTCTCCCCTGGAAAGGGAATCCTAGCAAGTCCTTTCTAAAAGACTCTGCAAAGAACTCACGGTGAAGCTTCAGTGTAAGGGAGAATGTATTTCCTGACATATTAGGGTATGAAATCAAGTTTTTAAAAAATTTACCGGGAGTCTTGGAACAAGCTTATAGAATGGAGGTAGCTTCCAGGGGACTTTCTCTCCACGGTTGAGAATGCATAGTTCATAGAAGGCATCAGAATAAAATCCTAAATCTGTAAGTACTTTGATCTTTTTAAAGAAAAGGTTAGTATTACACTAAATGTCCACAATAGTGACAGCTCTACATACAAAGATTCATACACAACCAAATCAGCTTTTGTAAGGGAAATGCTATAGCTTCCAGTGACAGCTCTACATACAAAGATTCATACACAACCAAATCAGCTTTTGTGAGAGAAGTGCTATAGCTTCCAGTGGGTATACAGAGCCAGTAGTGCAATTCATTTTGTGAATTGCAGGGTTTGGATCTTAATTTTTTTTATTGATGATGCAGTTCCTTCTCACACTTGCACATCCCCAGCTCTCAGAAGGATATGATGCTAGCTCCTTAACTGCATCCAAGCTGTCCCTTCCAATGTTACTGGAGACATATGGGACACCACTTAGGTAGCATAAAAAAGAAGAGGCTATTTTGGGTTTTTCTTGTAAAAGGGATTTCTATGCATGCAAACAGGAGGTGTCATGGAATCATCCTGCAGGACAGGGTGCCCCCTCCCTTTGGATGCCTGGTTTTGTTTCAACTACTCATGATGCAATTTGCACCAGCATTTTCTCCTTACATTTATCATTCATGATTTTCGGTAGAGAGTGTTATTGGGGTTTTTTTGGTTGGCTGTCACTGTTCTCTGTTTGCCCTTTCTTGGTTTGTCATAATCGAAAACATAGAAGGGAGGGACTTTTGAAGATTTTATTTGGAGCAGCAATTTTGCCTTCAACAATGAGGTGGAACTCAGCTAGGACTGAGGCCATCTTTACATGCACAGAGATGACAGGTGCCAGGCTAGAAGTCAAGCCCTAAGACCTGGATACCTTGCTCCCTAATCAAAAATGTGAGGGCTGAAGGAAGGATTGTGCTAAGGGAAAATCTTGTGGACAGGGATACAGATGTTGTTGTTGTTGTTGTTATCATTATTACCCAGGCTTCACCCCAAGGTCCCAAGGCAGGTTACAACAATTAAAACACAGTATTAAAAACAGTTTAAAACAGCTTAAAATAAGGTAGGTCATAAGAATATACACCTCAAGCACCACAAGCTTGAGAGAATCTAATTTCCCATTAAACACACACACACACACACACACACACACACACACACACACAGAAGCAGACTGCCAACCTTAAAATAACATTTTGAGCACCCTTGGAACCTTCATATTTGAGGATAAAAAGTTGTTTCATTTCACCAAAAAGCAGCTCATTTCCTCCAATTAGTTATAAATTATTATTCTCCAATGAAAGAAATTCAGCAGTAGATAATAACTGAGTAACCAATTTACATTAAGCAATCATTGAAAAACTGGATGTGTTGCTTAACTGTTATATTGTACATTACCTTGAGAATTCTTCCTTCAATACTTTTAGCTGCATTGCGACAAATTTCAGAAACCAAGTATTGATACAATGTGAATAGTGGCAAAATCTGCAAAGACACCAGAGAATTCTATTAATATTTATTCATAGTTCATAAAACTTAATTGTATATAGCCAAAGGCTTTTGTAAGAGCTTTCAATCCATACATCTACTTAGCAGACTCATAGTTATTAATTTATAGATCTGTTTGTCACTTTTTTTACATTCTCTTGCACACAAAATTATGTACAGTCCAAAAACATAAATAGCAATGTTAAAGTCCAATTTAAAAATTCAAAAACATCATTAATGAAATGGGGACAACAGAGCCAGCAGAAAGTACATACTAGGGGTCCCCTACCCCTACCTCGTGCCAGTCAGTAGTTTTTGTCTATGTGTGATTTTGCATAAGTGTGCTGCCTCTGGAACAGAACCCTCATGTGAGATGCAATCATACTGTACTTCCAAGTAAACATTCATAGGATTAGGTATTCAACTAAACAAGCTGCATAACCTTATACACTGGCTTCATGCTCCTTGAGTAGTATAAAAGTGAAACTATAAACCAAATTTATAACCATTTCAACATTTAAAATAATTAATATGTCTTATATATACTTTTTATGGGACCCAGGTGGCGCTGTGGTTAAACCACTGAGCCTAGGGCTTACTGATCAGAAGGTTGGCGGTTCGAATCCCTGTGACGGGGTGAGCTCCTGTTGCTTGGTCCCAGCTCCTGCCAACCTAGCAGTTCGAAAGCATGTCAAAATGCTGCTCTGGTTTGCCAGAAGCGGCTTTGTCATGCTGGCCACATGACCTGGAAGCTATACGCTGGCTCCCTCGGCCAATAATGCGAGATGAGCGCGCAACCCCAGTCGGTCACGACTGGACCTAATGGTCAGGGGTCCCTTTACCTTTACCTATATATACTTTATGAGAACTTACTATTAGATTCTGCTTGTTACAATGCAATTCATATATAACGTAAGTCAGGCTTCCAACAACTGTTGCAACATCAGCTCTGTAGTAATCCGTGAATAGGTCAATGCCAGGAATTAATATATCTGTTTCATATTGTGCAAAGTCACAATCTGCTTTAGGATGTGGTAGTGAAACTCTAAAGAGGGACTGAAAATTATACAGTTATTAAAATCTTCCAAAGCTGTACAAAAGTTTATACCCATTAAAACCAGATTACTGTAATTAACGTGTAGTGCTTCATATTAAAAAAATTAAGATGGTTAATATAGAATAAACATTTGTTTTATTGAGTCTAGAATAAGTGGGATCATTACATTGCACAAATACTGCATGGCACATACAGGAATCTCTCTTGCTTATTAATTAAAGTTTTAATTTACTCTTACTATCTAGATCTGAAACCAGACATAAGTCTTAAGTGGCCAGTTGGCTAGAACAAGAGTTCTCAAATGTTCTGCCTCCAGGAGTCATTTGAGAGGGCTCAGGGTTACTGTGGTCCACTGGTCATAGGTGTGGAGCCACTCGCAAAATGAGTGGAAGAGTTAGACATAATCTAATTAACGCGTGGAATGAAAGCCTAAGGATTACGTAAACGTGGAGCAGCCAGCCCTCGTTGACTTCGCTGGATGCACTCACTGACTACAGATCAGAGTCGTATATTCGGTGCTATCTGGGGAAGATATCACCGACTGCTCTGTTTAAGTCGGTTAGGAGCTTTTCATGTTGAAAGGGAAGACTTTTCATGTTGAAAGGGTAGACTTAATCGATTGGCATTGGCTGAAATAATTTCCAACTGAAAGATGGAAATTACAAATTGCTAGATTATTCCCTGCAGTGATTTCCTTGTAGCAGGCAGTTCTATCGTTCATCTTTCCTTAAGCTTAGTGCATACGTTGGCTCTGGGGTTATCGTGACTCATCCTTCCCATTTTAAGCAGGATTTGCCAAACCAGAGACGCTTTCCTTTCTTTCCCTCCCTCCAACATTACATGCGACAGCCAACTCCTGCTCCCCAACATGCCTATGCAAGCAACAACACATTCAAGGAACTACTGGTTCTGATGTCAGCCCAATCCAAAGGCTACAGGAGGGTAGAGTAGATGAGTCAGGAGGCACTGGGCTAGCTACAGTGCTGAAAGCCACCTGGAAGTGGACTGAGGCCTACTTGGTGGTCCTTGCTTGGCTACGACTACCACCCTGAATCAAACAGTCTGGCTGGGATTTCCACTTCTGTCATGACTTTCCATAGCATATTTGGGGTTATGACAGCTCAAGACACATCCTCATCATACTGAAACAGAACAATAGCAGACACAATATATGGCCTCTAGCTTCTGCAAAAGGGAGAGTTTGTATATTTTGTGGGTGGGAGCAAGCCTCCCAAATTTCCTTTCTTCTTAGAAACAAAGGCAGACAGAAGCAGCAGTCAGTTTCATCTTGCCAAAGCCCTTTTGGAGCATCCTTCAATCCCCACAGATGGAATTCCTAGCTCAGCTGCTCTCTCTCCTTCATGGCTCTCAGTAGACTTGACTTGGTTTATTTTAAGTTGCTGATCATCCAAGCAGGTCAGAAATCTGCATATGAGCTTTCTAGACTTCAGGCCCTTCCTTGCTTCCTAGATTACCAGCAGCTTTCCTTCCTTCACTTTCAGATGTTTCAGAACCCTATCTTTGGTGGATTAACCCAGTGTTTCTGAACCAGTGTGCCTCCAGATGTTTTGGGACTACACCTCCCATCATTCCTGACCACTGGTCTTGCTAGCTAGGGATGATGGGAGTTGTAGTCCCAAAACATCTGGAGGCACACTGGTTGAGAAACACTGGATTAACCCACTAAAGAGATTGTTCTGCAAACCAAGCTAGTGAGAGGCTTTCACACACTATTACAGGCATTATTACCAGAACTGTTATCTACTTATTGAGAGCGAAAATCTCAAAAACAACATTTATCAGTTACTAGACAAGATACAAATTAAACATATTGATTACCTTGAAGAGAATGGCGGATAAAATGCAAGCTTTGGCTCTTAATTTCACATCATACAACAATATGTACCTATGTGAAAAGGGGGGGGGGAGAACAACTGTGGCTGCTTTAATGTAACCAAAATTTTGAACTTATTTCTACCTGAAAACAAAACCCTTCACGTTTACATATTATATCAGACAATGATATAATGATCGCAAGTACATTTTTCTACTTATATGCTTTGTGTATGATAAGGAAGATCTCTGAATGCATCGTACATATATTTGAGGGGAACATTTGACTCATAAAGGCTTGTAGTTACCCTTCAGGTTCATGTTAAGGGTGGAAGAACTGGGGTAAAGAGGGATCACCGAGAAAGGGTGCTGCCACATATCTGGGCTTCCTGGCAGTGGAGTCACCGCCACTTACTTGGAGGGAGAGGGAAAGGGGGTGAGGTGACGGGGAGGTCAGGGTTGTTTGAGCATACTGCTAGAGGCAATGCAGCACGCCTGCTGATGGTCTCCTGGAGTGTGTGCAGAGCATATACCTCTTCCCTCTCTCCCTGCCCTCTAGGTAAATGTTCTAGCTTTTTTTTTTTTTATCCCACCCTTACTTTCAGGGTGGCACACAGGAGTATAATTTGTGTGGCTATATGTTTCAACTTGTTATTTTATATTAAATATTTTATATTTTTCTGGAAATACATATTAAATTCAAATGATAATAAAAAAGCGTCAAGAAATTACAGGCAACTCCTGCTTTTAGGCACATCCAAATGATTTGCGATCATGCACACAAGCACTGTGTCAAACCTGGAAGCAGCCCCCAAATGTCATGAAGACATCATGAAAGGGGGTGGGGTGGGGCAAAGCAGGCTTATGCAGGCTCCACCGACGCGTGTGGGGATCTGGAACGGAACCCCTGCACAAAATGAAGATGGCCTGTACAAGGTAACTTGGATAAAGATGCAGTATGAATACAAACTTAGACAGCATGTTTGAATGATTTATTTATCAGTACAGTGGTGCCTCGCTTAACGAATGCCCTGCTTAACGAAATTTCCACTTAACGAAATGATTTTTCGAGCGGAGGTTGCCTCGCTAGACGAATTCGTTTTATGAAAAATTTGTATAGCGAATCGCGGTTTCCCATAGGAATGCATTGAAATTCAATTAATGCATTCCTATGGGGGGAAAAAATCAATGCATTCCTATGGCATTCGCTAGATGAATTTTTCGTTATAAGAAAAGACCCGTGGAACGAATTAAATTCGTCTAGCGAGGCACCAGTGTATTTCTGTTTGGCGCCTTTTAAAAAAGAACTCCATTAACAATAAGAATTATTCTATCCTTTATGATATATGGATGAATTATTCTAGGATCAGTGGATGAGAAGGTTGCATTATATACTCACTGAGCTATTTTAGCTGCTAAGGTTGCTCCTTGTAAGCAACCCCAAATTCCACCCCGAGAAAGAAATTTCTCACAGTAACCTTGAGAGCGATTTGCCAAGTTGCCAGCATTCTCTGACAAGCCATCTAACTCGTGCCAATGATTAAGTGCATCAACTATTTTCAGGACTCCATCAAGGCCTTGACACCAGCATTTGAAAGCAGCTCTGAAAAACATTTTAAAACATCCAAAGTTTCACTGACATTTATTAAAATGCAAGATAATGAAAATATTTTATTTGGCATCACACCCTCAAGCGCAGATTTAACAGGTTAATGAAATTTCCTAGTGAAAGGTCAGCAGTGTGGGTTGATGGCTCCACCTAGTGTTCCAAAGGTAGGCAGCAACTTTTGGGGAGTCAGGACTTCCAACAGGCATTTAGGTCATGGACTCGCCAAGCTTGACAGCCAGGAGTGTAAGGGCAGAAAGAAAACATACTACCACCCAATGTCAATGTGACTTGTGCTAATAACAAGAATCCTGCAGCCAATCCAACTAGGGCAGGATCTGCTGACTTTCCATTAGGAAATGGAAAACTACACTTCAAGCAGGTACAACTGTATCCCCCCCCCCCAATTTCCAGTGAAAGATCAGCAGAGTGGGATGCTAACCTTTCTAGGGTGGGAGTGCGGGCACAAGAGGTTGTGGCGGGAGGACCTGCTGCAGGACCCACCTGCCAAATGCTGAATCCAAAGCATCCTGGTGGTAGTGCCTCGTGAAGGTACTAGGTGCTGCCCAAGTAGCTGTCTGGCAGAGGGTGGGAGGGAGGGGAAACAGCTATGGGGTGAAGGGAACCAGAGGGGAATGTGCCCATGGGGAAGGAGGACTATTACTAATTCCCTACAACAGACGAGGAAAGGTTTAGAAGAAATTCAGAGAGAAATAACTGAAAGATGAGCAAGAGCGATAATGGCTGGCTGCACTTCAACCCAAAGCAGGAGCAGAACTGGATGCATGCTGGGAATCCTGCCTCCCCAAAGGTTGCTGCCTGCCTTCTGGCCACTCTGCTGACCTTCCACTGGAAATGGGGAAATGTTAAAACTAAAACCAAATGCACATTAAGACTTAAAGTAGGGACACTTTGCTTCAAAGCTAACTTTTGTGTTGTTGTTTTTTTCAGTTCATACAATCGCATTTTATTTAGTTGTTGTAAAAAAACAACCCTGTTTATCCCAATTTCATTTAAAAATATCAAAGCTGTTTATAGCAATTAAAAACCACATAAAATAAAAACAGATCACTAGCTGACTATTGTGTAAAATGTTTTTCTTATTTTCCTCTAAAATACCCACTTGACTGATGTACTGGGACTGAAGTACCTGCTCCAAGCGCTTCCTTTCAGAAGGTTGGAAAGAAGGGCTGTAAAGCCCTTCACCACTCCTACAAAGGGATTCCCACAAAATTTATGATGCAAAGGCAAGCAAAGCATATGTCAGTAACACTGGCACACACTTAAATATACAACCTTGTCTCCATCAAAACAATAGTATTTGCAGGCCCCTAGACTTCAGTTAGCAGCCTTTAACTATGCTTTAGCTAATTATGCATTAAAACTGAAAATTAAAGGAAAGTTTTATTTTATTTCCGTTGCACTATAGATACCTTTTGTTTCCTGTATAAAAGTGAATATTTCCGAGTTCACTGAAAGCCTGCACCATGAGGTCTTGCTGATTATTTTTTTGAAGCGCCTCTGTTTTTCAGTGGTTGAAGAATTAAAAAAATATATTAATACACACTTAATATATTTATGTAAATCAACTTATTCAGAATTCAGAAATAAATCATTATCCTAAATAATATTATTCATTTATTTCACTTATGAATCCCCATAAAAATCCCAAAGCCATTTAACAATAAATCAGGGGATGGGGAGCTAACTCGGGATCTCAGTAGAAAAAAATGTATGGGTACAGAAGAAACTTTCATGGGATAGACTATATGCGACCAAAATTTATGGACACATACTTGTGCGTATATATCTGTACATATATATCTGTAAGGGGGGCAAAATAAATTATAATCTTACCAAGAGTTTGTTCATATGAAGAGATGACTACTGACAGTTTTGACCGGGGAATGGAGTGGCCTTGAATCAAACTAATGCTAGTAAAAGTTTCATTAGAAAGATCAGGTGGTTCTGGCTCATATGTGAACTCAGCCCCCAGCATAAATCCCACTTTTCCATGTGAAGATGCCTTCATTGTTGTGTCTACTCTTCCACACTCTAGATTAGAAAAGTGATCAATATACTGAATATACTGTATCCAAAAGATTTTGATTATAGTGCCAATTAATTTTAGAAAAAGATTAATTTCAAAGGTAATGCTCTGTAATTCCAGAAAAAAATGCTTATTTATACTTTCTAGCCAACACAAAGAGTGACTGCAAATACTGAATCTGTATAAACTCTACAAACGTAGAATTAAAATTAATTTGCCAAAGATATTCACATTTAAGGCTGGTGCAGATATAAGAGAACAATGGTCCTCAAAAGATAACCATGTAGTGGTTATATTACCAAACTCATAACTTCTTGTATGCATATAAAAAGCAGCTGCATTAATAATTATCTTCTGTTTCACACTAAGATTTCCAGTATTTGACTTCTTAAAGTAGATCAATTGTACACACAATATTGTTGTTAACCAACAGATGTCACAGCAATTACTCACCTTGCGTGTGAGCAAGAAATAATGCAAGCAATTTCCTGCTATATTTAATAGATCTACTGTGGTATTTTGCTTTTTCCAGGCTTTCACTGAAACACTGCAGTGCATCTGACACATCCAGAGGAACAGAAACCAGTGCTCTTCCTTGATCCGCATCTTAATTGAAGCAATAAATATATTAAAAACTAAATATGGATCTTTCCTTTCTTATACAGCAAAGGTTTTAAATGCTTCAGTGTTTTTGTTTCACATTTGACAACATCGGTCTGAAACAGACAACAAGCACAATTTGCTTTAACACTGGTGAAAGGGTACAACTTATTTCCTCAAATCAGAAGAGAGGTATGTCAAGCCTTGGTCAAACTCCAAGACAGGCCACAGCTGAAGAGTCTGGTTCAAGTACAGGCAGGCCAAAGACCAAAGGTGTCATGCTGACATGATTGAAGGCTAAAAGACCAGATTCTAGCTCAAGCATAAAATAAGGACAAGGAGTTTGTTGACACAGTTTGCATATAGTGCTATGCCCAACCATGGCTTGGTGTGAATGAGAAAATGTGTGGATTCTGAAATAAATGATCATAGCTGCAGCACTCCTCCCCCAGTCCTGCTGATGCTACACATACAGGGCTCAGCCATGGTTTGTCTTAGCTTAATGGATAAACCCAATTTAATGGTATATCTTTCTCAGAGACATTTCAAGCAGTTAACCCTAGAACAAACCTTGGTTCCAGCTGATGGTTTGTCTGGAGTGAGGAAAAACCACAAGCCTGAGTTTGGGCATAACACTAAGCATGTCAAGACCCCAAGGCCTCCCCTTGATGTTAAAATAATAACACGTGGACAGCATATTTTAGGTTAATGGGCAAAATTTAGGCCACAACTTTATTGGTTACAGAATGTGAGCAGTATTGGCTTAGGCATTGGAATTGAACAGACTGACTCCTGCCCGCCTGCAGGAAGTCTCACAAGGGTTAACCACCAATTGGGGGAGGGTGTTGATGTACATCAACTGGAAGCTCCCCCTAGAGTCATTGGAAGGTCGTGCCATGTCCCTAGCCTCCACCCGGACTTCGGACAGGAACCACAACCACTGGATTTCTTTAACAGAATACCCTTTAGTATGGAGGGGCAGGTGATGGCCATACCTCACCTCCCCCAAACAAGGTTTTACCAGTGCCTAACCGCCACTCAAGCCGGAACAAGAGGGAGATCCTCTTGCCACACTGCGGTTTAAAAGGGGTAAGCCACACACCCCGGCCGACTGGATTGGCCGGCCGGGGGCCATGACGCGGACCTTTGCCAGCCCCCGCTGCATGTGGAGACCACATGATCCAACCACAACACCATCCCACTCGGTGGTGGAACAGCTTTACAGAACACCACCAAGGTCCCTTTTGATCTTCAGATCAGAACGAGTGAGTAAGGAACAGTATCCTTTCTGGCTATAAAATGGGTGGCACTACAGTACATAAAAGATCCAGCTAGTAACCCCTTTGGCCAACCAGCTGTCCCAGAGGTTTAGCAAGGGAGGATCCAGAGCTTCTTGCCTGAATCCACAGTTTAGGTCCCTTGGCATCTAACAAGACCAATCCCAGCTCCGCCATATTAATAGTAACTTGTGCCTCTACACCAGTTGTTTCCCTCCTCATCAGCAAAATAAAATCATATCATTCAAGAAGTTAACTAGGGTGAGGTGAAAGGCTCCTTTTAAACTGGATCAGCAAGAGCTGCAGCAAAAGTACACAAATTCTAATTCAGAAAGAAAAAGACAGAATGGAAGTAGACTCATCTGCCTCTACAATGAAAGGTCCCTGCAGCTCCATCAAAAAATCAAGATCCAGTATCACAGGAAAACAGAACAGAATATGGTCAATATCCTCTTTCTCACGGAAATGGCTGACTGCATGTAACTGAGGCATGGCCTATTTAGACATCGCATAAAAATATTGCCATAGTACTCCAAAAGGACATGAACAGAAAACCTTCTGAAGATAAAAAGGACTTATATATCAGTATGTGCTCTGACCTTTACTATCAAATCCATCCTCATCAGTTGTTTCATTACATTTGGCAGCGGCATGCAGCTTTATCGCAACAAAGTCTCTACAGCGCACCTAAGAGAAAAATATTTTCCACACTGTAACATCTATTGGCAATGTTTTCGAAATAATGTGACTAAACTCTGATTTTTATGTCAATATTTGGTTACCTAAAACTTGATTTCTGAAAATGCTGATATTCTTCAAAATAAGGGTCTGTGCACTAGTACACATTGTGGTGCCCTTGAAATGGTGTTGGCTCTCCCATCAACATTGACTGTGATGGCTTAGGCTGATGGGAATTCTTGTCCAAAAGCATCTAGAGTTCACCAGGTAGGATACTATTGCTACAGAGCAATGTAAGAATATTACCCAGGTCTTTGGCTAACTAAATACTGTAGTCTATGACCTTTTAAACTGTGTGTGTTGGGGAGGGGTAGTTATTGTTTTTTTTTGCTATGTTATGCATTTTTGTGTTTTTATATTGTAAACTGCCCAGTGATCCTCTGATGAAGGGCAGTATAGAAATTTTATTTCCTACCTACCCTCCACCATAAAGTCGCATATCTTTGCCCTGGTCTTTGACACCTGAGGTGTATATATTGGGGACCCATCTATTTTTGGTGACTGTGGTTTTTGTTTTTTTAAAATGTTGTATTTTAAATTGTTGCAGACCCCCACTCCCTCCCGGAACTTTAGAATGAAGGGGCATGTGGAAATGTTGTCTGCCTCCAACTTATTCACATGTAGGACTCAAAGTAAGCACATCTAAAACATTTCACCTTTCTTCCAGTATCAGTAACAAGATATTTGAATTTAGGGTGTGAGCTAGTAGGGTAACGGACTTGTGTTCTTTCCTGCAGTTGTCTCTGAGCATGGACCACCAGTGGAATCAATTGCTCTGTATATCTCTCACTAGAAAAATCAGATAGATTTCAAAATTAAAAACTGCTAACATTTTATTTCTTTTTTTAAAAAACACAATGTTTTTCCCTTCCAAAAGAGCACATATGTTACTTACTGTGTAATTGTGTTGAACTGCACGGCTATGTATACTAGTGATTCCCACTTCTTCAAAAAAAATAGAAGCTCAATAGTTCGCAGAACCAAATTACGTACTCCTTGCAAATCAACAACACAGATATCATCAAATGGATATTCAAATGAAAAGTTAAAACCGCCTTCATCTTGAGCTATGCCGCCTACACAACTTGGAACACAGAAATCTCCTTCAGCTTCAAGAATCTATAAATTCAAAATGGAGAGTAGTAAAGGAAGGATTCCAAATAGCTTTTATCCAGTCCCAGTTTCAGATATTCAGGCCACACACTTCCATGTGCTGGGTTCTTTTGTGCTTCATAAATGTTCTGCAAATGAGCCAGGCTTTTCTTATCCTCAAAAATCTATACAACTAACCTTTCTGGATATGGAACATCAGAGGTGGTCAATGCGGTATCCTCCAGATGTTCTTGGGCTGCAACTCTCATCAGCCCCAGCCAGTGTAGCCAGCGGTCAGGGATAGGACTTGTAGCCCAACAACATCTGGAGGGCACAACATTGAATACTCCTGTACTCGATTCCCCTGTGCTGCACAGTTGCACCGTTTGTTTGTTTCTTCGTTTTGTTTATAGCCACCCCTCCTCCAAAAGGCACTCTGGGCAGCAAAATACAAGAGATAAAACGTCTTTAAAATCTTGCATTCTGGTGTCTGATGTAGAGAAGTATATATCCTTTAGAACATCCAAACTTCTTACTAAGGCTCTACAAATTCGTGTAACGAAATTTAAAGGGAGTATGGAAAATGATTGATCCTCTAAAAAGGTTGGGGAGTAGAAATGTAAACCGCTATTAGAAGCAGCATTGTTGTTGTTATGCGTGTAATGGCTGTTTGCTAAAACTGAATTGAACTGAATCTTAATAACAATTCCAATGCAGCTGTAGACTGGGAAAGACCTTAACTCAACAGTCTTGTTTAGGGAGGAAGTCTTCAGTAGATGCCAAAAACACACCAAACTGATATTCAAGGAAATTCTGAAGGGTAGTTGACACAACATTAATGGCCTGATTTCTACATTGTGCAGAACTGACCTCCTGATAAGATGTGTGCAGAAGGTCCTCACCTGCAGAGAGCAGCAATCAATTTGTTATATAAGGGGTGAGATTTCAGGTTTTATACTTACACAAGTACACACACCATTTATTACGGTGGACAATGAAGTCTTTGGATTTGGATTGGGCTATTCCTCTCCCACCTAATAAATCTACTATTCAGGTAACACCTGTCGTGCTTTTTAACATCCCAAACCACATTGTTTCCAATTCATCGTAATACAGCACTCAGACATTTTATATCATTTTTGAAAACAGAAGTTGAAAAATACCAATGTGTGATTTGAATTACGTGCTTGTTCTTGTTTTTATTTTGTATTTTTGTTTTGTCAATTGCCCTGGCATCTGCGGATGAAGGGTGGTATACTAATAATAATAATAATAATAATAATAATAATAATAATAATAATTAATATGGAACATGTGATGACCGTAATTTGAACATTTGATTGAAGCAAGCAACCCACAGTCCAAGCCACAGGAAGTGCCCCATCAACCCCTTTAGCTCTATCTTCCAATCTGATTGGAAGATAAAGCATTTTCCTTGCTCTTTAGAGAGTGATCTGTCTGCTCTTTAGAGATAAAGAAGAGGCAGAAATATATTTTATCTGCAATCCTGGTGCTAAGCACCATAGTGCTAAGATTGGAAATAAAGTCCTTAGCCTGCTCTTTAAAAGGCAGCATTTCTACCTCTAGAATAAACAGAATGACCTCTGCAGCATTTTCAGCCACGCCCACCCCAGCACTGGAATGAGAGTGCTGAAAATGCTGTGTGTGTGTGTGTGTGTGTGTGTGTGTGTGTGTGTGTGTGTCTTTATGCATGAGTGTATTACAAGTAGTGATTTCATGTCTGGTGAGTTTGTGCAATGTATGTGTATATTGCATGTATGGTGAATGTGCAAATGTGGCAAGTATGAGTGAGTGGTCTTTATGTATGTATGTGCAATATGTCTATGCACAAATATAAACCGACCACATCAACCACTGGGATGCAGACCTCAAAGGGGTGGCTATCCATCAATGTGCTCCCCCCAAAAAATTAGCTAGCCCTGTTTAATGTTTGTGTTTTTAGAAGCCATGTTGTAATAATAAATTGTGCACTGGATAGTAGCTGAAAGGTTTAAATAAGCCAAGCCCAAGAACAAAGAAGAAATTCTTTTAGTAAAAATACATTTTTTTTTTGCTGCTTGTAAATCAGAAACGAAGCTTAATACAGTATGCAGACCTCAATAAAATATATTTACCTTGACAGAATCAGTAGTCTGCAGATCAACCACCATATCAAGCAACATATCTGATGCCATGTAATATGGCAGCCAAATGGTGCCATGAAACAACTCCTTGGTAATAGGAAATGGTGCATGAAAAGATTGTGAATGTCTAACAATTGACTGTGCTTCCTGAGTATAGGTCCAAAGGTCTCGGCACACATTCTGAAGCAACGTCCAGTGGCCACCACGGTAGGCTAAAACCTGGATGGTAAAGTGTCAGATAAAAGTCTGATGAGTGGAGCATGGAGATTTCTCAGTGGTGTCAGCATTAAAACACAAACCATTGTTTTCAGTTACAAAAAGTTTCAATTGCACAATCCCACTGAATGAATAGAGTGAAACCTACTTTCAAGCTAGAGATTGGACTGTGGCTCTGTATTTCCCACAACAGCTATATTGCTATGTTACAGTACCTACAATTACAACTGAAAGTGCAATTTTATGGCCCCTGGGATTTTTTTTGGGGGGGAGGGGTCACAGAATACTGGGGAACTCCCACTGCATGGAGTGGGTGGTCTGCCAACAGAGGGTAAGGTGTGCTGTGGAAGTCACCCCTTGACTCTCTGTGGAAGTTCTGCTGTGATGTGCTCTGTGGACAATAAGGTCAAAAAGAGGGCATTCAAGGGGCATACTGAGAAGGCTTTGAGTTCACTGAATCCATACCCCCCCCCTTTCCCCTCTAGCATGTCTCCAGAATAGGGGATGGGGAGAGACTCTGGCAGTCCTGGAGCTGCTGTAGTTATTTTCTTTCCTACTGGAAACAATAGGAGGGAATTTTAAAAAAAGGAAATAAAAACCAGTAAAAGGGGGGGGGGGATAAGGAGCAGCCACACACTTTCCACCCTAGCTGGTGCAAGCTAAGCAGGACTTCAGTGGTGCTTCCTCCCCCCACCCTGCCCTCCACGGGACTGTCATGTATAACTATTTTATAATTCTGTAATGCCTTCTACCTTCTATACAAACACTTTTACAAAAAATTATGTATCAGAACATATATTCTCCAATACCCAACTAAGAAAGAGAACAGACAAATTTATGCTCTGAATTTGCCAGTATTGACACTACAATTCCTCCGTGAAATTCTACCTATATATTTCTGAATCTCTGAATTTCTGAATTAAAATACCAACACAAATATTTTCCCCTATCTCTACATATCACTACCATTCCTTTTCATATAACCGCATTTATCTGTGTGTTGGACGAGGTTTTTTGACTCAAAAATCATGTCACAAAACTGGGGTTGTCCAATACACAGATAGTAGCGGGGGGGGGAGAGAAGCGCCGCACCGCTGGTGGGAGCGCAGCTTCCCCCGATGCCGAAGCAAGCGGGGAGTGACCTGGGGGGGGGGTGTTTCCTGGTCGCAGCTGCATGGGGGGGGGGAGAGAAGCTGTGTGCTGCTAGCCAGCTCGTTGGCTAGAGTGCAACTTGCCCCGATGCCACTGCGTGCGGGAAACGATCTACGGCAGGGGTCCCCGAAATTTATCCAGCTTTGGGCCGGATGCCCGCCGCACCGATTGCGTGGTGGGCCGGAGGGTAGGGAAGCACGCGCGGTGGTGCGGGAGCGTGCGGCTGTGCGCGCCCATGTGCAAACGCTATTTCTGGCACACTCCCGACCTGGAAAGCGCCGGAAATAGCTTGTGCGCATGTGCAGAAGCCTCCTCCGACCCGGACGTACACAGGAAATGACGCTTGCGTGTGCGCACAAGCTATTTCCGTTGCTTTTCCGGGTCGGAAGTCGGCAGCCGCGCCGTGCCGCGCCAGTAAGAGCTGGCGGCAGCAGCATGCGGCGGGGGTCACCGGGGGCTGCATAAAAGAGCCTCGGTGGCTGTATGTGGCCCCCGGGCCATAGTCTGGGGACCCCTAATCTAGGGAGTGTTTCCTGCCTGCAGCTGCATGGGGGAAAAGACTCAACAACTTTGGGCCATCTCCCCTCATTTTCTTAAAACTGAGTTCCCAAAAATGGGAGGGGGGGGGTCTTATACATTGGGATGTCTTATAGATGGGAAAATACAGTAATTACTTCTTCATTCTTACTTTTCAATAGAGAAAAAAGGATACAAACTTCCCTCTATAGCATGCAGACTAACCTACTGAACTCTCAGGCAGCTTAGAACACAAAAATATCCAATTCATACACAGGAAAATAACTAAGAGGCGGGAAGTTGGCTATTGTTAGAAAAAAAATGACAGAAAATAAAAGGAAATAAATAGAGAGCGCAACGAGGTGCGTGTTACCTTTCTACAGCCAAGCAGCCAGACAGTGATTAAAACTACAGCTTTCTGATAATCTTTATCAGCCATTTCAAGATATATTCACAAAATCTATTCATATTTTACTGGTGTTTTTCCACTTGTACATTTCCTAGCTATAATTTCTAACATATTTCCATGCTGCTGATCTAATGCATGTGAAGTGGTGACATTCATTATGAACGCGGCTTCACTCTGTGCAACATAACCATTACAGAAATGAGGTTCTGAGCCTACATGGTTTTAGGCTGCGCTCAGTAGAACAGCATGTGCTTAGGAAGCTGGACAAGTCCCTTCTAAGTAGAGGTTTGGGCTTTATAGCACTGTGTACTGTGCTCCCTGAGGGGGCCATTCAGAAAACACAGCGCAATCCAATATAAGATTGCATTTACCATATTATTTATGGATGTATTCATTTACTTAAAGCAAAAGGCAACAAAGTTCTACCTACTGCAAAATAATTCTGGTGTTACCTTTTAAAAGGTTTTAGTAAATACAGTAAGAGAAACCAAGAAAAGGAATTCTTCTGATTCCTATTTTAGAAAATATGCACTAGGTAGTACTTCCAGCCAGGAAAAAGCTCCTGCTGGTCTGAAAGCTGGCATCTAGGCAACAGGCTACCCAGAAACTCATTATTGGCCTTCCACTTCCTCTAGCGTGAAAATGCTTGAGAGTGTTCTTTGTATTTGCTAAAGGGCTTCTTGCTGTCTTTCCAGAGATATGTGGGATATTACCCCCCCCCCCACGCCAACCTGATTAAAGATGGTGGCCACTAGTCATAGTTCTGGACAGCACTGCCACCTAGGACCACTGTTATTGTTTGCACATCACAGAAAAATGTTCATTGTATGTCAAAATTGCGTTTCCCCTGCTGGAATATGAAAAGGAGGTTTGGGTATTCATGGCTGTTTTCGCCGAAGTATTTGAGGAAGTATCAAATTATTTTTGAAGTTATACTGGGACTCCCTCAATGTTTCAGCAATAAGATGGGGGGGGGGAATGTGTGCAAAGGTTTATGTGTCACATGACGAACACTCTCTTCCATGAATTATTAGGAAAAGAAAAGAGGTAAAATATAAATTAGAGCTAAAAGAAGGCTTTTTAGCTCTAATTTATATTTTCCTCTTTTCTTTTCTTGGGGGATTCTTGTTCTACCTGACACAAGGAGTGGGTTAAGAAAAAAAGAGGTGACAAAAGTGAGTGAATGATAGATGGGCTGCTGCCAAGCTTTCTCAGACTCCTGCTTTAAAGGGTTAGGAAGACCTAGATGATATGAACCCTTTCTGCTAGACTACCCTACTGATATCTGGGAATAGAAAAAGAAGTTAATAGAAGTACAAGAAACAAATGTTTGTATCACCTATTGAAACTGGTAGAGACATTTTAATACAATAACATAAACACATTAATTCAAGAAGACATTACCGCCGCTCTTCTAAAATGTAGAAACATTTTAACAAAATGATCCTGCAAAGATGAATGATATTGTGCTTTTTCACGTTCTTTTGCGGTAACATATCCCTGAGTTAGTCGTGGGCTGTCTTTTTCTTCCGGCTTAATGCTGTGATCAGAAAAATATAATGGATCTAAAAACAAACAACATTTGAGTTAAATTGAGGACACATTTTCAAAGACATCAGAATGAGTAATAATAGTTTTCAGATCTGTTAATAAGATGGGCTGCAGGGACTTAATGGGCTTTTGCCAGCACCTTAACCCTTAAGTAGGCCCCAATCCCTACTCCTGAGAAGACCATGTTTAGACATTGCCTGAAGGCTCCCCACATGTGTTAAAAGAAGCACGATGGGGTCCTCTTATCTGTATACCTGATGGGATGGAAGGAGAACAGGGCCTCAATCTTAATGAAAAATGGGGAAACATGGAGCCTCCTTCTTCCACAGGAAGACATACGAGATCTGGACATAAGTCTGTGGAGACCAACAGCCCATAAACCAGTCGCCCCAAAAGAGGAGGCCTACATAAGAACTGTACCTACTGTTGAGAGCAACCTGGGGCATGGTGGAAACTGGCTTGCAAAGCCATTGGTTCATCTAGATCAATGCTGTTTAGTGACTGGCAGCAGCTCTCCAGCACTTTGGGGAGGAATCTCTCCCAGCCTTACCTGGAGATACCAAATAGTGAACCTGAGACCTTCTGCATCATAAAGCAGATGCTCTTCCACTGAGCTACAGACCTCCCTCTATTTACATACTGTGAGAAGTAATCTTTCTAGTCCATCGTTATATTGACTGGTTAATACTAAAGGAACAGTTGCAGTTTTATTGTAAATATACAAGAAAGAAACATGCCCGAGAACATTCTAGAATGTATATAAATAAACATTACAAAGGATTTGATTTTAATCAGCACATCTATAATTCAACAAATCACAAAAGTTTGGAATCAGCAGACTCTATCATGGCCTTGGATCAGGACTCATTTGGGGCTCAGACCTCTGGCACCTGGAACACTGAGAAGAGATAGATTCACTTCCCGGTCCATGCTGCATGAGCCTGCAGGCACCAGAGACCACATCCCTTCACCTGAGAAGACATCTCTGCTGCCAGACACAGGTGGCTAAACCAGAGAGGAAAGAACCACACAACTAGAATTCCCATTACCCCAAAGGAGCTAGCAGCTGCAGAAAGCGACATCAGCCCTCAGCTTGGACATCTGGCCTCAACTGCAAAAGGTCTGCCTCATGCCTTCTCTGGTGGGCACCCCCATGATCATGACAGACTCTGTATCTTTCTGAGATCATATCCGCGCCCCCCCCCCAGCTGAGTGTTAAATGTTGTGGGGCTCAGAATGACAGCACTGAGGGCCAGGTGTCAGTTCCTCTGATGAGGCCATCTGGTAAGAGAAAGGAACTAAAGATGTATCAGCACAGTTAGCAGAACCCTCTAGACGACTATGGAGAAACTGCCATTTTCCCCTTTCTCCTATATAGCATTCTGGTCCATTGATGCTCTTTATTTAGTCTTGTCCACCATATCACCAAGAAAAGCAAGTTGACAGGGTTTTTTTTACTATTTTTTTATAACATGTCCTGACATCCTTGTATGCTCTTCAGCTTGTCCTGTTCCACAATGCCCTATATATGCTCCTTTATGCATTGACAACTTCTATTTTTGAATCCTCATCTATCCAAAGCCTTGGCAATCATCTGATCTCATCCTCATCTGATGCCTGAGACTTAAGCTTGGAAACCTGACACAGAAATGGAGCACCTGACAATATAGTGAGCCCTTAGATGGAACTTAGATGCAAAAGTGATAGGTTAGTAAAGTATTTGTTGGGGAATCCTTATGCCTCAGATCACGGAACCACTCGACATCTGATAGCCATTTGGCCAATATGTAGTAACCCACCTGAATCTGAAGCAGAAGATGACAGCTGGGAAAGATCAGTGGGATCCGTTGTGGCATCAGTTTCAGGGGTGAGACAATTACTGTGGTCAAGTAGGCTTGAGCTGGAAACAGCATCTGAAGAAGCACTTTGTAAAGTGGGGTCAGAAGCAGGCATGGAAGGACCAGAATTGAAGACAGGGGAGGTGGAATCAAGTGTGTCTGAGCAAAGAAGAGCAAGGAAGTATTGACTTGCTAAGAGCTGTTGGCTGCAGAATATTCAGGGCTGGTATTTTCGAGATTCCACAATTGTGTAAGTACCCCTAGCTTATCAAAAGGCCAAGCTAGAAGTCCATCTGAAAAAAACAGTGACAGGTCCTACCATATCTCACAGCTGCTCTGGTGGTTGAATGGCTGAGTTCACTGTTCTTGCACTGAATGACTGGGCTTCTGATTCCCTAGTTTGCTCCTGACAAGTGATGCAAGAGGAAGACAGGGCTGCATCTGCTGCAGTGGACGTCAACAGATGTGGAAGGGCTACTCAAGTCTATGAAATGCAACAAGGGGACACTGGAATTGTGTTTTCCTTTTGCCATTACACCAGGCAGCCCTGGAAACCCTCATAAAAGAAAGGCAGGACACAGCTATGGAGCAGCAAACAGTGAAACCAAGAAAGCTCACTTAAACTAAAGATGGTATTAATAGGCTTGTTTAAAAGCCATCAATTGTCAGGATGAATAATTGTGTTCTGATCTAAACACTATTCCTTTCAGAGAAAGATTTTGAAGAGGTTGAATTATTTTAAACATATGCTCATAACTGACTACATAACTACGTGCTTATGCACACACACAAGCAATAAACAAACAGATCAACACTAGATCAATTCTCTGGAATCAATTGCAGCATTTTTCATTCTGTATTTTATGACTGTTCTGAAGAATTCATCAGCCATTTTGTCAAGTTAGCCACAAGGAATATTATGACTCTTGCTAAGCCTCCAAATCAATCAATCTCCAAATAGCAGATAAACTGATGCTTGCAATTCATTAGGTTCCATTTTCCACCACCAATCCAACTTGATAACAAAATGCACTGAATCACCAAATCAAAAGTTAGCAAAATAATACGGAGACACCCTTTTATTTTGTTTGCCTCTGTCTTCTCATTACTGGACAAAATACGGAAGTGTTGTTCTCAACAGTGTGAACTAGAAATACAAAAAGAATAACCACATATGAACATGCAACGGAATAAGAAAGATATAAGGATTACATGAATAAACAATGCGAAGACTTGTGCTTTCCAATTTTGTTCTATTAAGCACACTTAAGATTTCCTTTGGCAGTACTGTGTTCAAGCTTGGAGCACTGCAGTTCAGGAAGCAACTAACGGGAGGAAATGGGCATGTTTTGGCTGGGGTGGGAATCAAGTGAGAGAGAGAGAATAGTAAGCATGCAGACCATTTTCAAATATTTATAAGAATGTCAGAAAGAAGAGGAAAAATTGCTCCCCAGTCCCCTAAGGATAGACAATGGGATTTAAGTGACATGTCTTAAGACCAGTCATTGAGAAACAGAAAAGGAACAACATCCTTAAAGAGGCTGTACGAACCCTTCTTTGTATGCATCTTTTTTTAAAGGATTGCTTTAAATTAGGAATCGAGTCATAGAACAAGCATGACCTACTGGGTCCATTTCAACTTTGATTAAAGACCTATGTCACAAACGGACTATCCCATGGTCCATCGGTGTCTCTAGACCATGTCTGGGACAGACAGGCAGAATCAGACAGACAGGCAGAATTAAGATAGAAACTTGGGACAGATGGGCTGTATATGTCAGTAAGAATATGTCAGTAAGAATTGCAAGGCAGGCAATCAAAACAGGATCAATAACTTAAATCCTAGAAGCAGCAGCCGCAATAGCACTGAAGTCAAGAAAGCAGACATTATTAGAAACACCAGGCATATCTGGAGCAAGAGACCCAAGAACAGATAAAGAACTAAAAGTGGTACGTGATGCACCCACAGGGCATCAGAACAGAGTGGATGCAGGCTTAGAGGAGGAGGTCAGGGGTGTACAATATGAAGTACTGGCTAAGACAGACAAAACAGACACAGGGGAAGGAATACATGGGGAGTTCATGTAAAACTACCAATGCCAATTGGTCAGCAGCAGGATGAATTTTCTGTGAATTTTGAAAAGCCAGGACTTGGGTGCACAACAATGCAGAAGATATTTCACCATGCAATCAAACTAAGCCTGCCCACCATCAGCACACATCTGAATTCACTTCAGTAACATTACATACTAATAATGCATTAGTTTTGCCACTAGCTCAATGCTTGCAATCAAGAGAATCAACAGCTAACCCCAATAATAGTGGCTGTTGGCATAACCCGAAATAAATTTCTCCTGGAGAATATGACATCAAATGGGTAGCTACTGCCATCTATCACCCACAGGCAAAAATGCAGAGTTCAGGAAGCAGGTTGTCTCACTGCATGCAGAGACCACAGTCCATTTCATTACAAGAGTCTCAAAGATTGCATCAACAAGAGCATGGTGACAGACAAATAAAAATAAGAATACAAGAAAGTGCAAAATACTGCAAATAGGCAAAAATACACAAGAACTACTTCTTTGACACATAAAAGGAACTGAACAATTTTGACAATTTGAAAAGCTAAAAACAAATAACATAAAATAAATAAAAATCAGACAGCCAATCTATCCACATAAAAGAGGATGGGCTCTGATCTTAGGAGATCAAGGGCCAACAGCCCTTTCTTCCTGGAAGAAAGTCTATCAGATGGGAATATAGGAAACTAACAACCCTTGACACACAGAAACACAAATCTGCCAATAAGAAGAAAAGAAGGAAGACCACCAAAAAAAGCTGCCAGAAAAAAAAACCCAAACATGTTCAAAAGCACTCAGAAACTCACTAAGGATAACAACAAACAGGAAAGAACAGGGAAGCACAAAATAGTTCAAAAAGTGAGGCTAATAATGAGGGAGGAGAAATAGAACTGCCTAGAAGGGCGGCAGGAAATAGGTGGGAGGCATGTCTGCCTATAGCGAGGCAACCACCTCCCTCAACACTGCATTTCCTGCCCCTGGGCGATAGATGACAGTATCTACCTATCTGCTGGACTACACTCTAGGGAAAAATACAAATTCAAAACAAATCCATCATGAAACCAAATAGTTACTGTTATATGTTCTAATTGTTTGGATTAGAACAGGTGAGAAGGTTGATGCATTTTAATATGTAAGATTACAATTATCTTGTTATTGCGTATTTTTTTATTTAGTTACCATTTTTTTTACGGATTTTTCCTGATACTGTTCTCTTAAAAAACGGAGGTTGAAAAGTCTTCAATTGCTCCTCTGTTGTTGCTGCCACCACTATAGTGCCTGAATTGATTAATGAGAATGCGTCTGGGTCTAGTTCATGATAACTGCAAAACAAAACATTTCATTGTTTAAAAAGAGCAAGCAAGGTATCAAATACATAAAAACTAACAATATTGTAACTTTATTATTCTGCAAATACTTACAAAGTCGTCTTTTTATATTTACAGAATGCTGAATGCTGAATGCTTCAGTTAATTCCTGCTTTCATGTGACCTTTCCCACCCAGTGTGGATTTTCTCGTGAACCCGTGCGCCATGGCCCATGGGCCTTCTTGGTAGCTGCTCCTAGACTCTGCAACGCCCTTCCTAGAGAAGCTAGACTGGCTCCCTCTTTGTTGTCCTACAGACTTTCTTGTTCCAACAGGCTTTTAGGAACTGACAGCTATGCTGTATTTATTGTAATTGTTTATATGGTTTTAATAGATTTTATATATGCATTGAGTTTTAATTCTATCAATTTTTAATTGTTTTTAATTATTGGTTTTCCTATCTGTAAACCATCTTGAATCCCATCAGGGATAAAGATGGGGTATAAATATAGTTAGTACTACAACAACAACAACAACAATTAGAGGTGATATTAGCGATCTCTCAGACAGGTTTTATTGATTTTACTCCTATTTTCTTATTCACCATGGGGACACCAAATCTGGGGAAAGGCAGGACAGGAATTGAAAAACTAAAATAAAAAATAAGAGTTTAAACTATAAATAGAGCTGCAGGTTGGAACCAACGTGCAAAAGTTAAGAAATCAAAGCTCAAAGCTCAGTTTCTATTCCAGTTGATAAAATGGGGAAACGATCGCTTCCATTATCCTCAGTTCCTTGGAAGTGGGGCAGGCAAACACATAAACACGAAGACTCAGCTGGGGAAACAGCAAGACCAAATCTACAGTGGAATTATTTCAGAGTAACCCTGTCTGGCCATTCATATCAATGGATGAAAAGCTGTGAAAGTCATATGAAGCACTAGAACTTGGCACATGAAGAAGAAAGCACTGCCTAATGAGTATGTTTGAAAAAGAATTCTGATGGCTTGAAGCACATATCTTTTGCTTCCTTCAGAACTTTTTAAGTTCATAATAATTCTAAGAAAATAGAAATTAGGAGAGATGCATTACCAGAAAGTAATCAATAGGGAATAATTCCACTAATAGGTCAATAACTTTTGTTTCTTCTGTAAGTCGTGGTAACATACAAGTGAAAAGCAGCTTCCCATCAGCAGTGGTTTTCTAAGAAACCACAAGAACAAGTGTTGCAGATCAGTCTTCTGAACTGTACACATCTTCCACTGAAGTATAATAGTTGTTTGTGGAAAATACAGAATACAGCAGAACATTTCTGAAGGAGGTAAAAGAGGTTGCTAGGGCATTGTTAGATTATGCCATTATAAATCATCACATTTATCCATTTTTACCTGTTCAGATTTTTTAAAGAATCAACATCAATAGCATATAACTCTTCTATCCGTTTTTTAAACAAA
Organism: Zootoca vivipara; assembly: GCF_965207765.1. Taxonomy (NCBI): domain Eukaryota; kingdom Metazoa; phylum Chordata; class Lepidosauria; order Squamata; family Lacertidae; genus Zootoca; species Zootoca vivipara. Next base: position 37,393,350 of record NC_142592.1, on the reverse strand, counting down.
TTGAAGTGGGCAATTGCCAGGTAAATGTTCAGCTGAGATCGCCACGGCAACTCTTCAACATATACCCGCCGCCATCTCCTTCGTTTCAAGAAGACATTAGAACGCAAATGCAGCTTTTGTGTCAGCACTTGTACAGCTAATTTTCGTGATTCTTCTTTTTCTCGCCTAAATAAAAACCATAGTAAGAGTGATTTATATTACCGGGGGGGGGAGCTGTTTTGCCCAAAATAAACAATTCATAATAATTCCAACAGAATGGCTGTAGGAGGAAACAGGAAAAAAAATTCTGAAACTGTAAAAACAGCCACATCTTGTCCTCGTTTGCATGTAATGTTAAGCCAAACCAAAACTTAGCACAAAAGAGCAAACATGGACTTTGAGAGTGATCACAGCCACCTTCTTCTTCTCTGGTTGTTCTCTGCTACTGCACTGAGCTAAGCATGATTTGATTCAATGTGTCATCCAAACCTAGACTCTTGTTTTAGCTCTCTCTCCAGGCAAACCACAAGATGCAACCAAGCCTTGCTCTATGATTTATAGATCATGGCTTGTGTGGGGAGCTAAATCACAAGCCTAGATTCAGACAACACACTAAAGCGCAGTGTAGCAGAAGAATGACTGCGGAAGAAGCCCCCACATTTGCTTGTTCTTGCTAAGCCATGGTTTGGCTTGGCGTTACATGTGAACAAGATCTTGCTTTATCGAAATCTACTGGGGAGTTCAATAGCTACACTGGTCTACACTGAAGTTGAAGTAACAAATTAGAAATGTATTAAACAAACAAACAATGATCCCCAGTTGGGGTGCAACAGGATCCATTTTGGATTTCTTGCATAAATTCTAGTTCTTTCCTGATTTGGAGGTGAAACAGCTCAACTTAATTTGAGCCAGTCCAATTCGAACCTAGTTAATATTAAAGAAAAATGTTCTCCAATGTCCTTTTCTAATCTCTTTAATGTGATAGGCCATATCCAGACATAACTGAAATCCAATTACTGTAAATCTTATTTAGAGCACATAAAACAGCTGAATTACCTTTGCCAGTCAGATGATTTGTGCAAACCATGTTGTTTAGTGGGATATTTAGGTTTAGGTTTTTTTTCCTTGGGAATCTTGGCTTTTGGTTTTTTCCTGGATGTTGGTGAACCTGACTTCTGAATGAAAATAGTAAGAGCTATCATTTCAGTGCATTATAGGCATGAAGCTATAATATCTTTATCTAATGTCTGCTAGAATTTGTATCTAAAGTATGCTAGAAGTAAGCCACAAAATATAGCAGAGTAAGCTGTCTTACGTCTCAGTCTGAAGAAAAGACAGAATATTAATAATAATAATAATAATAATAACAACAATAAACAACGACACACCATAATAGCGTTTGAAAGGTGAGTGGTGTCCTGTATTTCCAAAATGGAACTGGATATACAGCAGCACCCTTTCACGAAAGCAAACAAACCTCGTCTTCTCTTGGTAGCCAGCCAAAATTTGTTCTCCAGTGGGAGAAGACAGGTTCTTTTGACATTACAGTAAGCTCAATACCCAGTACAATTGGGGAAAAGGGAGAGGGCAGTCCCTGTATACCTCCACAGCTGTATTTGTGGTTTGTTTCAGTTTATTTCAGTACTATTATGTTGTTGCCATACCTGGAAAGAAGCTAACTTTCTGATGTTCCATGCAAGTTTAAATAGGGCTTTCAACATATTAAGATTCTGAATGTATAAAAAAGCCTTGTTCTAAGTAAGTAAAACCTTTATTGGCATCAAACCTTGCCAAAAAGCCTTGTTATAACGTGATTATTATTTAAGACAAATTCAATACAATTAGATTATTTGGAAGGCTCATTTTAAAAGTACAGGTTTAAGAGATATATACGGTAGATTGTTTTCACTAACATATCATCAATGCTGAAAAACCTTTGGCAAGTTAGAGCTTTGGTTTACATATTTTATTAAGAAACAAAAAAATGGATGGACGTTATATTGCCAGTTATGTTCTGTTATGCAAAAAAGAAACATTCATTTCCCACACAGTTTATTAACTTACTTTCCCAAGTAACTACCTATAAATTAAGTCAATTATGACATGAAAGCGATTATGCCTATTCTCTTATACCCTTCAGCTATTAAGGAGAATCCTTGGTGTTTCTACTACAGTGCTATAGTTTACACTAATTTAATATCAGCTCCTGATCAGCAATATCAACATTTTAAAGAACATAACAATATTTTAGAATCATATGTTTGTTTCAGGGCATGTCCAAAATATATGAACACTATATTTACATATATAAACATCTATGTTTTCCTTCTAAAGGTAAAGGGATCCCTGACCATTAGGTCCAGTCGTGTCCGACTCTAGGTTTGCGGTGCTCATCTCGCTCTATAGGCTGAGGGAGCCAGCGTTTGTCCACAGACAGCTTCCAGGTCATGTGGCCAGCATGACTAAGCTGCTTCTGGTGAACCAGAGCAGCGCACGGAAACGCCGTTTACCTTCCCGCTGGAGCGGTACCTATTTATCTACTTGCACTTTGACATGCTTTCAAACTGCTAGGTTGGCAGGAGTTGGGACCGAGCAACAGGAGCTCACCCCGTCGCAGGGATTTGAACCGCCGACCTTCTGATCGGCAAGCCCTAGGCTCTGTGGTTTAACCCACAGCGCCACTCACGTTTCCTTCTAGACATAAGCTATTATTAATGCATTTTAATCACATCAACTAAGTCTAAGTGAGTTAATATTATACAACTTACATGACCTTTTTTTTCCTTTTTTCCTTTTTTAGTAACTCGCTTGACACCTAGAAAGAATCTGTTCCGTCTGTAAACAAGGAAATAAAAGTTAATGTGAGGAGACACCACCAGCAGTATGCACATGCTCTGTCTTCTGCTGGAGAAGAGGGAGGGAGGCTCAACACATGACTGACGTTCAAGGTAAAAGGCCACAGGACACTGTAGCATACCAGACTTGTGAGCCAACCTTGAAGAGGGAAATGAGGACAAGGTAAGTGGAATGGCGTTAACTCCAAAAACAGAGGACAGAATTGTGATGAGCTTCTGTAACTAGAAAGAACAGACAAGCTATAACAATTAGCAAGTGTGGGTGTCCTATGATGAAAAGCGTCCTGAGCTTTTTCCTGGAGTTATGAAGGACTAGCCAGAATCCTTGAGTGAATGGTGGAGGGTTTGGGAGCTCTGAAGGTATGTTGATCCCAGACAAAACTCTTATATTGAAGGAAAAGCAGTGAGTAATTTCACAATTATGATATGCAAGAGTGTTTCAGTGGAGCTCTTCAACCTGGGAAGGTAGCCCGTCTAGAAGGGAAACTCTGACCCTAAATTTCTGCAGCCTTACGTGATATCTCTGGAAGAACAAAGGGCTAAGGAGTAAACCCTACCCAAATCTGGAGAGGAGTCCCCAAGACAGTTGGATGGTCCCTTGTACACCTTCTTCTGGCAATTCCTGCAGCCAAGTTAGTGCCAAACTTTTTTGCTCTGCTTTCCTTTGGATCAAATCATCAGGGTCAAGAGTGGGGTCTTGTCATCTGGGCAGCGCAGGACCTCCATCCACACTGCCCAGGCTTACACTCTGCAGAGATCACGTCAGTTCTGCTAATGCTGCAGTCTGACTCCACCCCTGGAGGCGCACTCCATTACTTCTTGACGTACAGATACCAATAACAAAGCCCACATGACCTGCCGGATATTTCCAGTGAAATGTTCAGAGATGAAATAATTTCAGTTATTTGCTCTTAAATTTGCACACCTACTTTTTAAGGTAGTCTAGTACATCGTCACTCCATTCAATTACTCGTGAAAATCTCTCTTCGGTTATTGCTTTGTACACAAGCTTAACAAAATATTCAAGGAAGCGAGGACTCTTCTTGAATTTCATCACTGTGTATTTATAAAATAATCATAGTTAATATCTTCCATTGAGCATTGGTTCAGCTTTTTATTAGAGGATTCCACAAACATACTCATTAGAAAGTTATACAACAAATAGCTTCCGGTTTGCCTGCAGAGGGAAATGGTGGCTCGGAGCGGATCATCTGCTCAAAAGAGGATCATTACCGGGCTATTTGGGCGACAGGGGTGTGTGCCAGCGTTAGACACCCCCTTAAAAAGCCCCACATACAAGTGGGGTCTCAAGGGGACCAGCCAAGCGATGGGAAACTCACTGCGCTCGCAGAGCCTCGCTGCTGCATCGGCAACGAGTGGGGGGGGGAGAGGAGTAGCTTGAGTTCACTCATGGCTCTATCGCAGCTCAAAAAAGCCGAAACCACGAATCGCCACCTGAAGCAGCAGACATTCTAAAATAAGGTACTTATTGTCAAACTTTTTGACTTTAAAATTAAGGAATTTGGGCTTAAATTCAATTTGGCAAAGATGGAATCTAAAAAGGAAGTCAACTTCCTACAAAAGAATACAATACAGATTGGAAAATTAAATCAGAAGTGTCTGCAAATTGAAAAAGGACTAATTTTATCAGAGAGTTTAGAGAAGAAAGACGAACACTTATCAGTCCTGGACAGTGCAATTGATCCTAAAGATGAAGAGGAAGGGGCATGGAACATTGCTCTCCCAGTGAGGGGGGGGGGGGACAAGACCCATGCTTGACTCAAAAGGTCTTTAAAGAAGAAGCAGTATGAAATAATGCCCTCCCAGTGAGAGAGGGAGAGCAGGTTCCATACTGGGGTCAGAACCTAAGGGGAATAAAAATTGTGAAAGGATTGAAAAGTGGAAATTTAGGTGGATGGTATCGTGTAATAGTTAGAGAATTGGGGAGACAGCAGGGGATGAAGAAGGAAGTGTGGCTGTTAGGCAGTGACAGAGTGGGAGTGGAGTGAGGAGTAATATTGGATGTTTTTTCTGACTGATTAAGATGGTCCAAAACCAGATTGACTTATGGAACTGGCTGAACCGTCTGGGAGACTCCGAGTCCGGGGGGGGGGGGCAAATTAGATATAAGTGTTTAAAAGTTATTAGGGTAGAAGAAGCAATGCTTGAATTTATGGATATTTTTGGGAATTCATTTTAGGCTAAGGGGTGAAATAGAAGGCATAGCTGCCAAGTACCCCATTTTTCCCAGGAACCCCCCGTATTTTCTTACCATTTCCCGCTGGTCTCTCCCGAATGGATTTATATCCCGTAAATCCCCCGGAAAGCAGCTCTTGCCCGCGGCCATATTTCTGGTGCCGCTCTGCCCATGTATGGGCACCGGAAATCGAGCGGCGCTGGCATCAGAAGTCGCTTCTACGCATGTCCGGAAGTGCATAGAAGCGACTTCTGGCGCCACTCTGCCCATTTCCAAAATGGCCGCAGCGCCAGAAGTCGCATCTACGCATGTCCGGAAGTCCGGATGACTTTGTTGATATTTTTCAAGATACAGTCATACCTTGGTTTAAGTACACCTCAGTTTGAGTACTTTCAGTTTAAGTACTCGGCGAACCCGTCTGGAACAGATTAATCCACTTTCCATTACTTTCAATGGGAAAGTTTGATTCAGGTTAAGTATGCTTCAGGTTAAGTACAGACTTCCGGAACCAATGTGCACTCATACCTCGGGTTAAGTACGCTTCAGGCTGAGTACTCCGTGGACCCATCTGGAACGGATTAATCCACCTTCCATTACTTTCAATGGGAAAGTTCACTTCAGGTTAAGTACGGACTTCCGGAACTAATTGCACTCATACCTCGGGTTAAGTACGCTTCAGGTTGAGTACTCCGCGAACCCATCTGGAACAGATTAATCCACTTTCCATTACTTTCAATGGGAAAGTTTCATTCAGGTTAAGTATGCTTCAGGTTAAGTACAGACTTCCGGAACCAATTGTGTTTGTAAACCAAGGTACCACTGTACCAGTTAAAAAACAAAACAGTATGCTTTTAAAATGGTTACCTTCCTTATAACCAGTCTTCGTTTGCCAATTTGAAACAACAGGATACAGGAGCAAAACATCTTCCTCTCCTGTCAGTTCCGCTCCTAGTTGGAAACAATCCAACAATGGCATAAAAAAATACAGAAAGCTTATATACACTGAGCACAATCTAGCCAATGTTAAGCACTTTCAGAACCACTGTTTTCAATGGTAGAAACCCCACTGAAATAAAACAAACTTAACATACTAGATTTGGAACTAAATTATGCAGGTTGTTATTATTTATTAAATTTCTACCATATTACCGCCCTTTATCTGAGGATCACAGGGTGTTTTACAATATAAAAACACAAAAATACATAACATAGTAACTAAAGAAAAACAATACCCCCCCCCACACACACACATACATACACACACACACACACAGTTTAAAAGGTCATACTCTTTAATTAGCCAACAGCCTGGGTAGGTAATACTCAGACATCTCTTACATTGCCCTGTAGCAGTAGTACCCAGCCTAGGTGACCTAGATGCTTCTGTACTACATCAGCCTAAGCTATCAAGGTCAGTGCTGATGGGAGATCCAACACCTTTTCAAGGGCACCACAATGGGTACTAGGGATCTAGGGAGTGTGCCACATCCACAAATTTTCACATTTTCACTCACCATGTCCAGGATGCAATCAGCCTCTGGGAAGCATGATGAGTACTACAAAGATTGAAATCCCAGCAGCTGTGTGACATTCCCCACAGCAGAAAGTTTGGGGAAGAACACTGGGGATTGTCCGGCAGCTGTGAGTCTCCCAGAGTGCTTCAGCCATAAAGTAAGTGCAAATAACTTTCTGCTCCAGGGAAAAGGAAACAAAATTTCCTTGGCTGTTGCTTGACAGAGCTGCAACTACTACCTTGGATCCTGAACGCCCTGGAACTTGGCATAGCTGCCAAGTTATCCCTTTTTTACAGGGATTTTCCCTTATGCTGAATAGGCTTCCTCGCGAGAAAAGCGAAAACTTGGCAGCTATGGGAACTTGGACGTTTTGGCTTCCGAATGCCGCAAACCCGGAAGTGATTGTTCCGGTTTATGAATGTTCTTTTGGAACCCGAATGTCCGATGGGGCTTCCAAAGCTTCTGATTGGCTGCAGGAGCTTCTTGAAGGGTACAGAGTGATACTGCACTGAGAGCTGCAAACTACTGCTCTCTGGGAATTTTCCAGCATAGTGACCTCAAGGGGTGAAGTGCTGTCTGCATCCACTGCTTCCTCTTAAACATCCTAAGTTACTACCAAGATCAACAGCAGGGTCTTCCTCTTTCTAGTTCTGGGCTGACACTATCCCAATAAAACTGGGACATGACACCTACCTGTACAGATCACTAATGCTGCAATCCTATGCACCTTTAACTGTATGACCAACTCCAGAATAAATAGAGATAGCTTCTGGCTGTTATGACCTTTCAAAACTAAAGCCCTCAGCTGAAAATATACTATTCCTAAATAGGGGTTGTGAAGGATCCAGAAGCCTTTCTCCAAATTACCACAACCTTGTGGGTCAGCTAGAATGGAGCAGATGCCATGTTCTCTAGTCTCAATCCTACCTCCGGATCAGAAGAAAATTCAGAGGGATAGGATACATCCCTCAGGGAACCATCACCCCCCATTCCAGGATCTTTGAGGCCAGAGGATAAGGCTTCACCTGACTCCCGAGACTCATAGGCCACCTCCACCATGCATTTCTCACTGCCCCTATGCAACAGGAGTCAGCAAATGTAAATCTGGCAGTAGCCCTTTTAGAAACACAAACAGCTCCTCAGAGGGGCTTAATTAACAGCAGAGCCTGCCAATCCAGCTCTCAGAAAACTTCAACAAGCTAGAGAGGGGCAGCTCTTACTAGATGAGTTCTTACCAGCAGCCGCCACAGCACATAGCTGTCAACCCTCCCATTTTTTGCGGGAAACCCCCTTATTTAAGTCCGTTTCCCGCTGTTACCCCGGATTCTAAAATATCCTATAAATGTCCCAGATTTTAAAGGAAGCAGCTCCTCTCCCTCCCTGCTGGCAGGGGAGGCTCCACTTGTGAACGAGCAGCGAACGAGCAGCCAGCCGCCACCCGGTAAAAGTCTCGTTCGGCGGCTGGCTGCTCACTCACTTGCCGAGTGCTGCCGGAAATCGCCTCTGCGCATGCCTGGGCATGCACAGAACTGATTTTTGGTGCCGCTCTGCCCATGTCTGGGCACTGGAAATAGCTTCTGTGCATGTCCGGGCATGTGCAGAAGCGATTTCCAGTGCCCAGACATGCGGACACGCAACTTTGAGTTTTGAGAGGCTTTTCAAATGTTATGACAACCGTAGTATGTTTTTGAAGAAATCAGTTATGATAATGCAGCTGAAAATGTATTCTGATAAAAACAGAATAAAGGATTATAAATAATAATTATGTCTGCTGAGTGGCATATAAAGGTCATACCAACAGTGGATTAATACAGAAATTAGATTAATATTGATTTTACATTATCTCTCTTTCATATTCAAAATAGGAAACAAAAACCCACAGTCAATATTTAAGACATGTAATACAATAAGCTTAGTAGAGATTGCATAAGATTAAAAAATGATATGCATTTAAAAATCTACCTGGTTTTGTCAGTTTGAGCATGTTGTTTTCCAGAGCTTCTAAGTTCTCATTTACTTTTTCAGCTATAGCTATTTGGGCCTTCATCCTTCTGGAAGGAGTCTATAACAATAAGTTAATAAATTATTATTTTCCCTTTATATTGCACTCAACTAAGCTGAAGCACCATGACAACTGTAAATACAGGATTAATTGTAAAATAAACAAATAGCTAATATTTCTATCTCTTTTTTTGAAAAGAGATGACATTTCATTTGCATCCGATTTCCAAACACAAGCCTGTGGTTCATCCATACAAGAGAGGATGGTTTAGCGGAACATTACTGCGCTACTGACCTCCTGACAATGGTGTTGCTCCTGTTTATCCAGACAGTGGAGGGCAGCAGCCAGGCTGAGCTGCACTGAAGCACCATCCTGGTACCATCATGTAAAAACACAAACGCCCCAAAAGGTTGCCAAATTCTAATTTAAGCTATAGCTAGTCTTCAAACCACTGAGTTTTGTTAATTTGGACCTAAAGAGTTTGTGTCCAATCAAGCTGAACAACCTCCACCAATGGTAAGCCTTTGATAAAACTTTCTGATTTTGCTGTTTGCCTCAACTGCAGAAATGTGACAGTCAAACACATGGCATGTCATAATACATAGCTGCTGGGCTGTGTTCATATTGGTAGGTTTCAACCCACCAATTAATCTCTTAAAACAAACAAAAACCAGTTAATCCCTTCCCAACGAAACCATTGATTGGATAAAGGGTAAAGGGTAAAGGGACCCCTGACGATTAGGTCCAGTCGTGATCGACTCTGGGGTTGCAGCGCTCATCTCGTATTATTGGCCGAGGGAGCCGGCGTACAGCTTCCAGGTCATGTGGCCAGCATGACAAAGCCGCTTCTGGCAAACCAGAGCAGCACATGGAAACACCGTTTACCTTCCCGCTGTAGCGGTCCCTATTTATCTACTTGCATTTTGACGTGCTTTCGAACTGCTAGGTTGGCAGGAGCTGGGACCAAGCAACGGGAGCTCACCCCGTCGCAGGGATTCGAACCGCCGACCTTCTGATCAGCAAGCCCTAGGCTCAGTGGTTTAATGAAAAGTAAGGGCAGTTACCTCTTCTTCTATTATTTCATCCCCTGTTTCTGCAGTTGCAGCCGACTGAGCTGTTCCCTGTGAACAATCCAGCATCCTTTTCCCATAGTTAACAACAACTATTGCTAATTCATATTCTTTCCATGAGCGCAGAACCTATTGAATATACATATATATTCATTTCCATGTGATAGCCACAAGTTAAACAACAGAATACTGTAAAAACAGAATACTATGGCATCTTAAAAACTAACGCTTGGGTCCAAAGAAGCTTGTGGGTGTGTGCAAAGTGCTTCTGTATGCACATTACATGGGGAGGAGGGCAGGGGAGGTGTCATTAGGGAACTACCATTTCATAGGGAGCAGGGTTCAAGGGGTATATAGGTCAGGAACAATACAAGCAAGCTCACACTCCTCTGAATCCAAGCTCATGAAATATATTACAGCACAATTTTTGGTAGGTTACAGCCTATTGTATCATCAGCATCTGGTGTGTGTGTGTGTATACTTCTTTGTGTGCCTCATCCATATGAGGTCTGGAAGGTGGCAACATGAGAACGGGTCTTCTCTGTAGTGGCTCCCTGTTTGTTGAATGCTCTCCCCAGGGAGGTTTGTCTGGCGCCTTCATTATATATATTTTAGGTAGCAGGCAAAAAGGTTCCTCTTCAACCAGGCCTTTGGTTGATTAATATTGATTAATATTCTAATAATATTAATATTAACCTATCCATTCTTAAGGAAATCAGCCCTGAGTGCTCCCTGGAAGGACAGATCGTGAAGCTGAGGCTCCAATACTTTGGCCACCTCATGAGAAGAGAAGAATCCTTGGAAAAGACCCTGATGTTGGGAAAGATTGAGGGCACTAGGAGAAGGGGACGACAGAGGACAAGATGGTTGGACAGTGTTCTCAAAGCTACAAACATGAGTTTGACCAAACTACGGGAGGCAGTGCAAGACAGGAGTGCCTGGCGTGCTATGGTCCATGGGGTCACGAAGAGTCGGACACGACTAAACGACTAAACAACAACAACAACAATATTCTACAGCCTTTTAAATGTGTCTGTGGGAAGGGGGATTATTGTTTTGCTGTTTTGTTTTACTTATTTCCATGTTTTTATCCTGTATTTTATTATGTTAAAGTGGTATATAAATCTAAATAAATATACATACATTTTTTTTAGATGAAGAGAAAGTGGAGACAAAATGGCGGGAGGGAAGCCAGGGGGAAGACGGGAGTCTGAGAGGACAAAATATGGGGTGAAAAAAAGAGACTTCTGACCACACAAAACTGAGGGAGACAAAAAGATCTTGAACTAGAAATGAATAAGATAGAGGAAATAGTTAGGGGAAATGTTTAAATGCCTGAGAAGATGGAGCTGTAATCGTGAATGAGCCTTTCAACTAAGGTAGAAAAGCAAATTGCGTGTTGGGAATTCTACTTCTCTAAATGTTGCTTTTCCTACCTTCGACCACATGGTGGCACCAAACCCTCACTGATGCCTTCCAAAAATTGAACCACAATTTTTGTGTGTGCAAGAAACCCCAAAATTGTTTACAGTAAATTCAGTCCATTATATTGATTAAGGGCCTTGTTGGCAACTTGTTGATCAAGGACAGTGAAGGATTCTGCTTCTATTAAAAATGCCTTGTTCATTCAAGCACAATTAATCCTTCTCTAGTGCATTCCTATTAAGTTTAAGGAGATACCCAAATCTTGCAGAAGCATCTGAGAATCTAGAGAGAGTTGCCAAGCACTGACATTGGCCTGGTTCACAAATAACACCAGCAAACGTTTGTGTTAGCCATGGTTTCGTTAATAAACCAAATAATAAATTCTAGAAGCAATAAATACCTTTACTGTGAAATAACAAGAGCAAGCTATCATGTGCTGGAGGCTTTCATAGCATGCTGTTGGTCTTTTTTGCAAAGTAGACAATGGCATCTCTTGAAGAACAGTAAGATACTTAATGATAATCTGAAAATACAGGGATGGCCATTTAACAACACAGTAGTAGAATACTGCATGACTAATGAGTAAAAATGAAGCCCCCAGGGATGCCGAGTTGGCCCTGTGCCAGTTTTGATGCCTCTTTACAATGTTCCCAACAAAGGTGTGCATCATCATGAATTCCCAGCCCTGTGTGTGGTGCGCTGCAAAGGCTGCAGCATGCTTTCTCTGTTGCCGCCATTGCTTTTACACTAACACCACTCACCGGCCTCCACTGTGCTCCCACACACTTTGGCAGAGGATGAGTGGTGGCACTTTCAAAGGAAAGCTAAGTTCAGCTCCCATCCACAGTGATCACTTGCCATGTTAAGTCACCCAAGATGTAATGCCCTGACCCAAAGATCTGTGGAATCAATGCATTTCATACAATTATGGGAAAGGACATTGCATTTTGGGTAAGTTAAAATAGTGGCTGGCCACCACAGATGGGAACTGATCTTAGCTTCCATCCAAAAGCCACGCTGCCACCCACTGCCTAAAAGCATCTCTAGTGGCTGCTAAGGAGGGCAGTGAATGACAGCATGGTCCTCCCAGGCCAGTGATAGCTCCTCTAGGCCCCTGAGCCAGTGCCTTATCTGGTTGAGGACTCACACTGGCCCTGGTTCCTCCACCTTAACTTAATTTTCATCTCTTGTTCAATTTTGAGACAAAAATCCCTGTTAGGAGTGAACTTTGCTCATCATTCTTGATTCTTAACCATCTTGGCTCCTAATAATTGTTAACATTAACCAAACAGCTTCCCAAGAATTATGATGTCTATTAATTGCTATTTACCATTAAAATGTTATTATTATTTTTCTTGTATCCTGTCCTTACTCTTCAGAGAGATCCCAGAGCAGCTAACAATCACAATGAAACCAAAGCGGCAGTAAAGCCAGTTTTTAAAGCATGGATAACATCGCTATCAGTGGCAAAAAGGGTAATAAATACCATCAGTTTTAAATATGTTCTGAAGGCCTGCGGGAACAAACAGGTTTTTAATCAATGCCTGAACAAAACTAATGTGGGTATGTTAAGATGAACACTATGCAGCCTAATATTTATAAAGTCCTTTTACCTGAATGACTGGTTTTGAAGGAATCTTGTGATAGATCAGGGGAGCTAAAAGACCATAACAATGAACAATCGACTGTAGTGCATAATTTACATCATTTAACCAGTTGCTGAGTTCAAGTGCCACTAGCATTCGCCCACATTCAGCTATTCTAGCAACCTGGGAGAAAAAATATTTTCATTTATACATTTACGTCACAGACCACAGGCAAAATAAAAAGACTTTTTTTTTCAAATATCAGAAGTACAGCAAATGGTACAGAATCTCTAATTTTCAGATATTTCTGATAAGCCTAACTATAAATGTAGTATTCTTCATAAAATCCAGAAAAGGGTAATTTTTGTCATATGGTAATTGTTCAGAGACAATTTTTATCATATCTGCAAACGAAAGCAAAGTTAGTAGTGCACCCAAACTGCAATATGGAAAATTTTAATAACACGTCTACCATCTATTTGGTGGAAATACAGTGCTACTAGTTTAGCTTCTGACCCTGCTGCTATTATTTTAAAGCAATGGTAGATAATATGACTCTAGAAACCACAATATTGCTTTTGTTGTTAGTACACTGGTCTCTAACTGTAAGGTGTTGTGAGAAGAAGTAGACAGTTCAGTAGCTTTCTTATGTGTAATTCACCAAGAAGCCTCACATTTCACACCCTTCCCTCCATTCCCTACTGCTCTGCCTCATATAATGGCCATGAGCTAGCAGGCAGGGCAAACCATTACCAAAATATCAATTTATTACAGGTCAAATAACAAGAACAGACTTAAGAAATGATTTGGTAGAACATCACAAATCGGGAGCAGAGCTGGAACACAAGGAATGCCAGGCCTAGAATACAAGGGATGGACAGAGGGGCGGAGGCAAGTAATTGACTGAGACGTGTAAAGAAGCAGCTTTTGCTGCAACAAAAGTCCTATTATTTTAAAAAGCAACTATTAATGTGAAACCTGACACGTGTGAAAATTCAGCTCAACCCTAAATTTGCATAGGGAAGTGAGTGTTAAAACATGAAACATAAAAAGAACAAAGTCAGTCTCAAGGATGCAGCATTAATGTAGACATACTTGTCTACTGTATCTTAGGTCGTTGAAACAAACAGAATCACAGAAGAGATTTCCTTCAACCACTGTGATGTCACTGATGATAAAAATGCTCCTGATGAACAAGTATAGAAGGTTTGGAGACGCCCGAGATAGAGCTTCAGGAATTAATCTACAAAATACAAAGCACATAAAATATGTGAATTAATATGGCATAGCAATGAAGATAAATAATAGATAAACTAGCTGTGATACTTTACACTAAAAGGCTCCACTAGTTCTGGTAAACCATTTGTTGGCACCCAAGTATTCTCCAGCCCTGCTCCCTCCCACAGCCTATCACCACCTTGGGTGGGTGTATCTGGTCCCAGCTCCCACTGGGTGCTAGGTACGGTAGCTAGCTGGGTCAAGGCAGGTAAAAGGGGAGCCATAGGCTGACTCCAGCAGGGGAACCATGGGGGGAACATGGGATCAAGAGTATGAACTCCTGGGATGTGTTTGGGGTAGGCAGCCTCAAGCAAGTGAAGGAGGCAGCAGCAGGGTGTATCAAACACATCCTCTACATCCTATCACCTTCTAGCAGCAAAAATTAGGAAGATGGATAAACAGCTTATAGACAGCTTCTCTATTTTAAAATATATATAGGCCCATTAATAATCTGAAAACAAGTTTTGCTGATTACCTGTACTGAGGTACATCCAGAGTGGTGCTTACAGAAACAACTGTGGCATCAGGAATAAGAGGTTCGGAGACAAAAGACTCCCAGAGCGGTAGAAATGCCTTCTTAGATAATGCATAGTTTTCAACCTGGAAAGCAGACTAAGGGGAAATAATAAAATGAGCAAAGCCTATGAGCAGTAACACACACTTTCCCCCCTATCTTCTCCTCTCATTTTTGTTTTAGTTTACTTCTTTGTTGTTAAAGTTGTATTTTTTTGTATTGATATAAACTAAAAACCAAAGCTCAATAAAATATTCATATAATAGAAAAAAAATAATATACCTCTTCTATGAATATTTGAAGTAACATTAATGAGTACTAAAGCTGTTAAAATTTATTAGTAAAAACTATCATTAATTTTCGGGCTACACGTAAATGAAAGCAACATTCTTCAGAACAGAAGGTGGACTTCCAAAGTAGCATAAAAAAGCAACAGGGAGAGCACACACCATTTTGCATGTCTTACTGATCCCTTAGTGAGTACATAGCTATATGGATGCTGCTGAAAGGAAGGACTGGGCTTGTGACAAAGTAATTGAGACCACAAATCCCAGAGAGTTGTGAGTCAAAGAACTCGAGTTGGGGTTGTAGTCTGTAGAAATCAGGGATGGGATCAGGGTGGATTGTGCAATTGAATGTAGAAAATGAAAAGAAGGAGGATCAGAATAAGATGTGTTACAAGGGATGTAGAAGCTTGGCAGGTGGGTCTTTTAAGACCTGAGGTTTTGATGAATACATCATTTCATGAACAGAAGTACTGGTATATGGTCTAAAACAGGGGTTGGCAACATGTGGCCCATGGGCCAGATGCGGCCCACAAAGACCATTTTACCAGCCCATGAGCCGCCCCCAAACCGAGCCGCCCACTTGACAAGTCCCCGCACGCTGCACTAAACTGGCACAGTGCGGCGCAGGGACTCGCTGAGCAGTGCCAGAAATCACACCTGCACACGCTCAGATACCGGAAATTGCCCAGATGCCAAAAATCACTTCTGCGCAGGTGCGATTTTCAGCATCTGGGCACGCACAGAAACGATTTCCGCCGTCATGCTACACCGGCCCGGCCCACGGACGATCTCCGCGGGAGTGATTTGGCCCATGGCCGGTAAGCCTTGCTGACCCCTGGTCTAAAACCTCAAACATATGGCTGAGGATTCTTTATGAGTTCTGTGTATGCAACTGGAACATTCAGCAGTTTTTCCCTGCAGCAGGTTTCATCCAGTTTGCTCACACGACTCACCCCCCCCCTACCAAAAAACAAAAAATAAAGGCAAGCAAAAGGTTTGCATGAAATCTTAGAGTAAATGCACACTCAGTCTGAAAATGATTTAATAACTTTATCTGAGCAAAATGCACATAATATGCATAGTGGTTTCTGCATAAGGTTTGGTCCACACACGGAAATTCATTTAAACATCCTTTTTCTTCCTCCACAATGAAAAAATCTCTGCTGAGAAAATGTAATATAATAATTTTAAGGGGGTGGCGGTCCTGGAGCTGGTCAGTTGCCAGATCCTTACCTTCCCCACCCACGTGGGCCAAGTTTGATGAGTGTGCAAGGCTGGCTGGCTGCCTGCCTGTCAGTCACAAAGGTGATGCATTTTTGCAGACAAACGGAACTTTGCAAGACCTGATGACCAGCTGATCACTGAGAGTTGCAAACTGGTTCATGGTCAGCATGGAAACAAAGCCTCTTCTTTACTTGCCCCACAGCTGATGTCATGTATGGTGCCCAGTGTAAAGTATGCACACATGACTTGGCCAAAAGTTTCAAGGGTAAAATTAGCAAGCCTGGCAGGCCAAATTAGATGCATGGGGTGGACATTCCCCACAACTGCTTTAAGAAAATAATAGTGCCCTCCAATACAGGTACAGCCTGGAACTCCAAAGGAATCCAAGGATGACTCCAAAGGAATCCAAGAACTATGAAGCAAAATTTTATTTTCACACATACACATATATACAAGTGGGCATAGAATCTCAAACCTCGATGTTTCATTATCTGTGGAATTTGGACAACTGCATGCCAGTAAAGAACTATTGATATTCCAGTTAGAAGTGTAAAACCAGATTTCCCCAAACTTCTTCCCCCACATCCTGGCACTTCCCTTCTTCACCTATTTGTAGCAGCTTCAGAACAACTTTTCTCTTGGAGGTCAGACAGACCTCTCCCAAAATCTCTGGAGCCTTCCTTCATCTGCTACTTGCTCCTCTTCTCCAAATAAAGCCCTTTGTGTCCTTAGAAGAAAGGAAAGGGCCAGGGCAGCAATTGCACAAGGGCAGAATTGCATACTTCTAGCATTTCTGAATGTTCAGAGAACCACACTGAGCGTTTATGAGCAATCAATATTAAAGTTCATAGTCTGCAATTCATTTTGGAAATGAGGACAAAACCCATCTTTAGTTTGGGCAGTCTATTTCTTGTTTACTCGTCATCTTGCCTTATCTCAGCTAAGTACTACAAATCTAATGTGTGATTTTGGCCAGTGACTGGCAGAGAATGTCGTGTTCACAGGGGCGTTGTCAATAAACGTCCCCCAATTTCCTTTTTTTTTTGTACAAAAGAGCACTTATTCAAGAACAACTTGTGTGGACAAGAAAAGCAAACTTCAACAGACCCCAATATAAGCTTTAAGAAACTTAACTTTCATATGTCCACAGCTATCACCATTATTGAGTAGGAAATTATTGAGAACACAGGAGAATGGGGACATTGTGTCTGCAGGATTTCTTAGTTTTCTTTTAATGCCCCAAGGGAAGGATTTTGTTTTGTGTGCTATTACGTACGTATCAATAGTTACTGTTTTTATTCCCAAAATAGCAAGGAGAGAAGAGATGATAGCAATATTCTAAAGGAAAAGGATGGTTAAAAAAGACCACAACCAAATATGGATTGGTTCATTAATACTATATTCTACCTGAATCAGGTATGCTCGGACAGCAGCAGCAGGAAGAGGAGGGTATGCAAGAATTGGCTTAGTTGTTTCTCCAATGCTATCACTGATAAGATTTCCATCTGAGTCATATGCTGCAACTGCAAATATATAACTCTGGTTGGGCTCTAAGTCTTCTACTCCCAAGATGCAAGTTTCATCAAATGGTACCTTAAAATAAAGCATAACTTTATTAGGGTTTTAAAAAAGAAATAGCACTATGGTAATGGACAACAGTATAAACAATGAAAGCAGCAACTTTGGTACCATAAAGTTTGGCGCCGTTATGGGGGGTGGGCTTTAAAAGCTTGTCATAAATCCCCTAAAAAGATGTGGGTGATATACACATTGTAACCAAAGAACTTTGCTATTACCAAGACTAAAAATGCCACTAAAACCTGGATGATTTCTAAGTGACAGCTCCCCTTGATTTGCTTTTCTACGGGATATTGCCAACTTCCAACTGGCAAGATGATGGGGAGGAGGAAAAGGATCACGGTGATGGGTGTAGACACTGAGGCAAGCAAGGGATGGGGAAGGAAGTACTCATGGGGTGAGGGAGGGTGGCGAGGGGAGGGTGTTCAATGCACATTAACCAGAGCAGCAGGACCCATCACCAGAGCCAGAGAGGCCCCTGACTCCATGAACACAGTGGGCTCTGAGGCGTAGGGAGGGGCGGGAAGGGCACTCTAGGAGGCTGAGGCAGGAAAGGGCAGACGGCCAAGCTCCCTAACTGGCCAAGTGGGGCTCACTAGCTCCGGAAGTGTGTGATTCCTCAGCTGGAGAAGGCAGAATATATGAGGGCCACGTGCCTCATCAAGGCCAGATGCTGCAATCAGCATGCAGGAAAAGGGAAGCAGAACGGAGGTGAAGTGTCTGTTCAACTGCCCATGTTGATGGACCTTGGTTTGGATGTTCCTGGGCCTCTGTGGGGCTGTGCTTCAGGTTTGACTCTGGACTGCATTCTGATCGCTGGACTTCAGACTTGGCTACTTGGATTGACCCTGGACTGTGTTTCCTGACCTTTGGACTTTGGACCAGGTTGGCCAGGGGTTCAGAACACATTGCTATTCTCAGGTCTTTTACACTACAACAGAAATCAGAAAAACTTCACCTATCAGGCATATCATGCTTTAAACTTTAGAGAACAAAGTTCAAAGCATGAAAAGAAGATGCCTGTTATATATGCCTGTTCTTCTGATCAGTAGGTGAACCGTTAAAATTAGAGAGAAGGAAAATGTTCCTTAGGGTTTCCAGTGCCTATAAAGAACTCAGCATTCAGATTATGAACCACATCAGCAACCATCACATTGTAACACCTACATGCTACCTATTTCTTGCCATTAATACTTAATACAATACAAATACCTTCAAATCAGGAACACTATGGCCTAGCACATTTTTTTTTTATTCTGCCCAGGGAGACCTAGAAATCCATCACTACTTGCCTCAGTGCTATTTGCCAGTTCTTCACTGAGCCCTGTCAGGTTAACATCAATGGAAATACCTCTCTGTAGATCTATCATTGTGTTTAACCTGTAAATATGCTGGTATCCTAATGCCACAACTGGTCCTGCTGGAAAGGGTTAGGATAAATTGGAGGTGCCATCTCTGCCAGGAGTCAAGTTCTCCCACAAAAGAGGCCCCCTCTGAAAGTTAAGGTGTTTGAGAAGCTACCACTAGCAGTGTTCCTATCAACGGTAGCAAGCTTAGGGCCTCAAAATAGGTGAGAGGCAGGAATGGACCAGATCCAGACACAGATCCACTGGATTCAAATCTTAATTCATATTTGGCAACATCTATGACATATGGCCTTTGTACAAACCTTTCAACCTTTCTTGCTTAAGAAACGGAAAATCCTCCTCTTCATTCACCACCTTATGCCTCCCTCTCTGCCTTGAACTTACCTTGGTTACCACAAAGCCATTCTGGTGACTGCTTCTGTTGTTGTTGTTGTTGTTGTCGCGCACCCCCCCCCAAAAAAAAAAGTATGTTTGGTGTATCATATTACAAGTTATCCATTCTTGGCCTTTTCAAGTTTTAATAATGAAAGTTTTTTTAAAGAAGAAGAAGAAGAAGAAAGAAGAAGAAGAAGAAGAAGTCCTCATCTACTAGTCAGTTGTAGTCAGTTTGTATTACTCAACCGACATAATTACTGATGCTTGCCACACCTCATGAAATATGCCGAATTCCATTTTCATTTCTCAGTAGATTAGAATACTAGCTGCTGATGCTACAAATACTCAAAAGCTTACTGACAGCTGGGGAAAGTTGGGCTATTTCCTTACGCAATTCCTAAGGAGAATGGGAATTAAAGTGGGCTCAAGTTGCATCTTCCCCATAAAGTCTATTATGTTCTTCTTCCACTACGTTCAGGGCCCAGCGGGAGTTGTCATCTTTTCGTAGGGCCTGCAAGACAGAGCTGTTCCACTTGGCCTTTGGACTGACTCAGTGTTACCCTCCCCTAAGGTTTTATCCTACAGATATTTAAACGAGGTTCCACTTGTAGATTCCCATTTTAAAATTGAATTTTAACATTGTATTTAATCTGTATTTTAATCAAATTGTTTCTTTTATGCTTCTTTTGATATTTTTGTTGTTAGCCGCCCTGACTGGGAAGGGCGGGGTATAAATAAAATTATTGTTGTTGTTGTTGTTGTTGTTGTTGTTGTTGTTGTTGTTGCCTACACCAGCAATGCAGTTCAGAAGTAGTCAGGCAGACAAACCCACAGAGGACTACAATTATAGAATACCTTACCACTTCTGCTGTGTTCTTAAGGCTGTAATTATTTAACCGGACTTTTGGGTTACATCCTTCTGCTATACGTCCAAAAATGCAGTACCATGCAATCTTTAAAAAGAAAGTGAGAGTTGTAATATGTACGTCAGTAGAACATCAAAGTAAAAATGTTTAGGATTGCCCTATAATACCCGGCAGTTAAACAGTAAGTTGCTGGGAAGATACTTTCCAAATCACTATGGGATTCTAATTATGGTGCTACTTAATTTTGCAAAGTTCACAAAAGGAAAAATTCCCATTTTCTCCTTCACCCTGCAGTTACCTATGAATAATTACTTTAAATTAAGTTGGTTGTTAAATGTACATGTTAAATTTCTTAGGGCTTCTCCCTGACAGGTGTTTATTGTAGGATAAATGTTCCTCATGCACCGAAATTTTGAGTTTTCACACGACATCACTGACATCAAAACACCGACCTGATTTCCCACCACCACTCTGCATTTGTTCTTTCCTAGATTATTTCAATAAGATTTAAAAAATAAACTTGATGCAAACCACCCATTTGTCAGATATGAACAATATTAAGTCCCTTTCTGGAAGCACCCTAAATTACACTTAATGTTAAAACAATAATATAGCCACTGTATTTGTATTTTGTATTTTATGAATGCTTTAAGGTTAAAAGTACCCTTCTGAGTTCATTCCCCACCAGTGAAAATCCCTTCTAAAAAGAAGTGGATTATATCGTTACCTCCTTAGGAAACAAATTCTGCAACATACAGGTGCTGGTACAATATACACTTATATATTGGCTTCTTTAAATATTGCAGTCCTAGAAGCTCACAGAACTAAAATATGTGAGACATACAACAACATAGTGCTACTTGTAAAACAAAATATAGCAATTTCAATGAAATACTCAATCATTTTCAATTCAAATAGGTATGTTATAGTTCACATACTGAGCAGTATTGACTTTCTGTCTAAATATTTTATGTATTTTAATGGAACTTAGAATGTCAAACAATATAATCATGAATTTATTTTCTAAAATGTGGTTCTAGAGTGATGAATTGTCTGGTTTACTATTTAACTACAATTTCAAAAACCTTTAAAAAAACTTTTTTAAAAATTCAAAAAGGATAAGCGTGACTATATGGTGCCACCTAGAGATGAATGCTCTGCATTTGCATAAAGCATTGTGCAGAAACAACTGCGCCTTAGCAGGATATACACAGAGCACCAGTTTCTCTTTCTGTTGATACTTAAATACGTGCATAAAATATTTTACATTTAAGATTTGGCTGTGAATTATCTCATTGATGGACGAATACCTTGCATGCTCACACTGAAAACTGAACATAAAAGTATATTTAAAAAGAAGTGGGAAAAGGTACTTGCATTCCTTATAATCAAGCAAAATATAATTCTGTGTAAACAGTGTGTGTATCCCATTGACTCATAAGGCAGTATCCAAGTACTTCTGCTAGCAATAGAACTCCACCCCTGCCCCTACTTTCCTCTCCCTGCACTCCTCCTAAATCTGTCCTGGAGTTTCCCACAACCCTCCAGTGCAGATTTGGGGAGGGTACAGGGGGTCACATGGTGAAAGGAGAGGGAGAGGAGTTCACAGTTGTGCAAATGAAATCCTTGCAGTACTAGAACTACTGTGTTGGATGCCATCCATGAGTCATAGTCCAACACTGCATGATCAGACTTTTACAATGTGCAATGGGGCTTCAAGTTCTTTTCCCTGCTCCTGTCCCCAAATCGCTATGAAGCGACCATTCAGGATAGATTTTGATGGCAGATGGGAAACTGCAGTGAAGAGGAGAAGGTGAAGTCCCATTGCATGAGCAGATTCCATTCCACTTGCACATAGAGTTGGATACATTCAACCCTTGGCCATATTCATGGCACAACAAACTGGCCAAATTCTGTTTAGTGATGTGGGTGTGAGTGTGCTAAGAGGTATTACCTTAACATCTGAAGCAAATGGTGCTGGTTTAAAAGCCATGGAATTGTGTGATCTGGACACCAATATAGGAGGAGGTGGAACTTTGCTTTTCACGCTACTTGCAGGCTGCAGGGAAGCAGCAGCACATAATGCAATTTGTTCAGCTTCTGCTTTCTGTATTAGAGTAAGTGCTTCCTAAGATTAAAAAAGGCTCAAGAATGTTATTTGGCTTACATATACTGTATTTCAGATGCAAACAGAAAGAATAAATATGAAGAACAGCAGATTCATAGGGCAGAGAATAAGAACAGTCAGGAACACAACATTTTTAGTGTGTGCCAGGACAAGCATTTTTTCACACAATTTATGTGACATTTATGCAAGGAACGGAAACATTCTGTACCCCACCCAGTGATGTATCACTGTTTCTGGTTTGTTATTAAAGTTTGTTCCTCGTTTACTGAAATTTCATTACAGAGGTCTCTGCCATTGCCCCTCTTTCCAGACTTTGTCCTGCTCCTCCTCTTTTATCATCATTTCCCACCCTAGTTATGAATTTGTACTACTGGGTTTGTGCCTATAACTTTGGGAGGAGAAAGTACACATATATGGAAAATGCATCAAGATAAGGGCTGAGGCAGAACTGAAATGAAGAGCAGTGGCCTAAACAAACCTTTATACTTGGACCTAGGAAATCTAAGTAGTCTATCACAATTGGACAGTTTTCCATTAGTTACAACCCCTGATTTAGTTCTCTATTTAAAATAATAATAATGAGCTATCAGAGTTGGGGTGAAAACTATCACTCCAGGGTGAGGGTCTGTTGAAGCGGCGATACTTTCATGCCTCAAGCAGCAGGAGGAACAGTTCCCACTTGGGGGTGCTCAATAGAGAACAACCATTCCATTAGGAATGTTAAGATTCCCATAGGTTCCAAGTACAGTGGTACCTCGGTTTAAGTACACAATTGGTTCTGGAAGTCTGTACTTAACCTGAAGCGTACTTAACGTGAAGCGAACTTTCCCATTGAAAGTAATGGAAAGTGGATTAATCCGTTCCAGACGGGTCCACGGAGTACTCAACCTGAAGCGTACTTAACCCGAAGTATGAGTGTAATTGGTTCTAGAAGTCCGCCCTTAACCTGAAGTGTACTTATCCTGAAGCGAACTTTCCCATTGAAAGTAATGGAAAGTGGATTAATCCATTCCAGACGGGTCCACAGAGTACTTAAACTGAAAGTACTCAAACCGAAGTGTACTTAAACCGAGGTATGACTGTACAGTACATGAAAATCTTAACCAAACTCTTCACCAAAGTAATATTTCTATACATTTATATGTAAATAAATTTATTATCTGGAACTGAAGACAGCATGATGTAATAGACCTCCAACTGTTATCTGTCTTGTTGTTTATAAACCCAAAAGTGGGTTCCAGGGAAGAAATGCCTAGTAGGAATGTGCCCTTGACCTGTGATAATGCTTACTGATTGCCTGATGGAGGGTGAGTTGGTGGGCTGGTAAGGTGAAACATCTTATTTGTGCATGGTTAGAATATAGAGTACTGTACATTCTTCTAGCCATGTCCCTGGAAGGTTTCCCAAATGGGAATACAGCCTCCAGGCTGAAAGAGGTTCCTGACCCCCAGCCTAAATCTTTCGTTTCCCACTATCTGAATCATTGTTAATGCTTAATAGAAATAGAATTACACTTAGATATATGATTTTGAGAAGTGATTTCTTAACAACTCACATTTAAAAAAGGAAAAGACCTGTCAAGCTTGCTGCTATTGTTAATTTTTAACATTTATATTGCCAATGATTTCCTCACATTCTTCAACATACAATTATGCCAAGAGCAAACTAATATAAGGATGCATAATAATAGGACTTCCGTTAATTGCAAGGTAATTTATATTACCTCAAGCAGCTGTTTTGGGGAAGAACTGGCTGCTCCTACTGGCATCAGTGTAGCCTTCTGCATCAAGTAGAGAGCTCTGGACAATTTATTCTTCTTTATTTTATTTGTTACATCTTGTTCTGTGAAGCAATTGTTTAAAGTAAAATAGTAAATCAGGCAAAGTGCAGTGTTTTCATAATCTAATTTTACAAGTACATATTAATGTACATTACCTGTTAAATGTTTGAACTGGTGTAAATTCTTTGCAGTGGCCTTTGATTTAATATCTTTACCACCAATCTGAATGTCTACAAAGAAGTAAGCATTAGTTTATATCAAATGTCATTTGCTTAAAACGTAATACATTAAATTCTATATGAGTCCTGTATTTATCATCCCACCATGGCGTTAAGATTACTTTCTGTTTCGTTTCATTTGACTCTTCAGATTGTATAAAACTAGAGTGTACACTGAAGTATGCAAAAATGTGTTCCTTTTAGGAAGCCTGGGTGGCTTCACACACTGCTAGGCACACACAGTTGCTGCAGATACAGCTGTTACTCAAAAGATGCAGGTGTAGCACTGCAACACATGGTGTGGATATCACCTTTCTGCACCTGAGTGCAAGCACCAGGAGTCCTGCATGGACAGGTGGGCCCCACTGCATTTGCATAGGTGTTTCAAGATGCATGTATATTATCCACAGTTTGCAAGTTTGTTTTTGGAAACAACTGTGTACCCACAACAATCTGAGATGAATGGAAAAGGTTTATTTAGGCCCAATATTTGGATTATTCCTGGTTTAGAATGAGGGTGCCAGATGCTTGCGGCATAACAGAACTCGAAACTCAAAAGCTACTCGTGGAAGAACAAGATAGACAGAATGCAAAATGAATGCCTTCCTTGTATCGAAAGTGGATGCTTCCCAATGATCCTCAAATGATTTTTCTCTCACTTATACTTAACACTAAAATATTTAAATCAAGGGTTCATGAAATGGTACTGTAATTCTGAGAGAGAGGGTAGTCTTGCTTTAAAAAAACAACCACAAAACTAACATTAAGTAATCTGACTCAATAGCCCAGCTTCATCCACTGTCCCTCAGGAAAACTCAAAGTGGTACAATTTCTTTCCCTTGACCCTGGTGCCCCTCCTAGCTTTTTAAAGGGCAGTACTACTGCAGTAGGTTTCTAATGGTCCCTCTGTATTCTATCTTGGTGGCAGCCAAGTCTTTTTGACAGACATTTCCAACCCCAGAGGATGGATCTGTTGATTGGTGAATTTCTCCAGCTTGCTGAATTGCTCCTTCTCCCCGCTACTGGGCAGCCTTCATCTCCTTTCAAAGGTGATCATGTCCCACCATACGGCACCAACTCCTTCTCCAACCAGAGAAAACCAGCCTCAGCTTTTACTTTTGGATCATGCCATGGCCCAAATGAGCCATGCAGCACAGTCTTGGAAATCCAGCAGATCAATCTCCAGTTCCCAGCCACACAATGGATAAAAACTCCAGTGTTGGAATACTGGGGAGTGGTAATGAAATTGATTTGAAAATTTAATGTAAAAAAAAAAAAGTGTTTTCAAAATGGTATGGTATTCATCAATACTAATACATATGCACTTTTGAGAAGGCACTTCTGCAACCATGTTACATGTACCATAAGAGGAATAGATAACCTAGTTGGGTAGAAAATTCTCTTATTTTTAGCAATAAGCACTGCACTTTGAATATGTATTTTACATACAGTGTAGGTATTACGTTGGACAACAGTCTTCCGCATCCACCAAAATAGCCACAAAATCACTGAGCATTAAAAAAAATACAAAGGGCAATATTCTACATTATATTATCATAAAGCTGTACCGGTCTTCCTACATCAAAATCTTTTACTAAACGCATGGCATCAGTCAGATTTATTTAATCTTACCTTGTGGCAAGTTAAGAAGTTTAACAGCTACTCGATGCTGAGCCTGAATAAGTTCAATGTGTAAATCCATAATAAAATTGTTTCCTATAACGGATTTTTCATTGGTGTCATATGCTGACCATTTGTTCCAATTCTGATAAAAAGGAATTAAACAAAATTAAGTCTTAAACATTTTAGGGGGTATTTTTCAGTGTTACTGGTAACGATTCTTAAAAATTGATTTTTTGGGTTCTATTAAACAACCTTCAAAAAGCGCAATAATAATCACAAATACAGAAAGAACAGATAGGAAAGAGCATGAAAATAAACATTACACACAGAGACACACACAATTATTCCTTTTATTAACAAGATGCTTTTTAAAAAGACATTAGAGAAAAATACCCTATAATGATCTGTTCTAACAAATTTCATTACCACTTCATTCAACTTAACTTTCATCATTTTACGTATCATTCATTCTTTACGCTCCCATGCTACAAGGCAGCTCAAGAAAATAATCAAAGACTTGCTTATTATCTCCATTATAACTTTTTTTTTTGCAAAAAATGCTTGTTTCAGGAATTTTGAGTGATGGATGTCTGAAATGTCTTTAAATTATGTATATACACTTGCTCTACTTGAGGAAAGCACAAACTCATTTAATAGACATATGCAGTTAATACATGTGAAAACCTTCAAATTTTCCCATAGTGTGCAAAAGTTGTATTTGCACCTACAGAAATAGATATCTCATGCCAAATTCTTGAATGTTTGGTTAAACATTTAGAGACAGAATCAACTAACTTGCTACTCTGGCAGATGCCAATTTTCTCCAAATCTGCTTTGGAGGGTGAGAACAGTCAAACCTCGGTTGTCGAATGTAATCTGTTCCGGAAGAACATTCGACTTCCGAAATGTTTGGCAACCGAACTGTGGCTTCCAATTGGTTGCAAGAGCTTCTTGCACTCAAGCGGAAGCCACATCGGATGTTCGGGTCCAAAAAACATTCAAAAGCTGGAGCATTTACTTCTGGGTTTTTGGCGTTCGGGAACCAAAACGTAGAATAACAGAGGTGTTTGGGAACCAAGCTTTGACTGTAACAGTACACACAAGGACAGGACGAGGGAGATTGTCCTGCCTGGCAAGTGGAAAGGCTTACATGAATGGAATGATAGTCATAGTGAGAAACTCAATTCTACCCTATTAAGCTAGGTTGTATACAACTCTGACACAACTCCTGAAGATACATTTGAATAGGTGAAACAATGGAAGTGGGGATCAGTTATTTAAAAATCCCCACCCAGTTATTTAGAAAGTTATAAAAAAAAACCTTCCCAGACAAATCCCTATGGATGTGTGTGTTGTGTGTGAGAGAGAGAAAGAGATGCACTTGGGAGATAGGAGCATGTTTGTGCTATGTGAGAGAGGTGTTATATATGTTTGTGTTGTCTATTTTGAAACAGTAGTAGCAAAGCTTTTCTCTTAGCAGCCAAGCTCCCACTATTTTCCCCAGAATGACAAATAGAGGAAGATATGAGAAATATGGTATTGCAGATGCACAAGTAAAAAAAACAATGGATGGAATAATTTCAGTAGAATGAAAAAGCTCCACTGGAAATTGTTAAGAGAATTGGTGGATAAGAATAAAATGTGAGATATATAGATCAGATGCTTAAGCAGTTTAGGGGTGACAGAAAGAAAATGGGATGAGAAACTGGAAAGAAAGAGTGTGAAAGGGGGTGCTTTCAATAGGCCAAGCAAATTCGAGTGCTGTGGTTCACATCAGTTTCTTACTTGAAGCTCATACCTTTTTGCAGCAGTTATCAAGCACTGATGCACCGTCAGGTAAAAGAGTAATTAGGCGAGCTCGATTCATTCCATTAATTGCTCTGTCCAGGTACTCATAAGCCAAACGCAACTGTTCTGATGGAGAATTCTAAAAGGAGTCCATACATTAGATTAATAAAAATGAAAATTGGAAAGCTATTGATGTTGGTTCTAAGATAAATTTAAGAACTAGAAACAAAAAGGAGAGAAGCAAAATGAAATCTCTTTGGGTCCATATGAACAATTTGCTCACCAGCTAAAATCTAGTAGATAATTGCTAAGATTATTCAAATTGCATGCACAAGATTATTCCTGCCCCAACTATCATGCAAACAATTCTCAACTTGCTAAGCATTATTTCTAGTTTTGGCTTGTTCTATCCTCATTATTTGGTTCTGGTTAAATGTGGGTCTATATACACAGCAAAGGTCAATGCAACACATATGTAGGATGTGTTGATACTATGAAATTAAGGAACTGTGAGTTTGTAAAGATGGGGAAACTCATGCCCTGCCCCCACTCTAACCTGAGATTAGCTTGGAGATAACCTGAGCTTTAATAATAATAATAATAATAATAATAATAATAATAATAATAATAATATTTAAAAAATCGGTTTTCCTTACCTGTTACCTCTATTCAAAATTATGAATATTAAGCAGTGGCATATCTTAGTGTAGTAGAAAAGGGTGCTATACCTGTATTAATGAAGGCATATCTTCTAAACAGTATTCCAAAACCAATGCAGCATCACTTTTTTCTATTGGCACTAAAGAGGCAGAGAAATCAAGTTAGAAAGGGACACTGTACTACATATATTAACCAAAGACTCCAACAGTGAAGTCCTCTAGTTTGTTACCTTGTTTCTACAATGGCAAATATTTATCATGCATTGACAAAGTAGCTAAATATATTATGTCCAGAACTTAGGAGCTGCACATAAATAACTGTCATACAATTCAAATGTCAATTTAATGTACAGCACATTTCACAGAGGCTAATGCTAAACAGACTACAGTCCTAGAGAAATGCTTCCTAAATGATTCTGTGGTTTCATTTATCAGGTATCAGAAAATATTGTATTTCGAAACCATAGTTTTCCCACTAAAATATTCTCATTAGTCTCTCTCAGAAGACAAAGGAAGATGGCAGGATCCCCAAGGATGTGTATACGCGAAGCTGGCTTCAGGCACCAGGCCTGTTGGCAGACAAACTCATTAAAATTAAAATTTTAAAGAATGAACAGTGGCAGTCATCTGCTTAAGCAGGCATCCCCAAACTTCGGCCCTCCAGATGTTTTGGACTACAATTCCCATCATCCCTGACCACTGGTCCTCTTAGCTAGGGATCATGGGAGTTGTAGGCCAAAACATCTGGAGGGCCGCAGTTTGGGGATGCCTGTGCTTAAGAATCCCAACCAAGTCCCCAGCACCAGCTCATCTTGAAATATACCAACACGGAAGACTTTATACTGTGTAGCACCAGAGTTATTCTGGCAAAAATTTATGCTAGCATAATCCCAACACTACTGCCACACCAGTATGATATAAACCTTTAAAGCCCTGCATAGAAGCACCAAATTTGAAAAAAGGAAAAAAGAAAAAGAAAATAACCCTCATTTATGTAAAGCAGGGGTAGCAAACCTGTGGCTCGCCAAATGTTGTTGGACTCCGGCTCCAATCAGCCCCAGCCAACACAGCCTATGGTCAGGAATGATTTGGACCAGGCATCCCCAAACTTCGGCCATCCAGATGCTTTGGACTACAATTCCCATCTTCCCCAGCCACTGTTCCTGTTAGCTAGGGATCATGGGAGTTGTAGGCCAAAACATCTGGAGGGCCGCAGTTTGGGGGTGCCTGATTTGGACTAATCCAAAACATCTGGAGGGCCACAGTTTAGCCACCCTGAGATAAAGAAAATATATGCAATTCTCTACACCTACAACATTTAGGCTTCAGTCCTATACTCATTTACCTGGGAGTTAAGACCTGCTAACCTCAATGGGTCTTACTTCTGAGTAGGCATGTCTAGAACTGCACTGATAGAAACATAGTTATAAAAGTTATTTGCTCCTGGCAAGTTCAAAGTTAAGAAAGAAAAGCAAATACTTTTTAAAAAAAATGTTCCAAATTGATCGGTCTTATACATGTTTATGTTTCAACATGCCTACCACTTCCTATATCTTTCTTACCCATTTCTATCCCTCAAAGGACTATTTTTTTATTATTTCAGTGTGTTGCAACCAACCAAAATGTGGGAGGCTAATAACATAACAGATCACTTAAGGCACTTGCTTTCTGTAGCTTTTATCTTAAAATTTGTTGTACAATAAAACTTAGTTATCTACAGGCAATGCTATCACGTTACTCAATTCTTATTATTATGTTCTTACAAAAAAGTACTACACATTTACAAGTTCCCCATAGGTGTTTTAACTCCTACTATAGTCTCCCCACACGACCAACATCTCACATGAACAGTTCCATACATCTTCTTTATCGCTGCTGGTATAAAATAACATCACTACATTAATTTGCCCCCATTCTCTTAAACAATAACATCAACTGCATAATTCAGTCCCTCTAGAGTCTAGATATACAAGTTTTTACTGAAATTCACTTATACTCTCTTGAAAAACATTTTCCCATCTATTTTTAATATTGTTGTGAATAGCTTAGAGGTCATTAAGTATTTTATACAGTTTGTGTAAAAGCTCTTATTTGAGGAAAGGAACAGTTCTACAAATGTAGTGCATGATCAAAACATATCTGAGCTCCTATGTAATTCACAGAGGGCCAGATTATCTTAAGTTCCCTGAAGTCAGCATAGGAAGCCTGCTCTTTTGTCTCTTTAGCAGATGAGTGTTAAGGAATCTTCTCCTTCAGGAAATCTAACAAGCTCCTTCCTTTCCCATCAGATGGTTACCAAAACCCTTTTTGTTCCAGGATGCAATTTCGCAATTGCTTGTTGTTGGTTTAAAGCAAGTGAGTTTTTGTGCTCTACGTATATTTTAGTGCTGCTTAGTATTGGCACATTTTATTTCCTATAAACCCCTTTGATAACTGGTTTTAAAAGTAGGATATAAATAAAGTAAAATTAAATTAAATTATAAAAGGTAGCATTCAGGCTTCAAAGAATGACTGCTGCACATGTTACTCAATCCTCACTGCATTATTTGGCAATTGTGCATTGTCTAAACTGGGGGCAGGGGAGACTCAAGTTCATAGACAGAGTGCAGATATATCTGGCCTTAGGCTACATCTGTTTTTCCTATGCCACCCTACGCCCGCAAAGCCCAGCTCCGTGTCCACAAGTGCTTTTACTTGGCTGTAATGTACAGTATCCTTAATTGTAATAATACCTCTTGCTTGTCGGGAGGGAGGATGGAAAGACTGTAATCCTCGCATACCCTTGCCCTGCTTTGCCTTGCCTTGTCCTGCTTGCCTGGATCTAACTTTTCCCTTAGGTCAGAACCCCATGCTACTGAGGTCATCAGTAACAAATGTTCCTAGCTACAACCAACCAATGTTTTCATAAAGACTATACCTGATCTGGTTCCACATTTGCTTGTGAAGTCTGCAATAGTCTCCATCACTGATGTTAGCCGTAATGTAACTTCCGCCATTGCCACGGTATTAGTATCTCCAAGATTAATGGCATGAATCACTTCATTAATTACATAAAGTATGTGGACCCACTAAGGAGGAAAAAACATTGAACCATTTTACATTTTTATTTAAAGTTATTCAAAAATTGTGAATGAAATGTGGTGAGCAACTGTGTGACATGGATATGGCAGGGTGCATTTCCTAGAATGAAGGACAGAGCCACAACACAATGAATTGTCCCATCTGTGAGGTGTAGGGTCCTTGATTTCCCCTTCAGAGATAGATCCAATGCCCTGGACCTCATCTGTGTTCTTTAAAGCCACCTGCCTATGGAGGACAGTATCCCTGTCAAGCTAGAGGAGACTGCCATAGTACCACTGACTCTTCCTCCGCCTGGAGGGGAGGACTCAGCTATCAGTAATGGCATGGAACAGTCACACTCTCCTGGGTCCCTGCTTCTCAAGCTGCTAGCAAACCTTTGTCGGGCCACCTGTTGCTTCAAAAACTCATAAGTTGAAGCTCCTCCACATCTTATACCTTTTCCTCCTTTAGTTTTCAAGTTTCTGTGCCAGTCAAACTGACCTTTCAATTCTCTTATATAAATTGTCCTGCATGTCAAGATTATAGCCATTTATACTGAAGAGGCAGAGTTTCTAATGAGCACACGTCATTACCAATATCACTGGAGCATTTGTAGAGAACGGGATGTGTGATACATAATAAACCTTAATCAGTATGAGTTATAATAAAGGTTTACCTTGGCTGTCTGGTATTTCTGAAGAGACTTTAAGAAATAGCTTCCGCTATTTTGGATCCTCTGGACTGCAATTTTACACTTTTGCCACAAAAACATGGTTGCATCTGTCATCATTTCTCTGTCTGGCAGGAGAACCTGAGGAAAATGTATTTTTCAAAGATTTCAACTACCTGGCTTTTGAGGATGTGAAGTCACAAAATTATTTTAAAACCCAAAAATGCATTTGCAGGATTGAACACTAGGATCTCATCCTTCTCTTCCCTCCCAGCAAGCCGAATGGGTCACTGCCACCTCCTCAGACTTCTCTTGCTTGGTGAACAAAGCACTGCATAGCCAACTACTTAAAAAGGGAGGAAATGGAGCACTTTCTGCTCCTGCCACCACCTCATTCTCTGACCTGGAAAGAAATAGTTGCACTGTCTTTACGTTTTAGGTAACCACCCATAGGGGACATCATTCTGCAACAGTAAGAAGGAAGGAAAAGTAGGTGGTACCAAAGGGGCAGACAGCCAGAGCTGAAGAGCAAAGGAATGGACCAACATGCATTCGTTGGTATGTTACAGATATGTACAAGCACACAAATGTGTAAAGGTACACAATACACAAACGTGTATTGTGAACAAGCCTGGAATTCTCTTTATATATTTTGTTTGGTAGCTGCCATTATTTTATTTTATTTTTTATAATAATATTTATTCATTTTATAACCAACAACAACATGCAAATAACATTTCTAACAAATAATAAATTCACACAATGCTACAATTATTTTCTAACAAGCTCCTATTACATCCCAGTACTTCAGAACAACCCTGTGCTTCTGTTTGCAACATAGTGTTGTTGTTGTTTTAGAAAGTTTCCTTCAAGTGTTGCATGGGAAACTGTCTTATACCAAGTGTATACATCCAGTTCAGCATCATCTGCTGGCTTCCAGAGCTTCTCCAGAGTTGAAGCTTGGGACATTCCCAGCTCTATCTGGAGATGCCAAGGATTGAACTGCTTGCAAAGCAAATGTTCTCCTATAGCCCTTTCTTGTGTTATATTTCTGCTTACTTGTTATGAAACTACAAATATTGTTGTAGCTTTCTAAATCTGACATCCATTGTCTTTTACAGTATTTTTTTTAAAAAAAAATGCGCAGGAAATTAATTTAACACACCAATTTCATGTAGTTCATTCAAACTTAACCTCAGTTTTACTATACCTTTTCAGATGAACTGATGCAGGAATAAAGAGTTCTTGCCAATGTAAAAATTTCATCAGAAGTCTTTCCTACTGGTGTTTTTCCATCTACCATTGCAATTTATTTTGAAAAGAAAATTAAAAGCTGTCAAATCCGTAAAATTATATTTAAATCTGAATTCTCAGTTGAAGCAAATGCAGGAAATTACATGAAATACAAATGAAGCAATTTCCCACTGTTATACAGAATTTCTCTCTGAAAATGGCCAATTATCTAGAAAATTTAAAGTTTAAGTAAGGTATTTGCTTTTGTAATTTAATAATGAGAAAAGCAATATAAAAAAAGAAAATCAACAGAAAAAGAGTAAGATATTTCATCCAAGATCCCAAACATCTACCTACTCTAAAAAGCTATCTCAAAATCTTGTTACAGGTAGGTAGCCGTGTTGGTCTGAGTCGAAACAAAATAAAAAAATTCCTTCAGTAGCACCTTAAAGACCAACTGAGTTTTTATTTTGGTATGAGCTTTCGTCTGATGAAGTGTGCATGCACACGAAAGCTCATACCAAAAAAAAAAAATCAGTTAGTCTTTAAGGTGCTACTGAAGGAATTTTTTTTATTTTGCTCAAAATCTTGGTCGGGCTTTTTTATTTGTATGGAAAAGGAAGTAACAAATATCTCAAATTAGCTTGGCAAATAAAGAAGAAACAAGAAAAAACCTGCGTTAATAGAATAAATGTAGGAGGTAGAGTTGTGGAAAATCCAAAATAAGAGATCAATTTGTGAGTTTTTATACAGAACTATATCGAGTCAAACAAGGTAATTTAGAAGAAATGGGTAAATATTTAGAAACAGATACCAAAAGATACCAAAAGATAAAATGTCATTTCTGAATAGACCTGTCAAAATGATTGAATTACAGCAAGCCATTTTACAGGTAAAATTAGGAAAGGCACCCAAAAATATATATTAAAAAATTACAAGATTACCTAATACAACCTTTAAAAAGATATTACGAATACAGGAGAGCTACCAGAATCCTGGAAGAGTGCATACATAACTTTGATTCATAAGCAAGATAAAGATCCAGAGCTGGCTAAGAACTACCGGTATCAACCTATTTTGTTGTTGAATAACAATTATAAATATAAACTGTTTGCAGACATACCAGTATTAGCTAATGAGTTGAAAACTGTATTAAAAAAGCAAAACCATCAAGATCAGGACAGATTGTCAGGAAGAGAAATGAAAGATAATATTAGAAACATAATTGATGTAATAGAATATTTAGCAGTAAGAAATGAAAAACAAGCAGCTTTAATGTTTTTGGTGCCAAGAAAGCATTTGACAATGTCAAATTTCCCTAAGTTTTAAAGTTCTTTCTCTTCCCATTATAGTCAATGGTACACCAGTACAAATATTTAACAGTTAATAATGTTAGTCACATTTTGGGAGGTACAGTGAATCATGTTTTATTACAAATATTTAGGTTTACTTTCACTTTCTCCTTATCCTGTATTAGAACTTCTTGGTGTAATCATTAACTGAGCAGCTACTAACTGTGACACACCTTGAAATGTAATGGATTTTCTTCCTGGGCTACGAAAAGTACTTGATTCTCTGATAACATCTCCGTGCACACACAAGCCATGTCTTGGTTTTCTTGCAGATATTAGAGGCTGCATTACTAGAAGTATTTTGAGTTCTGATTCTGCTTTCTTCCATTGGGGGTTATTTTGACTCTATAAATATACAGAGATATGAGAGATCTTCCTTGGCCTATGATTTCTAAGCACAACAAACTACTTTTAACATTGAGAAACTGAATTTACCTGAAGAAAGGAAAAAAACACTACAGCTGCATGATCAAAGCTATCCCACTCCTCATAGCTGAAAGCCATCTTAAGAAATCTCAAGGCAGCATATGCAGAAATACCACTCTTCCCTATAACAGTAACACAAAAGGTTTAAGACTCCCACAGTACTCACGAACAGAAAGGAGAACACTAAACTTATTTATTTACTGATTTAACTACTTATGCAAGTATGAAACCAATATGATTCCTTTGAATTCCTTTGCAATAGACCAATAGCTTTCTATGAAGACCTTGAAATGTCTGATTGAAACTTTTACTCAAAGAGGTAGCTGTGAAGAAAGGTTTCCATTTAAATCTCCCTAGGCCTTTAAGGGTCAAATTATTTACATAAAAGACATACGTCTCTCGAATTTTTAAACACAAAGCAACACCAAATACACACTGAAAATGCAAGGGTTCAAACTGTAGAAGCCCTGCCCCCATTTCTCCACCCACCCCCACATCGGCTCCTCTCAGATTTTGCCCATTTAGCACAAATTTGTGATTTGGGCTTTTGCGCTCAGAAGCCTTTACATGATTGGGAACCTTGCTACATGAGGGGCCTTCAAAGTGTCCCTAGTACTAAGGGAGTGTGGCTGAACAGCTTGAACCCACTCTGCCCATGAGGGAAGCAAATCTTTCCTTGATATGAGATCCACTCAGCTCACTTTGTTACCACAAGCCTTTCGGTTGTCATTTAAGAATTTTTCTAGCATGCAGTAGGCCATTCCCATAATGTGCATCACATGACACTAGCAGCACTTGTCACAGGCACAAAGTCCAGGATGCTTATGCTGATCTGCTCACCAGACGCATGAATCTAATGCGGCAAGAAATTTAAGGGTAGGATTCAACTAATCAGTCCTGTCAATGGAAGTCAGTGCAAGGGCTCCCACTAGTACAATTGGGTTTCTCCCATGTCCTCCAAAATTGGGTCGACAGGAGGGGGTGGGAGCACCCCCAGAACAATATAGGGGGAAGGAGGAGATCATTCCATCAGACAAGCTAAAAAAATTGCACTGACAGAACAATTGCCATAGCACTATGTTGCATTCCTCTCTAAGTGTCCTGCAGTTAATATTACGTAATATTAACTGGCTTTCCACCTCAAAGCGGTGTGAATGCAGGTAAACAAGAAGGCCTGTTGTAGAAAATACTACAATAGTCAGATTACCATTGGCAAATAATATCATTTTAACACATCCTATCCCCAAACCATCAAAGACACAATCCTAACTCCCTGATATTCATATCTCAGTTTGGCTAGGTTACTATGATGTGCAAGTCCTTCTCCACTCTCCTTTGCCAGCAAATAGGAGCACCACTGGTGTAGGGTCCCCACCACAGTGGAGGTCACAAGATCTGCCATGACAAGCAGGAGGTTACCAGCAGCAGCCATAGAAATTCTTGAAAGATGGTGTTTCAGAGTGCAGTCTACAGGATCCCAAACCCCCTGGTTCTGACACAGCAAAAAAAAGGACCTTCTGCAGCCCTGGCGAGCAGGAACTAAGATCTGCAACTTGCTAGTGCTCTGTCAGTGTTACAAGAATAAAAACAATTAATTTACCCGCTAAGATCTGTTCCATAAGTGTTGATGTTCCAGTTATAACCATAGAAATATGGGTCATGCTGCTTCGGGTAGCTACGCCACCACCTGCAATAGAACTATCTTGTTAGCTCTCATGTACTATTTTACAAGATGTTTTAATTATCATTTCATTTTGAAAATACATTTACCGTACATGTAAGTTTCTTAAAAGAGCAACACCTCATAACATCTCAATATCTTTTGGTAATACGGTAAGAGAGCATGCTCAAATTGCTTATTACCTCCTTGAACATAGTTCAGTAGTTATATAAGTGTGGTCTCTACTACAGGGGTAGCCAAAGAAGTACCCTCCAGATGTTGAACTAAAACTGCCATCCTCCCTGGCCACTGTCCATACTGGCTAACACTGATAAGAATTGTCCAAGAATATCCAGAGGGCACCACACTGGCTATCCCGGCTCTACTGAATTCACTAGTTTTTCTTAACATACTATTTCTTTCCCACCTGCTTTCAGATTAGATCTCTCCCCACCAACCACCACCATCATCACAGCTATTGGGGGTTATTGGATCTCAGAAAGTACATCATGAGAACAGTCATAGTTTAACATCATGCTGAAAGCTGAAGTCCAAAGAAAGCAAGAAAAAGAAAAGTTCAAATGTTAAAGTCTCCAATAGGAGAATAATTAAAATTAGATTGATTTTAGGAAAGTTCTAATCCAAATATCCATCTCTTGGTTCATGTTCTTGCTTACTGTGGATTTTGGTAGCCCTACGTATATACATGTGATTTCTCCACTGCCTCGCATACGGTTGTTTATGGTGTTAATACTCCCATAGCTTTGAAAAAACTATTATTGTGTCTTATTTTTCTTCCACTCCCAGATACTAGTTTAAAGCAGAGCACTCTTCAGTCCTAGCAGTTTGAATTTTTAAGAAACATTTTACTTTCTGATATAATGAGTAGAATTTCCATATGTTGACAAGGATACTTAGATATAATTAGATGCTTAACAATTACTTCCAATTTCTGAAAAGTAATAATAAAAGAATTACATTTGGTTTTCCTTGTTATAATTAGCCTATTCTCTATAGTTAATTTTATCCACTTACCATCAAGAATATCCACGCCTGCAAAAAACAACTCTGAAATGACATCACGAATTTCCAGTTCATCAGGAATAGGAGGGCTAGGGATCAGTGTCCGCCTATTTCTATCAAACAAAGCTTCTAAGATGCCAAAAAAGATAGATGAATTGCAATCAAACATCTCCATCATCAGCCGTTCTGAAACTGTTCGAGGCCAGGGAAGCTAAATGAAACAAAAATAATCAAGGATCACATATTTAAAATAGTTGCCGTAAGTAAACAGCTCCATATAAAACCATGCTGGAGAGTTTTAAGTTAGACTGTGCACGGATATGTAAAAAAGCCCAGTGTGAAGTGTAAGACTTAGCTGGAATTAAGGAAAGCTCTGTTTGTTTGTGTCATATTTAAATTATGAAAAGCAAATCTTTATGAAGCAGAATTTTTCTTTTTTAAAAAGACATTTTAGGGAAGTGTGTCCATATGTCATGGACTGGCTGGATGCAAAGGAGTAGTGGAAGGTACCTGCCAGGGAACTGCTAGGGGAAGAAGGCTCCGAGCCAATAGAATAGTAGTGGGATGACAATGAAGAGGTGGTGTCAGCGGAATAGATGACAGGGTTTAGTGAACAGTTGATTGTCGGGGCGTCAAATGTACACAGGTCTCTTTATGCACCAATAATCAGCCGGTCGTTGGTACTTGCAGAGGGCCGTGTTGCCCTTTGAAGCACCCACAGCTGATAGTAACTGTTTCAAAGTGCCTTGCAAAGGCAGTGTGGGCATTGCTGATCAGCAGGTGCAAGGCAGCTGAATGCCTGTTGAGCCAAATGGAGAAGCCTAGTGGGTTTAATTAAGGCGCAAAGGGGGGGGGGAGTTCACTGCACTTACATTAAGGATCTCTGTTCTTCAAGAAGAGGGTGGCCCAGGAAGTGATATCAAGTTATATAAAAGGCCTCAGTTGAATTCTGAATCTTGTTGATACAAATTGGCTCCCTTGAGCTATCCAAGGTACTGCAACTCAAATCTGACCATACCTGCTACCTGCCTGGCTAAGCTACCCTCATGGGATCCAGATCAGGACAGGATGAAATGGCTAATACATACATGTTGTATATCTTTCATATTATTTTTTACTCTTGGACGAAAAAGCCCCTTTGGTCGTCTTCTGGGTTCAAATGCTGATCTTTTGAAGATCATTGCTGCCATCTGACCCCAAAGGGGAAAGAAAGAAAGCATAAATTATTATGTTACATGCTCCACTTCTTTCAATACTATAAATCCCCATAAAAATATGAATACCTTCACAGTTGCTTCTTTGAATTTTCTCTTTGTTTCCATGCTTAATCCTGATGAACTCATATTTTCCATTTGCTTTAGTTCATCTATTTTAAGCAAACCACGACGTGCAAATATCTGAAGCACAATAATATATATATATGTAAACGGGAGTGACTATTATTTTCCTGTTAATAAAGGCAGGTGTGGGAATAGGAACAAATGGCAATACTGTGTCCCCTAGCTAGAGCTAGAATTCCACTCACTGCTAGCATTCAGAATTCCAATGCCCATACTAGAGTCACATTCCAAATAAGATAGGGAAGAAATCCGGGAAGCTTCATGTGGATCAGGAACAACCAACAATGGAAGTGCTTGGGATCCAGATAACCATTCTAGGTTTAGCTGCCCAAAATTCTGGATTCAGATTACAGTACTAAGAAAGTAAGTAGGCAGAGCAAAACACATTATGGAGAATGTTGGTTACAGAATAGGCAGAAAGACTGAATAGAGTAGGCTAAAGCTAAATCAGATAGACAGATTAGAGAAGAAGTACTTCGATTGCAGGGTCAAAGGTATCATCTGGTCTACAATAGAAATATGTTTTATGCTGCAGGGATAAAATGTTCCTGTATGGCAGTCACAATTATACAGAGAAGGACCAGCATGTTGGTCACTTATTGAAATCAAATCTAAAAACATCTTCAGTGCAAAAGGTTGAGAAAAGGGGGAAAGTAAACTAAAAATTACAGAGGTAACCTGTCTATTTTATCCAAGCATAAGTCATTTGGAAAAATGCTAGGTTGTGCTCCCATCAATCAACATCATATACTTATGGACTGTTTTGACTAAACTTGTATTTCTGTTCAGACAAGGAACACAAAACAAAGGCAGCACCCCTTATGCACACTTTAATATAGTCTCCCAAGAGCAGCTTGTTTTTACACAAATCCAATATATTTTTAATTATATTTAAAATATGAAGGATAATCACTACCTCTCCATTTATGCCAGAATAGCAGTCATAATAACACTGGCAAACAGCAGCATACAGTGTTGCTCTCCATGGCAAATAGTGCACAGCTAAAAGGGGAACCGATGATTCCATACATACGCAGGCCCATAATAAATATTCAAGCACCTATTGAAAGAGAAACTGATTATAAATTAAGCCATTAATGGGTGACATCCAGTGTTTGTTATATTCAAAGTAGATCCACTGAAGTCAACGTAATTTAAGCCAATTTATTTCAGTAGGTGTGTTCTGAATATGATTGACCCTGAATATCACTCAATGATATTAGCACTGATTAGTGTAAAATATTGCAGGAGTTGACAAATTTTGAAAGGTAACTCCTTCTTTCCCCTCTTTCAGTTCAAGACTTTAGTGTGTCATAACTGATTAACATTATGAGTAGGTGAGCTAGTTTTGCAGACTTATGTGCAAAACTGACTCCCCCTACCACATACACATCTACCTTTCTTGCTTACGTTTTTCTGGAGTGTATAACTGAGATGAACAAAACTTTGAAAGTCACATAATGATCTTATTATAAAAATATAGCCACAGGGTGGCACTACAGTTCAGTTTAAGGACAACTGAAAATCTTCCTTATAATCAAGCAGTATGTAATTTTCATACTGCAGATTTCTGAATGAAATCTATATATTCACTCTCACACTGTTTTGAAATCAAATAACATATTCATAATGAATCTGCCTGGTTAAATAAATAAAAGTATTCCAATTTTCACATAAAGTAAAATTTAATAAATTTTCAAAGTAAAATTTATAAAAATCAATACTAAGCGTTATTTACTCAAACAGTACAAGACTACATTTTAAAGTGTAGCACTGTATTTACAGAGTGGCAACAGCAGCAGCACAGCCCTTGAGTATTCATGTAAGATTCTTTAGAAAACAAATTTTGTGTCATTAGTTAATTTATAGAAAATATGTACATCTTGATTTTCTGTTTTGTTTCTGAGATACCCAAGGCAGCTAACAGCATGGAAAAACCGAACACTATCACATGAGATTTTGCATGGCTGGTGTATACTATACAAACATTAGGAATTTCTCCACCCACTTTTGGTCTCTGGCCTTGACTGCTACTAGGCTGTGGCCCCAGAAGACTGCTCAGAGGGTAATGCAACTTTTGGGCTGGGAAAAGAATATAGCGCATAAAAAGTAATAACTAACACTTTGAACTGAGCCTAAAAGTTAGGTGTCAGTGAAACTGGCATGTGCTCTAGTTGTGAAGGCAGACTGAAATTCTATGGGTAAAGTCTATTGAAATCTCAAAAGTCAAAACCACTGAATGAACAATATCAGATTTAAGGTTGCCGGTTTTCTATACTTTATTCATTCATTCATTCATTCATTCAAGCTAAGAACATCCTTTAAAAAAACACGCACACATATAATCATCACAAGGCAAACACAAGCTAAAGTGCTACCAAAAACATGCAGAACAGTAACAATCTGATAAATTAATATAGCTTGACAGACACAGGAAAAGAGACAAATACTTCCAAATTTATCTTGCCATACCTTAGAAGATTGACCTATGGTCATTAAATGCCTACATATGGTATACATATGGATTGTACCTGCAAGGACAAGTAAATTATTTTAAAAACATATATAGCAATATGTGCATGTGTGTGCATGCTTATATATATTATGCTGAAACTTGTGGGCTATCCTTACTCTCACCTCAACATGACTTTTCTTTATGTATTAATAAATTAAATTTATTCAATATAAATTGTAAGCTATATGTACAGTATATATGTATGAAACCTTCAGAGTGATTACAGTAAATGGACATACAAAATAACACCTATAATTTAGGTTGTATTGGCAAAGATTATCTAGAATTAAAAAAAATCATATTAAATGGTTTCTAACTTCTTTGAAACTTACTGAAGAGTCTTATGAAACCATGTCAACCATTTCTTGACTCTAATAATCTCAAACGTTTATTTCCTAAACTTTGGGAACTGAATTCCCTTATATGAAAACAATCCCCTCTGATATATTTTACAGTTTAATCTTCACACATGCTTATAATTTTTTATTAAAAAACTATAGTGCTTTGTCAGTATTTATCCATCTACATTAAAGCTATCAGCACTCAACTGCTTGCATAATAAATAATTTGCTTCACAGCGAAAATTCAACCCAAAATGTAAACAGAAATGGCAAAACTGAAATTTCCCATGAATTTTAAATTAGGGGGGGGGCTCTAAAATTAAACACTCTTTTAATCTTGACAGCTCTCCAACAGCATTTAGAAAGTAGAATTTGTGACGTACCATTGTAGACAAGCCAACACAAACGTTCATGTGGCAAAGTCATCTGCATGATCAGTTGCAAAAAGGACAAGAGTCTGAAACATGTTTTCACAGATTCCTGATTCAGGAGGTCCCCATCATTATCACACACCAATTTGTAAATGCAGGTATTCCTCACTTGCAAAACGTGGAACTAAAATGAATAACCAGAGATTGAAATGACACAATTTTTCAAATGAAAATGTGAATTTAGCACCCCACCCCATAACTCACTCTTCAGCTACTCAGTCAGAGGACACCATTTCCCCAGCTCTTTCACGACTGTGCCACTCAGCACATTCACTCCTAGGTCTTGTATGAAATTCCCACCACTGTCTACCCCATGCTTCATTGGCCCCTTCTTCACTAGCTTGTTTCCTTTGTCCTTTTTTCATCCAGTTGCTGCCTTTTAATTAATTAACTACTTTCTACCTTAATTTAAGCAATGGCTTCATGGCACAGTACTTAAATTTAAACAAGCGCTCATTGAAACATCCTCAGAACTTCAGTCTCTAGGACAGTGTTTTCCCACAGCCAATCCAACATTCCACTTCCAGCACAGCAACTGTTCTGATAAGGTCCTTGCTTGTTTGCTTTAATGCATTTGCTACTCATTTGGTGTGAGGGATTCTCACTTCTTGCCTGAAGCTAGTGCCTCTGAAGTGCAGCAGACGCAAACAGTGATCCATTTTCAGCACCTGTTAAAAACTTATTTATTCACTCACTCATGCCTTTGCAGCCATGCATACTACTTTTTGTACTTG
The DNA here is from genome assembly GCF_965207765.1 of Zootoca vivipara. Classification (NCBI taxonomy): domain Eukaryota; kingdom Metazoa; phylum Chordata; class Lepidosauria; order Squamata; family Lacertidae; genus Zootoca; species Zootoca vivipara. Next base: position 37,350,252 of record NC_142592.1, on the reverse strand, counting down.
GAACTGTTTGAGGGTTTGTCTGTATCATGTTTTATTTATATATTTCATCTATTAAGGGTATTTTAAAAAGTAAGGGGACCCCTGACTATTAGGTCCAGTTGTACCGACTCTGGGGTTGCAGCGCTCATCTCGCTTTATTGGCCGAGGGAGCCGGCGTACAGCTTCCAGGTCATGTGGCCAGCATGACTAAGCCGCTTCTGGCGAACCAGAGCAGCACATGGAAATGCCGTTTACCTTCCCGTTGGAGGTATTTAGCTACTTGCACTTTGATGTGCTTTCAAACTGCTAGGTTGGCAGGAGCAGGGACCAAGCAACGGGAGCTCACCCCATCGCGGGGATTCGAACCGCCGCCCTTCTGATTGGCAAGCCCTAGGCTCTGTGGTTTAACCCACAGCGCCATCCGCGGCCCAAAGGTATTTTAGATGGTTGTAAATTGCCTTAACATTCTTTGAATAAAAGGCAGTCTATAAATGATTCAAATAAGATAAAGATATATATTTCTGTCAATATAAAGTTTTTCTTCTAGCCAAAGGCCATGATAAACCCACAGCAAACAGTACCAGTAAAACAATACAGATCATATACATCCATGATAGGAGTCAATATCCATTATATATGAGAGAGGTTACCAGAGACACCTACAAACTCAAATCCAGCTTGATTCAAATTAAACCTCCAAATCATCACAACATTTTATAGCAATGTTATCTAACTACTTTTTCATGTTTTTGTTTGTTTGTTTGTCTGTTTGTTGCAGCCAATGCATATGGGGCCATTCTGTGTGTTATGAAGCTATTAGTGTCACTTAAAAGAAACTAGACCATTTCAGCCGGAGTGTACCTGCCTGCTTGTGTGAACAAACATTTCAGAAAGTGATCTCTTGGGTGTCTATATAAGGAACAGGCCAACAGATAATGAGTAGTGTCTTCCACCTGAGGTTGACAACAAATATAAAGTCTGCCTGCATATGGAACCTTGCTGCAGCAGTCATCCAAAACTGTAGTGGGCATCATTTGGAAACAGCTCAGAAAAGGTATTTGGTCAAATAGCTAGTTCTAAAATACTGTTGTTGCGTGGTAAAATTGCTGTTTCTAATTAGTTGCAGGTCCCTTCTGGAGTCTATCCATAAGTGTCAATCCCCTTAGATGACACTTATTCAAGGTCAAAACAGAGCTCAGTCCTGGAAAATAATAATAGTCTAAAACATCTTGACAATCTGCTTTCCAAAGTTGGTTATAATCCAATTCCATTTAGCACAGAGCAGGAAAATATTCAAAAGGCATAGTAGCATTTTTTTAAATATACTTTAACTGGGTGTAGTATTGTTAAATATACTTTAACTGGGTGTTGGCCACCCACATTTTGTACGACGAAGAAGAAGAAGAAGAAGAAGAAGAAGAAGAAGAAGAAGAAGAAGAAGAAGAAGAAGAAGAAGAAGAAGAAGAGGAGGAGGAGGAAGAAGAAGAAGAGGAAGAAGAAGAAGAAGAAGAAGAGGAGGAGGAGGAGGAGGAGGAGGAGTTTGGATTTGATATCCCGCTTTATCACTACCCGAAGGAGTCTCAAAGCGGCTAACAATCTCCTTTCCCCTCCTCCCCCACAACAAACACTCTGTGAGGTGAGTGGGGCTGAGAGACTTCAAAGAAGTGTGACTAGCCCAAGGTCACCCAGCAGCTGCATGTGGAGGGGCGGAGACGCGAACCCGGTTCCCCAGATTACGAGTCTACCGCTCTTAACCACTACACCACACTGGTAGAGGTTTTTCAGGTGGCTTAGGTGCAAAGGGGATGGGAAAGTCCCGTTCTACCTCTTCTCTTCAGGTAGTGCTTCTTTGGATGATGATGTTCATGATTTAAATTTGTGTACTGTCCTTCATCCAAAGATAACAGGGTGGTTCACAAGATAAAAATACAAAATGAGAACACAAAATACACCATAAAACCAAAACCAGAACTCCCCACTCCCACAAACACATTTAAAAGGCCATAGAATATTAATCAGCCGAAAGCCTGGTTACAGAGAAACATTTCTGTATGGCGCCTAAAGATATGCAAAGAAGGTACCAGCCGAGCCTCCCTGAAAAGAGCATTCCATAAATGGGGAGCCAATGCAGAAAAGGCCTGTTCACATGTTGCCAACCCAGATGAGCTTCAGATGATGATCACAGGGTCCATGTGTTTCAAAGTTTTTTAATAACACTATATAATAACTGCAATAGCAATAATCACCTTCACTCAATGACAAAATATTGTTGTTAGAGTGTTCAGAAAAGATGTTGTAAAACAGGGGTAGTGGACCTTTTTGGCCTGGAAGGCCAGATCCTTATCCTCCCCACTGCCCCCCACTTTGTAAGATGAATGGGGCAACTCACATTATGACATCAGCTGACTGATAACCTGCTGGCTATCAGGTGCTGAAAAATGCTGTGCAACAGTACTTTTGGGGCACTGCAAATTGTCGATGCCTGCAATGCCCTGCCTTTATGATGTCAGGGGTAGAGTAAGTGGGCATGGCTTGCCCAAAATAGCCATGTGGGTCACATAGGGAGGCTCAGCAAGCTAGATCAGGCCCATGGGACAGAGGTTTCCTACCTGTTTTAAAAGTTTAAAAACTCAGGGAATTTCTCAGTACAGTACTGAAAATGTTAAGACACTTTTAAGATACTGAAAAATTTCCTTTCATCTAATAAAAAGAAGTGATACACAGAAACAATCTGGATTGGGCTTCAATTTACCATAAAGGCAAACAGTGTTGTAATTTCCTAAACTAGGATATTTAGTTACCAAGAGAGTACAAAATATCTTCCACCTGAAATCAGAGAACATGTTGGAGCACTTTAGACCTACATTTTAGGGAAGAGGAAAAAACTTGTGTTCAAGTATCACATTATTCTACAGCAAACAGCTGGTTTCCAGTTATCAAGCTTCAAAGTGAAATCCTTAGTATCTGCTTTTACAACAGGAATAATAAATAATATCCTAGGAGAGCTTAGATCCCAAATGTTTTTTCAAAAACATTGGCAAACTCTTTTAACATATTTATTAGATGAAATCATAAAATGCCCAGAGGATTAAGAATATGAATAATCAGTTGTTTTTTAAAAGATGGCTATGCCGATCCTACAACGTATATGCTTGCTAATTTCATTAACATAGTTGCAAATGTAAGATGTGTCTCACTTTGCCCACAACACACAGTCAGAATGTATGAAATGTCTTTTTCGTACATGCAAGTCTATATAATAAGGTTCTCCTATGAATGAGCAAAAAGACCCAGTCTAAAGAACTGGGTCTCACACACAGGGTGATGTTGGATGCCACAGATTAAGAGACAGAGGTATCATTTGAGGGAGAATACATCTACAGTACTGTATTCTCAGTTGCCCTTCCATGATATAGCTGTATATAGCTGGCAACATACTACACCCAAATCTGAAGCAGCCTGCTTCTGAATACTAGTCACTAAGGAATACTAGCAGAAGAGGGCTATAGCGCTCATGTCCTGGTTTTGAACTTCCTGTTGGCATCTGGGTAGCTACTGTGGGAAACAAGATACTGGACAAGACAGGTCTTTGGTGTGATCTAGAAGGGTTCTTCTGATGTTCTTTTTTTTAAAATACTTTTTATTTATGGGTTCTTCTGATGTTCTAATGGAAGAAGATATGCATCTCCATTCATCTCTCCAGAAGGGCATACAAACATTTGAAGCCATTACGCAATTACGAAGAAAATGGAAATGGGGGAGGAAATTAACAAAGATGGTAGCTTATCAGTCCCATGTCTGGAACAGAAAATGATCCAGTTAATGTGACTGGTATTAACTGTTGTTGCTTTCAGGTAGCAAAGGATATTTAATCACCTTTCCCCCCGCATTTAAACTGGAATGAATAGGGTGGGAAAACATAACATCAACATAATTTACATAATTTATGTAATAATTGCATACTGTATTTACTCAAATCTAATGCTCACCCTTTTTGGCCAAATTATGTTGAGAAAATTAAGGTACACATTAGATTTGATGGCACATTTACATTTGCCAGCAAATACTTTTTTTGGTTTCAAGATTCTAAAAATTGAAGTGTGCATTAGATTTGAAGGCGCATTAGATTCAAAGGTGCAAAAGTTATTTTTGCACCTTAACAGACAGTAAGATGAATAACATTTTTGGCAGGAGAAAAACTGCAGCAGAACAGAAACAATGCAGCATGCCATAAATACAGGACAAAATGGGAAATGGTATCTTCTTACATCCCAACTGCACATATAATTTCCCTACCCATGGCTTATAATGTGCCAATTATATTCAATAACTGCAAATTAAAGGGGCAGTTTTCTTAAAAAACAAAACAAAACCTCTAAATGCTGCTTATTATTTTTTCCTACTCATAGCAATAAGCAAGTACCACAGGAAAAAAGTCTGTAAAAATATATATACACAATTAGATGTAAGTAAAGTATGACTGTCTCTTTAAACACAATGTGAGTTGTCATATGAGAAGTGCCCTTAAGACAGCATGCTGCTGGAGGAAGAATGGGTGGTGTTTACTGAATATTTAATGAAACCTCGTTAATGCCAAATTATTAAAATATTAAAAAGTATCACATTTATTTTAAACCTTCATTGTATATACTTACTGTATGCACAGCAGTTGGATCTCTAAGTCCCTTTGGGAAAAAATCTGACCTAAATTGATGCACATCTGATCCAATTTTGTTTAGATTTACACTACATATTTCCTGAAGATATCGCCCATAGCACTGTGTAAGTGCCAGCTTATATTCCTGGAAACACAAAAAACACAACTGATTACACACACAAAATGCATTCTTTTAATTTCTGATTTTGGAACCCAGGTACTATCAACCCCATGCAGTCTCTGTTCAGGGATGTTGGAAACTGCACTCCAATAACATCTGAAGGGTCACAAGTTGTCCATCCTTCTTATAATACATTTACAATGCAATCCTATATATGTCTACTCAGAAGTAAGTTGCATCGAATTCAACAGGACATACTCCCAGGTAAGTGAGTACAGTACTGTATAAGACTACAGCGTGGTAGAGATGGAGAGAAAGTCTAATCCAGGCATCCCCAAACAGCGGCCCTCCAGATGTTTTGGCCTACAACTCCCATGATCCCTAGCTAACAGGACCAGTGTCCAAAACATCTGGAGGGCCAAAGTTTGGGAATGCCTGGTCTAATCAGTCTTGTTGGTCAATATATCATGAAAGTATATTGTTGTCATTTATTGTTTCTCTATTTTGTTTCTAATATTGAAATAACCCACAGAAACAATAGCAATACAACCAAAGTTCAGAGAATTAGAAATATTCAATATCTAAACAATTCTAGGTAACTGTGTATTTTTTAAGGCTTTGGTAAAAGAAGAAGAAAATGAATAGCAGTCATGTTAGTGATTCTTAATTTTATTTGCATTTCAGAAGAAAATGTGTTATAAGCTAGAGACCAAGATATCTGCATCTACCTCTACAATGCAACCACTTCCTGAGCAAATGGAAACCTACACAGAGCATTGTTTCAAAAAAAGGAAGCAAGAACTATACAACTGAGACTGCAGGTGTCATTTAGGTGCTTGAATTAAATAAGACACAAAAGCTAGGGAAAGGGCATGGTATTCTTTAAGAAGCAAAAACAGATCCTAGATTTCATTGTATAAATCTTATTAATCTGTCAAAAAATAGCAGATAATTGACACAATAATATACAGTATTGTAATTATATGCTAGACTAATGTTTTGTTGCCAAGTCAAAAATAAAAATGCCAGCTACTGAATCATCACCATCATCAATTTGTACAGCATGAATTTCTTGATAAATCTTCCTCAACATGTGGAATAAGACTAACTGCAAGTGAGGTTAATTCAAGTAATGTGATCAGACACACACAATCCTTCTAACAGAATTTTTGCGGAGGAGGTGAGAGTCTACTCTTCTGACTCTACAGCAGTGTTTATACCTTCAGTTAAAGATTACTATATTTCCTTTTCCAGTTTCATATCCTTTAACAGAGTGTCCACCCATGCAGGTGAAAGTAAAGAGGGACAGGAAACACTATTGAAGGCCTCTCACTAAAACTTGTCATGAGCTGGGGGTATTTATTTATTTATTTTTGAATTTATATACTGCCCTATACCTGGAAGTCTCAGGGCAGTTCACAGAACAAAATCAAAATATAAAACCACAAAATAAATAATCAAAATAAAAACAACCCAATAGCCGCCACCACCCAAAAAAACCACATTTTAAAAGGGCATAAGATGTCAATCAAATCAACCAAAGGCCTGGTTATGGGGTTAACAGTCTATTTTTGATGTACAATAATGGCCACAAATAGGCTGAAATTTACCTGAGATGAAGAATGATTAAACTTAATGGGGCTTTTATTTTTAGTTTATATAGGATTGCACAGTCAGCAATCTTGGGTTGGTATTATGTAATCAAATGGCTTTCAACAACAGAAAGTCTTGTGGTATCTTAAAAACAAATGACACTTGATGCTAAATTCATCACTTGCAATTGCATTAAGCTTTTTTTAAACATTAAACAGTAGGCACAGAAAGTTCCTATTAGATTAGGACCATGGCACATCAGGAGGAGGGCTACCCATCTGCTAACACAATTTTTTCTCAGGACTCGCTGCACACCATGGTTTGATCCAGGTAATACACACATGCCCACTGTTTAATGTTTTAAAAAGATTGTTTTAACTGCTCATGACAAATTTAGCATCACATCTAGTTTGCTAAAAAGACATGAGCTATCAGGGGCAGATTGCACTTTACCAAATGCATGATGTATATTCTCAGATGGCAGAATACAAATGCAGATACAGTATAGGAGAGAAATTGCTATAAATCACATAGGGCATTACTTACTTTCATTTCCACAAGCTCATCACCAACTTTCACAAGTTTTTCATTGTAATACCAATCTGGGAATCGAGGCTTGTAGTTGTTCCAAATATTAAATAAACTAGTTGCTCTAAACAAAAATAACCACTGAAAGTTATGGACTGAAATATGGCAATATTCTTGTTCGTTTGTTTTTTAATAAAGACAGGAAACACAATGGCAGCATTCTCACAACCTGACAAGCCAGGGAGAAACCTACCATAGATACATACCGGTAAATGATGTTATTTGTATGCCACCTTTCCACAGCTCAAAGCAAGCTCAAGGCAGCTTACAACATGAAAAAATAAATAACTACAACTTAACAAAAGTAGTCATAAATAATAAATAAAACATCAAAATGATACACAACAAAACTGAACAATTTCCATATAAATAAATCACAAGCTCTAAAATAAAGATACAAAAAAATTCAACAGCAACAACCTCTCCCCCACACACACACAAACAAAACCCCAAACAACACCCCAGCCCAAGAGTTTTAACCCAGCCCAACAGTCAGCAGCCTCAGCTTTGGTAGCTGGCGTCAGTCAGGGCCCTGCCCTTCCAGGTCAGAAAAGGCACACAAGGCAGGGAGCAGATCTTCCAGGAGTCACAGTCCCTGTCTTAACATTATACCTGAACCAGGAATGATGCAGCCAAATTAGTGTCAACAAGCCAAGCACAAGCCCCTACTATGGTTTGTTTAAAGCAAAATAAACCATGATCTCTGGTTCAGACATACTGCTAAGTCAAGGATTGGGGTTGTGTCTATATTCCACAATGAAAGGAGGGAGCAAAGCAGGTTCAATCTATGGTTACCATATTGTGCAACTGGGCCATTGTGTTTGATATTCTCTTTAAATATTCCCTGAAACTCCCAGAATTGAAAGGGCAACCAAAATGATCCAGGGGCTATGAGGAGAGTTACAAAAGAAGGGCTTTTTAATTCAGAGAATATGAAAGAGATGTATAAAATTAGACTTGATCTATAAAAGGTGGATAGAAGTTTTTCTCCCACTAAAATAGTGACTGACCCAGCAGTGATTCAATGAAACTGAATGTTGAAAGATTCAGGACACATGAAAGGACATACCGGTACTTCTTCACAAAGCACATAGTTACAGTATGGAATTTGCTACCAAAAGATATAGCGATGGCCAGCAACTGAGACAGCTTTAAAAAGGTAATCAGACAGATTCAAAGATGAGGCAATCAAAAGTTACAAGTCTTGATTATATTACCTCCTATATCTGAGCCAGTATAATAATATAATAATAATTCATTATTTATACCCTGCCCATCTGGCTGGGTTTCCCCAGCCACTCTGGGCGGCTTCCAGCAGAATATTAAAATACAATGATTCATCAAATATTAAAAGCTTCCCTAAACAGGGCTGCCTTCAGATGTCTTCTAAAAGTCAGGTAGTTGTTTATTTCCTTGACATCTGATGGGAGGGCGTTCCACAGGGCGGACGCCACTACTGAGAAGGCCCTCTGCCTGGTTCCCTGTAACTTCGCTACTCACAGTGAGGGAACCACCAGAAGGCCCTTGGTGCTGGACCTCAGTGTCTGGGCAAAACGATGGGGGTGAAGACACTGCTTCAGGTATAATGGGCCAAGGCCGTTTACGGCTTTAAAGGTCAGCACCAGCACTTTTAATTGTGCCCAGAAACATACTGGGAGCCAATGTAGGTCTTTCAGGACCAGTCTCAGCTGCCACTCCCAGTCACCAGTCTAGCTGCCACATTCTGGATTTGTTGTACTTTCCGGGTCTCCTTCAAAGGTAGCCCCACACAGAGCACATTGCAGTAGTCCAAGTGAGAGATAACCAGAGCATGCACCACTCTGGCAAGACAGTCCACGGGCAAGTAGGGTCTCAGCATGCATACCAGATGGAGCTGGTAGACAGCTGCCCTGGTCACAGAATTGACCTGCGCCTCCATGGACAGCTGTGAGTCCAGAATGACTCCCAGGCTGCATACCTGGTCCTTCAGAGACACAGTTACCCCACTTAGGACCAGGAAGTACTCCACACCCGCCTGCCCTCTGTCCCCCAGAAACAGTACTTCTGTCTTGTCAGGATTCAGCCTCAATCTGTTAGCCACCATCCATCCTCTAACCGCCTCCAGACACTCACACAGGACCTTCACCGCCTTCACTGGTTCCAATTTAAAAGAGTGGTAGAGCTGGGTATGCCTCTGAAAACCAGTTTCTAGGGATCATAAGCAGGAAAGCACTATGGAGCTTATTTCCAGCTTGCAGTCTGGATGTCCGCTGTGAGAACAGAATGCTGGACTAGATTGGCATTTGCCTGATCCAGCAGAGACCTTCTTACGTTCTTAATAGCTTTCTCCTTCCTATTATCCTCCTTGCATTAAAAAAAAAATCTGGTAATTGTGCCTGTGCTCCCACTTTGCACCCCAAGGTTCATATGGTGGGTGAAAGCTTCTTACCTTGCTAGCACAACTAAAGGTCAAAGAACTGCAGCAGGAGAAAATCATTATTTCTGCTTTTCCCTAGCACTTGTTTTTTTCTAATAGCTGTCAGAAAATGGCATGGCTGCACCTATTCCTTTTTAGTGCAAGGATAGTAAAGGGGAAGAACGATACGCAGTTGGATAATGGCTCCAACTTTGGATCTAGTCTTTATAAAGAGGTGAACAGGTAACCAAGGCAGAGGGTGCCCACCCTGCGGAACACCAACTATCTGACATCTGAAGGCAGCCCTGTTTAAGGAAGTTTTTAATGTTTGATGTTTTATCGTGTTTTTTATATTCTGTTGGGAGCCGCTCAGAGTTGCTGTGGAAACCCGGGGGGTTATACATAATAAGCATAATAAGTTGTTGTTGTTGTTGTTGTTGTTGTTGTAATTAATTAAGCTACAGGTGTCAGCTACAACTGATGCACCTGGATACTACACAGTGCCACCTTCATGGCAGTCATGAGGGCATGTGCCCAATGAGAGACAGAGTGCTTACAGGTGAAACTCGGAAAATTAGAATATCATCAATAAGTGCATTTATTCCAGTAATGCAACTTAAAAGGTGAAACCAATATATGAGATAGATGCATGACATGCAAAGCAAGATATGTCAAGCCTTTATTTGTTGTAATTGTAATCATTTGTCGTTAGATGGGTTAATTATAAATGGAATGTAATTAATGAAATGTAATAGTGATGTTTATTTTTGTATTATTGTAACTATTTGTTTTATTACTGTGGAATTTCCAAAAGAAAGCATTTGTGAAAAATTAAAAATAATAAGTTGCACTACTGAAATAAATGCAGTTTTCGACGATATTCTAATTTCACCTGTAAGTCTCAGAAGACTCCAGGCTATCCCCTGCAACTTCTGAGAACTTATACAGTACAATGTTATGTGCAAGCAGCTCGTGAGATATTTTAGAGCAAAAAAGGAAGCACGGGGGAGAAAGAGGGCGCAGGAGAGAGCGAGAGTGGGAAGAGAGGCGCGCCCTCTCCCGCCAGCCCCGTCCCCGGCCTCCGCTTTACCCCAGCCTGTGCAGCTCCTGCTGCCTGGAGCCCGAGGCCCCCGAGGCCTTCGCTTCCTGCTGGCGCCGAAAGTAGCCCAGGCAAGCGCTCAGGTCCTTCTCGAAGCTGTCCACCACAGGGTTCCCCGGCTCCACGGGCCCGTAGAAAATGGCGGGCTTCGGGGGAGGCAGAGGCGGGGAGCGGCCTCGGGGCCTGGGGGCCGCCATGGCGAGCCGTCCGTTCACCCCGGCCTCCGCTTTCAGCCCCGAGAGGTGGCACGCGGGTGGTTGCTAGGAAACGGGGCAACAAGCGCAGGAGGAGCGGGGGAAGAGGAGGAGCTGGGGGAGGCGCGGGGGTTGCGCGAGGAGGGGCTCGCGCTCCTTTTGTCTCCTCGCGAGCTCCTGCGCTTCTCCTCTTCCTCCTCCTCCTCCTCCTCATTGCCGCACTTGTCTGTGGCCCGGTTCTTTGGCACCTTGTTTTTGTTTTGTTTTTGTCTTCTGGTTGGGAGGAGAGGACTTCGATTTTCGTACACCGTGGGAAAACGCTCTGTGTAAAAATCAGCGGCGCTGTCGTAAGGAGCGCTTAGCCCTCGACATGACGCTCAGTTTCATAGGTTGCCTTTATAGACAAATGCGGACATTGGGATATGCATGCAATAAAATGTTACCGTATGGTTTCGACTCCTAACAACAGCATCTCCGTTCACAGGGCCAGCCAGGCTCCATGCTACCGCTCCTACCATGTTCGTGCCCCTCCCTTTCCTACAGATGCTAAACATTCAGTAGCATGCTGAACATGCAGAGTTCTCACTGGGTTGAGTTTTGTTTAGGTTTTTTGGGGAGGGGGGTACAGTTGCCCCGGTTTTTCTTTTTAAAAAGACTCTGCACTTCTGCAAGCCTCGGAATTCCCAAAGTGCGATGATAACCTCTCTCTCGTTCCTTAATGGCCCTGTTTGGGCTGGGATCCTTTTGACGCTTAACTGCCCAAGATTGGTATTAGGGTGATACGGAGAGAAAATAGTGAGAGAGAACAGCGATATATGAACCAAATGTAATAAATAATTTATTTTGTGCTTCTATCCTGTACTTTAACTTGTGAACTGCCCTGACATCTTCAGATGAAGGGCAGTATATAAATATATAAGCTCTCTCTTTGGCTTTGTTGATCAATCTAAAAGCTGTAGAATTGCGATATTTACTGCTCAAAATGTTCCTAACTGTTCAGTCTGCATAACTGGAGCAGAAATAGGTGGGGAAAACCCCGGAGGCATATATTCTGTTTTTCTACTGCGGAATCAAAGCAAATCTAGACTCATAAGCCTCTGGGTGGAATATTGCTTGTGAACCATATGCAAACGTTTCTGATCTTCTTAGAGGAGCAGCATGGGAACGTGTAATAAGAAAACCAATAAATAAAGTGTCATTGTACCAAACCGCAGTAACCACGAGGGACACTCACGGGTTACTCATAGGATCAGGCTCACAGCATGTAATTTTGGCAACACATGCACAGTACAGTATGTGTTGTGCAACGAAGTGACCCAGTGTTATACTGAGTTATCACTTATTCCTAGCCCCGCAATGTTGGAGATGCATGGACTGACTCAGCCCCAATCTTACTTGCTACTATTATACATTGTACCCAAAGTCAAGAATAATGAATAAGAATAATAATCCTACTTGAAACATATGTGTTTTATATTTTAATCCATGTTAGAATTCGTATGATTTCTGTGTTTAATTTCATTTTTAACAGGTCTGTGGTTGTATACTTTGATTTGAACTGGCAATGTTTTAAATATTAACAAAGGCTTTCCCCCAGTTCGTTTACCTTGCTGAGTGTCCTCCCCACATCATTATTTCATTACATACCATCTTGGGTAACCCTGGTAGAAAGAGTCAATAAATTTATAAAATTAATGATCAGATCATTAAGCATAGTAAAGGGAACCTAATGCTCAGAGCCATTATTCCTTGGTGGATGTGATTGGTTCAAATTCCAGCAGAACCATAGAAAACTGCAGAAGTAGGTTGAACAGATTTGATCAACAGTCATGCGCTGTTGCTTCAGAATGTAGTGCATGGTGTCCTTCAGATGTATTATACTTCAGTTCCCATTGCCCTTGATCATTGGGCATGCTCCCTGAGTCTGATGAGAGTTCCTTCCTTAGTACATTTATATCCAAGAAGCTAGCAAATACGCTCCTTCCCCCTCTATTTTATATTCATAACAACCCTGTACAGTAAGTTAGGTTGAGAGATAAGTTACCCAGTAAGCTGCATGGCCAAAGGGCAGTTTGATTCTTGGTCTTCCCAGTCCATCATCACCACACTACAGTGGCTCTCCCTGGGTCTTGGGAGTCAACAACACCTGAGGGGCACAAGGTCCCTATCCATGAAGTTTAACCTACCATCAATCTCATTAAACATGTCCTAAGAACCCAGAGAATGAATTCGATGCACAGGAACCTGATGGCTAGGAACATATCTTTGGGACAGGAACCACAACAAATCCAAAGCTTTAGAATGTATTATGGCATAGTTTTCAGCTTCATTTATATTTCACAACAGCTTATGAAAAGTGACTGAGCAAATCTGTGCAATAGTCATTGTAATGCACTTCACACAGCGTTCATGCACCTACTCACTTGATGTATACACTAAATGACATCCATTCAGTTCAGAGAAACAATTGCATATTCAAGGAAGAAATTAGGCCTCGAGCCTCTGCTTAGAATGTGTCTTGTCAGCCAAAGCTGCCAGTATAATATTTTCCAGTTACTTCTTTCAAGAAGCATTGACTGTGAAGGAACTTTTACTAAAAACATAGTTTGAATTGTTTCAAGAAATTAGCATGTACTGTATTTTAATTAAAATATTTCTGATTAAAATGGTTTCTGTAGTCTTTTCCCCTATGACATTTGTATATATAATTAATTTCTGAATTAATCACCCCCAAAATGGTCAAATCAGTTTGTAAAAAAGTAAGGTAATTTAAAAGCATAATACTGTACATAATAAACCAACATATTAAAATTGTTCTTATAAATTACACAAGTATAATTAAAATTTAATTAATACATTTAATTAATTAATTATAATTGATTGATTACAAAGCTACCAACATGAATCTGACCAAACTGTGGGAGGCAGTGGAAGACAGGAGTGCCTGCCATGCTCTGGTCCATGGGGTCACAAAGAGTTGGACACAACTAAACGACTGAACAACAACAACAATTAAAAATACAATTTAAATGAGCCACAGAAGGCCCAGCAAAAAAGGTGGGTTTTTACCTGGTGTCTGAAAAAATACAATGTTGTGGGAGGGGTCATTTCACAGATGTGGGGCCACCACCCGAAAGGCTCTCCCATGGGCCCCAAACACAGTACAAGTCATTTAATTAAATAGCCGCTGTGATTGCTTCTTCTGTTGATCTTAATACACAGGCAGGTCAGTATGCAATAAGGAGTTCTCTCATATTTGTGCTCCAAGCCATTCAGAGCTTTAAATCTCGACTTTACCACCTATAATTGGACCAGAAGATAACTAGTAACCAGTGCATCTCTTTGAGAATAGCAGTTATATGTGATTGGATCGCTGCTCCCTGACCTCCACATTCTGCTAACTGCAACTTCTGAATGATCTTTAAGGGAATTACAATAGTCCATCCTGAAGGTTACCAGAGCATGGATAATTGTACCCAGCACATCTGTGTCCAGAAATTATTGTGGTTGGTGCAGAAATACTCAAGGAGCACAGCTTCATTAGCATCTGATTCATTGTATGTTTGTGTACACACAGGGGATGTTGACAGGGGAGTGGAGTCATTACCCTATGCAAAGGTTTCCACACCTGGCTTGAGATGAATTTAGGAACAGCTTAAGGACCCCAAATCAGTGTGAAGATGGTTCGAGAAACAAGTTCAGAATGCATATGTATTTTGGATAAAGCTGTGTGAGCATGGCTTAAGAACTGGAAATGCAAAGTGCACAGAAAACAGGAGCGTGAACACAGCCTTAGTAGTAATGTCTTCAGAAGCCACAGGTAATTTTAAATCTAATTTATTGGTTAATGTGTTCAGTTAATTGATTAATTGTTCAATTGCTGATGAAAACTCCAGCTGGAGATCAAAACAGAAATAAAATGTTTATCTTTAATTGCTCTTCTGAGTCATTATTTTCCCATTGATTTTCTTAAGCTATTGTCGCTTTTCTGATAGAGCTCTCATACTTCTCAGCTGCAGGAGAAGTTCGCTGGGGAGTAAATGTGTACTACAAACAAGCCCATCATGTGTGGCTTTGGAAGTAGCTCAGCAAGTGGACACAGAAGAAAGAAGGTATGAACATGTGAGGTAGGCTAGTACTGTGGGATGGGTTTTAATCGGTAGGAGTGGATATGCTAATTGCAATTTATCCCTCCAGGCACACACATGTGTGGGTTGAACAGAGTTTCAAAAAGCCATATTGGCTGCAAAATTAAAAGCATGGGAATTAAGCTGTAAAGCCTTGTTATGAGTGAGTCCAGATTGAAGTAAGCTGGCTCTCTTTTTCTTGTCCTGCTTAATAAGGAATCAGGCAACAACCTGATTTACTGGGAAGTAAGTTTAAAAAATATAATTTACTTATAATCTCCCATTGTATCACAGCAACAGGAGCAGGAAAACCTATGCAGGTAAAATACTTATATTTACAGCTTCTGGCATCTGTCTGAGCTAGAACAAACACAAGGCACATCTGCTTCCAACTCTGATCAAAGGAAGAGCAAGAGGGACAGGAAGTACTATATGCTTCTTCCTCTGCAGGAGAGCAGGGGAAATGACATCACACAGATCCCTCTCTACCAATTGTATTTCTGTGGTCTGAATATCTGCCTATCATCAAAATAGCTCTGTGGTGCTAGCCCTTTCTCACGCTAACAAGCAAGAATATGCATTGGTTAGGTTTGGCTGCTAATCTTCCACAAATACAAGTTGTCACTCATGGAGGAAGAGGAGCACGGGGGGAGTGCACCGCCCCCGGCAGCACAATCCCGGTGGGGTGCCATCGCAGCTGCCCACGCCCCCCAGGACACGCGCCACGCCCCTGCGGGTAGCACACCATGCCCCCGGGATGTGTGCCAGCCCTGCTCCACCTGCTCTCTGCCCCCCCCCCCCAGTGCCAGAGCATGAAGCTCTGCCACTGCAACTTGTGAACTGCAAAGCTGAACACATTCCATGTATTGTGGATCACCAGGTACATCCACCTTCCTCCACATCAAATGTTTGTGGTTCTATGCAAGTGAGAAGTTGTTCAGGCTTTCTGTAAGTTGTATGGCATGGTTATTTTGGGAAAGGACTAGAGTTCAGTAGCAGAGCATCTGCTTCGCCTGCAAAAAGTTCCAGGTTCAATCCCTGGCATCACTAGGTAGGGCTGGGAGATCCTTAAGATCTGACATCCTTGAGAGTCACTGCCAGACTTTGTGTAGACAGTCGGGAGTTAGACAAAGCAGTGGACTGTTTCGATGTAAACTTCCTATGCTCTTGCAACAGAAGGAAAAAAGCTGCCCAGAGTATAGCCTAGGTGTCAATGGAAAGTTCCGTCCCTAGGATGCACCCTGTAGCTTTTAAATAATGCAAAGGATTTATCGGAGATAATCATCTTTTTACCGTCTTTTGCTATCAGCAGGGCTGGTAGGGTGTCCTTGTGCTCTAAAGGTGTATATGGCGTAATCAAGCCTTGACTTATCCCTTTATGAGCTGGTGGATGTAGCTCAGCATGCATATTGAAACCATATGATTCTATAAAAGGCATAAGTAGGAAGGCACGCAGCAGCTCGTAACAAAGGTAGATGAATGTGCAGGCAGCTTCCCACAGGAATGCTCACAAGCCTCTTTGGCAGCAGCAGCAGGCAGCCAATTGCCTGTGGAACACGACATATAAGGCTGCAGAGAAAGATTGGGGATGGAGGAGTGGGCTGAGCTCACTGCTCTTCAATCAGCCCCTCTAATATGACAGGGCTGAAAGCAAGCTTCAGAAAGGCCTGCTTTCCCTCCCTGCCACTTACATATGATGACCCAGGTGGAAGCTCATCCTTGCTCTTGAACATCCCTTTCATAAACAGCAAAAAAAAAGGGGGGGACCCTCTGATGTTCAGCCTGTTGCTGTACTTGCAGTTCAGCTGCCATGGAACAAACTTGCGGTTCGAGAACCCGCCCCCCGCGGGAAATAAAGACACAGTGACACATGGTATTAGAGTTAATGGGTAGAATAAGGCCACAACTTTATTGGTTAGAGCAAGTGAGAGGTATTGGCTTAGGCATTGGATTCGCTAGCAAGCGTGACTCCACCCCGCTCAGGGGGGGGGGCAAATCAGGTTAACACCCCAAGGAAGGAGCCTGTTGATGCAAATACAACTGAATGCTCCCCCTGGTGTCACCGGGGGTTGTGCCATGGCCCTAGCCACCAGCAGGGCGTAGGACGGGATCCACAACCGCTGGATCCCTTAAGGGGATACCCCTATAAGAGGAGGGTTGGATGATGGCCACAACCAGTCCTCGAACACACCAGACAACTCCATATTCCAATGCCTACCGCCAAATACCGAAGAAGTTGTGACAAATTGCTACGAGGTAGGCGAAAAAACCAAGAGGCCGGTGCCAATTAGCCAACTGGATAAAAAACTCCTACCAGGCCCCTTGGGCAACCAAGACGACCAACCGAAGTCCATAGCAAGGTCAAAGCGAACCCTAAGGGAAAACCTAAAGGGAGGGTGAACGGGTCAGCTGCCATGGAACAAACTTATGCCACAATGTAAAACAGACATATTACAACCTAAAGCAAGAATGGCCCTCCAGATGTTGCTGAACTATAACTCCCATCATACCTGGCCATTGCTGATGAGGGCTGGGGCTGATGGGAGTCCAACAACATCTGGAAGGTCACACAGTCCCTGCCTCTGTCCTAAAAACTATCCCCTCTGACTTATAAAACATTTTCCCTATTCTCAGATGCTGGTTGTAGTTGCTAATCAGTGAGGGAAAGGTACTCTGCACATGCTCAAACTCAAATGAACTCTGTTCTGAAGTGATACTTTGTATGTTTCAGAGCTGAGTGTTAGCACTTGAACATGATTCCAGGGCTACTACTGGATCTTAAATAAAGTCCTGATTCTAAATTATGAGTCTCAACAAGGTACCGTAAGTGCCAGCATATCCATGTAGACAAAAGAGACTAGGGCTGTATACACACCATAGTTTTAAAGCACATTGAAGTCAATTCCTCCCCGCAAATAATGATGAGACCTGTCGTTGGTTAAGAGTTCTTGAAATTGCAGCTCTGTTAGGGCTAAGCTACAGTTCCCAGGATTCCTTGGCAGTATAAATGTGCTTTAAATGCAGTGCTATTTTTCTAGAAGAAAAGGTGCCGGAATTCACCACGGACACCTCCCTTGTTCTCTTATAATGCAGGGGCGTAGCAAGGGGGCCGATGGGGGCGGGCCGCACCGGGTGCCACCCTGGAGGGGGTGACACTTGGTCCCCCCCCCCCGCACCTCCCAAGCCGAGCCCCGCTACTTCAAGGGCACGGCATCTGTACGGGCTACCACTCTCGCGTGGCAGCCCGTAAGGACTGCGCATGTGTGGCAGCCCGTACGGAATGTGCACACACGGGATGCCGCACATGAGCAGGCCATACGGGCTACTGCTCGCGTGCACCGTCCGTACGGGATGCCGCCCATACGGCTGCTGTCGCATGAGAGCAACAGCCCGTACGGACTGCACATGTGTGGCACCCTGTACAGAGTGCGCACGCACGGGATGCCACACATGCGCAGTCTGTATGGGGTGCCGCACAGGCGCCACACCGGGTACCACCTGGGCTTACTATGCCACTGTTATAATGGCAATGGTGCCCACCTAAGAGATGCTGGAATGACATTCCGGTGAGTTCCGACTGACATAAATGTATGACGTGTGTGTAGCCTACATGATTTTTAAATGTCAAATCTAAGTGGCCTTTTGCTGTCCAACATATCATCACAGCTCCAAGGACAAAAACGGGGAGAAATGAGGGGAGGGGACAGACTCAATAAAAGCAAATTAAAGCTTTTATTTTCCACGCAGTTTTCTTAATGTCACTAGGTTGCAACACACACACTGCTGTCACCGCATCCCACACACTTTCTGTTGCTAAGTGCTTTATACTGCTCCACTATATTAATTCTGAATCTCTCTGTGTTCCCAAAAGGTTGCTTGTGAGAAAATGAACCTTTCCCTGGGGGAGCAAAGGGTAACATACAGCCAGGCAGGGACTAACCAGCTTCTCTAATTGGCTCATCAGTCTCTGGAGCTCAGGGCATATGGACAGGACAAACCTTGTATAAAGGAGAAGCTGTAGCCTGGCTGATAAGGGTTAAGAAAAAAGAAAAAGGCAGAGGAGAAAGTTCTGTCTTATAGCCAGGTCCGAGCCAGCTTGGCACAGTCAATCCATGCCTACAATAGGCCCAGTGTTGGAGCACAGTTTTTTTTCCTCTGCAGTTTTGGTAGATTTACATGCCCACTCTGATTCTCTAAATTCATCATGGATTCCTAAATATATACTCATCCCGGATGCTTTCCTACATCAAGATCCCTTGACCACAATAGCTGGGTTAGTTTTTTTCTAGCTATCCTATTAATAATAAACTAAATTTTTTACTCCGCTAGGATTTTGTATGCCACAATAAACATTGGGGCCCATTTACTGAATGCTCTTTTCCTGCATTAATTAAAGCTAACATTTAAAGACTTCTGCATAGGCTTGCTGGATGTTGTTGGACCAAAACTAAGAGCAACCATCCAGCCAATTCTGCGGTGGGAATAAGGGGGCAAATTCAAACAGCCTGTGCCTATGTGCCATCTTGCATGTCAATGTCTGGGAATATAATCCTGATTGTCAGCAAGGACTGAGGAGTCAGTTAATGATTGCATAGAAAGCTGACGTTGATGTAGTAACAAGAGAGAGAGAGAGAGCATCAAAAAATAATGAGATATAAATTAAGAACATTACAGAAAGTACACCAAACTTTTTGTTTGTTTGTATACTAATCAATTCAACCTATCATTGCTCTTTTAATAAGCAACCAGCATTGGAAGGAACAGGCTCTCTGTGTGTTTTTACATGCTGGCAACAGCTTCAAAAACAGACAGAAGGGCACATATTGTACAGGACTAGCTACAAATGAACATTTAAGGAGACTGGATCTGTAGCAGAGAGGAAAACAGCTCCCACTTCCATGAGTTCCTGATTCTGAAGCCTTGAAAATCAATCAATGTAAATTTGGATATGAGTAAAATTGTTGTTATTGGAAAAATCAAAAATCAAATATTATAGAAAAACATTCCCTTAATACAGGTAGGTACAGTACTCATTACTTGTTCTGCTCCCACTGATGCACAGCACAGTGTATACTACTCTGTGCCGCTACTCCTTCCTCTTGCTCTCACTGACTTTCCCCCTATATTCCTTTTTTTTTTTGCTGATTTCACCTTTCTACTGCATAATCCAACAGTACAGTTATGCAACCAGAACTAAGGAAGAATGAAATGACTGCAAGACAGAAAAGATGCAATTCGGACCCAAAATATGCTGTCCCAAATTGTCTTGAGATGATAGTCCTTGTTGTTTACATTAATTAAAAAATAATGTTGTGTTTGAAAGAGAGGTAGCCACAACAAAAGTCCATAATGAGTGTGTGGTTCTGCTTTTGGGGCAGATAATATTTGGTGCATCCCCGTCCCCCCAAGTTACATTGGTTTATGATTTGCAAAATAATCAACGTCCATGAATATGTATGTGTAATAAATAATTTAATTGAGTTAAACCAAAATAGAGCTGGCACAATAGAGCTGGCACAAAATAGAGCTGGTCTTTAACAGATATGACAAGCACAAAATTATACAGGTGTAGCTTTTCCAACTCTAGAGGTATAGTGATGGGTCAACCTGCACCCACTGAATTACTCCCTATCATTATCACAAAGCTATTAAAAGCGAAGAGCTTCCATTAGACAAAGTACTGTACTACATTTTTGTTCTGAGCACAAATAATAGACATAATAGACAAGTTGTAGTGGTTTTTGGGTATAATGTTTTATGCTGCACATCTAAATAAAAGTTGGTGTGAGTTGTCATTCTAATCTAAACAGATGGAGAGTACCAGGTTGACAAAAGCTGCTGGGCCATATATATAAGATATAATTGAAAGGCAGGAAGGATGCCTCTGACCATTTGCAGCCTACGTTTATATTAACAATGGAAGCCACAACTAATATTTCATATCTGCTATTTAAACTTCGGTTTAAAATTATTGTATGCACTGATGCATTCCATCACACACCTCCTTCAATCTATTCTTGGCATGTTACTAAGATACAGCTGTTTCTATAGAGAATTTGCCTGCAACAGTAGCAGGCATATTGAACAACTACCATTTGAGGAAAGAACAACTAGTTGAAATGTAAATGAATGCCAAGACTGAAAAAATATTCAAAATTCCTATGTGGTGGCATCACGTGTCAAGGATGCCTGATTTGTTTGTTTGTTTGTTTGTCCTGAGACATGGGTACCGGTAATAAAGACTTCAATTTTTTTTTGTTTCCTGTCTGTATTTATTACTCTTTTCCTTTAATTTCTCGACTCGGCATAATGCATTCAGTGTTTTCCCATATATTGTTCCAAATTCTCTGTGTGCATAATACGGAAACTGAAATTCCTTCAGAAGATTCAAAAGCATATGAATAGAAAGCGGTAATGAAAGTTATTTATTTATTTTAAAGCATTTATAAACCACCTAAATGAGTGAGACAAGAATGTGATTTTAAAACTGTTCTGAACCACAGGAAGTGAACAGCAGAGGTGCATGTTCTAAACCATAAATAAACATGGGACTGTAGGACCCTGAGGGATGGAGGCTAGCTCTTCATCATAAATAAGCATGAAGAAGCAGCACAAGTAGGCTTCAGTGCTTTCTGGCAGTAAGTATTTGTTGCAAGGCTGCTACAGTAACTCCTGACAGTCTAGTGTCCTATATCTTACTCTCTTTTTGCTGGTGCCTCCACTAGACCTCAGGGCTCCAACCTTGTCCTATTCCGGTCACTGCATATACGCCATATATTTAAAGCACATCCCCACCCCTGCACAAAGAACTCTGGGCACTATAGTTTACCCACCACAAAGCTACAATTCCCATCACCCGTAACAAATTACTGTACAGTTTCCAGGATTCTTGGTGGTAGTGGTGGGTATGGTTTAAAAGTATGGTGCATGCACACACCGTCAAGCACCTCATCCCCTTAGCCATCAGTCTCTGGGCTCCTTCTCTTCCCCATTCCACTTTCACCCCTTCCACCTCTCTCCATTTCTCTCTTCCTCCTCTCCCCTTTCCTTCCTGCCTTCTCCTCCAGGATCAGAACCCCACTCACACACAAGTACGTCTCCATGGCTACACCCTGCCTCAACTTGTCACCTGGTCCACTGTCATAGGGACTGTGTGGCAAGTCGGAACAGGATACAGCCACCCAGAGACATAGGTTTTGCACTCTCTCTGCCAGGTCTCTCCTTGGCAGTGAATGCTCTGGCAGGCTTTGGCAGGCTGCAACACGTAACGTTTTCATCTCGCACTTCCTCAAAGGATTTCAGTCTTCTTCTTCTTCTTCTTCTTCTTCTTCTTCTTCTTCTTCTTCTTCTTCTTCTTCTTCTTCTTCTTCTTCTTCTTCTTCTTCTCCTCCTCCTCCTCCTCCTCCTCCTCCTCCTCCTCCTCCTCCTCCTCCTCCTCCTTCTTCTTCTTCTTCTTCTTCTTCTTCTTCTTCTTCCTTGGCGATCACGTCCTTCCACAGTGGGGACATTGGTTTCCAGGCAGGAGTTGATCACGGTGTGGATTTGCCAAGTGTGCCTTCCTCTTAGCACGTTTATCCCTTGTGTCCTGAGATCGAGTGTCTTCAAAGCCCATGACACCTTTGGTAAAGGCTGTTCTCCAACTGGAGCGCTCGCAGGCCAGTGTTTCCCAGTTGTCAGTGTTTATACTACATTTTTAAATATTTGCCTTGAGACAGTCTTTAAACCTATTTTGTTGACCACCAGCATTACGCTTTCCATTTTTAAGTTTGGAATAGAGTAGTTGCTTTGGAAGATGATCATCAGGCATCTGCACAACATGACCGGTCCAACGAAATTGATGTTGAAGAATCATTGCTTCAACACTGGTGATCTTTGCTTCTTCCAGTACACTGATATTAGTTCGCCTGCCTCCCCAAGTGATGTGTAAAAATTTTCGGAGACACCGTTGATGCAATCTTTCGAGGAGTTAGAGATGGCGTTTATAAGTGGTCCATGTTTCACAATATATATGGTCTCCACCACAAAAAATCCTGTGAGGGAGATTGTGCTGAGATGGCTGATGAGTTGCTTACCTAGAATCGGGGGTGGGCGACAGTTATGGCCTTATGCAGTGGCTCTCTCCTCCTTGCAGATGGCTGTTGGTTTTGGCCTTGGTTAGAGCTGCCATATGTCCAGAATATGGTGGACAGAAACAGTATCGAGGAAGAACTCTCTGAAAATCCGGACATATGTAAACCTGTGTCGGAAGTCTATATTTTGGCCCCCCTACCCCACAAAAACAGCTCAACAACAAATTTTGTGTCCAGATTTTGAAGGGGTCTGAGTGGAAGTTTCTGTCCTAGAAATCGGGGGGGGGGGGAGGCACAAGGCAACCATGGCATTTTCCTCCCAGCAGACAAGAGCATTAGTTGCAAACCAAAGGAAAATAGATGCCATTAATTTGGTATTGAACTCTATACAGTAACTAAGGAGAAAATAATGCAACACTGCAAATACATAGAAGCAGTAGAAATAAATGTTAAAGGCAATATCCAGGAAAGCACCCTAAATATGTTATAAAACAGTTTATTTGATTTTGCTCATGAATCTAATGATTTTGTTTTCATTTCAGCAATGCATTTATGGGAATGCATTTAAAATTTTTAGGTGAAGTCTATTTTTTAGCTAAGTTAAAGAAGAAATAAAATCACAAAGCTATTGCGAAAGAGACGAGAAAGTGTCTAAATGTTATTGCCAATTCCGGACATTAACAAATGATGTGAGTCTGACATATGGATATTACTAGTTACTAAGTTTCTGCTTACTAGTTACTATTACTACGGTAGTTTCTGCTGTTAAGCAGAAAATGTAGATTTATTGGAAGCCACCCACTTCCAAACCGACCTACAACAGAGCATGAGCTTAGACTCTATGTTAGTCTAGCACCAATGAGACATACAAAACTGTTCCTCATCCTTTCCCTTAGAAGTCTGAGACACACTGCCTTGCAGGCATTTACTATCCCTTGTAAATGCTTCAGAATACATTCTAATGAAAGGCACTGTGTTAGGAGCACTGAACTTTAGCCAATAAAATAAAAGAGCACACAAGCAACAAAAAACAATATTTGTCTTGCAGGCAAGGCAGTGTTCCATGTTCCCCATTCAATTCAACTTGTGCCAATGACCGGGATGCAGGTATTTCAGGAATCACATTTCAGATAGGAAGGATGATTATATTTGGTTTGTATGTTAATGTGAACCTACCTAATCCATACTTGCTGAATAAAAATGCAGCTGTCCTTCAAAAGTAGCACTTCTGTGAACTTTGCGATGCCATATTCCAACCAAAAAATGTGTCTATAACTGCATATATGAAGGGGAAGGGCCTAACCTCAGCAGAATAAGGTGGAAGCCCAAGTGTTTTGCTATTAAAAATTTAACTTCTGTTTTTAAAATTACTGTAATAGATCTATGATTTTAGTATTTAACTATTTGTTTGAAGTATTGCTTGAAGCATTAAAGTGTTTAAAAAACATTATATTAGGAAAAAATTGCACACACAAATGCATATCCTAGAAGAAATGGATGTGAAAATACATACACACTTTTGCGAAGACTTTCTTAAAAAAAAAAGTCAAGGCAAACTCATTGGAAGATTGGAAGAATAAGAAGTAGAAAAACTGAAACTGAAACTGGCAAATTAGAGACTTCCTAATCTCAGGTGTTTATCTGAACTCCCTGACCTTACCATAGTGTTGCTGAGAATACAAAGTGAGGGTGGGAAGGTAGGTTTGTGAAACGGTAGTAAATAATGTGTTGAGGAGTTTGAGACTATGCTTCTCATTCAAACCTCCAAAAATAAACACAGAGAAAGAGGCTAGATGACATCACAAATATAAATGCTGCAGAAAGGCAGGTCAAAGTGCAAAGGGATACAAGTGAAGGATAGTCTCTCCCCCCCATTTTTTTTAAATGTTCTAATCCTTCAAGATCTTGACAAACTCATAGAGGTCAGAGAAATCCTGAATGAATTGCAGTTCCATCCAAATAAATATGTGTCTGTGCAATTAGTTATGCTACTGGGACATTTTCAGAAAGGAATGTGTGTTGTTGCAGCTCCACAGGCAAGTGATCTTCTGTGGTTAGTCTTGCTACGGATGCTATGCTCCTATTTTTCTTCTGAATTGGCAACTGGATACAAATGGAATCCCTCAATGTGCCAATTTTATCCTAGGGCCTCAGATCACTGACCTGTTGTAAAAGCTGGATAAATCTAATCCATCAGGTTACCACCCCCCCACCACACACATTGTTTTGTGTCTTCCAAAAATGTGAAAATGCCTCCAACATGCTGATAATGCTCATTTCTATTGTTTATTGTCATCAAATACCAAGGAAGCAATCAATACCCAGCTGCCTCTCAGATCAAGTAAAACAGTAGAAATACTTAACTAGCTGACCAATCACATCGGTTCTGCCCCCCTAACGAAAGTCCTGCCCCCCAACAAAAGTCCTGGCTACGCCCATGAACACTGCCTTGGTTTGATAATGGGCTGTATTACAGTGATTAAATTTAAGACAGGGGTCCTGTTACTAACTAGAAAATCAGATTCAGAGATTGAATGCAACCTGTTCTGGAAGAGACTGCACTATAACTTTAAGAGCAGGTTCATAGTTTATGTGTGCTGCTTGATCCTATGCTGTCCCTGAATTCTCAGCTGAGTGGTGGCAAGGAGTGCATTTGCACAATTATGTTCAGTGCACCAGCTGCTACTTTTCCCAAGTCAGCCTGATTTGGCAACAGTTATCCATGCCTTGGTCACTTGACATTTAGACTACCTATTGTAACATGCTCTGTGCGAAGTTACCTTGAAGAACATCTGGAAACTTCAACTGGCGCCATAAGCAACAACTAGGTACTGTGCTGCCAAACTGGTGTCTGGTATTTGATCACAGTACTCTGATATTGAAAGAAACTACTGGTTGCCAATTGTTTTCCAGGCTTAATTCAATGTATTGTTTATCACCTCTATAGCCCTAAACAGATTAGGACCTGATTATCTAAGGGGTGGCCTATCCATTACTTTCCTATCCATTTATTAAGATCTGCAGGATGCCCTTTTGAGGATACCCACCCACACAGAGAAGCATAGGTGTGCATGAGAGGGCTTTCTCCCATGTTGCTCTCAAATTGTGGAGTATGCTTCCTCCGGAGCTATAATTGGTCTCCACTCTTTTTGCTTTTGGAAAAGGCGTCAAGACAAAGCTTTTTAAATTTGGCATTTTAAAGATATTGTTTGTTATGTTTTGGCATGGTGTTTTTTTATTTTAATTTTCACTGTTTTTTAATCTATTGTACACTGCCATGGTGCCATGGCGGGACGCGGTGGCGCTGTGGTCTAAACCACAGAGCCTAGGGCTTGCCGATCAGAAGGTTGGCAGTTCGAATCCCCGTGATGGGGTGAGCTCCCGTTGCTTGGTCCCAGCTCCTGCCCACCTAGCGGTTCGAAAGCACATCAAAGTGCAAGTAGATAAATAGGTATCATTCCAGCGGGAAGGTAAACAGCATTTCTGTGCACTGCTCTGGTTCACCATAAGCGGCTTAGTCATGCTGGCCACATGAGCTGTACGCCGGCTCCCTCGGCCAGTAAAGCGAGATGAGTGCCGCAACCCCAGAGTCGTCCACGACTGGACCTAACGGTCAGGGGTACATTTACCTTTACGTTTTACACTGCCATGGTGTTTCACAGAAAAGCAGTATAAAAGTATTTGAAATAAGTAAAATCTGAGTTAAGTTCTAATAGTTTTTGTAGCGTTGTGGTGGTGGTGGAGCTACCTTGCTCCATTTTCGCACTGTGGCAACACCACAGTGTGATGCAACTGTTGTTGGTACTCTCATGGCATGGTTTGGAGGAACTTCCTGTGGAAATCACGAGAATCAGCTATGAGATATGCTTCTGATCCATGTCTCTGCCCCACCATGACCACCCAGCGACTTGATTTTCATGGCGTACTCCATGAAGGATGTGAATGACAGTGCATTTGAGTGCCTTTACATAAAAACAATGCCTAGCTGTACCTTGGATCCCAGGGTTTGTGCGATGATGATGTCCCAAAGCACAGGATATTTGACAATGATCCTACATTGCGGAAAACCTGAGCCTTGGATCTATGTTATTCCACCAAGGCTGTGTTGCTACAAAACACAGGCCATGCAGGAATGTGAGCTGAGAGATTCTGAATTTGTGTATTAAAAACATACCCATTTCCACCGCATCTTGAACTAGAAAAGCAATCCAGAAAAACATTTGTATCAAGGGTTGTGAGCACTTAATATGCATAATGCAAAAATAAAAAGTTAGAACAAGCTTCCAGATTATTCTCAGCAACAAAATAGGAAAGAAGGAAGGGAGGAAGGGAGGAAGGAGCAGACATCCCCCCCTCCCAGGGACAGGTAAGAAGCCTGATGGTAAATATGCACCGTTGGCAAATAAGGTTTAAGAATAAACAAAACACGGCAGCAGGAACGCAACCTGAATGCCTCAGCCCTGGCAACGGAGAGGGAAGGGCAGCGAGGAAGCGCCTTCCCTCCGCGTTTGCGTTAACAGTCCCGAGGAGAGAGACGAGCGGAGAGCGGCGCACCGTCGCCACTCCTCCCGCCGCTGCTCCACGCAGGCTTGGCGACGCGGAGCACTCAGGGAGGCCGCGCCTGCAGCTCCCTCGCCGGCCGCTAGCTGTCGCGCTGGCTCCGGTCTGTGCGACTGCTCGTGCCTCCGTCGCGCTCGCTCCCCATTTGGCGAGCGGAGTCGGCCCAGCAGCATCCGGAGTCGCACCGCGGCGTAGCAAAGGAAGTAGCGCGGCAGCGGCAGCGGCAGCGGCGGCGGCCGTGAGGAGCGAACCCCCGGGGAGCAGCCATGTTGGCTGGCGGGATGCCGTGACTCTCCTGCGTCGGGAAGGGAAGGCGCCCGCGGAGGCCCTCCCGCGGCACAGGCAGCCCAGAGAACAGGAAGCGGCTCCTGGGCGGCGGCGGCGTTGTTGGCACTGGTGGGCGGGGGGCTCGGCTACCGAGGAGGCGGCGGCGGCTGCAGCGTGCCCAGAAGGAGGGAGCCGAGGGCAGGGCAAGAGCCACCCCCAAGTCCCGGAGCGGCAAAGACCCTCTGCTGCTGCTACTGCTGCTGGTGAGTTGGGGGCGCTCCTCATTGTCTCCGGTGCGCGCGGGTCAAGGGCCTGGCGGGGAGTTCAGGGGGTGGGGAGGCGCCGCGGAGGTTTGGGGCGATGGGGTCGGGAGATCTCGGGGGGGGGGAATCCCACCTGGTGGGAAAGAGCAAGCTTCTGTTTTTTCAAGATCCCTCGACTGTCTCTTACCAGATCCAAAACACCTACGTATAGATGCGGAAGGGGGACTTGGGATCTGTGACTTTCTTCCTCTTTCCCTCCAGGATGGACAGGGAGAGAGGGATAAAGTCGGGACTGCGACTGCGTGGGAGGGATGGGACGTGGTGGCGATGTTTTGGGGTCGCCCTGGCTCCCCTTCCGGGCGCTCGGATCTCCCCCGGCGGGATTTAAGGGTTCGGATTCTCTCTCTCTCTCTCTCTCTCTCTCTCTCTCTCTCTCTCTCTCTCTCTCTCTCTCTCTCTCTCACACACACACACACACACACACACACACACACACGATCCCGGGTTCTCCCGCATTTCCGGGCTGCGCATCCTGTCAAGGACTCCCCCGGAGGGGTCTGGGTGGCTTTTGCTGGCGCGCGGCTTTCTGGTGTCGGTGTCAGCTGTGAAAAGCTGTGCTGATAAAGGCAGGAGGGGGTTATCACGACACGGAAGGATTAAGTATTGCTCTCTTCTTTGTGAGTGTGTGTGGGGGGCAGTGCGGGCGGCGGCTGGAAAAGAAGGAGGGAAAAGGTCTGTTTTGTTTTGTTTTTTAAATAGTGTGCCCTATTAGCTTAGGCCCCGTGAACAAAATGGGATGGATGCCCTGATACTGTGCATTTCCTGAGATCCAACTCTCAGGATGGTCGCGGTGTTTATTTCCTGACCATTGCTCTATATATGATCTCCTGCAGCAGTGGCACATTCTGTCATTCTCTTAACATTCCTCGGGTTCCTCGCCTTTCCCCCCCTTTCTTTCTGTCTCCTCCCACTTCTGTCCCGGAGCGCTTTTTAAATGACAGGATATACGAAACACTTACTGACCCTGAACCTCGGTGACCTCTCTCTAGCCAGCAAGCCCCCCTTCCTCTGTAATGTCACATATTCAGTGTGAGTAAAATAGCCTGTTCTGCAAGAACAGTGGAGCCTACTTGGTATGAATCACCATTTGAGATTATGTAGAAAACATCACACTGTAGGGTTTTTAGAAACGGATTAGCTTCTTTCTGCTCTTTGGCTGGCCTTGAGCGCCTGCTTATTCTTTTTATTGCAACAGTTTGGGTAGCAGCAGAGAATGTTCAAGTTCTTTAAAACTCAGTTGGCGTCTTGTTTATATCAGCTGTATGCCAGCGTTCTAAAGACCTTAAGGATAAAGTAAGAGAGAAACAAGAGCCAGATATTTCTATTCAGAATTCTTTCTCCTTATTTGTGTAGTGCACTCAAACTAAAATGAAAGTGTGAGTATGTGTATGCCAATGTGAACATATGCTTGTACATATTTGAATGCGTGTATCTGGAATTATGCATAGATTGCATTCCACTGTTGTAATGAATGTATAATGGATTGATCTGCTGTTCCTTAAAATGGAAAGTGAAGTGCTTTTTAAATGGGTTGTAACCCTTAGCTTTGAGTTGATTTTGTTCCTTGGTATGTTTTCCTTCTTAAAAAAGGCAGTTTGAAGTTTAATTTCTGTTGCACTGGTGATATTACGATAAAATGGGAAGAGAATGGGAATTTCCTTCCTATTTTATTAAGGCATCAGATACCACCCAGTGATATGGATAAAAATAAACTTGTTCACAGCAGATTTTTTAAAGGGATATACCTAAAAAAGTGTGGTAAGTACGTAGAACATAAGGGTATGCTAATTAGGAAGCTACGATTGGCTGGCCAGCTGCAGCACCCTATTGAGTATACACCCCTATAGGCAACCCCAAGTTCATTTAAATAACAAAATTACTTGAGTGTAACAAGCTTAATACCTGAACTTCTTGGCTGAACAGAAACCTGAACTTGCTTTCTGCGTGTCAAAGCTGCACCTTCTGTTCACTGCAGCATGCTGGCCCCCTGCCATACTGTATTTCAGTTTAGCTGCAGTATGAAACTTGCAAAAGATTTTGAGCTAGATGACCGAAGAACCTCTCTTCTTCTGCAAAAGCAGATTAATGATTAAGAAAGGCTGAAGATTCCAAGCTGTCTAGCAAGGCAAGGACAAATGTGAAAACTGCCACAACTCTACTAGTAGTTCAAGTCCAGCACTTGTTTAGGATAAATATAAGTACTGTACAGTAAAAAGGTGGAATGAGGGTGTGGATTGTTCACTCATCTTCCAGCACAACCCAAAGCATGTTTATTCAGTGAGGCCTACTTCCTAGTAATTCATTTGGATTGCTATATTTGTCTCTTCTCTTGAAATGAGAAAAAGGGTATGATGTATGAGGGGGTGCTAGGGAGAATATCACTTTTATTGAAATTGATGGCAAAGATCCTGACAACAGAGGATCAGGGACTTAATATGTCTATTCTAGAAGCAAGCAGATTAGAATCTTTGGAGTATCTGACATCACTTTTAATATGATGGCTAGAGTTAATGGCTTCGGGTGAATTGCTTTCTTGCTTGTTTTCACAAATATTTCCATTGATTTCTGAATGTGCTAGTCCTGGATTTCTGACTTCATGTCAGTTATTGCATGATCATCTTCTGCATGACCATTTTTTGGGTGTTACATGTGTTTTTTTCCATGCCTATAACTGAAATACAGTATGAAGCATCCATGAAAAATAGCAAGCAGTACTCATGCCTAAGTGTTTCATATTTAAAATTCCTCAGGGGGTAAAATAAAAGAACCATTGAGAACCAGGAGAAATATTTGCTCTGTTATTTTTAGAAAATAGTTTGCCTATTTTTCCTTCACTCAAAATATGGTAGCCTTGAATATTAACAGTTTGCGGATTCACTGAGCAGATACCTCAACTTCTAAAATTATACAGTGGATTGTATTTTCGGTCATTAATTCACATTGCAACCCTATATATGTTGACTCAGAAGTAAGCCAGGTAAACATTGCTAAATAGAATGAAAAGTGCATGTGAGCGTACTTTATATTTATCAGATGCTACTTCATTTTATGGAATACCTGGGTCTGCTTTTGATTTCGATTGATCTGTACCATGTGCTGATAGATATAGCATTAGCAACCCTTCCAATTTCCAAAGCCAGCCTGCCTTCTCCAGAACTTTTCATAATTGATCCCTGTTTCCTCTGCTTCCCCCACCTAGCTTTCTCTGTTGGTATGAACTTTTGTCTTCTACTTTCCTTTGGCCTCTTAAAGGATTCTTGTGTACGTTTGTCATCTTCCCTTACAGATATGTTATGTGCCTCAATAAGTCCATTATAGCATACATCTAGCTAGGAGGTGGGATGACCAATGTCTGGATAATGAAAATATTGTAGTTTTATTCTTCTCCCTACATGGAGATGCTAGGGATTGACCCTGGGACTCTATGCATGTAAAGCACATGCTCTATAGCCTGTCCTCAAAGAAGAAAACTTAGATTTTAAATATTTTGAGAACCTTGTTTTATTTATATATTTAGAAAAAATATTTATAAAACACTATTTCGTAAAAAAAGAGAAAGGAATCAAAGCAGTTTACAACAAAAATATAATAATCTGGCAAAATAGAAAAGGTCTCAGCAGGCATTTAAAAGTTAAAGCAGAAAAAAACTTAACATCTTATTAAGTTGTTTTTTATTAAGAAGAGTGTCCGGTAGTCCAGTACTGTAATATACAGTTTTATAGTGTTTATTAGAAAGATTAGACAATATGGAATTCTTTCTTTGGTATGATCCATTTTTATTTTAAATATTTTATTTGTTGAATATAAGAACAACATATAATCAAATACAAGCAAACAAATTCAGTTTCCCCCTATCCCCCCCCAAAAAAACAGCCCCAACTACGTCCAGGTAATTGCATTAGTAATATAATCAACTAAAAGAAATATTTCTACAGTTGCTGGTTTTAAAAATATCATTGCACATGCTCCCATGTGTCTTAGGTGGTTTAAATGCATGTTCTTTCTTTGATGCATATGTAATAAAGGAGGACCATGTTTTGTAAAAGTTATAGTTTCTCACGTTTTCTTTCACGTACCCTTTCTGTTAACTTTTCCATCAAAATTAATTCCCAGACATAAGCATACCAAACTTCATATAGGTTCACGTTTAATGTCCTCCAGTGTCTAGCAACAGCAAGACGTGCTGCAGTTATAAGATGTACAATTAAGTCTTTGTCTCTAAGACTTTGTGCTTCATCTGCAAATATAGAAAGCAGTGCTATTTTGGGATCTAAATTGATCGATTGAGATTTAATTTGTTCCATTTCCTGAAGTACTTTTAGCCAGAAGTTTTTAATCGATGGGCATTTCCACCACATATGTATAAATGTTCCTTCGTTCCCACAATTTATCCAACATTGTGGAGAAATATTTTTGTCTATTTTGCTTAGCAATGTGGGATGCAAGTTTGTGATTCTTTAGTGAGCCAGTGTGGTATAGTGGTTAGAGTGTCTGACCAAGTGCTGAGAGACCAGGGTTCGAATCCCCACTTTGCCATGAAGCTCACTGGACCAGTTACGGCCTCTCAGCCTAACCCAGGCATCCCCAAACTTTGGCCCGCTAGATGTTTTGGACTACATTTCCCATCTTCCCCGACCACTGGTCCTATTAGCTAGGGATCATGGGAGTTGTAGGCCAAAACATCTGGAGGGCCGCAGTTTGGGGATGCCTGGCCTAACCTATCTCACAGGTTTCTTGTGGGAATTACATGAGGAGGGCCAGGAGGTGGGATATGCAAGCAAAGCAATGAATGAAGCAATAAATGAATGAATGAATGACAAACTTTCGAACATTGTGCAGTTTGCCTGAGTATATTATTCATTTGCAGTGGAGTATTTGTGCTGTAATTGCTTTTCATTGCCCAACAGTATGAGAGTAAAAATGTAAGGAATATGATAGTACCCATTTAGAACCTGATAAGGGAAATAAGAAACTATGCCGTTATTTCTAACTTGGGAAACAAATATGGCCCTCCTCTGTAGTTCCTAGCATAAAAAGGAATCAAAGCAGCACAACCATAAGAAGTATATACATGTGGAATTATGGTAGCTGTACTTAATTGGGCCTAAAATCCATGCAATTACTATTTTATTGGAGGATTTAAAAAGCATGGTTTTTAAATTGCTTGTGAACCTTTAATGAGATGGCGGATTAATGATTGGGGTTCGTTCTAGACCAGCACACGTGCCTTTAAGATTGCTAATTTGTAGGAGTTACATAATTTTGCTTTTCTGCTTCTCATTTAAATTAACTGGAATATATAACTCTGCTTCTTAATATACAGTGGTACCTCGGTTTAAGAACAGTCCTATTTACGAACGATTTCGTTTATGAACTCCGCAAAACCAGAAGTAGTGTCCCAGTTGGCGAACCTTACCTCAGTCTAAGAACAGAATCTGAATGGTGGAAGGGCACCGCCGGCAGGAGGCCTCATTAGGCTCGGTTTTAGAACAGTTTTGGTTTAAGAATGGACTTTGTTAACGGATTAAGTTCATAAACCGAGGTACCACTGTATACTGCTGCTGAATATGCTTTATGATTAGTTATAATTACATACTTGTAGTTGTTTATAAAGCAGAAGAACTGTTTCTAGGTAGAGGATTTGATGATGGTTATATGTTTCAGTTTTGTCAGTGAAAGATTTTGAGGTGATTTTTGTATTTGTTTTGTCCAGCCCATTTTTTTTAGTCACCAAATTACAGAGCTTCAGTCATTTCCTTTAAATTTTTGTTTACTGGCAGCACAGGTTTTCTTAATCTAGACACACCCTGAATTTCCTTTACGAACGAATCCACTTTTCAAACATTTTTTCTGTATATGTTTCCCCCACAAATTTATTTTTCCAGTGCAATATGGTCTGCTTTGCACTTAGAACCTATGTAATGCTTTTTGTTTGGATATGAATCACACAACTCTCTCATATAATAAGTATTATGAGATAAAGTGGTTAATCAGGCCCATTGTAACATAATAATAGCTAGCTTAACGCTTTAGAAAGCACTGAGTTTTGCTGCAAATTATTTCCAATGCTATGTATGTTTGTTGCTCTGTAATGGATTTTCCAAATTGGAAGCCACCTCATTTCTTAGCAACATGCACTTTGCGTAGCAAGACTAGAAGTGGACAACCTATCACAGAGAAAAACCCTCAGTTACTTGAAACAAACAACATGTAAAAGGAGCCTGGCTGGGAGAGGAGAGACCTTGATAAAGGCTGTTTTGAGGATGAAGCATCTTTTCAGAACTGTTTCATTCTTCTGTTTTACGAGCTAATTTCCTAAGGTTGTTGTACATCTTGCTACTTTTACCCATTTACTGTATATTCCTGCATATAAGACTACTTTTTAACCCAGGAAAATCATCTCAAAATCGGGGGTTGTCTTATACACCGGGTTGTATTTCTTATACGGCGAGTATATCCCAAACTCTATATTTTAACTGGAAAAGTTGGGGGTCGTCTTATACACCCAGTCGTCTTATACGCCTATTTGCATCTTGCCATTCCTTCAAAGAATTTTGGCTCACTGGGGAACAAAATTTTTGTTGCATTGACACCTGCAGTTGTTCTAACCTAATTTCAACGTGCTGATTTCATATCTGAAGTCTGTTTTGTTCTGTAAGCTCTGGGTTTTTTTTTGCAATTCATGTTTTTCACTTTTCACCATAATCTTCGTTTTTCGCAATGCAAGAATTCAATATTTTATTAAACACATAGCCAAAGTAGTACAATATGATGATGATGATGATGATTTAAATATCTACACCTCCCTATACCAATAGATCTCAAGGTGGTTCACAACATAAGATTACAATATTAAAAAAAAACACAAACTACATAATAAAATTAAGAACAAAGACAACCCAATACACCCCCCTTTCATAATACATTTAAAAGGGCATTGGATGTCCATCAGCCAAAGGCCTGGTCAAGGAGGAATGTTTTCGCCTGGCACCTAAAGGTGTCTAATGAAGGCACCAGCCAAACCTCCTTGGGGAGAGTGTTCCACAAATGGGGAGCCACTGCAGAAAAGGCCCATTCTCATGTTGCCACCCTCCAGAACTCTCACGGAGGACGTACCCAAATAAGGGTCTCAGGTGGTGATCTCAGGGTAATCTGCCTAGGCTAGGCTTCCCCAACCTGGCGTCCGCAACATGGTTTGGACTACAACTTGTTCCTGTTCATTGACTATATTGGCTGGGGCCGAAGGACGTTGTAGTCCAGACTGGTGTAGGGTTTTGCAGTTTTATTCCATGAATACAGGATTCCGGAAGGTAACTTTAAAAAAAGTCCTTCCAAACCATGGTTTGCAATCTGGGAGCCAGCCTTGGGAATGCACACACCCTTCCCACTCTGGCACCAATTGCTCACGTCCTTCTCTTGCCAGTCTTAGTAGCAGTTTGCTCTTTTGTTGCCGAAGTGAGCACATTTATTACATTCATATGCTGCCTTCCCTTCAAGAAGGTCAGCACTACTACACCTGCACTGGTGCGAACCATGCCAGTGGACTGTAGGGAGACTTCCAACACCTTTGCCTCCCCTAATGCCTCCTGCATCTGCCACCAAAACCAGAAGCTGTGAGTAAGGTCAGCAGCAGTCCATGGAGGAAGCCCTAATAGGCAAGGACCTAACACCTGGCTTCTTTGAAAGCTATTTCCAAGCTAGGAGTTTCAACTGCAGAGTGATAGATAGATAGATAGATAGATAGATAGATAGATAGATAGATAGATAGATAGACAGACAGACAGACAGACAGACATATATAAACCACCCACTTTTATATGTTTTAAGGTAAAGGGTAAAGGGACCCCTGACCATTAGGTCCAGTCGTGACCGACTCTGGGGTTGCGCGCTCATCTCGCATTATTGGCCGAGGGAGCCGGCGTATAGCTTCCAGGTCATGTGGCCAGCATGACAGCATGACACTTTATATGTTTTATAAACATATAAAAATATATACTATGCATCTGTACAATACAATTATTAAAACATCATAAAATATAGATAACTCATTCATTAAGTGATTAACACTCTGTCCAATTAAAGTGTTGGTGCAGATGCACCTCTGACAGAAGAACGGAATAGGAATTGGTGCCAGAGAGGGTAGGAGCGTTTTTCTAAGTCTGGCTCATGATCTGTAAACTTCAGTTTGCATGGAACCAACATGGTGATTGAACTGGGCCCTTATGAGGTAGATTCTGAGGCCTTGAAGTTTCAGTGCAGTCTGAACCATGTCTACTCAAGAGGTATAGCCTATTGAATTCAATGGTGGTGACTTCCTGGTTAGCTTACAGCAGCCTCAGGCTGTATTCAGACGCGGCAATTATTGTGTTACTGGTAGTTCTCCTGGTTATAATGCTAGCACTGCTGTCCTAATTTCTAACATTCTTTTTACACCACAGCGCTTGTTGTGATAATGGATCTGTGCCTTTTTTTTTATCTATATACCACTAAAATTTAAGTAGCTGGAAGGAACTATATGCTGGAACACTGACCCAAATTTTGCCACATGAAATTACAATGCAAAACTCCCATTAGAAAATAAAAGGATTGCAAATTGATTTCCCCCCCTGGAAGAAGTTAACACGAGAGTTGGTGCTAGACTTTTGGTAGATTCCACTGGACTTCCAGAAGTGGCTTTTATGTCTTGTGAAAGAACACAGAAAATGTGGAAATTAACAAGCAAGACAGCATTGGGGAAACGGAATAAAATGCTGTCTGAATGCAGCCGTAGTCTTGATTTTAGGTGTCCCTGGTCTAACACTTCCTGGATATGCCAAACTGTCTGCCTTTTCTAAATGACAAAATTTTTGGAGTTCCTTTTTGAACTCATCTATAGTTAATATTAAGGGACGCGGGTGGCGCTGTGGGTTAAACCACAGAGCCTAGGGCTTGCCGATCAGAAGGTCGGCAGTTCAAATCCCCATGACGGGGTGAGCTCCCGTTGCTCGGTCCCAGCTGCTGCCAACTTAGCAGTTCAAAAGCACGTCAAAGTGCAAGTAGATAAATAGGTACCGCTACAGCGGGAAGGTAAACGGCGTTTCCGTGTGCTGCTCTGGTTCGCCAGAAGTCATGCTGGCCACATGACCTGGAAGCTGTACGCCGGCTCCCTCGGCCAATAAGGCGAGATGAGTGCCGCAACCCCAGAGTCAGTCACGACTGGGGTCCATTTACCTTTATAGTTAACATTACAGTGGTACCTCTGGCTACGGACTTAATTCGTTCCGGAGGTCCATTCTTAACCAGAAACCATTCTTAACCTAAGGTACCACTTTAGCTAATGGGGCCTTCTGCTGCCGCCGCCGTGCAGTTTCTGTTCTTATTCTGAAGTAAAGTTCTTAACCTGAGGTACTACTTCCAGGTTAGCGGAGTCTGTAACCCGAAGTGTTTGTAACTCAACATGTTTGTAATCCGAGGTACCACTGTACAGTACTGCTTATTTTTTGTTGTGTCACATTGATTGGCTATTCTCACAGGAAGGTTCTAAGTCTAATCCATGCAAACTGTGCAGGCACTCCTTTCCATCTCTCTTTACTGTGTGTTTGTGTGTGTGTTTGTAAAGTTAATGAGAGTCACCTCCTGCTGTGAGTCAGCAGGAATGTGGAATTTATTCCAGAGTTCAACAGGGATCAAGATGTGAATCCTGATGCTCTGTTACAGTGCTAGTTTCCTAGTCTTTCAGATAAATACCAAAGATGAGAATTATGCTCATATTGGCAATCATCAGCTTCTCCCTCTCTAAGAACGCATGGATAATTTTAACGTACCTTCTGTCTCTATTCTGCTCCTGTCCATGGTCACGTAAGGGTGTTGTATCTTAGTCTAAGCACAAGTGTCCCATTTGCATTGATGTGAAAAAACTTGCTGTAGTCTTTCTTTGAAAAAGCTTTCTCCTACATCCTGTTGGCATCAACCTCTGTTCCCTTTCCTAAGGAAGTTAGGAAAATGAATATCTATTTGAGTTTTCAATTAAATGAAGGGTGAACCCTTTAAAAACAACAGGTCAACACCATTAGGACTATGCAACATGATTAAATAAACTACCATTAAATAGAAAATTGGAGGTTTGTGTTTGCTGACGGGCCTCGAGCCATTTTCCTGGCATCATCAGCCATGGGAGTTTTTTTTTTAGGTGAGGGTGTAGACTAGACTTTGGCCCCAAAGGGCCGTGGGCGTATGAAGGGGGGTGCAGCCCACCCTGGGTGCCACCCTAACGAGGGATGACGAAATGGCGGGTGGCACACGTCACCTCGGGGCTTGCAGTGCGCACGAGCCATGCGTCTCGGCACCCACAGGCTCTGTGCTGTCCACCTGCTGCCTCCCCACTGTGGCCCCCCCACTGCACGCCCTGTCCCTATGGGTGCCGCGTGCCACGTCTTGTCCCTATGGGCACTACGTCTTGTTCCTATGGGCGCCCCGTCCCATATGGGCGCCATGCGCCCCGTCTATATGGGTGCCGCAGCCGCGCCTTGTCCCTATGGGCTCAGTGTCTCGCACCTATAGGGATGCCGTGTTCCGCGGCGCCCGCCCATAGGGATGGCACATGATGCCAAGTGACCCGTTCCATCTCTATGGGCGCCGGGCGCCCTGCTGCTATGAGTGGTTTGCCCCGCCCCTAGGCACACTGCCCCAGGTGCCCGAGAGGCTTCCTCCACCGCTGCAAGGGGCCAGTGGGGGAATGGGACCTTTTTCAGCCTGAATGCTACTTTTCCTTCTCTGCAAACTTCTGGGGGTCACATGCACATGCCTCTGTACGGTAGACTTGTCTCTGCCCTACATCCCTCTCTGCCCTACATCCAGCCAAGCCAGAAGTGTCATCAGAATTCAAGGACACATTCTAGCCAATAAGAACAGCCAAGGAGGACTGGCGAGGGCGGTGGCTGGAAAGTGAGTGTGGTTGGGGGAGAGTCCCAAGGGCCTCATAGAGGTCTAGAGGGCTACATTTGGCCCCCAGGCATGATGTTCCCCATCAGCATCACGCTTTCTCAGGAGCACCCCTTTGCTACAAGTTGAGATATCCTCTCCTGGGTGGGAGAACCTAGGGCAGCTCCATCTGTGACTGAAGTGTTCCCCTTCAGGAAGCCTTTTGATATGCTGAGAGTCAGAGGGAACCTTTCCATTGTTGTACAATTTGCATAAGTAAGCAAGCAGAAGAAGCTTCTCTCCTGCGGGTGGGGGATCAGAAAGGGAGATCTGTCTGATTTTCACCCTTCTTAAATCTCAAACTTTGCAGGTAGAAACACATGGTTTCCTCAGTGAGAGCCAGTGTAGTGTAGTGACTAGAGGCCTGAAGTGAGATGAGTGCCACACCCCATAGTCGCCTTTGCCTGGACTTAACCGTCCAGGGGTCCTTTACCTTACCTTTACCTAGTACAGTACTAGGACCTGGGAGGTAAAGGTAAAGGGGCCCCTGACCATCAGGTCCAGTCGTGTCCGACTCTGGGGTTGCGGCGCTCATCTCGCTCTAGAGGCCGAGGGAGCCGGCGTTTGTCCGCAGACAGCTTCCGGGTCATATGGCCAGCATGACAAAGCTGCTTCTGGCAGAGTAGCGCATGGAAACGCCGTTTACCTTCCCGTCGGAACGGTCCCTATTTATCTACTTACACTTTGATGTGCTTTCGAACTGCTAGGTGGACAGGAGCTGGGACTGAGCAACGGGAGCTCACCCCATTGCAGGTATTCGAACCGCCGACCTTCTGATCAGCAAGCCCTAGACTCTGTGCTTTAACCCACAGCGCCACCTGGGTCCCAGGACCTGGGAGACCAGGGTTCAAATCCCTGCTCAGCCATGACGTTCAGTAGGTGTTACTCTCCTATACATGCTTAAATTTAAGTCCCACTGTGCTCTCTGTATGACCTCTTTTGCTATGGCTGGTTGCATCCCTCCCGATACCACAATTTGCAATTGTATGGTTTTATGTTTTTATTGCTGTAAATTGGTTTGATTTTTTTTTATTAAAAATGATATAGCAGTATACAAATATTTATAAATAAATTAGCAAACCTTGTATAGGTGTTTTAGAAAGGTTCAGCCTATAGAAATTATTTTATATAATTTTGGTCCTGAGGGACTCCTAAGCCAGCTTTGAAATAAATACAAGAAGAAATGCATAAAAGCACCATCATCATATGGAAACAGTATAGCATCAGCAGTACCCAAAAACATTTTAAAGAGGGAGGTTGTAAATACTTACTGAAAGGCTGTGACCAAACCAGGGAGGCCTGCCTTAAGCAAGAATTCCATAATTGCTGTGCTACACTGAAAAAGCGTAGTTTGTTGTGTATCCCTGACTCATTTTAAAGGCAGGTAACATGGAGCAGGGCATCAGATGTTGACCAGACTGCAGGTAGAGGCAAACATGAGATCAACTGGTGCTTCAGATATTTTTACCCAAACCCATTTAGGTCTTCGGTTGGTTGCCAGTAGAGTTGATATAATATAGAAGTTACATGCTCTGCGAAGAAAATTCCTCTTGAAAGTTTGGCCACTATATTTTGGACCAGTTGTTTTTTCCAAACACTTTTCAAGGGCAGTCCTACAAGGAGTGCATTATTGCAGCCTAACCATAGTGTTTTCACAGTAGGGATAAGTGTGATCATTTTTGTAGCAGAGCTGGTGTCGAGCAGAGGTGGGAAACCTGTGTATGCACTGCAGTTCCCATCGAGTTCCCATCGTTCTTGACCATTCGCCATGCTGGGTTGGGCTGATGGGAGTTTTGGTCCAACAAAATTTGGGAGCTACAGGTTCCCCACCCCTGGTAAATACCAAGACCTCTATTCACTCATCACCAGTTTATAGAGAATTTTGATCAGTTACCCCGTTATAATAACCCTGTTAAGTTCCCTTGGAAATCTGTAGCACAACGCCTCTATACAGTAGTTTGTTTGTTTATTAAATTTCTATACCGCTCTTCATTCGAGGATCACAGAGCAGTTTACAGAATAAAAACACAAAAATACATAACATGATAACAAACAAAATCAAAACCCTTCAAAGTTTAAAAGGCCATAGATTGTTTAATAAGCCAGCAGCTAATTAAGCCTGAAGTTCTTGCCCTACGCTTGACTGCAGGCATACGCCATTCTTTCAGTAGGCAACTTTGGGGAAAGGGGATAAAGAACCGAAATAAGCAAGGCAATTCACCCAATGAAGAATATCTTTTCCTCAAAGAATCTCTGAAAAACCTGAAGGAAGCTGATTGCTGTTTACCCCCTCCCCCAAGTGATTCTTTATTTTATTTCTATAATTCCCCCACATATGTTTTAAAGAAAGGGCTCCTGTCATTTGAATCCCAGCTCTTCAGTGGCATGAGAGCATTTGTGCACTTCATGTCCTTAGAAGCAAGACCAGGGTCATAAGTTTCTTAGGAGCTTTGTTCTTTGTAGAACTGATTAGGTGTTTAAGAATGTTGGATTTAAAATTTCAAAGTCCACATTATGAAACATTTAATGAAGCAGGCTGTAACATTATTGAGCAAATTGCCATGATTGACTATCACCCCTCATTAATGGCATTACTGTTTCTGGCACAGACAAGGAAGAATGGGGGCGGGACAAAGAACTGGACGGAGTGGGTTAAATTTCTTGTTTGTTTAGTGTAGATGTCATTTATTTCCACTAGATTTTTGAGAGGTATAACAGTCATTATTAAGTTGCATAAATGTAGGGTCTTCAATATAAGTTAACTAGTTAATTGATGCATTAACTTGCTTTGCTAAGCACATACTGTAGTTCTGACAGTTGTCTTGAGGATCTGTTTGTTTCTGTTTTTTATTGAGGGGGGGGGGGCAGAGAACACTATACAAATTTTACTAAGCTTTTTGGAATCTGTAACCAGTTGCAAAGAATGAGAAGATTAAACAGCTTCACCCAAAAGATGTCTTGTGGAAATCAGAAGAAGCTTATTTTGGTAGAATTACATTAGAAGACAATTACATTTTGGGTTATATGACGGACTGAAAATAGTGCATCACAAAGAAGTGTAACTTTCCCCTTGCATATGCTGAAGCACATGCAAGGAGTAAAACCCTTTCCATGGCACGCTTCCCATGCTGGCTTAATGCACACTGGGCTTGTTACAAATTCATGTCAGGAGTATCAGCATATGATTTATGTTGTGTAAATCATAAATACTTTATTCAGTATTTTCACTGCTCATTTAACAGAATCTTCTGGCAGTACTTGAGAGGGAAACCAATCCCCTGAAGAACTTGCTGCTATCGTCAGCAGTATCTCCTCATTAATGCCGTCTGCAGTCAGGGCTGCACTTTGTCTGCTTGCTTTTGAAATAATGTTTTACATGATGAATAAAGAAGCCTCTGTTTATGTTGTTTCCAAGTATCAGGCTTTTGTGAGAAAGTGAACAAGGGTGGCATGTAAATACGATTAGGCTACTATAACATTTGTGAACTATTTAGCAAAGTGATTTTTCTGTTTCAAAACAGTGTTGTTATAAACTTGAATGCTTGCAAATAGGGAGT
Source organism: Zootoca vivipara (assembly GCF_965207765.1). Taxonomy (NCBI): domain Eukaryota; kingdom Metazoa; phylum Chordata; class Lepidosauria; order Squamata; family Lacertidae; genus Zootoca; species Zootoca vivipara. The sequence continues at coordinate 37,307,764 of NC_142592.1, read as the reverse complement.
GTGGTGTGTCTTGAGCTTAATATGCATGCATGAACTTAAATACTATTCATTTACAAGGGGAAAAAATAAACCTCAGTTAAAAGCAAAGGCACAAGGTTAGGATGATTTTAAGGCAAGGAATGAAAATCTGAACAATTCTAGTTACAGGTAGGTAGCCGTGTTGGTCTGAGTCGAAGCAAAATAAAAAAATTCCTTCAGTAGCACCTTAAAGACCAACTAAGTTTATATTTTGGTATGAGCTTTCGTGTGCATGCACACTTCTTCAGGTATCTGAAGAAGTGTGCATGCACACAAAAGCTCATACCAAAATATAAACTTAGTTGAACAATTCTAGTCTTCTGTAGAAACTAGGGTAACCTTAATTCTGTGCTTCAGCTTGTGGCAGTAAAAGGAAAGAGAAAGTGTTCTATTAATTGTTTATTTCATGTGCTAGTTGGGTTTCCGATCAGTTTCTGAAGTGTCTTGGTTTATTTATTTTCATCACACCATATTACTTTTAGTCTCTCCCACCCTGTTTATACATTTTCATTCCCTCCTGTTTATACCCCCTCCCCGGCTACCACTTCTTTCCACATATGACCCAGTTTCTGTCTTTTCTGCAATTCACTTCATCGCTAAATGTCCTTTAGGGAAACTTCCTTCACAGGGTAGAAAATTTTATCACAGGCCCTGCAAACATAAAGATTGATACCTAGCTTACGGTGATAGTGCTTACAAATTCTAGCCCAAGACCACCATATTTCTACCAGTGTGCCATCTTGTGCTTAGTCTAATCTACAGTAGTGTGAGGAAGAACAGCAGTACATGTACCGGTACTCCCTCTGGTTTTTATTAGTCAGCAGCTAGAGCTTGTTACCTGTAATAAATGATCTATTTTGTTGAGATCAAGTACCGTGTACATGTCAGGGTAGGCAGGAGTCCATGGGGTGAGCAGAAGAGGCAGGGGGACAGGAGAATGCAGGGCCGGCTCTAGGTAGAGTCCCGGGGGCGCCAGGGCGTCGGGCTGGTAGGCAGGGCGCTGCGCGACGAAGCCGCGTGGAAGCCATGCTTCACGCTGCGAGGGCGGGGGCGCCGGAGCGATCTCCGCCCCTCAGCGCCAGGGCGCCTGACCTGCTCGAGACTGCCCTGGGAGAATGATCCAGGGGAAGGTGCCAGTGACTTGTGGGGTTCTGCGCCACCTGTGAGGCAGGAACTAGGGTGGAGGAAGAGGAAGAGTCTGGGCAGTCAGAGCCGGGAGGAAAGGAGTGGGGGCAAAGAGTTGCAGGAAGACTCAGAGGGGAAAGAAATAGGATCAGAGAGAATTGGGCCATTAGAAACTCCTCCATCCCCTCCAAGGACAAGGAAGGGCTTAAAGTGACAGGAGCAGCTACAGCCGCCACATAGGAGAAGTCGCTGGTTGCTTGTGTCTCAGACAAGGGATTTAAGTGAACTGGAAGGGGAGCAGTCATTCTGTTGCTCCAACTGTCCGGATCGGAGCACAAGTCTGAAGAAGCAGATGCCTAGCTAGGCAATCAACAAGCGTGAGGTTTATATCCCTTGCACCTTAGGAGCGGATGTAATCAAGTGTTTTGTCAATAAAGAACAAAACTTCCAACCACTTGTCCTCATTGGGGCTGACTCTGCCCGGTGCTGTACATAAGGCAACAAGTTTCTAATATGTGGGTACCGTGTTTCTCCTAAAATAAGACGTGCCTCTAAAATAAGCCATGGCACGATCTTTTAAAGGCAAAAAAATGTAAGACATCCCCCCAAAATAAGACGTGTTGGGGGTACCTACCCGACCCAGCGGGAGCCGGCAAACGCAGCAGCGCGCGCCGCGCTGAGCCCCAGCCCAGTGGGAGCCCCAGCACAGCGCTGCGCGGAGCTCCGACTGAACGGGCCCCAGGACCGGCAGCGGGCGGCGCGCGAAGCCGCAGGACCCGACAGAAACCGGCAGCAGCCCCAGCCGCGCCGCGCTGCGTGAAGCCCAGGGACGCAGCAGCGGATCCTGCGGCTTCGCGCGCCGTCCGCTGAGCCCGCTGCCGGGTCCTGGGGCTTCGCGCGGCACGGCTGAGGCTGCTGCTCCTGGCTCCTGCCGGGTCCTGGGGCTTCGCACGCCGCCCACTGCCGGGTCCCTGGGCTTCACACGGCGCGGTGCAGCGCGCGAAGCCGCAGGACTCGGCAGGAGCCGGCAGCAGCCCCAGCCGCGCCGCACTGCGTTATCTTTGCTGCAATGAAGCTGCACAATGGATAAATACTTTCTGCATTTTTGGACTTTCCTTCCTGGCATGGCTGTGGAGGCTATCATGCTGAGAACCTGTGCATAAATATTCACTACAATGCCATTGATTGCTTTAGTTAACTTTTTCTGCACCTTTTCCTTTGTACCATATTATTGTCCTCAGTAGTTGCATACTGTCATCAAACCAACCTTGAGAGTGGTATGAGAGAGAGAGAGATGGTCGGGGAGAGAATATAACACCATAGAAGACACTTGGTGGTATTCATTCAGAAGTTGAAAATGTGAAAAACATTACAGTACAAACTATTATCTCTTGATATTACCAGTACTGAAAGGAACAGTTGAAGTGAGAGTTTCTATCTGCAGGGAATCTTGAACTAGGGTATTTCAGCTGTTAAAAAAAAAATTGCTCAGCGGGCGGCGCAAGAAAGCCCCGTACCATACTTAACAATGCTGTACTATGCTTAATAAAAAAATAAGACATCCCCCCAAAATAAGCCGTGATGTATTTTTTTTTAGAGGAAAAATAAATATAAGACGTGTCTTATATTAGGAGAAACACGGTATTTCTAGTGATTGAGCCAAATAACTGGAGGAGTTTGGCAAATATTAAATTGATGGATAGTCAGATGAGCATATATAGAAGTTTTGGATTAAAAACTCTGGCATTGTTAAAATATCCTTTTAAAGGGTGGGAGTTGATAGCAGACTGTTTTGAGTTGCCCTAAATCATCAGTACAACAAGGCAAACATTAAAAGGTCTGGGGAGGGAACAAACTTCAGAGAATATTTAAGTGTTCCCCATCTAGAAAAAGGAAACACTGGTTAGTCAGTAAATGGGGGTGTGTGTGACCCCTGAATCCTTGCATTAAATATCCTGTTGTATGTTGGAACCCATTTGTCTGAGAAAATATCATATAATACTTGGATTAGGTTTGTTCAAAGCATTATTTAGCTTTTTAAAAATAAATAAAATAACAGTAATGCAAATGCTCTCATCAGTAGGGTGAATAGTGACACATTTTGCAGATATTTCTGTTTGTAGAATTACTTCTGCATGAAGATTATGCTGCTTGCAACTTTTCAATGTATAATAAGACTTTAGTCCATTGGTTTTGTTGAGTCTCCTCTGAGTATGGCTTAGATGGATATCATTCTAACAGTTCAAATTTTATTTTCCTCTGTCCTTGGTGAACTGAAACCTTAAGATAAGCCAGTCTGTCAGAAGCTGGAAGTATAAAAATAGAACAACCTTTTGATTTTTAGCTACATTTTTGTGGGTAGATTGTTTTTGTATAGTTTTCCAGTACAATGAAACGTGTATAGTATACAAATAGAGTAGAAAGTGAGTTAAGTAACTACATGGCCAGTTACTTTAGTTGACCAACCTTTTCTATGCAAATCCATGTGTGCCATGCAAGAAGATAAGAAAAACCAAATCTGATTTGGACCCTTGGTGAGCTTTTGTATGAACTATGAGGTAATTTTTGTCAATAAGTTCATAATAGATGTAGAAACTGTTTAAGAAATCCTGGGTGGAACAGTGCATCTTAGGGGGAGAAGTTGAGATAAGGGGTGCTAACTTGTGGAAGGGATGGAGGAAGGAAGATGTGAGCCGTAATTTTAGCATGGTTATAATTTTCATATCTGTACTTTCTCATGATGTGCATGTAAACCTTTGCCTGGGCTGCATAATATTTTACACTGCAAAGTGCCTGTGTAGGGTAGTAAATATACCACCTGTGTATACTACATGTGTAGGGTAGTAAATATACCACATTTTTTGTATCTAAAAAAAACCCCTAGAAATTTTAGCTCTGCACCTGTAGTGGGAATACATAGCACAATAGCGTATGGTTTTGATAGGAAAGCATTTTCACGATTCTTTATTGAAAAGAATATTTTGAGTACTACATTGCACTCATTCTTGAGTCGTTCTTCATCATGCTTTTTCTCTTATTTATATATCAACATGGGTTTCATTGTAGAAACAAAGGAAATAAAATAAACAAATATTTAAAGCTCTTGCATGTTATTTGGGATTACTTGAATGTGTGGATTTTCTCTCTCTCTGCTTGTGCTGGTTCCTCCTGAGTAAATAAACAAATAGCTTTCTGGTTCCCTGTGGCTCCACATGTGCCAACAAATGTCAGCCTAGGTGATCGTATTTTCTATTTGAACAATCAGTAATTTGTTTTGTTGTGTTGAATCTTGAGGTGTTTATATTGTTGAGCTAGCAAAGTGCACAGCATTATTCAGCTTGACACCTTTGGCATTAAGAAGAGACTGGACTTGAATAAACAGGGCTGTTTTGACTTCCATCTTCTAATTTAATGGAGAAACTTATAGTATCCAGCTGCAAATGATTAACACACTTCAAACATTTCCCCTCTAAGTGTGATTTCAGAGGAAGACAGTGTGATTGATAAGTATTTGGCCATATTGATTTTCATATTGCTTACATTTTGTCAATCCTCCCCTTTCTAACAGGGTTTATTAGTAACGGGAGGATTGACAAAATTGATATGGTGAGTATTACTAGAGAGAATCATGAGGTTACTCTTACAGATGTCTATCCAAGCCTCTTGTTTCAGTCAACATTTTTGGCCTAGTTATCTACATCTTTTGTGCAATTTGTGTAGCTAGGCAATACCTTTGCATTACCTACTTCTTATAGCTGACCTTTGCAATCTAGGTGACTTTTGGCAATCTCTGTTGTAAACATTGATAGCGAATATTTGTTTGGCTACTGTATCTTTCATAGTTGCAAGAATATCCATGTCACGTAGGACAAAACCCAGTTGTTTAAAAATATTAAATACTATTAAGATGTTGCAAAGTAGCCTTTTTATGTTTATCCAGGATGGATAAGTGTTAGATGCAGGTTAGGAGTGGTTTGTTTGTTTGTTTGTTTTTAAATTGAACCCTACTGGAATCTTGTACATATGCTAATAAAGGTTTGATAATCAGAATCTGTTATTGAGATGCCTTATATTTTTAACGGGGTTCAAAAAAGAAGTGCCTTTTAAAAAGGGAGCTGCTTTGAATAATGCATCTATATTTATTTTACTTTGTGATATCCATAATGAATTTTTAAAGGCTTACACCGAGCAGAATGATGTAAGTGGTAAGTGAAGACATTCTGTAAATGGTACAGTCAGATTACATCAGTGACTAACAACTATAGAAAGCCCTCATTCTGTTCAAGTTCACTGCATTTGTCTCATGTTAGCCACCTGCATATGAATGAAAACATTTATCTACAGTGTAGCTGCTGGAAAGTATAGAAATGATTATAGTCAGTATGGTAGGAATGAGCTGAGCAGATAAGCAGCTTTTTGCTGCAGCAGATATACTATATCTGAATCTTGCTGTTAGGATTGCTTTTCAGATCTATGTATTCTATATGAATGCTATGGTTTTAAAGGCATTTCTGCATTTGGAAAGCCCAGTGTTTGTAAGCCATAAATGATTACCACGTTCGTGTTCAAAGGACATGTATTTTTGCGGGGGTAGAGAGGGTAGACTTTATTGATAGTCATCTAACGCAAAATAGCTAAAAAGAAACAGCAGCACTGTGTGTATCTTATTCATTAGAAATCTGTAATATGTGTGTGAATGTTCAAAATCTGGTGAACTGTGACGTTTTCTGAGTCCTGACAATTCCAGATGGCTAATGTTGACAGTGATGTAAATGTAATTTGCCAACCTGTGTATATCCAAAACCGCAGTTGGGGTACTGTCAGTATTTCATAGATTCACTTGGACATTCACACAAACCAGTTGGGATTGTCAGAATTCACATGTGGAAGTCAATGTTCACTGTGATGTAGTATTTGTACGCAAGAGTAAACTAACGCAAAACAAGATAAAATGGTTCTCCTGCAGAACAAGTTAATAGAAAACTGAGTGGTAAAGAATAATAAGCACTTCTATAGATTTTAAAAGAAATGCCTCTGTTGGATTTGTTTCAGACTTGCATTGAATCTGGGAAGCAGTAAGTAGATACCAGAGGAAAATGTGCCGTAATGTGTAGGTTCTCTTTCAACAAATCAGTTTTCAAACTAATTGCCTTTACATTTAAGTTATTGTGAGTACAAGTAGATTTCAATTTGCAGCTTTTTACCAAGCTGTGAAGTCTTGGAGCCAGAACTTTAAACGAGCCCTTATGCTGTCCTAAAACTCAATCTGTCTTTGGTGACTAGCCAATGTAAAGTTTGCAGAGTAGGCATGATATACTCAGACCAATAAGTAAACATGCTGCCTCCAATAGTGGCAGGTCTTAAGATCCCAACCTAGTGCAAAACAAGTTAATAATCAAAGCTTTCACAGGATTTTCATAGGTTTAATAGAAGTTATGCAGTGGGGAACTGTTGTAAAGTAAGAGCAAGGACCTTATTTTTTAGATAGTTTGAAAGTGACCAATTGCCTATTATTAATAAACAGAAATCAAGTTGCATACAAAACCTCTGCTAGCTGTAAAAAGGTAGTGATAGTTGGACAACAAGAACTAGTCCCATTCTCAACAGATTTTAGCATGTATTCTCTGGTTTCTGTTTCCCCCTGGAAGTTAGTTCAGTCTTTTCGTGGGTGGTAACTCTTAACAGCAGCTAAACCCCTTTTTACATATATGTGCTACTAGAAGTTTTGGACTCCCCATGAATATTGAGGGAGAACTTATCTTTGAATTTTCTGGATCTGCCTTTAAGAGACAGAATTTGTCTCATAGGGAGAATAGATGATCAAACAGATTTGCTGATTAGATCTGTCACACTTTGTTCTGTCCTTTGTGCAGACCAAATACCAAATCTAACCAAAGTATGGAGCAATTAAGGGCACTTGCTGTCTGATCTCACAGCTTCTGGCACTGAATGGAGGGCAGAGGCATACGTAGGGATTGGCGAAACTGGCCCCACTGGAAACGCAGGCCTGCCCCCCTCCAAAGAACAGTCACCATTTGAGATTGACTGGGAGAGGAAGTGACTCTAGACCCCTTTATGATTCTGCATCACCCGGCTAGAAAGGAGAGGGGAGGGAGTCTACTCTGCTGGGATGCTGGAAGTGCCATTGTTCTCTCCACTTCCCTCCCTCTCCTGCCACCAAGGTCACCTTTCAGCCAAAACTAGTGAGTTGACAAAGCTCAGCAGTCACAGCAATGAGCTCAAACAACAGTTCTCAGCTAAGCCTGAACCTTAGCAGTGCTACAGTGCCGTTGCATTATGGGTCTGACTGTTGGGGTTTAGAGCTAGGTAAGTAGGATTCAGTAGCTTTGAACTCAAGCTGTGAAGTCACAGTTTTACCCTTTACAGTGTACAGTGTACTTTACAGTGTACAGGAGATTTTGAGTGGGAAGTTGGATTCAAGGAGCATGTGCGTCATGTTGCACAGCGTGGAATCAATTCAACTCCTATAATATTTTTTAAGCAGTACTACTTACTCTTAGAAACTTTTTCGCCTTTATAGAAGCTTAAAGAGTCCCTGGAAGGATGATTAATTAGGATTGAATAATTATAACTTATATGCAAAATTCATCATGCGAAAGGCTGGACTGGGTGAACCCCAAGACGGAATTAAGATTGGCGAAAGAAATATCAACAACCTCAGATATGCTGATGACACAACCTTGATGGCAGAAAGTGAGGAGGAATTAAAGAACCTTTTAATGAGGGTAAAAGAGGAGAGCGCAAAATATGGTCTGAAGCTCAACATCAAAAAAACCAAGATCATGGCCACTGGTCCCATAACCTCCTGGCAAATAGAAGGGGAAGAAATGGAGGCAGTGAGAGATTTTACTTTCTTGGGTTCCATGATCACCGCAGATGGTGACAGCAGTCACGAAATTAAAAGATGCCTGCTTCTTGGGAGAAAAGCAATGACAAACCTAGAAAGCATATTAAAAAGCAGAGACATCACCTTGCCAACAAAGGTCCGTATAGTTAAAGCTATGGTTTTCCTAGTAGTGATGTATGGAAGTGAGAGCTGGGCCATAAAGAAGGCTGATCGTCGAAGAATTGATGCTTTTGAATTATGGTGCTGGAGGAAACTCTTGAGAGTCCCATGGACTGCAAGAAGATCAAACCTATCCATTTTGAAGGAAATCAGCCCTGAGTGCTCACTGGAAGGACAGGTCCTGAACCTGAGGCTCCAGTACTTTGGCCACTTCATGAGAAGAGAAGACTCCCTGGAAAAGACCCTGATGTTGGGAAAGATTGAGGGCACTAGGAGAAGGGGACGACAGAGGTCGAGATGGTTGAACAGTGTTCTCTAAGCTACCAACGTGAGTCTGACCAAACTGCGGGAGGCAGTAGAAGACAGGAGTGCCTGGTGTGCTCTGGTCCATGGGGTCACGAAGAGTCAGACACGACTAAACAACAACAACCACAAATTAGTTTTCTAATTAATTCCAGAACCCCCACCCAGAATTCATTTAACTTCAAAGAGCTCAAAGTCCTTGAAAGTTTATAGCATCCTGGTGTTGGGGTGGGGGGAGAATTGTGGTCTTGGAATGCATTTAAATTGTTGGAAGTCCTGTCAGGTCAGATGTTTCCCAAATCTGTTTACCTCCCCATACCCTTTCTGGATTATGGAGAAAGCTAGAGAGTTCCAGAAAAACGTCTACTTCTGCTTCATTGACTATGCAAAAGCCTTTGACTGTGTCGACCACAGCAAACTATGGCAAGTTCTTAAAGAAATGGGAGTGCCTGATCACCTCACCTGTCTCCTGAGAAATCTCTATGTGGGACAAGAAGCTACAGTTAGAACTGGATATGGAACAACTGATTGGTTCAAAATTGGGAAAGGAGTACGACAAGGTTGTATATTGTCTCCCTGCTTATTTAACTTATATGCAGAATTCATCATGCGAAAAGCTGGACTAGATGAATCCCAAGCCGGAATTAAGATTGCCGGAAGAAATATCAACAACCTCAGATATGCAGATGACACAACCTTGATGGCAGAAAGTGAGGAGGAATTAAAGAACCTTTTAATGAGGGTGAAAGAGGAGAGTGCAAAATATGGTCTGAAGCTCAACATCAAAAAAACCAAGATCATGGCCACTGGTCCCATCACCTCCTGGCAAATAGAAGGGGAAGAAATGGAGGCAGTGAGAGATTTTACTTTCTTGGGCTCCTTGATCACTGCAGATGGTGACAGCAGTCACGAAATTAAAAGACGCCTGCTTCTTGGGAGAAAAGCAATGACAAACCTAGACAGCATCTTAAAAAGCAGAGACATCACCTTGCCTACAAAGGTCCGTATAGTTAAAGCTATGGTTTTCCCGGTAGTGATGTATGGAAGTGAGAGCTGGACCATAAAGAAGGCTGATCGCCGAAGAATTGATGCTTTTGAATTATGGTGCTGGAGGAGACTCTTGAGAGTCCCATGGACTGCAAGAAGATCAAACCTATCCATTCTTAAGGAAATCAGCCCTGAGTGCTCCCTGGAAGGACAGATCGTGAAGCTGAGGCTCCAATACTTTGGCCACCTCATGAGAAGAGAAGAATCTTTGGAAAAGACCTTGATGTTGGGAAAGATGGAGGGCACTAGGAGAAGGGGACGACAGAGGACGAGATGGTTGGACAGTGTTCTCGAAGCTACGAACATGAGTTTGACCAAACTGCGGGAGGCAGTGGAAGACAGGAGTGCCTGGCGTGCTATGGTCCATGGCGTCACGAAGAGTCGGACACGACTAAACGACTAAACAACAACAACACCCTTTCTGGACATACACTCTCCACTTTCTCTTCTTCTTGGAGGGCAATAAGCATGTTTCACTGGATTTTAGCAGAAGTGAAATGATGATCAAGCTCACGTTTTATACATTGTCTCTCCCCACCTCTTTATATTGGAAATATGCACATCTCTTCAAGTACTAGTGCTTATATACAAAAACATGCAGGTGGGCTCTGTCTAGGAGGCTACTGCCTCCCAAAAAGTTGCTGTTGATATCTAGGGGTTGATATCTTGAGAGCAGCATATTGTAGCCTCAGGAAGTTGCAGTGGATGCAAGGAGTAGGAGGAAATCAGAGAGGCCATTTTGCGCCATCCACTTGAAAAAGGGTGCCTTTGGATCCAAGTGTGTGATTTTAGGGGTGGGAACCATGTTGCAATAGTTTCTTCTCATAATTCCGTCAGCTCTGGCAGCACACTAGTCATCTGCTAAAAGGCATTTGTTACCTGGAAAGAACTTCCACACTCTGTTGGAACTGTGACATCATTAAAGGTGTGTGTCTGCTTTTACTGGTCATGAGTTTTCAAGTGTTCTGTTGCTGCCTCGGGTCATTTCTGTTGCTTTATACAGATGGCATGGCTTTCATTTACTAATTACAAGTTCTTCTCCTGTTTATTGTCACAGACAGACATTAATACCCATAATTTTGTTGTTCTTCCTAGGTCTGTTGTGTTAGGGGTCCGATTTGTCACATGTATAAGAAATCTTTGTATCATCTATGCCTCCAGAAATGTATTGGACTGCCCATTTATCCTTGTTGATTTTTAGATTGGTATAAATTGTTGTGCCCATGTTACTTCAGAGAGTCAGATCAGCTAGGTGAGTGAGAAGCAGGTGGAAGCAGGCTTATTTTGGTATAGAAATATAAAGGCTTTGCGCTAGACAGAACTGTGTCTGGCAGCAGGGGCCATCTTGATTATTACCATATATATGTCTCTTCCTTTTTTAAATTTGAAAGCTGAACACTATGCCAGCAAGATGTGCTACCCCTCCCTACAATGAAATGAAAGACAGCAGAGTTGAACATGGGCGTAGCCAGGGGAGGCAGGGATGGGCAGTTCCCCCCCAAATATATATAAAAAAACCAAAAAAAAAATACATAGTAAACTGAGGTTCTGGCCCCCAACAAAAGGCCTGGCTATGCCCATGGAGCTGAACTCTGTAACACTCTTTAGTTTACCCTGCTGTCTTTTTTTCTGTTCAGAGGCAAGTATGCACTGCTCTGAAAACTTGGGGGGGTGGGGATGATTATTGTAAAACTGTCCACTAAAGAGAGGTCATGAATGTAGCCTCTTATACAGTGGTACCTCAGGTTAAGAACTTAATTCGTTCTGTAGGTCCGTTCTTAACCTGAAACTGTTATTAACCTGAGGAACCACTTTAGCTAATGGGGCCTCCCGCTGCCGCCGCTGTGCGATTTCTGTTCTCATCCTGAAGCAAAGTTCTTAACCCGAGGTACTATTTCTGGGTTAGCAGAGCCTGTAACCTGAAGCGTCTGTAACCTGAAGCGTCTGTAACCCGAGGTACCACTGTATAGCTAGTAGTACAAATACAGTGGTACCTCATGTTACTTACCGTCCCCCTTACAAATGCTGTGGGTTACGCAATGTGGGTTACGCAACAAGTAGATGCCCCTTGTTGTGACCTTTGCCCCGGGATGTGAGCAGAAGTTGTGCTCCGTCGGCATGGCAGCAGCAGGAGGCACCATTAGCGAATGCACGCCTCATGTTACGAGCGGTTTCCTGTTACGGATGGACCTCCAGAACGGATTAAGTACGTAACACGAGGTACCACTGTACAGCAGACGACATAATTGCCCATCAGCTAACATCATAATTGTATCACTGCAGGCCCTAAAAAATTGAGTACATTTATCACATGCTGCCAATAGCTGCGGATGCCGTGTAAATGAAGCTTTGTCTGAAATTACAGCTGCCTCTCTTCGTATTTGATACCATAACTATTTGTGCTAAGAATGACTTGCTTTGTTAATTTTCAACAGCTTTGCAAGTAGGGAGAATGAAAGCCCTGCAGAAGAAGGCAAACACTTCCATGTAAAAGTGCACTGACTTGCATGACCCCATCCTTTGCAGCCTGTTGACTCCAAGGCCGACTGTTGAAAGTGGCTCAGGTTGGGATGTACAAAAACACCGCAGGATCTTCATATGAGCTTTCTTTTGCTGTCTTCCAGCTTCTGGAACTAGAAGTTGGCTAAGTCATTGTGGGAAAGAGGAGCATCTACATTGTGGGGATAGCTTAATCATCATTGCCACATGAGGTTGAGGCACTGGTAGCATGCAATCAGAGCTTCATAGAAAAGCAGACTATCGAAGTCAGATTAGAGTGTGGAATTTAGTGGGTTATATCCAGTGTTCATTGTGAGTTTTAATGTTCCACAACAGAGGAATACAGCAGGTGTGCTAGCAGGAACTGGTCTTCCAACAGATTCTGCAAGCTGTTGCACAAAGTCAGCAACAACCAGCTTATGCTTTTTCTCTATTTTTGTGCACAGAATTCTGCTGGTGGAGAACATTTCACCAGTGGAACAAGTATACCTCTGCATGACTTCAGCTTGTAGCTACATTGCACACAACCTTTTATGTGTTTGTACCTCACACTTTAGCCAGCAACAGTACCATTTACTATTGTATTGTGCCTAGAAATGGAATTAGTTTCCACTAGAAAACAAATACGTCTATCAATGTCTTAATATAATGAAGGGCATTCATTTTCAGGTTACTGGCAGGGGCTGGTTCTTGAATATTACATTTTATTATTTATTTATTTTGCATAAATTTCCAGTCTTCAGCAGCGTATGCCTGAAAAAACTCAGATGTTAAATGCTGCATTAGTTCAGTTCTGAGCTGCATTTGTTTATTTATTAAATTTATATCCCCACCCTTCCTCCCAAAGGAGCCCAGAATGGATTCAAAGCTATTCTTAAGCAGTACAGTGGTACCTCGGTTTACAAACACAATTGGTTCCGGAAGTCTGTACTTAACCTGAAGCGTACTTAACCTGAAGTGAACTTTCCCATTGAAAGTAACGGAAAGTGGATTAATCTGTTTCAGACAGGTCCACAGAGTACTTAAACTGAAAATACTCAAACCGAGGCGTACTTAAACCGAGGTATGACTGTATACTGTATTTCTTTTGCCAAATTCTAATTCTTTTAGTTTGTGTTTGGATACCAGTGAAACAAATGTATCTTTGTCAGATTAGCAGTGTTTTTTGGCGGTGCGGGGGCAGGTTGCCTGTAGGAGTCTTTTTGTATTGCTGTTCAGACTTCTGCAGAAAGGAGTATAATTTGTATGTGGTTATACAGTATCTGCCTAAACATTATGGGTCCTTTGGACTAAAAACTATATGTACTCAGCCCATGTTCTGCACATCAAAAACAATTGCAACTCAAAAATAGAATAGGTTTCCCCCTTGGTTGAAAGTGCCAGGTATGGAAAGTAAATATGTCTTGCGTTCCCATTTCATCTCTGGGTTTCAAATGTTACTGCAGCAACATGGGAAGCTAACAGAAGGGAGTAGCAACCATGCCTTTCTTCTAATGCAACGTTTGGGTCTGAGGATCGCAGGATTCATAAACTAATTTTTAAAATACTTAAACTGGCCACAGCACATGAATCAGATACTTTTACGAAGTCTGTTCGCCAACACAATGAGACTCACACAGAACATCCCTCTGGACTTAATTTACCCTTTGTTTTATAATGCTTTCTTGCGCATTGATAGGAAGTAAGGAATAAGTCATACATTCCATTGGTTCTAATGTGGAAGATGTTTCCACGTCATTGTACTTTAGTCCCAAAGATTTTCCATAATTGATGGCTCATCTTAAGCACAAGAACTATAACCAAACAGAAAAATCTTCCTGTTTTACTATTTTATAAAATTAAAATTAAAAAATACGGTAACTTTTTATTGTAGTTCCTGATCTGCTTTGCCTTCATATTTCTAGCACTTCTGTTTGAAACATGGTCCAGTTTTGAACAAGTCCATCAAAAAGTGAGCAAATAGTTTGGAGAAGCTGGCCCAGCCTGCTCTCAATAGGAAGCCATATTATCCCACCCCGCCCCCTTTTCCCTTTCCATGTTATTCTAATTGCTTTATTTGCTTTCCTACCACCTTGAGAGATTGTCATACAGATGGGGGAGTAATATTTCATGCCCAGTAAGCCTGTACTGGGATTTGGAAGCATTTGAATTCAGCTAAGGGGAATTGCCACAAATCTCTGCTGTCCTCTTCCCTGAGTCCTGTGTATATGCTAGAAGACGGGAGTGGGTCAGAGTCTATCCCTTCAACTAAGCAAAGAATGAGAGCATATTATAGCTTGGGAGTGGGGGAGCTTCTTGTGTTTTGTTGGGGTTAGGCGGACTGTCACCAGGAAATAATTTTGTAGTGACCCGGAAAGGACATTTGTGGAAATCTGTTCTGACCACATCCATCAAGGATTGCCCTCATTGCGCTTTTGATCTCCCACCCAGCCTGCTTGTGTAGGAGAGCGATCTCACTGGAAAATTGTGAAAGGTGTGTTCTGGTTTTGCTGCAGAAGGCTGTTGCATGAAGTTTATCTAATGCAGCAGTGGTGAACCGTTGTCTCTCCAGATCTTGCTGAACTACAGTTCCCATCATCCATTGCAAGCATGGTCAGGGATGATGGGAATTGTAGTTCAACAACATTTGGAGAGCTGAAAGTGCACCACTTAAGGTTCCTTCTAATTTGAAGGAGCTTTAATTCACTTGTAATTATTCCAGTCCCAACAGAATTGTGTATACAAACTCTCCTCCAAACCCATCCTCCACACCAGGCATCCCCAAACTGCAGCCCTCCAGATGTTTTGGCTTACAACTCCCATGATCCCTAGCTAACAGGACCAGTGGTCAGGGATGATGGGAATTGTAGTCCAAAACATCTGGAGGGCCGAAGTTTGGGGATGCCTGTTCCACACAGTCAAATCTCCCAGGAAGTGCTTCTATTGGTTAGACCTCCCTTAAATTTCATCATAACCCATAAGATGTAACTTTTTAAAATTACACCATCTACATATGAAGTTGGACAGCAGGAACACATAGATGAAGAATATTCTAGTTGGTCACAACACAGTTGTGGAACTACCATTTTCTAGAGATTTGTCAGTCTAACCCTGTAAAACTTTGATTGGTTTTAAAAAGCGGAGACTCTGGGTGTGTTATAATAAATGTGTGGTTTCTTTTAATGGGGTATTTTATTTTGTTACAACTTACCCACCACAAGCCAAGATAAGCCAGAATAGAACTGAGATAAACATTAAGCAGTGTTAAATTCAAAAGTTCAAAACTTAGCTCTTTTGTTAAAATGACCTTACAAAGTTTAGATTGATAGAAGCAATCAGCACTAAACACATTTTTTTCTTATGGTTGAAACAAGTGTTTAAAATAACAACTTTCTTATTTTAATAGGCTTCCTTGAGCCAGACGTATTACAGATAGAATGAAAAAGTTCAAGAGGAGACTTTCCCTAACGTTGCGTGGGAGCCAGACGATTGATGAGTCACTTTCTGAACTGGCCGAACAAATGACTATTGAAGAAAACAGCAGTAAAGATAACGGTAAAAATAACCGCTTTGCTTAAATTTTATCAAGTATTTATGAAAACTGTTATTCTTTTAATGAAAAAAGTTACTTGCAGCAAGAGTGATGAATTTAAATTAGTTTTAACGTTTTTATTTAGAATAACAAGTGTGTATCTTTACTTTCGGAAGTAATTGCAAGTAATATATGTTAAATATATTTATTAAGGTCGAGTTACTACATATTTGATGGGAATGCTTCAAAAATGCCTTTGGGTCTAGCCTTGTATCATTAACACATGAAGCTGCAAAAATGTGGTATCATTTCATACTTAACTAGCAGAATTGCCACTTCTGTACTGTTCCAATTTACTGCCTTGTAAATTATGGTATTCAGTATTGTGTTTATAATACTGCTTTCAATTTATTTATTTTTGCAGCTGTGTAAAATATCAGCTGATGAGTTGTTTAGAAAGCATAAGCTGAATTCCCAAACTCATGACTTCTTAAAAGCACTGAACAGTGTGCATGGCTTGTCCGATAGTGGTGTTTTGTAGTATAACGGATGAGATTGATTGTACAACATCTCATTGATGATCATGTGAATTGGGGCAGCAGGAATCGGTAGTCCAACAAAATTGGAAGGGATTCTAGTGTCTTACTGCTAGGAAGATTTCGGTATTTCAAATTTCTGTGCCAAGGTAATCCAAATTCTTCACACACATCCATACATGTTTCCTTAATTGATTTATATTTCTTTAATTTGCATAATATGGCAGAAGACTGTCTCTCAGTGGTGCTTTGCATGCACAAGGCCCCAGATCCCGTTCTTTGTGCAACTGGTTAACTGGCTTAGAGTGACATCTGCCTGGGATCCTGGCGAGTAACTGTTGATCAATAGCTTAGAAGAAGCTATGATGAACAGTCTAATAGACTGAGCAATATATACAGTGGTACCTCGGGTTACAAACCCCTTGGGTTACAAACACTTTGGGTTACAGACTCTGCTAACCTGGAAGTAGTACCTCGGGTTAAGAACTTTACCTCAGGATGAGAACACAAATTGCGCGGCAGTGGCGGTGGGAGGCTCCATTAGCTAAAGTGGTATCTCAGGTTAAGAACGGTACCACTGTATAAGAAATAGTTTACCTCTATAGGAGTAGAAGCTGCAGCAAAGATTGTCAACGACACTTCAGCAGTGTTTATGGTTCTCTTAATTTCATGCAGATTATTTGAGTAGTGGTCACAGTTCCTATGCATGTGGGAAAGCTAGTTGTGATGCGTTATATAGAAAAGGAGAAGTTGCATAAAGGTGGGCGTGCCTTATTCAGACCTGAGAATGAGTCAAATTATACAGTTCACTATCTGAAGGATTGTTTCTTAAGGCATAGCTTAACTTCTCAGACTGTATTATTCTGATATACATAAGCATTAAATATACATGTGTGTGTGTGTTCAGAGCAGAATATCCTTCCTTGCTCACATGCTGCGTTTCCTCTTGCAACAATTCAGAATGAATAATACTGTATTGACTTGCCATTACACAGCCAAATCCTGGCCCACATGTGTGCTTGTCTAAGGAAATTGAACTCTTATGTTTATTGCTGCTGTATAAAAGGCATTCATGAAGTCATGGCTAGAACTGTCACCTCAGGCCTTTGAGAACAGAACCCTGCTGCTAACTCTCATTTTTAAGTAACTGTATGTATAGAGAAAGCAAAGCTTTGTGGGAAGAAGGAACAAATAGTAGCAGAAGGGAAGAGAACATTATGTGTGGGGCGGAAGAGTGTGTAGGAAGGGGGAGGAGCATCACAAAGTACTGCAAGGAAATCATGAACAAGAGGGCGAAGGACAGTGTACTCTTGGTGTTGTTGTTTTTAGTCAGATAGGAAGTGGAGTAGATTTAACCCTGGCAAATGAGATTTTGCATTACCGGTCCTTTTGACTATGTGGCCTTTTAAGCCTTTTTCAAATATACTGTTTATATTTACACATTTTGGAAGCTTCAAGCTGCACTGACCACCTGGGAAAAGGTGGTGCAGGGAGCAGAGGACACATTCCATAAATGTTAGGGATATAATTTACTGTTGGCATCTGTTTGTCTCAAGAGACAATGAAAGTGCACCTCCAGGGGTGCAGTCAAACCGCTGCTAACAGCACCAAAGTGAGCTCCCCAGGGCACTGGTGCTAAGGCACCAGTAAGGACCAGTTTTGCTATTTCCAGTTTGGCTTGAAGCCTTTGCTTATAGATCTTGCACTGCTGGCATCTTCATGGTAAAGCATGCAACATAAAGCTTGTTGTTGATCCAAAGTCCAACACGCATATTGTACACAGCTAGATATAAATCTATAGCTAGATATAAATCTATATGACTACAGTTGAACATTTCACCAGAGAGTTTCTCTGTCCCTTGGCTGCCAAGCATCTTGCTATATGAAATGCTTCCTGATTCTGTTCCTAAGCAACTGCTTTGTTTTGTATTTAGAGAGTGCACTTCTGTTTTTCTGGAAATTGTTGTTTATACGCTTTCCATAATCCACAAAGAAACTTAGAGCTGTGTTAATACCTGTCCGTTTCCCCTTCTGAGATCTGTTACTGTTTAATTTAAGGCTCCTGCAAGTCATCTTGAATTGATTTCTCTTAGAGTATCCTAGCTGTTTTCTGATCAGTCGCAAATTCTGGGTAGACATCACCCTCATTTAGAGGACCAGAATATCCTGCTGTGGTGAACAGTTGCCAAGGAAAGGCTCTTGACACACAGAAATAAAGTTTATGGCCATTCCCTTGATGGCTAGGTTCCAGAATATGTAAATCTTAATAATCCAGAGATGCTTTTGTGGGATCTGTGGGAAAGTAGTAAGATGATTTCATCATAAGAAGCAGTTCACCAAATATCAACAAGGGAGTTAAATATATACCAGTATGCTTGTGGGATTGCCTCAGCCCATATATGTCTATTTAATCTGCAAAACCGGCACTGTTGCAAGTGCTACAAAATACTCATTGCACACTTTTAAGAAATGGATCTTTCAGTGTGCAATCTTTTGCCCAACATGGAATCTTTTGCCCAACGTGGGGCACAAACCCACGATCCTGTGATTAAGAGTCTCACGCTCTGTTGTTGGCATCTGTCTGTCTTGAGAGAGACAAAATTCTACTGAATGAGCTAGTCACCTTTGCTTCAGAGAAGCAAAGGGAAACCATGAACATGATTATTTAATGAGCACAAATGGATTGTGGTCGAACAACAGGATGTGCCTTTTTATATAAAAAAACAACCCTGTTAACGTCCATCTAGCCGTCGGAAGCTTTTCACTACGGTCTGGAAGTGGTTGAGCGTAGGTGTTTTATCATGTTTCACCCTGTCTTACAGGGTTGTTATGTAGAAGAGACAATATGAAATAACAGCGTTAACTTTTGATTCACTGTGTGCTACTCACAGCTTCTGAAAATATAGCTAGGCAAGCAGAATTGCTCCAGTGTCTGCGCTGTGCATAAGTACGTGATAGTGGCGGAGACTTAGGAGGAATCATAATAAGCGGAGAACAAAGGCCAGAGAGGTTGACTGCCCTCCGTTCCTGCTGCCCCACATACCCCCTTCCCATGCTAAGTTGCCTTTCTCCTTTCTCTTTCCCTTGGTCCCTCTCCATCTCCTGCCCTTTGACCCTGCTCCTTTTGTTCTTCCAGCTTGCTCCCCCTCCTTTGGGCTCTCTTGCCACTCAGTCAGTCCTCTCAGACATTTTCTGTCAGCTTGAAGGTTGTGCCTTTAAGCTTGGAAGGTTTCCTGCGGCCTGGCTTTGGACAGTGTTGTGCTTAAGAAGCTCTACAACAGTGGCAATGCCTTTGCCTTGGTGAACTCTTCTTCCCAGCTTGCAGGACGCCCTGCTTTCTGGAGGCAGAGAGGTGCTAATAAGTAGGGTATATGATACCTTCAAGGGCAATAAAGAATGCTAGCAGCATTGGTTTGTTGCTTGGGTAGTGCTATTCAAGAGGGTAATATAGGAGGCAGGGGTACCTGTTTCATCCAGTCACATACAGTACCTTGCCTTAAAATTACTTGGATTGTCCCTCAGGAAAGAGAAATGAATAGGTCTGAAAAAACATTTCACATTCCTAGTTGCCATTATCACATTCCTAGGATGTGAGGGTCCTGGGTACAAGGTTAAACAAGAATTGTTCCTGTGTAGAGAATTGTAATGAATTGAGCTGCCCTCTGCTTAACTCAAAATAGAAAGCAGGTCAGTTCATAGGAATAATTTGTTACAGTTTTCTCCTTGTAGAAAAGAACATGTTATTACAATACAAGTATGTGTATACAGTATATTGCTGAAAGTAAACAGATCACACTAATGTGTTCCTACATGAGAGTAAAAATGTAATCAACGAAGTGACACAAAGATATGCTTGCATTTTAGCAAATAAACACTTTGCAGTTTAAAAAGTGCTTTTTTCCTCTTTGAGGAAATTTGGCTACTTATTTCAATTAAATTATGGATCCAAAAATTCACAAAAGCTCATAAACTTTCCACGCATAGGATTGGACTTTTCACTGTTTAGGTCTAATAGAAGAAGAAAACTTGTCAGTGTGGGATTACTTTTGAACAATCTGTTTCTTGCAGATTTGTTTAGTTTTAATCAAAGGTATTTCATGAATATCTTAAGGCTTTTTAACAGACAGTGTCGGTTCTTTGATGTATTAATTGAATAAATTTATGTAATTCAGTAACATCTGAGGCCATTTAGTTTTCTTACCATGTTTTCTCTATGGTTGTTTTTTTAAAAAGGTACTTGATGATATATTTATTATGCTATGCTTATGTTGGTGTATTCTAAATTCACAAAATGGAATATTACTGTTTCTGCATGTATATGAGCCATCTTAAGGTTGGAACCTTTTCAGATGAGTCCATTAGGCAGGACTTTCAAAGAATGTGATTCCTTCAGCTTCCCAGCCACATTGTCTGAGAGATGACACACAGGGCTGCATGTACCCTGCATTAAAAATGTGAATTGCCTGGGCACAGAATTTTAGCATTATTCATCAGGAAAAGCTGGTGCAACTTGTTTAAATTTATGCAAATTCAGCAAACATGCAGATTTCTTTTTCACTGTGGACTCTATGCTGTGATGGCTTTGCACTACCCCTGAAAGGAAGGACATCTGATTTTTTTTCTGTTCACCTACTTACTGCTGCTCTCTTCAACCCTCTGCAGCAGCTGCTTTCTCTCCCTTTGCGATGAGCCAGAGGTGTCAATCTGTACAAGACCTTGATGATACAGGGGTGAATTGAATGCCTATATCTTGTGATTGCTGCATGCCTGCTAGGCTATACAATATTCTGGCTCTCAGCTATGCTTAGGGAGTTTTTCTGGCTCAGCTTCTGTGCACAGGGGGGAGTGAAAGCGAACATTTTTTATTGTGCATTTTCTTTTTGTGTGGTGTGCTTCACCGTTGATGATCTACCTTCCAGGTTTCAAATATTTTGAACCTCATTCAAATACCGCTGTAAGCAGACTGTGTGGTAACTCTGTTCTTTTCTCTATCTCTCTCAACATGTTCCTGAATTTCCTGCTTGTGGGATGAATTGGTTGGTGTTGGCAAATTTCAGAGCCTATTGTGAAGAATGGCAGACCTCCAACATCCCATAGTATGCACTCGTTCCTTCACCAGTACACGGGATCCTTCAAAAAGCCTCCGCTACGAAGACCACACAGTGTTATTGGTGGCAGCCTTGGCTCGTTCATGGCAATGCCAAGGAATGGAAGCAGATTAGGTAATGCGTCCTTATATTATCAATTCATTATGTGATTCTATGGCTTCTACACTCTAGAGTATCAGTAAGGCAATCATATTTCTAATATAGTAATAGAAATAAAACTAGTGGACACCATCTATGTAGGATGGCATCCTGGTTGGATGCAAAACAACAACTGTAAGCAGTAAACAAATCAAAACTCTAAGTATTAATTTATAAAACATTTGCATGTGAATGGCTAACATCTGGGAAGGTAGACTGTATCCCTCACATAGACCACAATCCAAATTGTTTGCCGCTGCCACCGAGTTTTCTGGAGTCATGGAGCTACCACCACACCTACAGCCTGGCTGCTCAGAGTGGCGGCAACAGAAAGGAGGTGTGGAGCTGGGCTGAACAAATCAGTCATGATGCCTACCAGCTGTGAGAGCAACTCAGCATCCTGCAAATCCCAGGCTGATGTCACCTTCACTCCATTTCATTGCTATCCACTGAACTGTGTTGGGGATACCATTGGCGGCCTTCTGCCCACATTGCCAGTGGAGCAGCGCAAGTGCCACTTTATTGGCAGCAGTTGACAGGAGCCCAGCGGTTCATAGAATCGTGTATTTAAAGGCCGCTAAGATTGCAGTGCTGTGCATACTTAGGTGCGAGTAAGTCCCATTAAACTCAATGTGACTTACTTATGAGTAAACATGAATAGGATGGTGTTGTAAAGCCCTATTTGGGTGTTCACTCTTGTGATTCAAGAGCCCCACAGTATCAAGGGATACTGTCACCCTTCCAGAAAGGCCCAGTTATTCCAGACCAGAATGTGCCACAAAGCATGTACACGGCGTTATGGTGCTTCGCAAAAGAAGCTTCGAGAAATCTCAAGGTATACATCCTTCTGTATACTTACACATTCTAAATGGAAACTGCAGTTGTTGTCATCTCCTTGTCGGCTTCCTTCTTAAATGAAGCTTAAGATAGCAGTAACGTTTGGTGGTTGAAGCAATCAAAATAAAGATGGAGTGTAAATCATGAGTCCCTGTGATGAAACATTTGGGACTGACTGTTGATGGTGGTGGGAAGATGATATTGCCAGACTTCAGCCCATTGGCGAGAGATGACAGCTGTGAAAAACGCTTGCACAAGATTCATAACCAATCCATTCTTTACAGTCTCCTTCCTAACTTATGGTGATTTCTCCTCCTGCAATTATTTTGTTGTCTGAATCAATTACATGCTTTTATGTTACTGAATCCTTGGAATATTGCTTAAATATTCATGAGTGCAGGTTTCCCCCCACTCTCTTTGTATGGAAATTAACTGGCAGGCTTGCCAGTTCTTTGTGTCTGCAGATGTGAATTAGGTTTCCCAGAGGTGTAATTTTATGTCAATAAGCTCAAGATATAGAAGTCATTCCTATGAACAGAGTACAGCTTTGTCTGATAAGCAGAAGGGGACTTCAGTTGGTATAGTCAATTTCCTGCATCTGCCACTACTTCACCCAGTCAATTGTATTAAATTCATTCTTTTGCATAATGGGAATAACATCTACCATGCATGACTTTTTAATTAATACAAAGTGCATTTTTTGTTTTATTTTCAAGTAGATACAAGAATATTTAGGGCTATAAAAATAAATTTCTGCAAACAGAAGCTACTCCAGCTTAGCAAACTGCAGCAGTCATTATACCTAGCTTCTACTGAATTGGAAGCTTAAGCACTGTAATTGCCAAAATGGGTGCCATTACTCACAGAAGAATCCTTCGTATTTATAACAATGGAGTGATCGAATATTTTGTTGTCTGACAAAACTACTTAATCTGCAGATGGCATTTTTCAATAAAGCATTCACCTTCCTCAGTCATTTTCCATATACCGTGTTTCTCATCTTATAAGACATGTCTTATATTTATTTTTTCCTCAAAAAAACACACTATGGCTTATTTTCAAGGGATGTCTTATTTTTTTCCTCCTCCTGCTGCTGCGGCCGGCATTGCTGCTGCGCCTATCATTATGTCTTATTTTCGGGGTATGGCTTATATTCCTTGAATGCTTAAAAATCCTGCTATGGCTTATTTTATGGGTATGTCTTAAAATATGAGAAACAGGGTAATTTATTTAAACATATATGTGACAATACACATACAAACATGTTTTATTGTATCAAAGGCCTATTTATAAACTCTGTACCTGGATTTGATTTAATTCCTTTTCCCTACAATACTAATAAATAAATATTTATTTAGTTGACAGTACTGGAATACATAATGGGAAATTGTAGGACCTCCTTTATTAGATCATTATTGGATGGATAATTATTTTCAAAATACATAGTCTATTGTATTTATTAGTGTATAGTGCTAGAATCTAGGCATTGTAGCATCAGGGTTTATTTAATTAGCTATCCATTTCTGTTATGGGAGCATAGTGCTAAAGTAGCATTTATTGGGGGGTGGGGAATCAAATAACAAAGTAAATGTTTAAAATGGCACAAAGCCTATAGTATCAGCAGGTGATTGCATCACCTTTGTCACCTAAACCTGAGTCAACACACATTGGATATTATATGTAATGGATGCACTTGCATATAGTCTAATGTGGCTTTTGCATAACTAGGCCTATGTTGATTGGACTTATGTATGTACACAACAGTTTATATGCACAGGTGGAACAGGTATAGTCTTTCTCCTCTCCCACACATTGATTGCACATGATTTGCCTGGAACATAAAGCAGCCTGTAACCCCATACTAAAGGAAATTAGCTTCTGTCAAAATCAAATATATGTATGCATTTCCATAGTGGGTATAATCTTCACCCCGCTCTCATCCTGTGCAGCTCAGAGAACGCCTGACTAGTTTTACTTTCAATTTCAAAGAATCTTGACTTACTGTTAGGTGCAAAAGAGGAATCCTGTTTTAAAGCAAACAATAGTTGGGCAGAAGATCAGCCAGGTTCTGGGTGATTTGCAGTAGATCAATAATTGCAGTAGGCAATATTTTTTCTGAATCCAAATATGTTAAAGAATAGCAGCAAAAAAATGACTCTTCCCACCTTGATTTTGAGATTCAATTTTGCATCTGCTGCCAGAGGCAGAGCCTATAGTGTATGTGTACCAAGTCTCTTCAGGGCCTCCAACCAGCAATGCCTCGCTTTAAGTTTCCTAGGGAACATAGGGTCCTTCCAGAATGAGACATTGTGGGTGAGGTAGGTTGCCCTACATGAGTCTGACCAAACTGTGGGAGGCAGTGGAAGACAGAAGTGCCTGGCGTGCTCTGGTCCATGGGGTCATGAAGAGTCGGACATGACTAAATGACTAAACAACAACAACAAGGTTGCCCTGAAGAGCAGCTGCTTTGCTGTGACAGCAGCAGCAAGTATTATTTAAAGTTTTGAGAAAACTATTAGACTAAACACTTTGTAACTTATGTGTCAGGATCGTGCGGTGGTTGCTCACAAGTAATGACGCCAGCTTCCAAACTGTCTTTTAACAGTATTATTGTGGACTATTTACAACGCACAGCTACGAAAACACGTCCATCTCAGTCACTCGCAGAATCCGGGAGTGCCCCCTTCCGTTTCCACCCCCACGTAAGAACTTGGGCACCCCCAGGCGCCGCCTCCCCCCTTTGTGTTTGACACCTCTGCGCAACTGGGGCGGCAGAAGTTGCATCTCCCTCTCTGAGCCCCCTTCCCTGAATTGGTGCAGGGGCACCTTGCTAGCATTGCTGACCCCTCTTCCCTCCTGGCTGACCGTTTCCCCTTCCTCCTCATTGGACCCACTGCTACCTTGGCTGGAAGAGGTACTGCTGGAGAGGAGGGGCCGGGGATCCCTCCTCCCGCGGACCCTCTGAGAGCCCCCTGACATGTTTTAAACCAGGCATCCCCAAACTTCGGCCCTCCAGATGTTTTGGACTACAATTCCCATCTTCCCCAACCACTGGGCCTGTCAGCTAGGGATAATGGGAGTTGTAGGCCAAAACATCTGGAGGGCCGAAGTTTGGGGATGCCTGTTTTAAACCATGGATTGAAGTTGTCTTGTTAGCAGTTAACCTTTGTTTTAACCAATATTCCAGGATTGCACATAACTCTAAGCAGACCAACACGGCTACCTACCTGTAACTGAGTTTCTTTGAAACTGTAATTTTTCTTGGCATAAGTCTTGACTGTATGAGAGGAGAAGGGAGAGAGCAGCACGCAAAGCCCAACACCCTTTTTAGACTCACTGAGGCTTCTCTGTGTTGCAGTAAACCATGGTTACATTTTACATATGAACCAGCCCGTTGTGTTGCTGGATTATTTCTTCTAGGGCAGTTTGTTTGGTTGTAGACTTGTGCCTTATTATTATATTTTTCATCCAGAGAAGTATGCACTCTTCCGTTTTTTGAAAAGGAATCTGTTAAATAATGTGCAGCATGACAAGATAATTCACACCACTGAATTCTTCAGAATGGCCTAGATATGCCTTTTATCTTACAGTCTTATGTTTCATCAAGAAAGTACTCCTTGTTTACTTTGAAAATCATAGATTTGGTGTCCCTAAGAAAAATACCGTAGTCTGTTCACATTTCCCTCACTGGAATACATTGACAAAAGCATTGTTAAGTCCTCTTAACAGTTTTGTTGTTTAGTCGTTTAGTCGTGTCCGACTCTTCATGACCCCATGGACCATAGCACGCCAGGCACTCCTGTCTTCCACTGCCTCCCGCAGTTTGCTCAGACTCATGTTCGTAGCTTCGAGAACACTGTCCAACCATCTCATCCTCTGTCATCCCCTTCTCCTTGTGCCCTCCATCTTTCCCAACATCAGGGTCTTTTCCAGGGAGTCTTCTCTTCTCATGAGGTGGCCAAAGTATTGGAGCCTCAGCTTCAGGATCTGTCCTTCCAGTGAGCACTCAGGGCTGATTTCCTTCAGAATGGATAGGTTTGATCTTCTTGCAGTCCATGGGACTCTCAAGAGTCTCCTCCAGCACCATAATTCAAAAGCATCAATTCTTCGGCGATCAGCCTCCTTTATGGACCAGCTCTCACTTCCATACATCACTACTGGGAAAACCATAGCTTTAACTATACGGACCTTTGTCAGCAAGGTGATGTCTCTGCTTTTTAAGATGCTGTCTAGGTTTGTCATTGCTTTTCTCCCAAGAAACAGGCATCTTTTAAATTTGTGGCTGCTGTCACCATCTGCAGTGATCATGGAACCCAAGAAAGTAAAATCTCTCACTGCCTCCATTTCTTCCCCTTCTATTTACCAGGAGGTGATGGGACCAGTTTTTTTTTATGTTGAGCTTCAACATAAAAAATGTTGAGCTTCTTTCACCCTCATTAAAAGGTTATTTAATTCATCCTCACTTTCTGCCATCAAGGTTGTGTCATCAGCATATCTGAGGTTGTTGATATTTCTTCTGGCAATCTTAATTCCGGCTTGGGATTCATCCAGTCCAGCCTTTTGCATGATGAATTATGCATATAAGTTAAATAAGCAGGGAGACAATATACAATATACAGCCTTGTCGTACTCCTTTCCCAATTTTGAACCAAGCAGTTGTTCCATATCCAATTCTAACTGAAGCGTCTTGTCCCACATAGAGATTTCTCAGGAGACAGGTGAGGTGATCAGGCACTCCCATTTCTTTAAGAACTTGCCATAGTTTGCTGTGGTCGACACAGTCAAATGCTTTAGCGTAGTCAATGAAGCAGAAGTAGATGTTTTTCTGGAACTCTCTAACTTTCTCCATAATCCAGCGCATGTTTGCAATTTGGTCTCTGGTTCCTCTGCCCCTTCGAAATCCAGCTTGCACTTCTGGGAGTTCTCAGAATTCTGCCTTGTAGAATTTTAAGCATAACCTTGCTAGGGTGTGAAATGAGCGCAATTGTGTGGTAGTTGGAGCATTCTTTGGCACTGCCCTTCTTTGGGATTGGGATGTAGACTGATCTTCTCCAATCCTCTGGCCACTGCTGAGTTTTCCAAACTTGCTGGCATATTGAGTGTAGCACCTTAACAGCATCATCTTTTAATCTTTTAACCTTAACAGTTACCCAGCATCTTTATAAACAACAACAACTAGACATTTTCCTGGTTACAGGTAGGTAGCCGTGTTGGTCTGGGTCGAAGTAAAATAAAAAAATTCCTTCAGTAGCACCTTAAAGCACCTTAAAGACCAACTAAGTTTTTATTTTGGCACACGAAAGCTCATACCAAAATAAAAACTTAGTTGGTCTTTAAGGTGCTACTGAAGGAATTTTTTTAGACATTTCCCTATTTTTCCTTCATAAAGTTTTCATTAGAGGTAAATAATACAAATCTGAATGTAATTTAGTCATGACTAGTTGTGGTTCTGGTATGCTTTTCTCATTTCCTACTATCTTTTAAAAACACTAAAAAATACATGTAAATGTTGCATTCACAATTTGATGTTTACTATTGCATGTGCAAGGAGCTGATTTGCACTGTTACCCATTTCCAGAACAACTTCTTCTTCTTCCTCTTCTTCTTCGGCGATCACTCGTAGCCGAGTAAGATTATCTTCCATAAACACGATTTTAACAATGGGTCCGTAAGAGACTGTGGAGGCCAATTCTGGATCCACACGTCCTTCCACAGTGGGCAAATTGGTTTCCTGGCGGAAGTTGACCACGGTGTGGATTTGCCAAGCGTGCCTTCCTCTTAGCACGTTTCTCCCTTGCGTCCTGAGATCAAGTTTCTTCAAAGCCCATGACACCTTTGGTAAAGGCTGGAGCGCTCTCAGGCCAGTGTTTCCCAGTTGTCCCAGTGTTTCCCAGTTGTCAGTGTTTATACTACATTTTTTAAGATTTGCCTTGAGACAGTCTTTAAACCTCTTTTGTTGACCACCACCATTATTTGAAGTAGTTTGATAATTGAATATTACTCTCGCTTGAAATGTTCTTTCTTAGCAGCTTTTAAATACAGTATCCTCTTAAATGTATCCTTAATATGAAGCTGTATGACTTTGCAGAAGATTTTGACCATACACATTCTAAACTCATTTTTCTTGCTATCTCAACTGCATATTGGTAGCCTTGGTATTCAAAGACAAGCAAATCAAAGAAGTTTCAATTTAAAAAAATAGAAACTCAAGTCAATAAGACTTGATGGACTGAAATGGTGTCATTTTATGTTTAGATAGAACAATCCTGTCATGGGCACAATCTTACTGATAAAATGGGTACTACATTAGTTTCCTCCATTGCCTTTGGTTGGCAATAAAGGCAAAGTGCTTGCTTAACTGAGAGACAGTAATGTAAAGTAATGGCTGGTTTTCTTTGATTTAGATATTGTACATGAAAATCTGAAAATGGGGTCAGATGGTGAAAGTGATCAAGCTTCCGGAACGTCGTCTGATGAAGTCCAATCCCCTACAGGTGTTTGCCTCAGAAACCGGATACACAGAAGGATTTCCATGGAGGTAATACTCCCCCATGGGAAACTATATTATGTTAACAAGAGAGTTGGGATTTGTTTGCCTGGTTTTAACTACTTCCTTTCTTGTCAGTTAGTTTTTAGAGTAAATTCATTGATGTTCAATATAATTAGCTGGTAGTTACTGAAGTAGCAATTAACTTTTTTCATGCTTTTTCCAAATTATATTTGATAGTGTTGTGAGAGCTTCTTGTAAATAAATAATCTAACCCTTTAGAGAGTTGGTATGTGAATATATCAAAGTGTGCAGTGGTTAACTCTCCTGGTCTGAAGGCAGGGACAGTGTACTTTAATTTACCCTTCCAGAGAAGAACGGTCAACCAGCTTGAATGGCCACATTTACTTCCTGAGTCTGCCCTCTTAAACTGAATGATTGTTTTGCATGTCAGCTTAATTTTTAAGACCTGTCTACTTTTTCTTAATAGCTTCACTTTCAGTTTTCTTCTGTTCTCCTTAAGTTTTCCCTCCTTTTCCAATGTTTTAGTTTGTTTGAATTCATGTAGTTTTTCCAGGGCTTATCAGTGCCAGCTTGCTATGAGGAGGCAACCCATAGATCTCCTGTTCCTTTGCCCCTTAATTCAGTGGGAAATGGATAGCATGCCCCCATCATAAGAACACAGGAAGAGTCCTCCTGAAAGGATAAGTTTTCCTCTGCTTTGAATTCAGATTCCTTCTATTCTTGCTGTACTGCAAGAAGCGTGAAATGAGTAGATGGAAGCATGGTCATTGACACCGTAAATCCCGGAATTGTCCAACCATTCTGGCCATCCCAATGACCCTCTGAGTTCCCTGGACTTGACAAAGGGCACCTCAAACAATCATAACCCTCATAATTTACTTGGGGTTCCTGGACAAAGTCTAGGAAGTTTAAGTACCTTCTGGTGCCCCTCTTGGAGGAACTGAAGTTGGTAGGGAAAGGAGGTCACAACATGACTCTAAATGCTTCTACTCTGAGCGGGAAGAGTTTTCCTCAGCTATAGGTTTTTTCAAGAATGGAAGGGAATTTCTCTCTGGAAGGTAATATTGGAGCTGGTTCAGTATTGAAGGTCTCTTTCTGGAGGCACCCACAACTTCCCTGTTGCACAACAAAAGGCCACTTTTCTATTGGTAAACGTATTTACCTCCAGTGACTTGGTGAGTGTAATTAAACTCAGAGCAAGTGGGAGGCTAAGCCCAGGGCTATGTCATCTTTACCCTTCCCTTTCAATTATCTTAGGACACCTGCTGACATATAAACTTCTGAGTGACACAGGATCAAACTAGATGTGATATTAAATACACCTTTGAATTTCTACTCTCGAGTGGCAGATCTCGAGGGGCAGGAGAATTTACTCTTACCACAATCACCATCCTGCAGCTGAAAAGTGCCCTCTCACCAAAGCTGATACCTGCAAACTTCCAATGTTGTAATTCCAATCCTAAATGAGACATCTGGTGCTGCTGGAGAGAGAGCTTGGGGGGGGGGTAAGAGGAGAATCCCAAGCACATTTAGTTTGACCCAAAGAGGCATGGTGTTGAAAATTCCAGATGCTCAAAATTGCCCAGAAGTATCGTGATATAAAAACACATGAAAGATGTAAATATAATATAGGTCTGAGGGGGTGGTATTGATGATATATGTGGGCCCATTCCAAATCTATATCTGTGAGGTTAGAAGCTATGAGAGTAAACCTGGTCAGACCATAGGTCTTTTTCCACATCGTCTGTGTGAATGCCACATCATTCTAGGATGGAGAAGTATAGGCCGGGGGCTAGTTTGTGTTTGAGTTTTTGCCTGGGTTGGAAACTAGATAGAAAAGCTTGACTTTCTCTGTGGGCGGACTCTAAAGCTATGGCTTTGAGGACTTCCCATTTGGAGTGTTAACGCTGGGAGCCCTGGAGTCTCTTGCTGCTCGGAGACAGAGGTGTCTGATTTTGGTACCAGGGCATTTTAAATACAGTAAACATTCTCAGATTTTGTGTTGTGAAGAGCACCAAATGTTGCTGGGAAAAAGCACTACATCCTATTGTGACCATATTTTGGAACTCTTTTCTTCAGGAGTTTGTTTTGCCCTCGTCAGCTTTCATTTTCTGGTATGCAGACTCTTCAGCAAGGATGGGGAACTTGTGGCCTTCAGGATGTTGCTGGACTACAACATGTAATTAGCAGGACGTGATTTAACTGTTGACCATATAGTGATGGCCACAGATTCCCTTCCCTTGCCTCTTTCTAATCTGCATAACACTTCAGAAACTAAACACAATGGGAGAGTTCTAGACTTCTTCAGCTTTTCTGTCTTCCTGTTTAACAAACGGAATCTTGCATGATGGTAAACAAAGAGAGGAAAGAGTACTTAATTTCCTTCATTTATAAGATTTTGTATGCGTGCCAGCCATCCTATCATGTACCTGGAGAAAAATTGCAGCAAAACTGAGATGATGTAACTAGTTGATACTTTTAACATACAAGGGCAAAACCTCTTTTTAAAGTTGACTTCTTCATTGTAGAACCTTACAAAGTTGTTGCCCAAAAGAAAGTCCAAAAGAATCCAGACAATTATAATTTTACTTTTTAGATTCAATTCAGGACACATTTTCCGTATTGATTTGTGTGACGACTTGCCCATTTGACCTGTTTGAGTTTATGTACAAAGAATGCAAAAAGCAGCCTTGACATTCACTTTAGTTATTTCCCTCCAAATTAAGTATCAGAACTGAAAGCCTTTTACATTTAGTAATTTGAAAATGATGCGCATAATACTCATAATTAAGTTCATCAGATAAACTCTGGAAACATTTTCCTCACAGACTGTCGGTTCTTCCATTTTTTCCCTCCCCCACCAAATTCAAAATACGTGTTTCTAATGCCATTGAAATTAGAATGACATGATTTAATTACATGTCTGTTGGCAAGCACAATCAATGATGTCAGTGCTGGCAAGACTTCTGGGTGCTCTGAAAAATGAGGCTGTTGATAACAAGCTAGAGATTGCAAGGATAAGTTTGGATGATGTCTACTTTTCAGAATTATTTTATTGTATAATAGATGAGACCACTTGAGTGGTGGCTCCTCTTATTGAACTGGAATACCTTTAAGTTGTGATGCCAGTAGCATGTATAGCAGTTAGAAGATTCTGCTGTGGTTATTACAGCAGCTTTCTGCAACCTGGTGCTCTCCAGATTTTTGGACTACAACTCCCATCAGGCCCCAGCCATGGTTGTAGTCAAGAACATCTGAAGGACAGCAGGTTGGAGAAACCTGTTTTGTCTGTCCTGCACAGACAGTAGTATATATAAAAAAGGTAAAGGGGTCCCTGACCATCAGGTCCAGTCGTGTCCGACTCTGGGGTTGCTGCGCTCATCTCGCTCTGTAGGCCGAGGGAGCCAGCGTTTGTCCACAGACAGCTTCCAGGTCATGTGGCCAGCATGACAAAGCTGCTTCTGGCGAACCAGAGCAGCACACGGAAATGCCGTTTACCTTCCCGCCGGAGCGGTCCCTATTTATCTACTTGCACTTTGATGTGCTTTCGAACTGCTAGGTGGGCAGGAGCTGGGACCGAGCAACAGGAGCTCACCCAATTGCAGGGATTCGAACCGCCGACCTTCTGATCAGCAAGCCATAGACTCTGTGGCTTAACCCACAGTGCCATACTATATGCTAACTAGATTGCTCACTGGGACAAGACAGTTTGAGCATATTACACTGATTCTGGCCCGACTGCACTGGCTGCCAATCAGTTTCTGGACGCAATTCAAGGTGCTGGTTTTGACCTTTATTGCTGCTGTTTAGTCATTTAGTCGCGTCCGACTCTTCGTGACCCCATGGACCAGAGCACGCCAGGCACTCCTGTCTTCCACTGCCTCCCGCAGTTTGGTCAGACTCATGTTCGTAGCTTTGAGAACATTGTCCAACCATCTTGTCCTCTGTCATCCCCTTCTCCTTGTGCCCTCAATCTTTCCCAACATCAGGATCTTTTCCAGGGAGTCTTCTCTTCTCATGAGGTGACCAAAGTATTGGACCCTCAGCTTCAGGATCTGTCCTTCCAGGACCTTAGGTCTCCAAGGTCCTTATTTGTGTGCCTCCTCCACGAGAGGTCCAAAGGGGGCAACACAAGAATGGGCCTTTTCTGTAGTGGCCCCCTGTTGTGGAATACTCTCCCCAGGGAGCTTCAGCTAGCACCTTCATTATACACCTTTAGGCACCAGGCAAAAACACTCCTCTTCAACTACGCCTTTGGTTGATTGACATCCTCTGGCCTTTTAAATGTGTTGTGGGAGGGAGGATTATTGGTTTGTTTTTGCTTGTATTATGTATTTTGTCAGTTTTTATATTGTAATTTTACAAATTTATACAAATTTATTTATTTATATAATAATAATAACCAGTAACTTTTGTTCTAATCTCCATACTCCCCTTCATTTCATGAGCAACATGCTGGCTAAGAAGGGTCTTCAGTCAGACTATGATCTTCTTTTCTCTTATATAGGACATAATTTTTCAGATGTGTAATCTTCTTCACATATCCACTAAGCACATTTTTTATTTTATTTTTTAAAAACCTAATTACAACTTAGTTTTAAAAATGTCTGTTTTAAACTGTTACGTTTTCATTCACAGTTTTAAGTTCTCTTTCAATGTGAAGATCTTATAAAGATTATGTTTAGCTTTCTGTCCATTTATGAGGTAACGATTTCTCCATGAGTGTGTTTGGAGCATTCCAAAGTTGAGCTCTTAATGCTTACTGACCTTTCTGAGATGTGTTCTGCTTCAGAAGTGTTAGAAAATTTAATTTATGCAAAATAGATTTGCTGGAGAAGGCTGTGTGCTTTAAAATGACTCCCATGTCTGTGAATGACATGATTAACTTGATAGGCAATGTGTTCCTTTGATCAGCAGTTTTCAGATTGTGTGGTGAGCCTGGGGATGAGGTAGTGAACATAAGACACTTGGAAATGGAGTGAAGTTGAAAGGAGGGAAAGGATCCTTGAGCACATAGAACCTGAGGCACTTTATTGCTAAGCAGTAGATATTTAGCAGTGCCTAGGGAGCGGGTGGCGCTGTGGTTTAAACCACTGAGCCTCTTGAGCTTGCCGATAAGAAGGTCAGCAGTTCAAACTCCCGTTGCTCTGTCCCAGCTTCTGCTTCAATTCAAAAGCACACCAGTGCAAGTAGATAATTAGGTACCGCTGCAGCAGAAAGGTAAACAGTGTTTCCGTGCACTCTGGCTTCTGCCATGGTGTCCTGTTCCGTCAGAAGCAGTATAGTCATGCTGGCCACATGACCTGGAAAGCTGTCTGTGGACAAACGCTGGCTCCCTCGACTTGAAGTGAGATGAACGCCTCACCTCATAGTCACCCTTGACTGGACTTAACCGTCCAAGGGTCCTTGACCTTTATTTCCTTACCTATTTAGCAGTGCAGCAGCCCAACCTACTGTGACATACATGGAAGCTGTAAAGAGGAAGGGAACAGAGCTAAGTGTCAGCTTCTCCCCTCTCCTGCCTTATTCCTTGGCTGGCTGGAGCACGGGATATACTCCGTTCAAGTGCTCTTCTCATGCTTACGTTACATAGGTGTCCCAAACCACAGATCATTATCATGCAGCAGTGGGCTACACATGTCTTGCATGCCAAAGAAATAATGGGTGGTGTGCTCTAGAAAACAATTGTGTCTTTTTTTTTACTGTGAAGTTAAGCTGGAAAGGTTCTTAGGACCCCTTAGTTGAACCCAATTGTAAATGAAAGCAATTTTGGGAAGATCAGTTGTCATCCACTATGAAAAATAGTAGAGGTACACACTTACGGGAAGTTCAATGCAGCCTTTTTACATAAGGTGCTCAGGTGCGAAAGAGGCCAGAAGCTCCTGTACCTTTAATAGTTGCCCAGAAGAGGCAATTTCACTTTGCATGGTGTCACAGTCACTGAAAACCCCTCTTCTACGCAACTATTAAAGGTGCATAAGCCCCTGTTTCCTTTTCGCATTTGCAAGACCAGAGAAGTTTGAAGAGCCCCATGCTATTTAAATGGTACGATGATTATTACTCTTGGAAGGGGTTTGTAGGATTTAATCTTCTCTTTTAAATTTTAGTAGGACCCTTCATTTTTTAAATTTTCAGCAGAACATTAAACAAGCAAGTGCAATAAACACTGTGATGTCAGCCACTCATAAGTCATTTTGTGCTGCAGAAAAATTGACTTCCTTCATGAGGGAAGTATTACTCATTGCCATTAGCTGAGTGTGTTCCTGACATGGCATGATACAGTAAACCAACAAAATGGTGCACCATGATTCATGTTTGAAAATTGTCTGGTGCCTACACATAGATTAGTGTCATGGCCCACATGCCTTTATTTGGGCATCCTGATATTTTGCTATTTTATTTACCTTACACGTTACCTTTCCAACAAAACAAATAATGTTTACAGTCCTTAAAACCCATAGTCATTTGGGATCTGAAGGTTTCTTCTGCTCATACAGTTGCCATTTTACACCTTGCTCTGAAGTCTTGAGTAAAGTAAGTGAAAGCAACCCAACATTACTTTCAACAGTACAAGATTTTGTGTGTCTGCAAGTATCCTGAGAAAAGGCTGAGTTGTGGAAGTTACAATCTTTATCTTTCAAAGACTGTAGAAGTTACTGTTCTTATGGTACAGTACTTTAATTTGTGCATCCAGTTCACTGCAAGTGTTCCAGTTCTGTCATGTTACAAAAATGCAATGTGATAAGTTAGCTTGGAAAAAACCTGAGAGAATAGGAGAGCTCATGCAGTATAATAGTACATAATACAAAAACAGTAAGAAAAGTGGACCCATGTGTATGGCATGGACTCATAGTTTCTTGCCATGTTGGAAGATGCCATTAAATATTTACATATTATGTATGTTTTTATTTGTAAGGCTGTGGGGCCTTTAGGGTCAGCTTATCAGGAAATTAAAACTGCAGAGCAAACAGCATCGTGGAACAAACAAGCCATATTAAATCCTCTTTGCTGAGCAACAGCAGTGTAACTTATTAGCAAGCAGCTTGTGGCTGTTGCTGACATGATGTCTTCCTGATGCTAGTTGAAACGGGTGAGATGGCTGATTCGGTCTGATACTTACACAAGAGAGCAAATCACTTTCATTTGACCTATAATGGATTATCTGGGCAATCAAGCTGACATCTACCAACTTTGAAGCTCAATCTTTCCCCCCTCTTCTCATTGGCAATGTTACGGGATCCTGATGACCATGGCATGTGGGCATCGCTTTCCATTTATTCTCTCTCTCTCTGTGCTAGCATTGCAGTAGCAAGGACAATACTATAGTTAGAGTCAAATAATTAAGTGCCTGTCCTCATGATTTATTATGTGCTTCTCAGCTACTGTAATAAGGAAGATTTGGGAACCTGAAGCAATTATTTTAGACTTCTAGCCTCTTTGCCAATTGTTTAATAATTTATCTTTTTGTGCTTTCTGTCCAGTGAAGTGCACCTATATTATTAAAGCTTACGTTGCACTTTTCTGGGAAGTTTGTCGTCGTCTTTGCCTTCAGTCTTCCTCTCTCTTTTACTTTCTGCTTCTATTCTTTCACATCTCTTCTTTCCTTATAACTTACTTTGCTGCTTCCTCAACAGTTTATTATTCCCTGGCTCTCAATAATTCTGTCTGACAGCCAAGAATATGAACTATTTTAAAAACATTGGAGTATGTCTATAAACATCACTTGTCAGCTTCAGGCCAGGTTAGAGTTATGCCTTATATCTTTCCAGACAGTCCCTCTCATTCAGTAGCAGTTCAGGCCCAAA
The DNA here is from genome assembly GCF_965207765.1 of Zootoca vivipara. Taxonomy (NCBI): domain Eukaryota; kingdom Metazoa; phylum Chordata; class Lepidosauria; order Squamata; family Lacertidae; genus Zootoca; species Zootoca vivipara. Next base: position 37,271,299 of record NC_142592.1, on the reverse strand, counting down.
CCCAATCTAAGCTTCAAGAGTTTGAAACTGTATCAAGTGCTGAGAATCCATTTTGAAAACTCACAGTTTGGAAGAAGTTGCCAAAAAACTGGTGTGCAAGTGTACCTTATTACTGATAAACCTTCCTAGCTGTTGGAAGCTATCTAAAGGTTAACCGCTGCCTGCTGTTCACAGTGGTCTTACATTTATAAATCTGAATATAGGAATATAATTGAAATACTTCCTGTACCTACAAGTCCTCTTGGAGTCAGAGCATCAGATTTGACCTTTATCTTTTCAACTTTTCATAGTTGAGTTATGAGAACACCTAGGCCACACTTCAGTGGCAGCGTGTGGGAAGAAGCATAGAGCATGCCAGACTGGTAAATCACATTGCAGAAAAATGTGGTGCTAATGGACTCAACCCATAACATGGTCAGAATTGTTTTATTTAGAGAATGGAATATTAGGAATCTTGGGCTCCAGAGGTTACCTTTGGCTCTGCCAAGTATCATCAGTCTGTGAGGTCCATTTGAGAGGAAAATAAACTGAAGAATACTTGCTAATGTATGTGATCAAACTGTGAATGTCTGAAGGTTTGAATATGACTCTTACCATATTTTAGGTGTGTGTGTTTACATATATATAATAGAACACAATAGATTTCAACCATATATGTAGTTTACTTGGGTGTATGTCTAGCTGGGTTTGATGGGGTTACTTCAGAGTATGGGATCATACTCTGAAGCACATGCTCTTGTGCAGTAATGCAAATACTGTACAGATTTTTTTTTCGTTGAAGCAGTTGAGATGTGTAATGCAACTGCAGTTCTCTTTGGAAACAAGTTGTTTTGAGATTTACTGGTTCTTGGAGATCGTGTCTAATAGCAAGTTGACCTAAGCTTGGTATGAACTGGTCCTCGACCGTAATAATAAATAAAAAAATCTTTATAAATTGAGACCTAAGCTTGGCATAACTATTAGATATATGCTGCTTCCTTCACAATTAGCATTTTCAATTATCGAACATTGAAATGTTATTTGAATCAACTCTATACAGTATTTGATTGGTGTCTGTTTTTGTTTTTGTTTAATTACCTGTGCCCCTCTAACAATGGTTGTTAACTTCTTTAGGACCTGAACAAACGTTTGTCACTACCTGCAGACATCAGGATACCAGATGGATATCTTGAAAAGCTACAGATAAACAGTCCACCGTTTGATCAACCAATGAGCAGAAGATCTCGCAGAGCATCCTTGGTAAGTTGCTGCTACCTTTTCTAGTTGACAGATACTCTGGTAGCACCTGAAATGTGTTGTGGCATTTGATTGTGACTAGCAATGTTTGTGGTCTGCTGCATAGCAGTGTGGCACATCTCCTACTGTCTCTCACATCGCTTGACTTTTTTGGACTCAGTTCCAGTAGTTTCTTCTTCTTCTCTCTATACTTAGGATACAGATACCTGACCACTTAAGTGACCTCTTGTGCATCTGCCATAGTGGTCTGTGGCTTACATCACCCAAAATATGGTCAGCTCATTAACAACTGCCAGAATAAATTATATCTTTGTGTACACTTCATGTACTTATATCTTTGGTATATGTACAGGGAAGTATGTAATTACTAGACAATTATTACTAGCGTTATTTAGAATTTATTTAAAAAGAACATCATGCTGGGCTAGATGGTGGGTTGGTTGATCGTGGTAGTGGCATTTGTTTTGTAAATATCACTGTTATTATTGTCCTCCACATCATCACCATCCCTTTCCCCTGCTGGTTTGTTCATGCTTATTTTTATTTGGAATGATGATGCCAAAGCTTTGTCTGCATCATGGGTTCCTGCCAATGGTACCCAACTGTGAGCTCTTCCCCGGCACCTCACACTCAAAACGTCTCATATTATGTGTCCCTGAGGAGTCATAAATTATTAAATGCCCTAGTTATAAGTATTCTGTGATTTATAAAAACATGCCTTAAACAAGGGAAGACGCAGCACTTGCAGTCTGCCTTCTATACCATATTAAAATGAATTTCTGCTGAAAGCACTAATATCATAGCATTGAAAGAGCTGATAAAATGCAAAGCTTATTGTTTCAATGAGAGCTTAATCACTGATTAGAACTTTAAGAATACTTTTTAAAAAGTGTTTCTAGAAGAACATTGTTTTTATTCATAGAGTTTATTCATAGCAATCATGCTGGCTTTGTTTTAAACTTGGAGAAAATATTATGTATAAATACTTACTTCTGCCAATTGGAGGTAGGGTAGCTCTTGTTTACATTACAAGTTATCCCAGACATAAGGACATGGTGCCTTCTTGAAGATTGTGAATGGATCTCCATGAAGGCTTTGAAAATATTACTTGCAGTAATCCAACACAAACATTTAATCACATGAGTGAGCCATAAAAAGCCAAGAAGATCAGAAAGTTGTAGTGACTGCAGGCAAAGACTTTGGAATATTATTTTCAATTGAGATAATCAAGAGGAGCAGATTTTGGAGGAAGAGCTTCCTTTTAGTAGGGTTGCTCTGGTATAGTGTTTTCCCCCTTGGATGAGAGGAAAGTGAACAGACAGCTAAGGAAACTTGGAAGGTGACAGTAAGGCTTTCATGGGAGTAAATTAGCTGTTCTTAGCAACAGCAGAGGGAGGACACTATCCTAAACTGTAGAGGTAGAGGCAGGTTGCATATGGTGGCAGGTAGGAGAGTAGTAAGTTTATATCTGATGTTGGGTGTGTGTTGATGTTAGAAGTGTATATTTAACAGTAGTTATTGATTCACAAATAGCAACTTCCTAATTGTGTGGATTGCGAACCGCCTTGGATTTTTTTTTGGGGGGGGGTGAAATGGAAAAAGAATAGAAAATGAATAAATTTGGTTACAGCAATTTTAAAGGCCAAAGAAAAAGCTAGGGCTCTCTTAAGATCCTTCCAGCTGCAAAGAAGTGTTTTTTAGAAGGGCTGCTCTGTACCTGTCTTGGCACATTCAGATAAATCTATTTCAGTGTGCTTTATAGGATAGCTTGAATACTTTTTCCTTCCGTCTCAAGTAGTCCTTGTTTGTAGGAACCTGTTTTTCAAGCTGTAGTAGGAAAAATTGTGCCCTCTAATGAGCACAGTGTGCATTTAAAATGGACCATCTCTTACAAGACGCCTTTTCTGCACCCTCACTCCCCCTTCCACATTTAAAAGAACTTGTTGCTCCTTGTAAGCTGAGATCTGGCAGCTGTGTTTGGGTTTGTGGGCAATGCACATGCTGCCTCTTTCCTTCTGCTCAGTCCGCTGTGTTCTTCTTTTGAAATGTGCAGCAATTTTGTTTTCAAGAAACTCTGCACTCAACTTAGCCTTTCAGATACTGTATGACACAAACCTTGCTGTTAGCAGAGGGAATCAAGTGTTGTTATTTTTTTAAAAAAATAAAGTAACAATTATATGGTCTCCCTTTGAAAACATTTGCATTAAAGTCCTAGCTTAGTGGAGTAAATATTTAATCAGCTTAGCATGTACTGACAAGTGCAATGTTGTGTTTGTAGCAATGTATCATCTGGGCACACCTTTAATTCATCTGTCATTTAAGAGCAAGAGCAATCTAATGTTTTTAACCCTTCTATGTTTTAGTAATCTATTACTGTGGTCAAATATATTCCAATTTAACCATTGGCTTTTTGTCACATCCACTAGTGGGGAAGAAGGTGCAAGGATCCTCATGATCACATATCCCACCCACCCCCACCCCCAACTTCTCTCGCATGGCTGGAAGAATTTCACCAATGCTTAGTTTCCCTTAGCCTGAATGTCTGATTGTCATGTTGTTTAGACCGGGGGTTGTGGTTTCAAAACAGGGTCAGTTTCAAAACAAGGCAACTTCTAACCATGGTTTCTGAAACTGGTTTGTTAAAAGCTAACCGGAGTTTGTTATCAGTCAGGACAGAAACCTGGCATTCATGGAAAGTGTAGTTCAATTTGAGCAAAGTCTTTTTCTTGACTGTGCTGGAAGAGAACTGAGTGCACAATTCCAGGGTTTCCAGTGACTCCCTCCTTGCACACCCATGGTTTAGCGTGCCCATAGAGGCAAGGGGCGCCAGGACGCCAAGTTCTGGAGGGCGCCAGGGAAGAGGCGGAGGCTGGGTGCGGTGCCTCCTGGCATCAGCTCGCCACCCTCGCCCGCCTCACTGAAGCAACGCCGCGCCCGGAGCCTCCGCCTCTACCCCGCCGGAGGAGCCACCCTCCAGCCGCTGCCCGCCTCCTCCAGCCCTGCAGAGCTGCCAGCAGCGCCGAAAAAAGGTCGGCAACTCTGAGAAACCGGGGGGGGGCGGGGCGCTGGAGGGATCTTCGCACCACAGCACCGGATATACTCAAGACGGCCCTGAGCGTGACCTGCAAATATGTCCCGTGAGCTATATATCCAATTACACAATTTCACTCCCTTTTTTGGGGCCTTGAACAAGAGTTAAATCCAGTCCTCAATTTCCATTAGTGTAAGATGTTATGCAAGCACATGCCAGTATTGGGGAAACGGTGGTGCTTCAGTTACAGTAGTTATATGGGTGCCAATGCTGGTGCTGTCAATAAGGGAGAAATGTTGCCTAGAACGAAGAAAGGAATGTTGCGAAGTACACAGTGCCTTTTGCCCATAGAAGGTTTGCTAGTTGCTTAATAGGATGCCAAGGCCTGCTAGAAAAGACAGTTCATTGCACTAATATCTTCCTTACAGTTACTTTTCCATGAATACTTGCAGAAAAGGGTCACTGCCTATGCTTTTTCTGCTAGCCTGATGTGAGATACAAGTCAGTGAGTTGTATCTCCAATATTTAATGTAAAAAAGGGACTGAGAGCTATTGGTTGTACTGCAAGGGTGCACCTTACAAGGATGGTATCTCATGACTGTAGTAGTTCCCAATCTTAATTCCAAGTCTTCAAAGCCTCAATGTTAATTTGAGTTTTCTTTCATCTCAGAACATCCTTGAGGTGGTAGGGCGTGGGGGTGGGGTGAGGACAGAAATGAATAGTTCAATTCTTTTTTTATCTTAGCTAATAGCTACTTAACGTTCATGCAGCAGTTGCCTATGTTGTTTAAATTGGATGTTTTGACCGTGTTGGGGTCATTTAATGGGCTGTGTGTAGAGTTTTTCTTTTATTTACTTTCATTGGGGTCTACCTGTGTGGAGTTTCTTTTTTTCTGTTTACGTTTGCATTGTTAACGCTTATAGTGAAACCCTCACATTATTTTTAAAAAATGAAGTTGAAACAGCCCTTTACTGTAGGTGAATGCTCATTATGAAGCAACGCTGGTTAGGAGGAAATGTTATACATATCTAATACCATTTTGGGGGCCCAACTAAGTAGGAGAGTTAAATGAGTACGATTAGTTCTGTTAACAGACTTATAGTAGATAAGCCCTGTTGATTATAAAATAGGTTTTGTCATTAGAAGAAAAATGAAAGCTGGCTCCATTTAAATAAATAGCAAAAGATATCTGCGAACTTTAGTAGAATTTTAAATCCCCACAATTAGTAACCAGTCATGTAGGGAAAATAGCTTTGAATGTCTGTCAGCATGGTTTCATCAGCCATTTGCAGATAATTGCTGACTTTTGCTTTATGCTAGACAGCCCTTACCTCAGCTGATTAGTAGTCTGATGGCATTTGATGTGGGGACACAGCATTTCCTTGCAAAGGGTAGCAGCAACGCATTCCCTCGCTGGTTCTGCTACCCCTCACCCCGCCCCCAGTGACACTTGCTTTTTCTCCTGCTTATTCTTCCTCCTGCCAATAAAGTCTGGTAACAGATGCTGCAAATGTAGTCCCTATTTAGGGGAACATGAAGGGTAAAAAGCAAATACACAAGCAGTATGCATGCACGAACATTTCCCATCCACACAAAGTGAGAGCTTCAACCCATAGGCCAAGGTTGGTGTCTTTCTCCTCAGGGCCTCATGTCAGGGCTAAGAGGCAGGAAAGATCATACCAATGACAAACTTAGTTGGTCTCTAAGGTGCTACTGGAAGGATTTTTTTTATTTTGTTTCGACTACGGCAGACCAACACAGCTACCTACCTGTAACTAGAACTGCAACTTCATTTCACTGACATGCGTGTCTGGGATTTTGCAGCCCAGTCCCTCCCTGAGTGTCAGCCACACTGCTGCCACCATTCGCATTGTTCATATCCCACTGCAAGATTCTGCTCTAGATAATTAGTTCAGGATTGTTTTGCAGTGCCTAAGAGGGTGCGAGGAACTGATGTTGCTATTTGTCTTTCTATGTTTAGCTTCCCATCCCAACCATCCTTGCCAACTGAAGTGGGGTTGAAGTGTGGTTGGTGGGGGGCATTCAGTTGCCATGTTTATCTGGCCCCCTTTTTGCCTGATTTTTAAACAGGACCTTGTGATTGTTTTATTTCCGCAGACTTCCCCCACCACCCAAATAAGTCTCTGATAATGGTTTTTAGTTCCATATACTAAGTAATTTAAACTCTTGTTTTTTTATCAGAAAGGTCACCTGTTTTTTCCCATCCTACTCTTTCTCTGCTGCAGTAAATGGAGCACTGTAGAAACCCACATGCAACATGATCTTAAGCCTGTCACTGGGGCTCGCTCCCTAGGAAGTTGATTAGAATCATGACCTGGTTTGTGATAGGAGCATAAATAGTGAGAAACATTTAGTACCACTTTTTAAAAACAAAATTCTGTAAAACCTTCCCTAAATGCTGGTAGCTTTTTTTGTTTTTCTTAAGGACTGTACTTTGTACATACTATAGTTCCTTCCCATTTCTACTTTGTCTATACTTATGTATAAATAGATTCCCCAACAGAGACAGCAATAAAGTTTTGAGGCAACCCAACATTCTCTGTTATGTATAGCTTCGGTGCACAGGAGAAGCGATATTCAGGATTGCTGAAGATAATGTGTTGAAGTCTCTTAATAATGCACTTTTTGCAAGTACAGAAATTGCAGTTAAGAGGAGGTGTGAATGCAGGACTCTAGTCCCACTACTGGGTTGAGGGAGGAATAGCAATTACCCAGCGAAAGTTAGTTTCAGAAATGGCACTGAAAATTACCAGTTTTGCCAGGCTTTCCCTGGTGTTCAGTGGTAAAATGGAGGGGTGGTGGAAGAAACTAACTTCTTGATTTACTAGGGAAAGAGGTGCTTTTTAGCAGCGTGTTGTTCTTGGGTGAAGTACAAAACACTCATAGCTCTCACATATATCATGAAGGACATGCAACCTACATCAAGATTATTGTCTTTCTAAAATCAAGTGAGTGGAAAAGGCTTGGCCTACTGCTTGCATGTATTTTAAGCGGGAAAGTGACTGTTTACAAAAGTGTGTATGTGTGTGTGTATGCCTCTGCGTGCATATGTACTTCATGTCCTGGCCTACCAGTGGGTGAAGCAAAGCTAGTCAGCAATACTAGGCAGGGGCTTCTCTGTTGTGGCACCATGCCAATATAATTCTCTCCCCCTGGGGGTGTGGATGGCAACTGCACTTCTGGAATTCCATCACCAAGTTAAAACTTACTTAACTTTCCAAGCCTTCAGAGGAATTTTAATGTGGTAGTTCAAGGTCTTAGGTTTTTAATCTGTACTTCTAACATTTTGGGGGGCACGGGTGGTGCTGTGGTCTAAACCACAGAGCCTAGGACTTGCCGATCAGAAGGTCGGTGGTTCGAATCCCCACGACGGGGTGAGCTCCCATTGCTCGGTCCCTGCTCCTGCCAACCTAGCAGTTCAAAAGCACATCAAAGTGCAAGTAGATAAATAGGGACCGCTCCAACGGGAAGGTAAACAGCGTTTCCGTGCGCTGCTCTGGTTTGCCAGAAGCGGCTTAGTCATGCTGGCCACATGACCCAGAAGCTGATGCCGGCTCCCTCGGCCAGTAAAGTGAGATGAACGCCGCAACCCCAGAGTCGTCCACGACTGGACCTAACTGTCAGGAGTCCCTTTACCTTTTCTAACATTTTCACTATTTGACAAAAAAAAGTTTTTATTACCAACCATATATGCATGTTTTTAGATGGATGTCGGAAACCCTCCTGTGATTGCTATGTGTGATGAACGATGGTCAAACGTTTGGGAAATAAATGAATATTTGTCTGTTTGTTGTATGCATTTTGTACCTTGGTATCCATTCTCAAGAACCAAGCGTGTGTAAGAAGTAGCCCTCGGAGTCTTATATGGGAAAAGAAAAGTGTGTGGGAAGGCAGGCCACATGAGGAAAGATTTTGCAACCTGCTGCTGGCATAATCAAGAAAAACCACAGCCTCTCATCCCAGTCCAGCTAAGTAGGTCCGATAGGATAAGCAGACTTGCATGCATTGCACATATATCTTGCTGGGTTTTCTTAAAAAAATTATTTCATTAGGTCAAAGTGTGGGTAGCGTCTATATATTAATTTGAATGGGATACATCTTCTGATATACATTTCCCCATCCATGTTCTTGCATAACTAGTCATGCATTCATATCTTGCTTTGATGGGAGATGGATCAGGGCCCGTGATGACTTCTGCAGTAAATTAGCAAATCCAGTTCCAAAGGACCTGGCACAAGCTCTGTTACTGGGCTGCGAGTACTCTCCTTTCACATTGCTTCCCAGAGCACCTGTGGTAGTGTTAATATTTTGTTTTGTTTTTTAAAAAATATATATTTATTGGGTTTTATAACAGAAAAACAAAAACACATACGGTAATAACAAACCACATGGGGAACACCCCATGTGGAATACAACAAATGTACAAAATACAAACATACAAAAAGAATAACATACAAAAATGAAAAGCAACATTACAAAGAAACAAAAGTCCTGTTTATATATCTAAATCCCTGACATTGTTGACTTCCTCATGTCCCTCCTAACTGCGTTTCATTGTATAACTTACTTAACCTATTTTTACCTTTAGTTCACATTTCATAATCCATTCAAAACTTAATTAACACTTATATCTAAAACTTACTATATTAAAAAAGAGAAAAAGAAAAAAAATCCACAAATCCTTTTCTACAACCTCTATATGCTTCCAAATCTTAAACATTCTCAATATTGCAATTATTTTTCAAATAAATTTTAAATTTCTTCCAATCTTCTTCCACTGACTCTTCCCTCTGGTCACGGGAAGGTGCAGGCAGGAAGTCCACCAATGAAAGTGCAGATCCAGGCCCTAGTTTTTATCCTGGTATAGACTATCCCAACCCTGCTTTGAAATATTACTTCCTCAGTTTTGTTTTCCAATAGGTGAACAGTTCTTCATGAGTATCTCACTTATTACAGTAGTTCTAAATGAATTTGCCTTTTGCCTCCCCCCCCCCTTTTATTGCAGTCTGAAATCGGATTTGGAAAAATGGAAACTTACATAAAATTGGAAAAGCTTGGTGAGGTATGTATCCTATTCCACCCTACAACGCCCTTGTTATCAATGAATTAATGGGTCTTGTTATCAATGAATTAGTACATCAACGTTTTTTCAATGTGCAAGGTGTTTTATAATCTTGTGTTTTTTCCCTCACAAGAGTGACAGTGATAGATAGTGACTTGCTGAAATCAACAGAGTCTATGTAGGTCTACAACCAACATTATATCCACTGCCTTTCATTTATGTTTTAAAATCCTTGACTGTTCAGGATAAGCAATACGGCAGGCTGGAATACTAGTAACTGTGCCTTGTTTGTTAAATGCATGATGATTTTCCTTTGTAATAACTATGCCTAACAGCTGTCATGTTCAGCAGTGGTTATGTAGAGATGACTACTTGACAACACATGAAAGCTTGAGACAGACATGACAGTTTCAATTGAGTCATCTGATTTGTGAGGGCATCTTCAACATATAGAGATGTTATGTGGTCTGATTTTGCCTGGTTATACATCGCATGAGTTGCCCTAAGGGAACATTATATTACAAAATATAGACTTCTTACACTAATGATATTTGCACTCTTGTATTTATACCATTGGGACGCAGGTGGCACTGTGGGTTAAACCGCAGAGCCTAGGGCTTGCTGATCAGGTCAGCGGTTCGAATCCCTGCGATGGGGTGAGCTCCCGTTGCTTGGTCCCAGCTCCTGCCAACCTAGCAGTTCGAAAGCACGTCAAAGTGCAAGTAGATAATAGGTACCACTCCAAGCGGGAAGGTAAACAGCATTTCCGTGTGCTGCTCTGGTTCGCCATAAGCGGCTTTGTCATGCTGGCCACATGACCTGGAAGCTGTACGCCGGCTCCCTCGGCCAATAACGCGAGATGAGCGCCGCAACCCCAGTCGGTCACGACTGGACCTAATGGTCAGGGGTTCCTTTACCTTTACCTTTATTTGCACCATTACACCTTAATGCTGTTGTTTTAGGCCCTAGTGATTCATAGATGAGGACTATTTGATTTTGTCATCCTTTGCATTTTTTTCAAGAATTGGTTAAAACAAAATTTTTGGGTTATATCAAACTAATTCCTGCTCAGAGTAAGCTCATTGAAATTAATGTGCCAGTTACTCATATCCATTAATTTTCATCAGTCTACTCTTGAGTTGCACTAGCATTAGCTACAACCCTATGTGTTCAATCCCCCCCCCCAAAAGCATGTAAAGGAGATCTGGTACACTTGTTACACTCACAGTTGCTTGACCATGGTTAAACAATCCCATGGTTAGCCCTTGATTGGCTCTTTTCCACCTCTGTTATTCAGAGTGAAAACTATCTCTACTTGCCCTAACCATGCTTAAGTGCTTGTTTGACACAGATGTTGACCACAGTGCCAACTTAACCCCTTTTGAAACTGCATAAGCAGCTTACAGATGAGCTGAGATATAAGAAGGGAATGTATAATAAATGGAAGAAAGGAGAAATCACGAAGGAACAGCATACACGAGTAGTCAAATGTTGCAGAGAGAAGGTCAGGTGGGCCAAAGCTCAGAATGAGCTCAGGCTTGCAAGGGAGATTAAAATGATTTTTAAAAAGGTTTCTTTGACTATCTTCAAAGCAAGAGGAGGAACAAGCAAGTGGTAGGTCCTCTGCATGGACAAGATGGAGAAATGTCCAGTTATGGGCACCGCAATTTAAGAAGGATATTTACAAGCTGGAATGTGTGCAGAGGAGAGGAATCAAGATATGATCAAGGGTCTGGAGACCAAGCCTTATGAGGAATGGTTGAGGGAGCTGGGTATGTTTAGCTTGATAAAGAGGAGACTGGGAGGAGATATGATAGCCATCTTCATATTGTCAAGGGCTATCACATGGAGGATAGTGCAAGCTTGTTTTCTCCTGCTCCAAAGCCTGGGACCCAAACCAGTAGTTTTAAGTTAACAAGAAAGGAGATTCTGACTAAACATCAGGAAGGCCTTTTTGACAGAAAGAGCTTTTCTACAGTGGAACAGACTTCCATAAGAGGTGGTGGTCTCTCTTTCCCTGGAGGTTTTTAAGCAGAATGGCTGCCTGCCATTTATTATTTAGTTGAGATTCCTGCATTGCAGGGGTTGGACTAGATGACCCCCCATTGTCCCTTCCAGCTCTACAAGTCTATGATTCTATGATTTTTAAAGTAAAAATTCAAAGTTTGGCTTGCATTTTTTTCTATAGCTGGAGAAGAACTCTCAAACAATTTTTGTGAGTGTATATATTTTGTCATTTTCCTTGCTATACAGGGCACCTATGCAACTGTATATAAGGGAAGAAGTAAGCTGACTGAAAACTTGGTAGCTTTGAAAGAAATCAGATTAGAACACGAAGAGGGGGCACCGTGCACAGCCATTAGAGAAGGTAAGCAGATCTTATTTTATTTTCTTGCATTTTATATGGTTCCACCAACTGGAACTCCAGTAGTATGACTTGTGAAGAAATGCATCAAATCCTGAACCCGAGGAGAAGGCCATAGCGGAATGGCAGAACACCGTCTTTGCATGCAGAAGATCCCAGGTTCGAAACCTGCCGTCCCCAGGTAGGGGTGGGAAAGAACCCTGCCTGGAACCCTGGAGACTTACCACAAGCCAGTAGATCAAATTGAATTCATGTGACACAGAATTCTGCGCCCTGCCCGTATATTTCTTTGCCAGAAATGCATCTTGTGACATTCCCAGTAGTTATAAATTATGAAGCATGCCGTCTTTTTGCTTGCTTGCCCAAGTGTCAGACATGAGAAACAGCTTCTCTTGAGCATAACCCTGTCATAGTAAAACAGTCTGTTATCTTGGTGTGACAGCAAATCTAAACCATGCCCCCCCACCACTTGAAATATGTGGCATTTCTCATTCTATATTTTATCTCTCCTCTCCTCTCCCCCATGACTTCCATATGCCCCCTTTTTGATCATCACAAGGTAGTTCCCTGGGGCTAAGCCGCTGCTTTTCAAGCCCCTGCAGATAAAAGTGTGCCTAACCCACTCACTCAGAGAAAACTCTGGGCCTTTGGATCCTTTGATTTCACCTGGAGAACCTAATTGTATTTCTGCCCGGATCCGTAGCACATGAACTAAAATAATGGTGTGTAAAAAATTATATATCTTTCCAGACAGAGTTATTTTTTAGTGCACTATCCATTTGACACGCTAATATCTGTACACTTCAATTTTTCAATTTATTTACCACTCCTGGCTATTAATTCTGTTCTCCTTTTGCAGTGTCATTGTTAAAAGATCTAAAACATGCAAATATCGTTACGCTACATGATATTGTTCATACAGACAAATCGTTAACTCTGGTCTTTGAGTACCTGGTAAGTTGTTTTCTTTCCCAGTCATATTTCTTGTTTGAATTTGTTTAACCCTAGGGAAGTATAATAATACTGTTTCAGTATATGTGAATTGTGGGAGGCAGCGGCGTTAATTCATTCATTCCGTTACCACAATTTCTTGTATGACTTGTAGGAAGGTTGTTGGGTTGGTTTTTTTGCTACAAAACTCTTTAATTTGAGTGTAGATTCAGGTAGGTAGCCATGTTGGTCTGACGCAGTCAAAATATATATAAAAATAAAAAAATTGTCCAGTAGCACCTTAGAGACCAACTAAGTTTGTTCTTGGTATAAGCTTTTGTGTGCATGCATACTTCTTCAAATACTTAGTTGGTCTATAAGGTGCTACTGGACAATTTTTTTATATTATTTGAGTGTGTTATACTTAATGCATTTACCTTCTAAAGTTTTGTATGTACTGCAAATGTACATCTTCCTCATATTCTGTTACAGAAACAGATCTGTTTAACGTCCTAAAATAGCCCAAATGTGTCCTTTTTGAAATCCAGTTGTTTTGTGCTCTTTGTTTTCGGGATTCCAGCTGTTGTGTTGTTGTTTTTTTCACACCAAGGGGGGGGCAAGGAGCAGTGCCGTTTCAGCACTACCTTAAGCTATTTATAGTATGACTTACCTTTATTACATTGTGCTGCCACTGTTAAAAAAAGAATATACAGTACAGACAATCCACTCTCGTGTTTGGGTGCCTAATTGGCATGCTAGAAAATGCAGTTTTTCTATATTAGAGAAGTTGGGCAATTCATCATATATTTGCTATGAGGACAAGGTGGAGACCTCCTAAAACTTAGTCTCTGTGCTGCTTCAGTGTCTGTAATTACAAAGATAAACCTGACAAGACAGGGTGATTCATAGGGTCTGCAACCTGGGGCAGAAAGGGATAGACAAGGGACTATCATTAATAGGATTCAGTGGTACAGCTTTGAGATTGCTTCAGGATCCATTTTTTGTGCTTAAATTGTTCATATTTCAGTAGCAAGTAACCAGGAGTTCTTCACGCTCGTCCAGGCTTTTCTGAGTTTGACCAATTGACTTTCATCCATGCTTTTCTGCAGTGATCAGTCCTGCAAAGTATTGGTTTGTGCTAGCTCATCAGTGTCTTTCTGGAACAACTCAGTTTTGGTTTCAACTAGTTTTGGGTATACATACTTCATTCTACCCATTCAAAACTGGTCCTACTAAGCTTCAGTTGAGTAATCTACCAATTAATGGTTCCAGTTTTAATCTGACGATATTCCTGATATAGATTGGCAGGGTTGTAGCTATCTTCCCTGAGCCTTTTAGATTGTATGGCTTAGATTCTAAACTCTGAAAACCAAAAAGGCCTTTTGCAAGGAGCGTCACACTTCTCTGGATTTCAGGCAATGTGCAATGGCAGTCAGAGCTTTGAGGCACAGCATCACCCAAGGTCATAATGATGGATGAAGCTGCCTACCTTTCAGATTTGGCCCACCAGGAGTAAGGAAATACTGTAAACATTTGGTCCACCAGCCAGAATAGGCACCTCTCTCTGCTCTAAAGAAATAAACACTTTAAGAAGTAGCAATGAATAAACATAACTTTGTATCCTTATTGTAGATAACGTAAAGCCTTATTTTTGTTTTCACAGGACAAAGATTTAAAACAGTATATGGATGATTGTGGTAACATTATGAGTATGCACAATGTAAAGGTAAGTCATAGTTGCTATTTTCCAACCATTTTGCTCTTTTTCATAATTGGTGCTCCTTAATATTTATATATTTTTCAGTGTATTTGTGAGGGAGCATTCCTATTTGCGTAATCCCCCATTTAGAAAGCACGTTTAATTAGTAAACCACTGTGAAATTTGCATAGAAGCACTTTGCTTTATTGAAGAGAACCTCTTAACTGGCAAGTATTCAAGTTACATAGTTTTGCATGTAATTGCTTGCCTTTCAGAGGACCAAACATTTTACGTTTCTCAAGCAGGAGGTTATTTACTTGATGACTGATGGAGTAAATGTGGATGACCCTATAGCATGCCAGAATGACATAAAATTTGGCTATTATAAGTGTTCCAATTGATTTTATGCCCAAATTGTTATAACATTGCTGGACCCTTCCTTTCATAGATCCTTTTACTGTATTTTATTTGGTGTAGCAATCCTCCCATATTTTTTTAACCCATTTGATTTAGATCTCAAAATAATTTCCATTGGGAGGAAAAAACTGAACCTTTTAACCTTGGGTTGTGGACTGGTTTATCAAAGGGTGAAATGAGCAGCAAATAACTTTTAAAAATTGAGGCTGCTGCTAATATTTTGTAAGGGGCTTGGATTGATAACCTAAAGCCCTGCTATGGCATATGCAGTCATACCTCGGATCTCAAACGCCTTGGCTCCCAAACAAATTGGCTCGCAAACAATCGAAACCTGGAAGTGAGTGTTCCAGTTTTTGAATGATTTTTGGAAGCCAAACATCCAGCGTGGCTTCCAATTGACAGCAAGAGCTTCCTGCAGCCAATCAGAAGCCGCATTTTGGTTTCCGAACAATTTGGGAGTCGAACGGACTTCCAACTTACCCATCCAACACTCATGACTGTATGTCAGATGAAATAAAATCATTGTTTTTTAACACATGCAGGTTAACAATGAGTTGAAATAGTCTACAGGCCATATATTTGGCCCTTGCAGCTTATTCAGGACTTTTTAAAAAATCTGAATCCATTATTATTATTATTATTATTATTATGCCACTCTATATGTGCAGGTCTCAGGGTGGCTAACAGAATATAATCACAATATAAAAACACAGAATGCATAATCAAAATAAAAACAAGAACAGCCCAATTTAAAAGGGCATTGTCAGTCAACCAAAGACCTGGCTAAAAAGGAATGTTTTTGCCTGGTGCCTAAAGGTGTATATCTTCAGAATCTTTGTCTGCTAAAGAGCTACTATGCCCACCTGCTTGCATCCTTCCCTATCTCTTCCGTTTGGGGCAGGATTGTAGCATAGTGGTGAGGCATCTGCTCAGTCTGCAGAAGGTCCCAGATTCAATCTTTGGCATCTCTAGGTATTGTTAAGAGCCCACTAATGACCCCGCAGGGTTATTATGAAGGTGGTGCTGTGACTAAAACATTGAGTTCATATGTAGGAAGGCCAGTTTCAAGGCCCTGCTCTGCAGTTCCCTCTGCCTAATCTACCTTTTTCATAGGGCAGGAATGGGAGGATTAAAAAAAAATCCATGTATGCTGCCCTGAGCTCCTGGGAACAAGGGCAAGATTCAGTGACAAATAGAATATACTCAGAGTGCTCTGCGAATGATTAATAGCTGCTGTTCTGCAGCAGTCATCTTCTCAGAGCAGGATTTTTACCTTCGTCTCTTGATGCAAAAAATACCCACAGTGTGGGTGTAGATTGGGGACATGAAAACACTGATACTGAATATTCATGGAGGCAAACAAATGTAGGCTTCTGATTGGACATCTTGCTCTCCTTATCCCCAGCATTGAGGAATTAATGCAAAAGGGGGGGGGTAGCCCAATGTGGTACGGTAATGAAACCCTTAAAAGAGAGCCAAAGAGAATAACAGTTGTCCAAACCCTTTTTGAGGGAAAAAGGGTTTGCAAAGCACGAGAAAAGCACCACAACCTTTTTTTGGTTTGCTGTTGTTCAAAAACCATTTCCCAAACTGTTCCACGGCAGAATTCAGCAGTGAAATGTGTGGCAATATGCCAAGGTATTGTGTGCGCGTTTCTCAGTCAGCTGATGAATAATAATAAGCTGGAGTGTGCTTGTTTCTCGTATGAAGAAATAGCTCTATGAGGACACTTTTGTCTTTAGCCAAGAACCTGCAGCAGCAGCAGCAGCAGACACCTGCTCAGACATAGAAACACACACCGAAAAGGAAAATATGGAGGATATCAAAGGGTTGATTCAAGAGGCAAATTCAGGCGAGAGGGGAAGGAACATAAGGAAACTGGCACGGGGCTGTTGTGGTATCTAAATCGAAGTTCTCTTGATGGGGAAAGTATGACAAATGTGATTAAAGATACATTGATATGCAGAGCTGCCTTTCATTTGCTTTAGCATGTCGCTGGGTTAACCTGCAATCTCCTTTTCACTGCATTTGAAATAGAAGACTGCAGTGTAAGGGAAGGTAATTGGAGGCAGCAATGAGAGAGGAGTATTATAAAAGAATTCACTTGAGTGATAAGGATAAGCTTGCTAATAACAATTAAGGTAGCTGGTACCTGAAAACAGCTTGCAGTTATAGAAGAATTTCTCTTTGTTTTCAGTGTACATGTTGCTTTTGGAGACTGGCAGTTACGATCAGATAATCAACCATGCAGTGGTTCCTTATCAGTTTTGAAAGTTTAATTTTGAATTAAGCTCTCTCTCCCTCTCTCCTTCTCTTTCCTTTTATAGTTATTTTTATACCAGATTCTACGTGGTTTGGCATACTGTCACAGGAGAAAAGTGCTACATCGAGATCTGAAACCACAAAATCTACTAATTAATGAAAGAGGAGAATTAAAACTAGCAGACTTTGGTATGGAGTGAATGGTTTGCTTCACTGAGGGGGTGGGAAATGTTCACTCTTTAGAAAATCTCTCATATAATCACATGCAATTAATTGTGCATATGTGCTCAAATGTCCACAGTGTACTTACTCTTAAGAACATAAGAAGAACTTGCTGGATCAGGCTGTTGGCCCATTTAGTCCAGCATCCTGTCGGCCAACCAGATGCCAGTGGGAAACCCCCAAGCACCCCTAAGCTTTAGTTCAGTTGGGTTAAGCAGCTCTATCCTGTCGGTCAGTAGCACAGGGGCTGCACAATTATTGGGAGCCTCAAAAACCACCCTTTGGAAGCATTAAGCCACTCCTCAGAGCTATGATTAATTCCCTGTCCTTGGATACTGAGCAGAAAAGCACTTCCAAGCATGCGTATTTCAGCAAGTCGTGTAAATTTGGCTAACCTCACATTCAGATGCTGCTGACCTACAAATTCCATCCTCTCTGGCCGTTGGCCATGCTAGCTGGGGCTGATGGATGTTTGGACTTTAATAGCCCCTGGAGGGCCACGTGTCCCCCCCACCCTTGCTCTGATTCTTCTACTTAGTGTGTTCAGCAATATCTTCTGAACCACACAGAATGTCTGTAGAAGCACAATGCAATATAATATGGAATGCCAGGAGGCTTCAGAAGAGCTACAAGAAACTAACGTGACACTTTCTCATTGAAGGTTTGGCTAGAGCAAAATCTGTCCCTACGAAGACCTATTCCAATGAAGTTGTCACATTATGGTATAGGCCGCCTGATGTTCTCCTTGGATCATCCGAATATTCAACGCAAATTGACATGTGGTATGTCTTTCTCAATTACTAACCCATGTTTGCTTCCAGTGAAATTATACCTCCTACATGTGAATACGAAACTCAGTAATATTGCAGAGTGTCCATAAACATTTCAAAGCACTTCTTTAGTTTACAGCAGCGGTGGAGGGAGGCAGGCAAAGAATAGAAGAATATATTTTTATCCTGGGTTTAGTTGTAGCAAATTACTTAAGAAATCAACTCTGCAAAGGCTTCTCTATTTAGGAACTCTAAATGTCAGTAGTGACACTGATTGCGATCCATCAGGTGGAGAAAATTCCATGCATGCAATTTTTACCAATTGGTTCTTCTAGAATAAAGATAATGCATTACCTTATTTTATATTATCATTGTTTTGTTCTTACTGGCATGACTAGCACTATATGGGTAGGTCAAGAAAGCCAAGTTGTATTTAAGTACAACTAGACTGGAAACCAGAATGGAAACATCAGTATTTTTGAACTGTTATTTTAATTTTTTTCTGTCTGTAGGGGAGTTGGATGCATATTTTTTGAAATGGCATCTGGAAGACCTCTATTTCCCGGGTCAACTGTTGAAGACGAATTGCACTTAATTTTCAGACTTCTAGGTAAATAGATTTTGCTTAGCTTACAGTTATGGGTTTATCATGCTTTCTAAGAGGATTTCTGAAAGTGTTCTATAAAGAGAGGTGCTTTTATTTTTTTCAAATTAATCTATAATTTTATTAAATTTAGCCAAAATTTAGTTGCTTGCTTACCATCTCTTCTTTATTGCAGGGTGGGGGACTTTGGGTATAGATGCTATGTTTTATTGCTTGCATTTTGTTAGTCCATGTATGGGTGTAATTTGTTTTCTCTTTCAACTTAGGAACTCCATCACAAGAAACGTGGCCAGGCATTACTTCCAGTGATGAATTTAGGAACTACAACTTTCCCAAATACAAGCCACAGCCTTTAATCAACCATGCTCCAAGGTACTACAGTTATTTTATGTTGTGTTTGGAGACACTGGAACATGTTAACAAATCTGTGTAGGTGCATAGCATGATAATCTCAATTTAGAATCTGAAGCTAATTCAGTCGTAGTAGGTAGGTAGTAAATTTGTAAAATATCCGCCTTCTAATGAACTGGCAGTGACTAACCAGGAACGAGACCTTGGGGTCACAGTATGTAACTCAGGGAAGATGTTGACCCAGTGTGCAGCAGCTGTGAAATATGGCAAATTCCATACTAGGAATCATTAGGAAAGGAATTGAAAATTAAACTGTCGATGTCATAATGCTGTTATATAAATCCATGATGTAACCACATTTGGAATATTGTGTACAGTTTTGGTCGCCTCGCCTTAACAAGGATAGCTTGGAGTTGGAAAAGGTTCAGAAAAGGTTCAGAGGGTGGAGTGACTCCACTTTGAAGGAAGGTAGCAGCATTCATAACACTTTTTAGTTTAGATAAAAGGCAAGGTTTATATATAGGCGAGGTTTATAAAGGTTTATAAAAATGATGCATGGCATGGATAAAAGTTTTCCTGTCTATTTCATAATGCTAGAACTCCAGGAGATCCAGTGAAGCCAAATGTGGGAAGTTTCAGATAGAAGAAAGTACTTTAAAAAAACAAAACACAGCACCTAGTTAAAGCTATGGAACTTGCTTCAACAGGAGGCAGCGATGGCCACCAACTTAGATGGCTTTAAGAGATGATTGGACAAATTCATGGAAGAGAAGGCTATCAATGGCTATTACAACCATGATGGCTGCACTCTGTTTCCTCAGCTAGAGGCAGTAGTGCTTCTGAATACCTGGAGACCACAGGAGGGGAAAGGGCTCTTGTACTCAGATCCTGCTTGGGGGTTCCCCACAGGCATCTGTTGGCCACTGTAAGAGCAGGATGCTGGACTTGGCCTGATCCAGCAGGCTTTTGCTATGTTCTTATGTTCCTAAATCATAACAAATATTTTTTTGTCCCTTATGATAAAGTGGGAATGAACTCGTTTCTAGAACTTAAGCTTTATCGAATTTAAGACGAAGCACATAATGGAATGTGTTTTATGTTTCCTGGTTTTTCTCATCGTATTTGCCTTACATGAGTGTGTGGAGGCAGAGTCTAAGCACAGGCTGAAGGTAGCCTTATATAATAATGCATTTTAAAAAAATAATTCTGCCCAACATACCTTGATGGCAGCCACACTTAGCATGCGCCCATTCATTCTGCCGTTAGCTTTAGAGATAAAACAATGTACGATGGAACCTCAGGTTGCGAACGTGATCTGTGCGGGAGGCACATTCCCAACCCGCAGCGCTGCATCTGCGCATGCGTGTGACGCAATTCGGTGCTTCCGCACGTGCGCAAAGCGCGATTTAGTGCTTCTGCGTGAGTTCCGAAACCCAGAAGTAACCCGTTCTGGTACTTCCGGGTTCGGTGCATCCGTAACCTAAAAAGGCGCAACCCGTAGCGATCGCAACCCGAGGTATGACTGTACTGGATAGGCATATTGGCAGATGAGCATTGTTAGTGGAGTTGCATAATTAGAGTCCCATAGTCCTTGTTTGTGTATAAGTTGTTTGTTTTTTATTTAGCTCCACTTCTTGAGTGATTTGAAATTTGCAAAGCTCTCTCTCCACAGTAAACACATCACTTCAGTTGTTAGATTCTGCTTGAAGCAATGTTTTAGGAATGCTTAACTATTACATGCTAAACTTTGTTTTGTTTGTTTCCAGGCTTGACTCAGAAGGAATTGAACTGATAGCAAGATTTCTTCAAGTAAGCTGCTTTTCATTTTTTTTTTACTCTTTAGACATCTGTACTGAGCTTTTCAGATGAACACTGAAAATTGAGTTCAGTGGGTTACTTGATGGGTGATAAGAGTACAAAATTGATTGTGTGATCAGTTCAAACATTGACAAGAACACAGGCCAATCAAACCGAAATTTAAAGGTATTTGATTTAATTAACAAGGGTTCTTTGCCCCTTGTTGGAAACACTTTTATGCAGTGGTGGTGGCCTCCCTTCAAATTTTAGCTGCTCAGTGTTGAACCGATGTGTGGAGTCAATAATAGGCTGGAAAAGGACCAATGAACATGAAGTACTGTGTGTAGGTGTTTCATCTGACTTGGGAGTCAGGGATGCACTCCCTCTACATGACTGTTTGTTTGTTTAGCTTTGGGTACATTCAAATTTGGCTTTCTCTTTGAAAGTTTAGGTGGCTTCTCTGATGTGAAGCATCTTTGACTTGCCACTGGTGTACCAGCCGAAGCCCTTCCTAGACATAGTACTGAGGTAGTGTAGCCGTGGTTATCCACACTTTGGGAGTATCTCATTTATGTTGTGGTCTTATAACCACTTACCTGGGAGAAAAGCCCATTGACCTTCATTGGGCTTGCTTCTGCAGAAACATGTTTAGGATTGTAGTATTAGAGCTGTATTGGTGCTAAGCTTGAAGATTACTTCATTTGGTAAAAGAAATACAGCAGAAATATTGAATGGACTAAAGAGAACACAGCTATTATCTGTTTCTGAGTACCACTCAAAGAGTTTGCATTTAAATCCCTACTCAAAGCATGTGCACAAAAACTCAGCTATGATCTGGGAGGAAAAAAAAATCTTTTTGCTTTAACAGTATGAATCAAAGAAAAGGATTTCAGCAGAAGAAGCTATGAAGCATGCGTATTTTAGAAGTCTTGGAACAAGGATACATGCCCTGCCAGAAAGTAAGCAGACCACTCTGTCGTTGATGTTAGTTGGGCATTTGTTTGAGTGAGGTGACAGCTTACTTCCCTTCTTTCTGAATGTTCCTTGGATGATTGTTCCTTAAACCACTTACGCCTCTTAAGGCAGCACTGAGCCAAAAAGTTGTGTCTACTAGAGTCTGGTAGACACTTCACCCAAACTTTAGACAGAACTTTCTCTCACATATGCGATCCTTGCATCTATCAGGGTCAATAAAGCTTAGGCTCTTAGGTCTCCCTGCTCTTGTCCTGCTGCATTTGAAGGCAGCAATGGGGAAAATATTTATTATTCCTTTCTCCCTTTCATTTTTTGATTCCCTAATCTCTTCAGTGTTAGGAGCACCATTAGTAGTTCTAGCACTCCCCCCAAACTCCTTCACCCCCCCCCCCCGTATTTGCTTCTTTCTCACTCCATGTGGCAGTCATTGTGGTTTATTGCAGCTTCTGAGAACAGTGTATGTTTCTAGAAGAGAGGCTCTTAAGTGGAGGAAAAGACACTTCTTTATATTTTTTCAGGTGCGTCAATATTCACTCTGAAAGAGATTCAGCTTCAGAAAGATCCTGGCTTTCGAAACTCCACTTATCCAGAGACGGGTACGTAAGCGTCAAAGAATTGTTTTGGTTGTTTTTCAGGTCTGCGGTAGCTGGAGGGCTAGGAAACTGTAAAATCGACACCTTGTAAATGAATACTTGGAATTATTTAGATTTCTCAATCATGTGGTGTGTTTTTTAGCGTTTTGAAAGTACGGAGTTTTTGCTTACGAATTAAGCAAGGAACTATGTAGCTTGGAGATGCCTGCGCAGGTTCATTTCACGAAGAAGTGATAGGGTTGCTATAGGGATAAAGCCATACAGAAACTGCATTGCTTCTTTGCACTTCTGTTGCGATGCAAGCATTCTGACATCATGTGCTGCAATGGTTGGTAGGAGCCATAAACTTTGCTCAGATTCCTTTATACAATCCATGTTTTATGTTTCAGGGCATGGAAAGAACAGAAGGCAAAGCATGCTCTTCTAGAAGTCGGCCACACAGTTTCCAAGCCCAAGGCTGCCTTGCACCTATCGAGGACTCTGGCCTGAAGGCAGTTCCTTCCCTTGGTGGACTTGAAACCTTGTTTGTCTACACTGTCCTCCTCACAGTGCAGTCTTTTTATTTCTGACCTGCTGGTTATGTTTTTATATTTGTTGTCACAGTGTGACAAATTTTTGTACAGTCAATTTTACGGTCTCCTCTGCCATTAGAGCCAGTAGGTTACAACTGTTAATGTAACAGTAGCTGCAATTTTTGTGCAGGACTGAGAAACACAGTGCATTATTTATTGCGGAATCATTGCTGCTAAATAACTACTGTCTGTATAGTTAACAAACAATTGAACGCCTGCAGAAATTGCAGCGGCTTTATATAATATGTGAATGCATCTGTTTCTCCATGAATTATTGCTGCAGTTTTATATCTTATCTTTTCTCTTTTTTTAACTGCAATGTTTCCTGGAATGTAAACAAAGCTTTCTTGACTGTTAAATAGGTAAATTTGTCTTTTAATGCTCTTAAATTCATGGCCCTTCAACTTCTTATTTAATATTAGATGTAAAGTAACAAAACTTATTACAAAAGACCTTTTTTCAAAGCACTTAGTACAGACGTTGATCCGAAGAAGTGGGGGGGAAACAGTTCCTTTTGTTACATGCTATCAGGTTCCATGTCTATTAGTGAGGATTGGCATACAGATTGAAATTTGGTATTATTCTTGATGTTTATTGAATGACTAAAAACAAAATGATGGGAGCCGGGCGTCCCAACCCCCTACCCCATGCTTTCATGGCTGTTTTGTGTCAACATATTTTCTGGAAATCCACTGGAAAAATGCAAGTCCATACTAGAGAAGTCCATCACTTTTTAAAGCATGAGAACTTAGAGGGTTTTAAAAATCTTAGATGTTATCTGTTTTTTTTGGAGCTAGTCAACATGTTACTACTAAGCTTATGCATCTCAGTGAGTATCATAAATACCTCCTGGTGATAGTAACAGTATTTTTAAACATTTGTGTTCCCCTTTCTGGACCTATTCGTTTAGTGCATCTTCAAGAGGCTGTAAATCTTTATTAGTATATTTTGAAATGGTTATGTAAATCTTTGGCTGGTATATCATGAAAATAGTCATAGATAACTTAATTTTTTTTCCTGAAGTTCACTGTAAAACATTCAGGGGTCCTACCATTTCTGTTCAGGAAATCTTGTAGTTTATTATTGTTATTTAACAGTATTAAGTGAAAAAAATATTTTGTATGTTCCTTTAACTTTATTTGTGAATAGTGATTGTGGCATGTTTGGGGATGTTTTATTAATATTTCATGATACTAGTAAATTGAATTTGGGAACATTTTTTTTTAATTTTCTGGAAGAGATGACAAATTCATGTGTAATGGTGACTATTGGACCACTGCTGCTTTTCAGCATTTGTAAGCTGGTTTTACGTTAAAGAAGCCCTGTAGAGCTAACAAAATGCTGTTATTTCTAACTGATGGACCTGTATTAATATTGTACTTTTGAAAGTATAAATATTATATGGAAAATCCCCAATTGTGTTTGAATGTTTTATGACAAGCGTTCTACTAAATTGATTCAGTGAAGTCTGTGCGTAAACGAGTTTGTTCATGTAGATGAGATGTAGAAAGGACTTGATGTTCTGGACAGACGCCTGGCAAACATGCATTATTGCATTCTGATCCCTCCTTGAAGGAATCCTAGGTCTGGTTCGTGCCATGTTTTGTTGGATTAGAAAAGTACTGTGTCCAATCCTGGTTTGTTGGGAGCACTCAGACCAGAGCACTCAGACACCTTGGCTCAGCAAACTGTGGCTTGAAAAAACAGGAATTATTGTGTTAAGCTGGACATGCAAGTGGAGGGTGGAATGGGCAACAGTAAGCAAGGCAATGCAGGCTGCAGAAAATTTTTTAATAAACAATTGTTTATTAAACCAGGAACATGTTGTCTGATCCAGGCCATACTCTTCTGTTGTGTTCACTGTTTCTAAATCCAAGGCATGAACTGGCTTTGTACAAAGCATGGTGAATTCAATGTATCTGGTTATGTGTTGGTTACTTTATGTCAGTAATAAAAGTAACAGTAGATTCCAATTTAACATTAAGTTGCTGGGATAGCTCAGGGTCGTGTGTCTGATGAACAAAAGATTCCTGCATTGCAGGGGTTGGACTAGATGTCCCTTCCTACTCTACAATTCTGTGATTCTGTGTTTCATACCAAACAATGCAAAATGGTTCAGTCTCTGGTTACCAAGGGTAAAATCTACCTCAGGAGTAAAATAAAAAGTGGGTCAGTTTCAGCAAAGGCAAATAAATTGAAAATAAATACACCATGAGATAAGTCTAACCTACCTATTTTATTTGCTTGCAATCTACAGGTATGTGTCAATTTTTTTTAATACATTGGATGCCAATTTGCATTCTGTGTACTTGAGAAACTTGAAATAGTGAGATACACTTTTATACGAAATGAGCTGAAAAACAAACTTTTAGACTTCTGTTTCCCTTCCTATTGTTTCTTATTGAGCTGCTTGCATTTTATACTTGGACTTGTCAGTCTTCAGGGGTCAACAGTTCTTATAATGAAAGCCGAGACTCTTGAATGTCCATTTTACCTCAGGAGCTGCCCTTTGTTTTTCAGGAAAATGCTGTTGCTCCTGTTGATACTAGTATGCATGTCATCTCAAAGGGTCTGGTTACAATTTAGTTTTAAAGAATCTGATGCTTCTGTTTTGACAAAGTTTTTCATTAATTATTGTACATAAAGTAGTGCTGTGCTGAAAAATCTGCCCTCCAGTTTCTCAAAAGTTTTCTTGCTCTGTTAAAAGAGGCTTCCGTTTTTCTGCCTCATTCTCAGAGCACTTTAGAATTTCAGTCAGTGTCAGGTTTTTGACTGATCTTTTCTTTCTGAGGAGGCTGTGGGTGTATATATTTCTTTCCAGTAAACAATTCTCCAGCACTCTGTACCTTCCCTGGCTACCTACGCTTTCTGATCTGAAAAGGCCCCATCGAAGCAGTTACCTCATGATGGCTTCCCCTGCGCTTCGCCACCTCAGAGGTAAGGTAAGAGTCACAAAAAGCCTGCCCCCTGCTCATGGGAATTTCACCAAAAATCTCTCTTCACTTGGCTAATTTTTCAAATACATTTTCTTTTCTCATTAATGGATGGTGAACAGGTGGAAAGAATGCGGGAGGAATTTTTTAGTATAAAGTACCGGAAATGTAATTGTACGTTCAATAGTTAAAATGCAGGTATGAGATAGAGAAGGTTCCAAAACAAAAATCCTCACAGCCAGCAGAGAGGGGATTGAGAGAATTATTGTTACACATAAAAGGAGGGGGGGAGGAATCAAATAGTATGTTTCAATTGCTCATTACATTGTATGTAACAATCCAGGGTTTCTCATATATTTACTGTGTTCTGCTTTATGCTTAATAATGCTACTTGCTGCATATGTAATCTTTTATTTTTTTCCTAAAGAATTGTACAAATATTACTGATCCTCACAACAGCCCTGTGAGGTAGGTTAAGTAGATATTCCAATGTTTACAAATGTAAAGAGTGTATTAAAATAATCAAAGGACTTCTGAAGTGTAGAGGACATTTGTGTTGGGAAAGGAGGATAGCTAAATGTATATTTTAGGCTGTTTTTACGTTGCTCAGTCCATCATACCAGCCACTAAAGGAGATCTTCAGAAATGCAACTTGTAATTGCAAAGAGTTTTCTCATGTGCTTGACCTTCTCTGGACCACAGTATGTGTTAACTTGTATAAAAGAACTTGAATTATGGAGCACATTTAAAGGTTATGGCGAACAACTTCACTCAGAGGGGCAAAGCCCTTGCATAATGTGAGTGGGAAAAGAGTTATATACAACTTACTTTCACAGCTTTACTTAGCTTGCATGATTCTGAACGATGTACATTATCCCCAAGAGAAGGGAGAAAGACACATTTTTACCTTAATGGAGGGTCCGTATAGTTAAAGGTCCGTATAGTTAAAGCTATGGTTTTCCCAGTAGTGATGTATGGAAGTGAGAGCTGGACCATAAAGAAGGCTGATCGCCGAAGAATTGATACTTTTGAATTATGGTGCTGGAGGAGACTCTTGAGAGTCCCATGGACTGCAAGAAGATCAAACCTATCCATTCTTAAGGAAATCAGCCCTGAGTGCTCACTGGAAGGACAGATCCTGAAGCTGAGGCTCCAATACTTTGGCCACCTCATGAGAAGAGAAGAATCCTTGGAAAAGACCCTGATGTTGGGAAAGATTGAGGGCACTAGGAGAAGGGGACGACAGAGGATGAGATGGTTGGACAGTGTTCTCGAAGCTACGAACATGAGTTTGACCAAACTGTGGGAGGCAGTGGAAGACAGGAGTGCCTGGCGTGCTCTGGTCCATGGGGTCACGAAGAGTCGGACACGACTAAACAACAACAACAACAAACAAACAACCTTAATGGAGCGCCAGCAATGAATGTTATTAAATGACATCCACTTTGACACATTAATGCAAAACCGCATCCTCTTGTGGCTGTTCTTGTGTCTCCCTCCATACTTCTATCCAGCCCAGACAATGAGAGCTCCGCACTTTCTGCAGAAAACATGAGTGCACAGTGTACTTTGGTGTTTTACACAGCAAGCACATAGGCACACCTGTATCCTTAAACATTTGAAGAGGTAGGTGTGCCATTCACTTTTATGTGTTTTGCTGCACAAAATGGCAGCATAGCTGCAGAAATAATTTGTTGGTGTGTTAAGCGGAGCTGCTGATCTGCTCTTGTTCTTCTGCTGCAGCATATTGCCACAAACCATGCAAAATTCTGATATCTTATTACATCTTTTGTTTGGGGGGGGGTTTCCCCAATGAAGGTGTAAAAAGTAAATAGGGCTGCTAATAAGTTAGTTGATAAATATTCCATCATCCAATGAGACTTCACACTCTTGTTTCATTGTAGGACAAACTCCTTTTCTAGAGAAACCCAATTCTTTTCAGCACATGGTAGTTAAACAGCATGGGCCTTAGCAGAGACACAAAATTAAGTGCGGCATTTCGAGGCTTTTGGAAATACACTAGACATTTAGAAAGAGCAGTAAGCTTAGTAGCATGACTTCTACTGACTTGTATCTAAGGAAATGAGATTAGAATTAAAGTTGGTTTGGGTATGCACTTTATTATTTAATGTACATTTTCTGGTCTTTACAAAACTCATAAGCCCTCTTCAGTTCAGGGGAGTGAATACAAAGGGATTGCAGGTCCATTCTTACTTCTTCTTTTTTTACTTGTAGAAGCTCCCCTTGCAACTTAAGAACTCTTCTAAGAGTCTAAATCAAAGAGTGAGCTTTCATGAGTAGAAAAGCCTCTGAAACAATTGCATCTAAACTTAAGAGTAACCAATGCTAGCAGGGCAAGAGTTAGGGAGAGAGTAAAAGCATGCCCCCTCTCTACTCACTTCCTCCTTTCATGCAGGTAATGGCTAAAGAGGGATACAGAGCGGATCACATCAAGTAGTAAGAGCACCATGGCTGTTTGCAGAGGAAGAGTGAGATCCCAGTTCTTATGAAAATCAAACGGAAGGCTGCTTCAGTTATAACTTTTCTACAAGGAAAATCTTTTGACATCATAATGCTGCTTAAGAATAGCTAGAAAAGACAGGGCAGGTGATTTCATTAAATCTTGGTACATTTGACCTGGAAGGGACTTCACTAAAGTACCTAGCCTGCATTTGATGAAAAAGTGGAAGAATGAAGTCTTGCACTGTCAGCACACTTATATTTGGTCCTGCCACCAGAGAGAGAGAGAGAACTAGCACAGAGTGGTTGGTCTGTGTTTGCTTTTTCCCCTTATACCTTCTTAGTCGGAAATCACCGGTCTCACAGTTGGTATGTTAGAATGCTCTGGAAAAAAGAAATAATTTTGTCTTATTCTTCCCCTGTTAAAATTGCTGAGATGTGGGATAGTTCTTGCTTTTTATCAGGCATCCCCAAACTGCGGCCCTCCAGATGTTTTGGCCTACAACTCCCATGATCCCTAGCCAACAGGACCAGTGGTTGGGGAAGATGGGAATTGTAGTCCAAAACATCTGGAGGGCCGAAGTTTGTGGATGCTTGCTTTATATAACCAAACACAGAAAAGTGTAAAGCCAGGATAGAGAACCTGTGACCTGCCACTTGTGGCTGGACTCCAATTCCCATCAGTCCCAGCCATCATGGCCAGCGGTCAAGGATAATGGAGTTTAGCAGCAACTGGAGGGCCAACCCTGTTGTACAGATTATGCTTTGTCTTTAATCATTAAAACATCAGGATTTGGGGAGTTCTTTTATCAATCTCCATCCTCCTCCAGAATTTAAGCATACACTATACCTACAAGATGCCTTATGTTATAAAGCTGGAAGACAGAGGTCGTTAATAGCTGTTTTGATTGCTTGCAACAAATGGTAGACTGGAAACCACAATATTGAAATTTTGTGGAACATAATTGTGGAACATAAAACATGGAACATAATTGTAGAAGCACCAGGAAGACAGCAATGTAAGACCCTATGGAAGATCAGTGTGTTAAAATGTGCTATCCAAATCCCACTATAAACGGCAAATATAATTTAGTGTGTGAGAGTATATTCAGCAGTGATATGCTTTCCATTTAGAGAGCTTGATAGCTTTGGCAGTTGGAAATGATGCCTCTTGCAGAGGTGGAAGAGGATTGCTATAAGATGTAGAGGAGTGTATACAATACCGTGAAAACATGGAGAGGGCAGGATTAGTGGCTCTCTCTTCAGATAGCAAATGCTGTTCCAAAAAGAATAAATGATATACCTCACTGCAGTACAATCCTGAGGATATAAAGTGCAGTGGGAACCAGCTATAGTACAGTATTCCTTATTCATATTTTTTATTTAAAAGCACACACAGGCTTCAGTTTCATAACCTGGAAGACCAACAGTTTATTATTTCTGCCGGAGTGTCTAGCTCTTTCTCAATCATGGAACCAGCACTTTTCAAGTTAGATTGACTTATTAAAGTAGGCTTTATGTAGAGTAGAACTGGAGTTTGTATAAATTCTCAAATGAACTTTGGGAACATGACATAGGTTGGGATGTTTCATTTAATCTAAATATTTTCAGTGTTTAGATATAGTTAACATGTTCATAAAATATGCATGCATGAGATACTTCCAGAATACAGCTCCTGGACACAATGCTCTTTTTATACAATGCCACCCAGACTTATTTAATTCTGCTTTTGCGTTGTATGTCATCTTCAGGAAACTATTGTCATGATATTCTAGAAAGTGACACGAGCTCTATTTCTCCATCTTAAGTATTTTAGCTTTCTGAGGAGAACAAACACCTTGGTGTTATTAAATCACAACGTTCAGTAGTATTTTTTCTATACTAGCCTGTTACTGAACACATTACACTTTGTATTGTTATGTCTCACTCACTCACCGCCTTTTTTAAAAATAAAAAAAGTTATCATGAGGGCTAGAAACTCTTCTTAAAATTGTCAAAAACTGCCTAGTTTTTTAAAGCCTTTGGCCATGTGAAATGGGAGCCACTGGCTTCAAAGTACTGGAAAAATTAACTTGGGAGGTACAATACCTTGAGTATGGTCAGGAAAATGAAGATCAGGTTAAAGTTTCTTCAATCAATGAATACATGAAAATGAGTGGCACTGAGCAAGGTTATATCTTCTTAATTTAAGAATGTCCCTAAAATACATTGTAAATATTTAAGGCCATGTTCCTCTTATCACAGAGAAGAATTGAAGCACCTATATCTAAATAGTGTCCTATTCTTAAACACACTTACTGGCCAAAATATTTATTATGGCCCCACAGTTCAGCAAGGAAATAGGAGGATTCTTTATATAACTGGAAAGCACTTAATTCAAAATTACATGAATACACTGCACCATATGGCCTACCGCAAGGGTAATACTGAAATACTAGTATGGGGAAGGGGCTGCTCAATACTTGGTTCCTTTTCAATCTTTACCTTAATACTGGAAAATATATAAATCATTTATATAACATTATGCAAAAGAAGGCACAGCCGGTTATAGTTTATACAAGCATGGTGCATAATATGCAGAAATACAGGATTAAAAAGTTTCACATCCTTTAGATAATTGTCTTGAAATCTATTAAGAAAAGTACTTCATTAACAGTGTTCAACACTTGGAGAGCAAGGATATATAAAAAAATTGTAACTCATTTTAATGCACAACAGATTCTGATAAAAAAAACACTGTTTAAAAATGCTAAATAAACATCATACAAGTAGATCATTCATGTAATGAAAAGTGCAAACCATAGTAAAAGAGGGTTTCATGATGTCCTCCCAGTGTCACCAGAAAAATGAAACCCATCAGAATGGCTGTGTAAAATCCAGTTTGTGAGTGAGTCCTTTAATTTGCTGAGACATCAGGATTTATGAGCATTTGGAGACAGAAGAACTGGAGAAGAAGTCCCATCCAAGCTGGGAATTGGCACTGGGATGTGACCATTGAGCAGAGTTGGAAACTGCAAAAGGGGAACAAACGAGAAATATTTTATTGTCTTTAAGATGTGCACTAAGGTTCAATCCAGAGATAACACTAGACACTAAACCAGCATCCCCAAACTTCGGCCCTCCAGATGTTTTGGACTACAATTCCCATCATCCTTGACCACTGGTCCTGTTAGCTAGGGATCATGGGAGTTGTAGGCCAAAACATCTGGAGGGCCGCAGTTTTGGGATGCCTGCACTAAACCATAAATGTTTTTTTTTTAGTTTACCAAATAATTTTAAGATGTATGGGCAACCTGTGCTCTCTTAAGCCACTTGCAGCCCTTGGCCTAATTTCATGCAGATGGCAATGAGTGGGGAGGGGTAAGGGGCATGAGAGAGAGAGAGAGAGAGAGAGAGAGAGAGAGAGAGAGAGAGAGAGAGAGAGAGAAGGGTATCCCATCCACTTTTCGTTCCAGCTGCACCCTCATAGAAGCACAGTCTGCATCTTAACTGCAGCCCAAGCAGCCATTCTGGCACAGTCTTTATTGTTTCACCGATGTAAATAGGGACACTTCTTTGAGTAGAAAAAGTGACTGTGGGAGCATGTGTACCCAAAAATAATGTGGCCGAAAGCTCTTCCCCTCCATGGCACTCTTCTAATTCTACTCTACAACCGAATGTCCTGTACTGTTTTAAAGAAGCGAGGGTGTTAGTTTTTGCTAAAGGTACACTAGAAAAATGTAATTGTCCTGTAATATGCTATAATCAACCAAGCATGTGAAATGGCAGGCTGTGCATGGATTTAATTGCATGGGCATTAGAAACAAGATGCAATGACCCAAGTCAGATACTTAACTTCAGGAAACCCTCAGGGGTAGGGGGCAGAAGAAGAAATGAACCTCTAGCAACTCAGCCTAATAGGTTTTTTGTAAATAGAGACATTTGTAATATATGTGTTCAGCCTTCCTGCAATTATGCAAAATGCTCTGATTTGCTTAATACATTAATTCTGCAATCAATCATAGCCTTGTGTCTTTATTCCTTCACTTGCCGTGTCTTGTGAGAGTCCCAGCTCTTCAGAATGAGCTCTCTTTGTGTGTTTGTGCACTGCCTGACACGAAGGGCCCCAGTTTCTTCCCTAGAACCGCTCAGTTGCAACTATTGGGCAAATAATATGCATACAAACAATGGTATGGATTCTGGCTGCAAAGCGACATCAGCCAGTGGGATGTTTGAGATGCTGGTGAATTCCAGCCGTGCTTCCCTGCTATTGTTTTAGACCTTTATTGCAGAGTGAACTGCAGCTTTGAACAAGTCTCTCATTGCCCTAATTATACTGCAAGCTTTCAAACCTAGAGTAAGTTAATTGCATTCCTCAAGAGGCTCTGCCAATTAACCTGATCCAGTGAAGTAAGCTGGATGCAGGACTCTCCTCGCCCATCTGCTGGGAAATAGAAGTTGTTTTACCTGTATACCAACTTAAGAGAAATAGTTTCACCAGTCCAATTCCTTTGGCTTGTGTGCCAGAGTAGCGTGTCTTTATTTTCTGTAACAGCACCTGCATCCCCCCCCAATGCATAAGTTTATTGAAGTCACCTGAGCAGCATTGTAATGCCCCATTTGTCGCTTTCCAGCCCTTTTTTTTTTTGGTAAACCAAAGCACACTATTGGCTTAAGCTTTATAAATAAATAAAATATGTCCTCAAAAGGATCTATGAAAAAAGATAAAGCAAGCTTACTTGGAGTGTAAGCTTGCCCCCCCCCCCAAATCTCAATATTTTTTTGGAAGGAGAAAATCTGCATCCTATGTGTAGACAAAATTTGTTTTGTAACCCCTGTCCAGAACATTAGTTGAGATTTCAGCACCCTGCCCATCCACATATTCTCCCAGATACAAAACTTGCTCTCACAATATGAAATGCTGTACTTTGCCCTCAAAGCACCCTTGATCAGGAAAGGCTTTACCTGTGAAGATGGAAGTGAGTGCAGTGAGCCCTTTAAAGAAAGAAAAAAGTCAACTCCTTGGTGAGTTAGATCAGGTTCAGGCTCAGCGGCTGTTGCCACTTCTTATTTGGTTCTTGGGAAGAACACTTTTCCTATGCTAATAGATTTGTCATCTTGGCCTTTCTCTGAACCACACGTTAGTCAAATAAGGGCCCTTGATGTGACGGATCTGGATCCCCTTTTCACTTCCAGTTACCACTAATAGGTGCTGGATGCACTTGGCTCTCACTACAGGGCAAGTCGTGGGTGCTTCTGTCTGATCCTCACTGGATGGCTCTAATCAAGTGTGCAAAATTATGAAAGGCTAAAAATAAGGGAGTTCGTGTGAGGCGAAAGAGAGCCCTAGGAGGACTGCTGCAAAGCAGGTTGTGTTCTAAGTCAGAACAGTTGTTGAAGGTTAGGGAGGATATATGGGGAGTTGAATATTTGGGGTTTTCAGGAATCTAGTTCTTGAAGCTGTGCTGCACAAGTTGTGGTCCATCCCCAGATTTTGGTGGCAAGTGTCTTCTTCCAAATACTCTATATCTAGTGCTGTATATACTTCAAACTTTTTTCCTTTCTCCCTCTCCTTTTGTGTGCATTTTAGAGTCAGGATCAAGCCTGTACAACGACGATCTACAGAACACTGGACTATTTCCCATAATGCGTTACAGTATATACTGGATATGAATCAGGTTTGCACAAGGTGCATTGTATATCAACAACCTGGGAACAGTCCACAACTCCTTCCCTGCAACACCTTCTCCCCAATTTCTGTTTCTGCTTAAACGCTACCCAGTGTCACTTAGGGTGTGTGTGTGGTTTCTTCCCCCCCCCCTTCTGAGTACACACACTCAGCAGAAAAACATCTAATAGGACAAAGAGGGAATTTATACTTGGTGGGAATGCCTCGAGCACACCAATTTGTACAAGCACACAATTGTTAATTTATTAAGCGGTGGAATGAAAGAATGCAAGCCTGTTTGCATGGCTGTAGTAGGCAACAACAACAAAAACAGTATTAAAGCCACCTGTTTTTAGAGACGTTTGCAACAGGACTCTGACCTGAACATGAGAAGCAGATATATTGCAACCAGATACCCGTATTTCATCACAAATCCTTGTCTTCTTTGTATGAAAAAAATCCTTAAACCCAGGAATGCAGATGGGAATGCAAGGTAGCACAACACAAACTCGAATATTTGCAGATAGCATACCACAGCACTGCTGCTACAGAGGTTTAATAAAAAGCCTACAGTTCTTATAGGCTGAATTTACGGACACACATAGAAGTGCCTGTGTGGCAGGAATTTGGTGATCTCAGCCCCCACTCACTTCAACGGCATGGTAATCCTGCAGTTACATCTTCCTTGCTTGCTCCAGGTGCTTCCCTGACATAAATTTACTCCTTCCTGTTATTGGTAAGTGTAGTTTTCCTGCGTCAGCCAAGGAAGCCAGATTCCAGGTGATAATGCTAATATTTTCATACCCAGTATAATTTCTCCCTTTTTAAAATAAGGATTGGAAAAAAAACCCACATGATACTAGACTCATGGAGCCAAGATGCCCCTGCAATCATGAGCACTTTCTCTACATTTTTAATCCTTGTGATTTTAAACTGTTCCTGCAGCTTCCCTTAACAC
This sequence comes from Zootoca vivipara, assembly GCF_965207765.1. Taxonomy (NCBI): domain Eukaryota; kingdom Metazoa; phylum Chordata; class Lepidosauria; order Squamata; family Lacertidae; genus Zootoca; species Zootoca vivipara. The sequence continues at coordinate 37,236,393 of NC_142592.1, read as the reverse complement.
AGCCTCAGATAGGGCATGCTAATCCTCTTGAGAAATCTTCATATTCTTTTGGGGGGGGGGATTTATGTTTTCCCATGCGCAGATAAATTTTGATGTACAGTCTCTTTGACATATTTTGGCTGAAACATCAGAGCTGCTACAAAAACATAAAAGAAGCCTGCAGGATTGGGCCAATGGCCCGCCCAGTTCAGCACTGTGTGGCCCTGGTATACAGAAGCATACTACCTCTGACTGTGGAGGCAGAACATAACCATCATGGCTAGCAGCCACCATGCTTACAGGAATTTGTCTATTTTTTCAGAGCCATCTGAGTGGGTGGCCATCACTGCCTCCTGTGGGCAGGCTGAAGAAGTACTTTGTTTCATCTGCCCTGAATCCTCCAGCATTTCACTTTGTTGGATGTCCCAAAGTATATCCATATGCATAATTTTACACATTTTATCGTGTCCCTTTTTGCTCATCTTTTCTCTAAACTAAAAAAGCCCTACACCACTGTTGTTATCTTTCCTCCTGGTGGAGTTGCTCTGTCTCCTTGGTCATTTTGGTTGCCCTTTTCTGAACCTCTTTCTGAGTTGAGTTGAGGCGACCAGAACAGCACACAGTGTATTCCAAATGCAGCTGCATCATAGCTTTGTATAACGGCATTATGATATTGGCAATTTTGTTTTCAATTTCTTTTCTAATGATCCCCATTGTTGTTGTTGTTGTTGTTGTCTAGTCATTTAGTTGTGTCCGACTCTTCGTGACCCCATGGACCAGAGCACGCCAGTTTGGTCAGACTCATGTTGGTGGCTTCGAGAACACTGTCCAACCATCTCGTCCTCTGTTGTCCCCTTCTCCTTGTGCCCTCAATCTTTCCCAACATCAGGGTCTTTTCCGGGGAGTCTTCTCTTCTCATGAGGTGGCCAAAGTATTGGAGCCTCAGCTTCAGGACCTGTCCTTCCAGTGAGCACTCAGGGCTGATTTCCTTCAGAATGGATAGGTTTGATCTTCTTGCAGTCCATGGGACTCTCAAGAGTCTCCTCCAGCACCATAATTCAAAAGCATCAATTCTTCTGTGATCAGCCTTCTTTATGGTCCAGCTCTCACTTCCATACATCACTACTGGGAAAACCATAGCTTTAACTATACAGACCTTTGTCGGCAAGGTGATGTCTCTGCTTTTTAAGATGCTTTCTAGGTTTGTCATCGCTTTTCTCCCAAGTAGCAGGCATCTTTTAATTTCGTGACTGCTGTCACCATCTGCAGTGATCATGGAACCCAAGAAAATAAAATCTCTCACTGCCTCCATTTCTTCCCCTTCTATTTGCCAGGAGGTGATGGGACCAGTGGCCAGGATCTTAAGTTGTTGTTTTTTTTTATGTTGAGCTTCAGACCATATTTTGCACTCTTAATGATCCCTAGCAAGGATTTTTTCCATTTGCACAGGTGCAGCGCACTGGGTCAACATCTTCATCAAGATATCATCGTGTCTGGCGCATGTGTTTTCACTAACTATGACAGAGGGGGGACTTAGTCATCCAGTCCAAACCCCTGCAATTCAGGAATCTTTTGCCTAACTTGGGGCTGGAACCCAGGACCCTGAGATTGTGTGTCTCATGTTCTACCAACTGAGCTATCTCAGCTTGGCTTATAATTATCAACCGAAGCCACCTCTGCTGCTGCCCTAGTGATAACAATCGCCTGCCCCTTTAGGAGGCTGACTCCAGAGAAGCAGTAAACCTCCCTCAGTGCACTGTGTACAGTTCCTGCCTTTTGGCACCTTCGTTGCTTTGCCTCTCACCCTGTTACTGAAGCTCCTTTCCTGAGAGAAGGTATTGTTTTTGCACATCTAATGTTATCTCTTTTCAGAATGGAAATGCCCCCATCCCCAGCCACAAAAAGGTTCCTTTGGCTACCTGGCCAGAATGCACCACCTAAGAGAGCAGAGTCATTGCTCCAACCTACCTGGAACAGGGTGTTTGGTCCTTGCAGCCTGGCAGGACTCAAAGGAGCGACAGGGCTGAGGCTGCTCCAGAAGTGGATGCTAGAAAGCAGTGGACTCGGGGTCAACAGCAATCCATTTGGGGTCTGCAAGACAAAAGACAAAGACATGTGTTCCGACGTTCATCTGCTCTTTGGCTTAGCCATGTCTTGACTCAGATTGCCAGGCTGAATGTTACAGGGGCCCCTCCTCATTGCTTCGTCCCATAGCCTTTTTGTGCTTAGAAACTGTTTTCCTTTCTGAACCTCGGGATTTTTAACATTAGCATTTCAACAGGGATTTGATGTAAGAATTGTAATTACATGCACTGTGCTTTCTCTGGGTGAGTTCCTATGCAACTTCTTTCTAGCTACATCTTCTTGGAAAGGGGAACTATGAGCAGAAAATGATGGAGAAAGAGAGGAAGCTGGGCCCAAATATGCCCTTCTACTCACAAAAGGGTTGTTCTACATCTCACACGAGAGAGCACTCTGTGATCCAAAGCCGTGTGTGTGTAAGCAAAAGCACATGGACTGCTATAGAATCTGCCTATTATCACACTGTGTGGACGCTTAAGCATTTGCAAGACACTCCTCCTGTCAATTCCCTTTAAGGATTGGGCCATACCTCAGCGGTAGAACAACTACTCTGCATGCATCAGGTCATGGGTTCAATTCCAGGCGCCTCCAGCTAAGGCTGGGGGAAACTGTCTCTCAAACCCAGGAGAGGCAATGTCAGTCACCATAGGCAATATTGATGTAGATGGACCACTGGTCTGACTTGGTATATGGCAGCTTCCTATGTTTGCAATCCTTTGGGTCTATCTTTACTGTGTGAGTCCAAAGCACTGAGCAAAACTGATGTACGGTACTCTGCATATTCTATAGCGACTAAGTGCTAAAGCTGTACAGGTCTAAACTAAGTCAGCCCTTGCTCCAGAATACATGACAAAAATCACTACTGTTTAGTTCATTTTTGCTTTTTGGCCATTGCAGAATCTCTTGGCTGATATTATTTATTTATTTAATTATTATTATTATTATTATTATTATTATTATTATTATTATTATATTTGAGCATAATACTCTATTTTCCTCTGCTTGTTTACTCTGCAAGTTTCTTTGTTTATTAACACTTCAAGTCAATGTTGCTGAACGTGTCCCTTGTAGGATATGACATCTCTCTAGAGCAAAGTACCTCTTTTCTTAATAAGGAAGCAGTTTCACTGCCTCATCATGCTCAGTTTAGTTTTGCCACAATCACATGATACATCTGCCCAGCTGAGAATAAGAAGGCATTTTGTTTTCTAACAGAGAAGGTAGAAAAAAGTATGAATATTGCTTCCCCCCCCCCATGCTGCATATATTCTGGACAGCTCCATACTGACTATCACATGATGAAGGATTTAGCTTGGACCCTTAAGAATATGTTCTACCACTGAACTATGGTTCTTCCTCATTGCTTGCCATCATTAGCTCACATGGCGTAAAAGAAATTGGTACTTGCAATGATCCACAAATTTTTATTTATTTATTTTATTAAGCCAACAAATATTTCCATAAATATCAGACATTGTTCTCACTTTTAATCTTTGAAGAAGAGTAGAACTGGACCTATTTTTATACCATAAATGGTGTATTTACCATAAAATGTATATTTACTGTAGGATGACAGAATAAGACCCCACAGAATGCAACTCCTACAGAGAACTTTGAAATCTCCTAGCCACTGGGACTTACTCCCCAAGAAATTGTATAGGGTTGCCACTTTACAGCTACAACTACAAAAAGCCAAGCGGTGCCTTAAATATTGGCACATTTATTACAGCAAGTTTTCATGGACTAGAATCCATTTCAAAGCTTATGCCACAATTTATGAATTGGCATTTAACATGCTGGAAGACTGATGCTTTTGCTGCACCAGACCAACCCAGCCATCCTGCTGAAGCTTCCTGCACAATCTTCTGCATGTTTCCGCCGAGGTGCATTTTGTTGAACTCCATGGAACTTCGGTCCAGGTTAGTAGTTTATAGCCCAAATCTACCTAGCTAGGCCTGTGTAGATTTTCAAATGCTATTTTCAGCAGCATGACTCATGAATAAATCTGAGATTTCTTTTGCAAGCAGCCCACAGCTCAGAAAGCAACTGTCAGGTCATTTATTTTTAAAAGAACTGCAAACTCTCAGGCTTTCATACCCAAAATAAGTAGGTTTCCTTTTTTAGCATCATAGACCGAGTTGATCGCTGCTTAGTGTTAACTGTTCTACCACATGTATTTTGGCTAAGCTCCGCTCCCTCATCAGCACAATGTCAGAATCCTATTGTTCTATACAAGGTTTGAGCAAAGAGCATTTTTTTAAGCCAGCCTTCTCTACTCTGGCGCCATCCAGATGTTTTGGGCTGCAATTCCCATCTGTCCCAGCCAAGAGGCTTTAACCCCAAAAGAGGTAGATTTAGAATGTGATGGGCTAACATGCCAGCCAGGTTATTATGTGTTTTAACACTTAGAGAATGGATGCTTTAAGTTGCAGTGTCTGTGTTCCCTGCAGAGAATTAGTTTGTCCAACATTATAGAGTATTAATAAGGCTAGTTTTTAAAAGCTAGGCAGAGACACCTTTTCATCAAGGCCAGAAAAGGTCGTCAAAACAAAAGTGTCTTCAGTTGTTTCCAGAAAGGGCCAGGCTGCTTAATACTTAAAAGAATGCTACTTTAAAACACATATTCACATTACCATGTTAAAATAGCAGTTTCTGAACTGCTGCTGGACTGAATAACACACAACTCTTGCAAGATGGAAGAGGAGGACTGCAACTGATTTCCATCAGCAAGCTCCCAAAGACAACAAAGAGAGCAGCCAGGGCTCACTAGCACGATGTGTACCTTTCAGTGCTAGTGTAGAGCACCAACCTTCTGTTGTTACCAAATGGATAATGTAAGCAGATGATGCCTGGGATTCAGTGACAGAGGATTCCAGACTTAAAGCCCATCTGATGCTTAATGCAAAAGGGAGAGACAGTTGCATAGACACTCATTCTGCCCTTAAGGAGTCAGCCTTTTTTATTCTGAATACTGCAAAACCACTTTATGATTAAAGAAAACAGCTTGACCTAAACATGTCATTTCATATTTTGTTTGAGAAAGGCCACGGTGCCAGCAAACTACAAAATGTAATTAAGCTGCTAACGGTCTATTCCACAGTCTGGCCTCTTGTTCATGGAAGCACCCAGATTTCCTGGCATCTAAAGTGTCCACTTTCTTAGAAGGCTTTTTTCAAGCCTAAGTGTTGTGGAGGGGTGTGGTCTCTTGCTTCCTAGCTGCACTCTCCAGCAAGATCAACACACCCACCCAAGATTTGGCTTGAAGAAAAGCAAAAGCCTAACTGAGAGCAGATGGGCAATAGTGGGTTTACATGTATTTGATTGCTCTCTCGCTGTGTGTGTGTGTGTGCATGTGCGTGCCATGCCCCCAACAGCACCTCCACTTTGCAAATTTACCCGAAAGCCCCAATGCTATGCAAGATTTGTCATGGGGAACGTATGCATAGGTTTCTAGCAGATAGCTGGAAGTGGTGACTTGTCCATCCTGGAAAGCTGTTAATGCATGAATGAAATTTACATGGCAGGCAGAGCATTACTGAGAAGGGTCTTCTCAGTGGTGGTACCCCTATTTGAACACCCCAAAAAGATTTGGGAGGTGCCTAAACTACTGTCATTCAGATTAAGACCTTTTCATTTCTCCAGTGTTTTATTTATTTTATTTTATTTCATTTCATTTGCATGCCACTTTTATCTTCCAAGGATCTCAAGGTGGTGTACATGGTTCTCCCCACCCCCATTTCATCCTCACAACAACCCTGTGAGGTAGGTTAAGGGAAGAGAGTAAGCTTCATGGCTGAGTGGGGATTCAAACCATGGTTTCCTAGGTCATAGTACAACACTCTAACCATTATGCCACACTGGCTTTCTTTCAATTTTGCCTATGCTTTTGCATATGCTTTTTTACTGACTGCTGCTCTCCTGAGTTTTGCTCCTGCTGTATGTGTTTTATTTGTAATAGCTGCTTTTAAAAAAAAGTAACTTGATTGTATTTTTAATCTAAGGAACATTTTAATAGAAAAGGGACTCATACATTCTTAATAAACTACATGCTGCTTTTTTTCTTTCTGTCCTTGGAAGAAAAAGGCACTTTATCCAAGGGCAGGCCATGGGCATCACTAAAAGGAACTCAGGCGGCAATCCTCTACACACAGGAGTAAGTCCCACTACACTCAGCAGAGCTTACGTCTAAGTAAACATGCATAGGATTCCCCTGTCCAAGTGTCAAAGTCTTACCTGGGCAGTGAAGAAAGCAGGAGTCAGGGATCCTGAGGGGAGTGCTGGGCTGTTGAGGGCAATAGAGCCGAGGTCAGTGCTTGAAAGAACCATTGGAGGTGCCGAGATCTCCAAACCTTTGGGTTTCTTAGCCTTTGGGGGAAGAGAAGGAGATTTTGTCTTGGATCCTGACGACAGGTTCAGTGGCTCGAGGGAATCAGAATCCTGGCAACTGGACTCCAAAAAGATGCTTCTGTGTTCTGAAGGGAGGGGTGAGTTCGGAGACAGAGACGGTGACCGGGAGGAAGATGGCGAAGCCGACGAGATGCTGGCAACATTGGGCAACATTAAAGAGGATATTTTTGCAGAGACAGAGGATGCTAAAAAAGCAGAAGCGGCTGCTGCCTCGGATGTTGATGGCAGGGACACTATGGGCCTCATGACTTGCTTGTCTGATTTGTTTGTCACAAATCTTATAACAGTTCGGACTTCTTCCAGAGGGGTGGGGCTCTCCAGTTTCTCCTCCAGCTTCTCTGTTTTGATCTGCTTGAGAGTTTCTGGCTGGTTTTGCAGGGAGTTGATGGTGAAAGAGGAGTACAACCCCGAATGGATATATTCATTACGGCTTGCGCCTTTCAGGGCCGCCAAGCCATGCTTGTGTTGCTCTCTACCTTCAAGAGGTATCTTGCAGTCGCTGTCCTGCAGCAAAAGGCTCTCCCTGCTGATTTCCACAGCATGAGGATCCATCTTTAAAATGTCAGGGAATGACACAAACTTGTACACAAACTTCTGCCCAATCACCTTCTTGATGATGTTCTGCATTAAACAGCAAACCAAGGGTGACATTCGTTAGTATTTTCACAAAGCAGCTCAGTGCGAAGCATCTCCTCTACGATTCAGGAGGCTCCAGGTTTGCTTCCTGGCATCTCCAGTTAAAAAAATCAGGTAGCTTGTGGGTTTACTTAGGCCTGGCATGGTTACTTAGGCCACAAGTCCATTTCCCTCAAACCATGCCCACCTGTGTCTTACCTGAAGCCCCTTGTGGTGTCAGGTGAGAGGCAGGTGGCGATGTGGCTGCCAATGACCAATTGGGAGCCTTTAAGTGCACTCGTAAATATGCACTGGCAAAGGAATCCTTGCTGTCCCTGCTGATCAGGAAGCCAGCTGGGATTGGCTGCTTGTGGGGACTCCATCGTCTGACATCATTGTGACATCAGGTGACTGACAGGTGGGCAGACCCCACCCACCTGTCAAAATTGGCCTGCATGTGCTAGAGGAGATAAGATCTGGCCCTGAGGTAACAAGTGATGAGAAAGACCCTCAGCCTGAGAAGCTGGAGAGCCACCGGCAGTTAGAGTAGAGTAGAGTAATTCTGGGTCTGACAGACTAATAGTCTGACATTCTATAAAGGCAACTGCCTAACATAATATAATATGTGCAATCTGATTGACAATGCTTCCTCCTTATAAACTGTCTGTAGGCTGCCCTGCCTTTAGGTGGCTACTTCAAGACAGCAGTTTGCTGGGGAATTTACTGCTGCACTGTTTTTGAGGGGGTTGCTTTTTGCATTTAGGCAAGGAAAATGATGCGTTCGGGTTTTAGGTTTTTTTTTTAAAAAAATAAAGACTTTAAAATATATTATTGATATATATGGCTGGCTGAAATCTTTGTAAGTAAGTGGTATTTTACTGTCTGAATTTTGTATTTGTGTTAACTTTTTGTGAACAGCCTTGCGAGGCTCTTTTTAGCCAAAAGGCAGCACTCCAACTTTAACAAGCATGTTAATACTTTTTGCTTTCTTGTTTAAGCACTGTGCAAATAGAATTTTTAAAATTACCTTGTCATAGTAGTATCTCAGCGCTCTGCTCAGTTTGTCATAATTCATGTTAGTTTTGTTTTTTCTGAGTCCCCACAGCTTAGCCACTTCCTCTGCCTTAAGTAGCTTAAATTCACCATCATTAGATGTCCAACAAATTAGGTGCTCATGTTTCTGATCGAGAAGCAACTGCAACAGGAACTGCCACAATGTGATTGCACTCTCCATGCCTGCAATGGACAGAAAAAAATGGGGAGAGAGACAATGTAAACATTGCCTAACCTGCTCATCTTAGTTTCAACCACAACACTTATGTAGGATCATATGGGCAATTACACGTGCTATAGGAAAGTACAAAATACTAAAATGGAAGTACAAAATAAATAAAAAAATGGATGTACAAAATACTGAAGAAAATGCATTTTAAAATATCCCAATAAACCCTATTGTGAAATTATTCTGTAAAGATTATCATTTTTTTGCTAATCCTGTAGTAATATCCCAGAGAGAGAGAGAGAAAATATTCTAGCCTAAACCCAGCAAAGAGTGAAGCCCATTGATTTCAGTGGGCTTTAGCATTATTCCATGCTGGATTGAGGCATCCTTTTTAAAACATCATTTTTCACATTTAGCATATACTGAGATACCGGTACATCTTATTCTGAATATCAAATGTCCCAAGGATTTTCCATTAAGCTACTGTTTTTGCACAATGGACCATTGTTCTCTCTCCCCCTCTTGCTTACCTCTGCAATAGTCAATGGGATCCAGGCTGCCATTGCCTGGTCTTTCTCTCTCTCCCTCTCCAAGTGTAGACACAAAAGGACTGCCTAACTCTAATCTTATTTTTCTCCTGACTCTGTTAAGAATAATATTGTAATTCTGGGGTTTTCATTTTCCTGCTGTTGCTTTTATACTATGGTGACAGAGAACATCAAAGTTACAGTGATGTTCTTGTAAAAATGGACTGGTGTCAACACACCTACTATATAGGGACAATACATGTCTGAATACTCCCTATACACATAAAAGTGAAAAAGTCACAGATTGTTTCCAGAACTCCTCACAGTTTACTTTGTTTAGAAAATGCTGGGCTTAGTTCTGAGCTGGATATTGTTGTAATATTTCTTTTTCATAGCCTCTCTTCCTTTTTGCCATTACATTTTTGGGACTTCACCCTTCACACCTGGGCAGACAGATACACATGCCGATCATCTCTGTGCTAAGATTTAAGGCATTTCTCAAGGAAGTCTAAGCAAATAGTTTGAGCAGTGATAGGAAAATAACTGTTTTTTATTTTATTTTTAAAAACGATAAAGAATTATGCAATATTATAGTTTAACTTAGGATCTTCAGTACATCGGTGCTGCACCTTGTTAAAACATGTTTAAAACATGTACACATTACCCTTCATCCGATGTGGATTCCAGGCAGGTATACAACCAGACCTCGCATTATAATATCAAATGATAACAGCAAGACTTACTAATTAAGCCTAATATTTGTACTTCCCTGCTTCCCCCTTCTTTGTGTACATTACCTAATGAAGGTTATTCAGGAGAACCTGGAAGCTTGCCACACTTTTGTGACATTTTCTCTGGTCCCAATAAAGGTGTTGCTCTGTTGTAGATTTTGAAATATTTATTTTTATAAAGCTGTCTTATGTGCACATTTTCTGTATCTGCCACTAGGTGGCACACAACTTCTGAGTCTTCTTGTAACTCTTCCACATTGGCACAGAATAATTTCAAACTCTTCCTTGCATAGTTCCAGATGAAGCCGTGCACAAGGAATCATGCCACAGGATTCCGTTTGCAAACTGATCAGGCTTTAGTGCAGCCTTATAAGCAGAATTTTAAAAACCCCTCTTTCTTTACTAGAAAAACACATTCTATGTTATTAAACGTTTTAATTCTTTTGAGAAATTTTGTAACTGCATTATGCAGACTCACGTACAGACACAGGTTTATTAACCTGAGGTGTGTGCACACATAGCAACAGCCTTGTGGAAGACATGGGGTACATAATATTGCCACATCACAAGATATGAATCAAAGACTCCTCTGAGATGGGTTGCTACTATTCCAATTTCACCAATATGAGAACAAAGGCCACCCTATGGGGCCCTCAGCTTGGAATTGTCCCGTTCTTAATTCCTCAACTCTAAAGTAGTTCACTATGGGCAGGCATGCAAACTCTCTACCACTTAATCAATATGAGCAACTATTATCTCATTATGGCAGAACATAATCTGGATAACTAGTGAAAGTGGCTACATGACTTTCCGTGCAGGGCAGTTCACTTCCGTCTGAAGCACACCACAGATTTAACACTTCATTTTCTGTTTGTTTGTTTGTTTGTTTGCTTGCTTGCTTGCTTGCCTGCCTATTCTGTAATTCCCATCTATGCAACACTTCTTAGTTCATTGTGGGACAGGGCACAGGTTCATGGGGAGCCATTCCATACTCATGAGGAAACTCATATAAGTATGTAAAATGTATTTTTAGGCTCAACTATATGTATATTTTGGCACTTGTAAAGCTCAGGCACTCATTATGTTACACAATGTTTTTATGCACATCTTAAAGTGTTTCCAGTTAAGTCCTTTTTTGGTGTATTATAAAATCAGGATAATTGTATAAATGCATCCATTTAACATTTTGCTGGTAGATCCTTTCAAAGAAAAATCCCTGTCATTTTTTTAAAAGGTACTATTTGAAAATGCACCTTGCCCATATGATTCTTGTTAACCATCTTATGTTATTACATTCACATATTAATTTGTAAACATGCATGAAGCAATCATAGGCTGTGTACATGCAACATTTTATCGAAGAATCAACGGAGAACAAGTACTTTTTTATGTAGTCCACAAACAATATAGATCTATTGCATATTTTTGTCTCTGAAAAGCACTTATTGAGAAACTGGTTTCATTGCAAAAACAAAAGCTTATTGCAGATTGATCCAAATGGTGTGTCCATTTGAAAACGGAAGTAAAAAGATGTTTGAGGTCCATACAGCTGGGGGGGAGGGGTGTATCCACACTTGACCAACTTTGTTGTGGGTGAGTATATAAACCAAGATCACAATCACCATTTCCTTCTTCATTCCCCCTGGGGCATGTACAGGGAACAAAAGGTGTGGATAACAGAATCTAGGGAAGGCTTATCAAGTAACCCCACCCACCCTTGTATCTGGAATCAATCTAGATGCAAAGCTGCATATTGAGGATGTGCACAAACAATTCTGGTTTGAGGGGGAAAACACAACCTTTTCGTGCTACAAACTACAGTAGTTAGTGGGTGCGCAGCCATAGATTTTGGTAAGGAATACATAAAAATAAAATGGCCTTGTCACAATGAGGGGGGATCTGTGGCTTCCATCCTGTAGGGCGCCAGATCTCTCCCATCCCTGCTTTAACCCATTGTTTTCTCCAAACAAGAATTGGAATAGGTGCTTCAAACTGGCTTTCCAGTTGTGAAGCAGCATCCAAAGAAGTCATTTCACAAATAGAATGACTTCTGCTCACTCAACTGAATTCTCCACCCACATGCCCCAAACCTGCTCTGAGGTCCTCACAACACTCTGGAATACATCTGGGTGAGGGGGAAGATGGGGACTCACACAATGCCTCTCTGGCTTGGAAGCAAAAGGAAGCAGTAACTAGAGTCTGACCAGTTCAGATATAATGACCAACTACAACTGCCATGAACCAGGAAGCCATCATTACAGAATTGCTACCCTTTTCAGGTTTTTATCAAGCTTTTTAATTTCAGCCCACCATGGGGAAACTCCCAAAATACAAATGCCAAATTGGAAATCGGTCTGAAATATTGTGGAGGAGGGCCAGAGCAGTTGAGCAGGAACATTTCTTACTGCAACGTTTTGTTGCTGGATCCACTTGTAGCTAATATTATTGTTTCATGCTTAATGGTTTATACTTCTAATCTGTTATATTAAGGGGACAGCATATAAATTGCTTCTCCCTGCTCAACCTCTTACAGTAGCTACGAGCTTGCCTGAATATCATGAAATGATTCACCACTCCCTGCACACAGCACCTGAAAATGTGCCACTTTAAAGCTGCTCTGCAGAGATTTCTGCAGTCCTCCTAAACTGCACGTAAACAAGGAAAACTGATTCCCTTGTGATGGTAGGCTATCCAGATATTTACTGTATTCTGATTCCGTATCATTCTGTTCTATTCTTCAATCATGAAGGTTCTACAGAATGGCTTAAAATCCTGTTATCAAATAAACCAATGATACAATAATTGGCTGTAACACAGCAGAAAACAACACACACTTTTAGAAGTCCTAGGATATAGCCTGATGGTACATGAGGCCACCACCTGGGTGAAGGTAAGAAAGTCTGGGTCTTGTCCGTAACTGGATGGGTGACCCTCTGGAAATAGCATGTATGGGCATCATCCTGGAAGCAAGGCAGGTTATAAATGCAAGGGAGGGAGGGATGAATAAATGAAATTGAAAAGAAAATGCAAGGTCCATTTGTCAGAACATCGTACCTGAAAAGTCTGTGAAATAGATGGGCACCAGCAAACCTCCCTGGAGAGGGGGGGGGCAGGTTCCAGGCTGCATTTCCCAGGCATGACCCACAGCCATATAGGCCTCTGTGGCACCTCGCCCCACAGATCCTGGCTGAGGCTTGCTCCTAGATTTGCTTGCATGTTTATACTGATGCGCATGTAAACCCATATCATGTGTCATTTGGGGACCTTTATTGGAGATTAGTGCACACCAGGTTTTACTGCAATGGACACAATTACTTTTTCAAAAACATCCAACGCTTCCCTTGCTTATTTAATGGGAGTTTAGCAATAGCCAATAAATACCAGCATTACCCAATTTGCTCGGGTGAATTAGCAACAATCACTCGATTTGATATGGTTAGACTATTTCTTGACATGGAATAGATGACAGAGCAAACATAGCTTTGTGGCTTGAAGCATTGGTTAAGGAGTATATTTTTTAAAATGAAATTATTGGTTGTTATACATTACACAGGCTATCCCAGGCATCCCCAAACTGCGGCCCTCCTGATGTTTTGGCCTACAGCTCCCATGATCCCTAGCTAACAGGACCAGTGGTCAGGGATGATGGGAATTGTAGTCCAAAACATCTGGAGGGCCGAAGTTTGGGGATGCCTGGGCCATCAATTCCAAACTGCTTGGGTAGGACATTTAAACAGTTCCAACATTACATATGGAGAGAGGTAAATATGCCTAATATGGAGTTCTGGAGCAGGTTTTAAACCCAGCAGAACTGAAGAGAGACTAAATGAACCTAACTGTTGTAAAAGGACACCGGCCAGTGTGCCCTGTTAGGAATAGTTCTTAGTCCACAAAAAACAAACAAACAAACACAGGTTTGAAAGCAAGGGCGGGGGTTGAAGGGTAAAGAGGGGGTGCTAAACCAAGGCTGGAGAAGAGGGGCGTGTGCTCCCATCATGATTGATGGAGTCGGAGCATCTTAAAAGGAGAAGCATGGAGCTGCCTTTTGGAAATGTCCCAAAAGTTGAAGAACTTGGGACTCTAGTTATAAGGAAAAGACTTGAACAGTGGGTTAAGTCCCTACATTTGCAAAGTGATCTTGTTAATGTCCAGGATGGGCAGAGGTAGACAGATTTAGGGCAGTGTGACCAGTTCCACTGCACTGGCCACCAAGCCTGGGGATGCCACAACTATGACATGGTGAATTGAGCAGAACAGAAGGTAAAGAGGGGGGGGGATTTTGGCCTTGCACAGGTTGCAAATTTTAAAGACCAAAGTCCTCCCCGGCACAGGTGATGTTAAATATAAAAGGGCACATGTATGAGCTGCTATGAGTCATGGCGATTAGACCTCCTGCCACACAGGCACCTTAACCAATTAGATCACACGATTTAATGGGCAACTTTTGCTTCCAGCAAGGGCTGAACTTGGATATATCAGGAAATGCAAACCGGGGTTTGCATTTTTAAAAATTAAAGTGGAACATGTCTCCTGGACTGAATCCATCCGCTCTCAAGGGGCAATAAATGGCCAAATTAGAGGTGCTAACATACACCAGGTATGTGAGAGGATTCATTAAGCTTATGCAGATTTGTTCACACTTGTGGCTAGAATGTTTCATTGCTTACCCTGATTTCACATGGGGTGGGGTGGGGGAGATATTTGGTCCTGCATACTACTAGCACATTGTCCCCCAAAGGTTTCCCACGAAGGGTGGTGGCCTTTGGGCTGGCCCAGCTTATATTAGACCTACTTTCACTGATTTACTACAGTGATTCTCAGGGCAAAGCTCAATTCTGCAGTTTCTCAACTTAGTTTCTCTGGAATAGGCTTGCTGTAGATGTGCCTCTGTAGCATCTCTCCCTCCAGCCGCCACAGACCTGGGCTGAGGAATTCCTTTTCCCAAGGAGAGGTCCCAGAGCTAAATACCTTGGGTGAGGGAGCTTTCCCCATCCTAGCCATGTGAGGAAGAGACATGCCCAGCATGCTCCCAGCCAAAACTTTTCCAAGGGGGAGGCAGGAGACACTCTCCTCCCACCATGATCTGCCCAGGGCAGGTAAATTAACTTTGATGCAATGAGCCATTATTACATGCACATCTGCAAAAGGAAATATGACTTCTCCAGCTACCTAGTGCACGTCTAATGTCTGTCTGTGTGCATGAGTGTCTGTATGTGCACATCTCTCCAAGGACACAACTTTTCACTCTTTTTTCCCTCTTCCAAGCGCTCTAAAAAGCCCTCGGGTATTAGTGTGTGAATATCCATTTATCGCTGCTAGATCTCGACTGTGTCTAGCAGAACTTCCCCCACCTACCCCCCCCAGCTGAATGACGTGGGGCATTGTTAGCTTCCTTAGCACTTTGCTTCCTCTTTTTCTGCAGGCTGCAGGCAGGAAACAGGGGGAAAACGACCAGAGGAAACCTGGCCTTCTACATCTGTCCTTGTTTGTAATCTCAGCTCTGGCTTTATTTTGCTAAAGCACCGCAGGTTTCTTTTAACACCTTAAATGCCAATCCAGCTTCTACCGAGTTTGTCATTCTCATTTGGGCTACATAAGGGGGAAAACAGACAATTTTACTACCTTCAAACTAATCAAACAAAACTCAAATTTTGCATGGAGCCTGATGCCCTAATGCCAATAAGCTTACAAATGTGTAACTGAATGGAGCATGTCTTCCCCCTTTATTTTAGCATCAATATGCAAAAACATCATGTACTAGGGTGTTTCCAAGACTTAAAAGCCAAGCTTAGAAAAAGCTCACCCCTACGCCAAAGGATAAATGGACATAAATCTGACATCAGGAACCACAAGACAGAGAAACCAGTAGGAGAACACTTCAATCTCCCAGGACATTCTATACAAAATCTCAAAGCAGCTGTTTTATTACAGAAAAAATTCAGAAACAGACTGGAAAGAGAAGTTGCTGAATTGCAACTCATTAGCAAGCTTAAAACCATTGAGCCACCTGGAATGAACAAAGACATAGGTTTCTTATCTCATTATACATGATCAAGCTTTCCTTAGCACCTCAGCCCTTGCTCCCCCCCACAAGACCAATTGCAGTCATTAACAGTTGTTAACAGTCATCAACAGGTTTACCACTCCTATCAGCCCATCACCCATTCCCATCATCCCCACACCCCACCCTCTGTATACACATAAGGGTCTGGTTGCTTCTGTTTCAGTGTATCTGAAGAAGTGTGCATGCACATGAAAGCTCATACCAAAATAAAAACTTAGTTGGTCTTTAAGGTGCTACTGAAGGAACATCCGGAAGGCCACAGGTTCCTCATCCCCAAAATCAGGCATCCCTAAACTCAGCCCTCCAGATGTTTTGGGACTACAATTCCCATCATCCCTGACCACTGATCCTGTTAGCTGGGGTGATGGGAGTTGTAGTCCCAAAAGATCTGGAAGGCCAAGTTTGGGGATGCCTGCCCAAAATAAATTATCAGCCAAATGTCCTTTGCTGAATGTTTGATCACTTATCTAAGTAAATAAGTTTTCCCCATCTGGCAGAAATGCTGGGTTTTCCCCAACCACTTCCTATTTCTCATCCTTGAAGCATCTCAGTAGAGAAACATAGTTTTAAGTATGGCTCAGACACTTGCTTTCCTCCTTGAATATATATTCTGCGCAGATGTTTCAATAGCATTTGCCACTCCCTTTAACATTTATTGATCTGGACAAACGAGCACAGAGGAAATGATCTTACAAATCTGGCTTACAGATTTTATGAATTAAGAGATGAAATTGGGGTGGGGTGGAGAATGGGAAAAATGACATGAGGGTGAATAATGAAAAAAAGGATACATTTTTCTTCACAGAGTTGCACTAGGTTTTTAGTATGAAAATGTTCAATTTGGAACAGATGGGAATAACATACAGGGTTGTGTTGATTTATACACAGAGTAAACCCAGGTAAATTAATGGATCCAAATTAGTTGTGTCCAATATGTTCAGTGGGGTTTACTCTTGAGTAGGATTAATGCTTATTCTGTAAAAAGAAAATTATGTAAACTTAACAAAGAGGCTTGTGATTCCTTAAAAATTAAGCGATTTATTGAGCATATGCAAGTGTTCATGGGCAAAATCTCATTTTATTAGATGCATGGAGTGTTTTCCACAGACACAGACACACACACACACCTCTTCATATATGTGATGCATCCTGTGGCAGTTGCATAATATCTATATGTCACAATAAGGACATGTCCACAAGACAGCTGCCCATATTCCCAGTTGGATACAATCTCATACAAGCATATGGAAAGCATATCCCCAGGAAAAGGTAGGGCTTTCCTACTGCGGCAAGAGGAAGTCAACAATGCAGACTGCTCAGACCATGCTGGTTCCTGGATCTTTCCTGTTCTGGCGTTTTCTCACCTTGTACAGCAGCAAATACTATTGCTGTGGGTACATGCATATTTAAAAAACCCATGTACCTGACAGTTATCCAAAATACAGATTTTCCTTTGATAGTATGGAAGCGGGAGTATTAATGGCACAGTAGTTTCTTTTGAATGGGAAACTGTGGCATATGATAATAATTTCTCAGATATTTTCAACACCCTCTGCAAGACAAAGCCTTCCAGTAGTGAATAAATAGTTAAGGTAAGTAATGAGATCCCTAAAGGAAAGCAAATAGAGGGACCATTTATTTTCACACTGAATGGCTGACTACAAATGAATAGCTACCATTTTGATTTGGGGACGGGGGCATTTCCCATGTAACTCCACTGCAGTCTGTGGATCCGATGGGAGTTTTCATGTAAGCATCGTAGGTCACAGGGTATTTATTCTTTATTGGATACTGATTTTTGCTGGGTGATGGCTCAAATTGTCATCTTCATCTCACTATCAATGTTCAGGGTGCTTTACAAAATACAAGAGGAGGGGACACGCTGTATAATTCAACTGTTCTTAAAAGTTGGACTTGCAAGGAAATGTGTAACGTGTGCAGTATATAACTACTATATTTTGATTTTACTACCCACAACAATTTAAAATATAACATTAAAAACTGGTTTATAACAAAATAAAATGAGTCCTAAGCAGATACATCTCTCTATTATTAATGCAGATTTTCATCTAAACCAGTAATTCTCTTGCGGGTTTTAGGAAAGATTTCACTGAGTTTTAGCAAATTTCCCTCTCTCTTTCTCTTTTGGTAACTGACACAATATTTGATGATCCTGTTTTCTATACCCAGAACTGCATCATTTCCCAGTCAGTGCATCCTCATGCCCCCCCCCCCGCCCCAATATGATGACACTGTATAATCTAAATCAGGACTTCCTCCTATTATATTTCAGAGGCTTCTTTCTGGGAAAGCCAGATATTAGTTAAAAGGTAGGAATTCCTGCAGCACCACCCAGTGGAAACATTAAAGAATTTTTTACAACTCCTGTTGTTTTCTAAGATGGCTTCAAAAAACCAGCAACAACACAGAAAGGTTCCAGAGCTATTTGGAATATTGTCTTTCGTTGGAGCAACTGATTAAGCAAGACAGTAAACTTTCAAGCTGAACTGAATTCCTCTAGGCAGAAGTTAAATGCATTGCCTGTAGCACTTTAGAGCCCATCAATCATGTATGTATGTATGCATCACAGTATCCTTTCAGGGAAACTGCTGTGAAAAATGAGTGATTAGGTATGAGACTTAAATCTTATAAATCCCATGCTATGTCTTTAAAAAGCTAGTGCAGAGATTAAACCATGGCTAGGCAAACTAAGGCCCGGGGGCCGGATCTGGCCCAATCACCTTCTAAATCCAGCCCATGGACGGTCCGGGAATCAGCGTGTTTTTAGAGGAGTAGAATGTGTCCTTTTATTTAAAATGCACCTCTGGGTTATTTGTGGGGCATAGGAATATAGTCCACCCCCCACAAGGTGGGGGGGGGCAGTGGACCAGCCCCCTGCTGAAAAAGTCTGCTGACCCCTGGATTAAACCCTAGAAATTCAAAATATTCATCAGTTCCCCTATTGCATAACACTTTTAAAAGATGAGAGGGGCAGAAGAACCAGGTGTCAAAGATGAAGCAGTTTACGTATGTACGAAATGCCCCTGTATTGCTCTGCTCATATACATCAATGTTAGGGGTAACTTGAGTTTTGATTTAATATACAAAGAGGTACTGGATGGCTTTTGAGTTGCCCTCCATAGTCAAAGCTGCAATGTTCCAAAATGTGAAGAGCTGCTTTTAAAGACAATTAAAGTACCTGTCAAATTTTCTTTTTTATATTTTCTGCCAGTTTAAACTTGCCCTATTCAACATTGAACATACTTTCCTCTTAGCTATAACATTTCCCCTCTCCCTTAATCTCATAGGCATGCTTGAAATTTGTTCACTGGTATTTCTAAATGTTATGCTTCCCCCCCTCCATGTTACTATCTTCTCATCCCTTCCTTTTAGTTTTTCTTCCTTTTTCTTCTTCTTCTCCCCTACCACCTTTTGAATTCTTCTGCCTCCAGATAGTTTCAGTCAAGGTTTTGATAGCTTCAATAGCTATATTTGTTGCAATATCACCTCCAACAATGCGCCTCAGTTAGATGGTCAGCCTTGTTAATGTTGACTATACCAGATCCCTGTTGGCCGGGAGGTGGTGGAAGTGGAGTCTGTGTGAGTGTCCTGGTTCTACAGCATCCTAGCAGCTCATTTTTGCTCTACTGAGGTTTGTTGCACCAGTACTTTTATTTGTAAAAATGTTATACCACTTAATTTAACAAAAATAATCACACACTTAATGAGTCATCCCTTAGGAGATGTGCAGCAAACCCAGTCCGGCAAGAATTGCCCCACATACCACCCTATAGGACAGTGTTTCTCAACCTTTTTTGGGCCACGGCACACTTGTTCCGTGAAAAAAATCACGAGGCACACCACCATTTAAAAAGTTAAAAAATTTAACTCTGTGCCGCCCTATATTATAATTATGACTGTAAGAAACACTTGCCAAATATTGCTTTCCGGCGGGTTAGTGGTGTGTATTGGCGGCCGCCAGGCTCGTTTGCACTGAGCTTTGGGAAAGAGGAGCAATATTCCTCTCCGGCGGGTCAGTTATGGTTATTGGCGGCCGCCAGGCACGTGACAATGCAAATCACCCTTCTCGTCGTCGCACGTCGCGGCACACCAGCCAGCGTCTCGCGGCACACTAGTGTGCCGTGGAACAGTGGTTGAGAAACGCTGCTATAGGATGCTGAATGTTTGCTTCTTTTCTTACTCTATGCATCCTTGCTATTCCAGGTCTCCTCGAGCAATGCAAGCCACACATAAAAGCTTGAGCCTGCACACGGATTATTCTTCCTACACTGGAGGAACTGCCTTCAGCAGCAGGAAGGGAATGTTGCTAGTTCCTCCTCATTAAGGCTTTTAAAATCCATCCTGTTTCAAAGGGTAACCAAAAGACCCGTAAATCTATACTGGTTCCAAAAATCTATCATGGGATGGAAATAAAAATGCGCACAGGCTCATCTTGTTTCCTGCCCCACTCATGTGGTGAGCATCTGTGGCATATTGGCACAGCATTTGGTTCCAGGTTCAAAGCCAGCCTGTATCTTTATTCTTTCCATATGCACCTCTGCTGTATTCTTCTCATGTCCATGTGGCAGAGAGATACCGTAATTATTTTGCTGACTTACATAAAACTTGAGATGGCTACCCCTTTTTTAAACATGGAAAACTTAGATGTGATCAGGATGAAACAGAAACCAGTAACTGTTACTTGTATATGACTGCTCAGTTGTTCCCCGAGTAATATTTATTACCCTCCTTCCTCACTGACAAATCTATACTTCGAATAGACTTTGAAGCTTCTATCTTCCCCACCCCCTCTGGAATCTCCTCCCCACTGTTTTTCTCACCAGGAAGGTGGCTTGCAACACTGACAGTAAATGTGCTAAATGGGGCAACACATTTTTACAAGTCTATCCATCAGTGCTAGAAATATTACAGAGTGTAGGCTGTACTTTTCAAGTATAGATAACATCCCTGGTGTCACTGGAGGCTCAACCCAAGGGTTGTTAAAGCATGTAAAGGGGAAATTCCCATGAAAGCATTTTAAGTTTTATATTCCTGGCTGCCACTGCAAAGCCCTCTGTTGGGATTGAACGAGTGTACACAAATAGTTGAGTTGTACACTCATAAAGTGATTTACACACAATGTTCAACATGTGTACAGTCTGTGTACCTGTGTACACGACATCCGAGCTGCACAAATCAACAAATGTATATACTCTTTCACACGAGCAGGTGTACCTGTATAGAGACAGCTCGCACCTATGTTTGGCATAACGTGTGAACAAACCTAATATAACACTGCTTCAGACGTTTTGCATCTGCCTACTCAAGCTCACACAACAAATGGGCTAGCTAGTCTTTAAAGCTGCAGTCCTCACCCCACTTAGCTGAGGCTAAACCCCATTGAATTCAACAGAACTTAACTTGAGTAGACATGGCCAGGATTGCACTGCAAGAAGCCAAATAGCTCTGTATTAGTACTGCAAAACTAAAATCCATCTTTGATTCGATTAAAGAAGTGAGCCTTGGAGGTTTTCTTTCTTTGGGTTTGTGTTACACATTCACTGTTTCCCTATAGAAATGATGGAAAATGTTATGGGCAGTGCTTGCAGGCATGAACAGGAGCACACACACCTGAATCTCCCTCTCCAACACAGCTCCCTGTACAAAGGCCACTCTGAAATATGGCCCAATGAAGAACAAGGTGCAGTATTCAGAAGGGAAAGTTCAAAGAGCCCTGCTGAGCACACAGAAGCACTTGGGCACCTGTACATGGCCGTTTGGACATGAATCTAATCCTATTTGGCCGGATTTTTAAATGAAGTTTAATCTCTCATTAAACACCAACTGCAGACAGAAAAAGGGCATAGGCCACAGTTTTGTTTATATTTTATAGGTCAGAAGAAACCGTTAGTTTCTTCATGAGGTATTTGTCATGAAGGAATTGTTCAGAATACAGTATTCAGTACCTTGAGTCCTACAAGTTTTGTTTGAACTTGGAAGCATTATAGGTAACACTGAGTTTACATAGGTTACAGGCCTAGGAATATGCTAACAAGTTGCTAGAGCCAGCTGCCCCCCCCCCAAAAACCCCTACTACTACTACTACAAAATACAAGAGGACACAAAACTTCTTCTGCTTCTGGAGTAGGGGGACTTGATGCTTGTAGATCTCCTGAGCACAGGAATACAAGAGAACAAAGGGGTTCTACAGCTGATGGTCTTCTCAATAGGATTTTTTTTTCATTTGTTGCTTTTGTATCCTACCTTTCTGCCACAGAGTTCAAGGCGGCATACAAGGTCCTTCTATATGTGAGGTGAGGTAGGCTAGGCTGTGAGATAGTGACTGGCCCAAGGTCATCCAGTAAGCTTCATGGCTGAATGAAGATTTGAACCTGTGTCTCCCCAATCTTAGTTCAACACTTCGGGCACTACACATCATAACAGCTCTCAGGTTACAGACAGCCTTATCCTGCACCTCCAGGCATAGCTTGTACAAAATTCATATGCTCCTCTGCTCAAATTATTCTAGAAGTGTTAAAAGAAGAACAAGCCCCTTGCAATTCTTCTGACATTCCTTTAATATACAAGCTATACAATGAAGTCATGCCATAGCTGAATTCACATTTAAACAGAGTTCAATACCAGAAGCTGAAATTCTCTAATATAAAGGGGAAGATTTTGAACATATAGTTCAACAAAATGCAAAAGTATGCAGATATCTAAGCAATAATGGGGATGGATAATGCATTCAAGTAAAAAGTTTTAATATGTTTATGCCTAAGAGGTAATTAACTACCCACAGCAGGAAAATATGGTATGTTTTATAGGATATGTAAGCAGCCTTGTGATCCATAGATGAAGGTCAATATAGAAATTTAATAAAGAACTTCCTGCTATCTAAACATGTTACAAAGAAAGAAAGCAAATGTAACACAATTCTCTTCATGTGATTGTCCACATTTTTCTCAGCACCCATTTGAACATTACAGCAGGCATAGCTGACCTGTTGTGGCCTTCCAGATGCCATTGGACTACACTCCCACAATCCTTGACCATTGCCCATCCTGGCTATGGATGATAGGAGTCGGAGTACAACACCTTGAGGTCACTCTGTTGGCTAGCCCTGCAACAGTCATCCAATCAGGTCATGCAAGTCCTAATAAATAGTGTAGGAATGGGTACAAGCACCTGGCTGTGCTCTAGAACAATTTGGTAGAGTTGAAAACAAAAGTTGTTTGAAGGAACTCTGAAGTAAAAAAAGAAGTGGCAATTTTATGATTTCAAAGAGTTGACCCCAAAAACACCCCAAAATACTTAGCTGGCTTCCTATCCTCTCCTTCCATGGTTCCTTTTATCTTCTCTTTCTCCTGTGTTTTCTTGATGCACCCTATCGCAACCACTTTTATAAACTATAGCTATTTCTTACACTGCTGAAAATCTTACCATCCTGCTAGGTAGATTGTTTGCTTATAATACTTTCCATATATTCAATAAACAATATCCAGTCCTCCTTATATCTTTCGTCATTTTGATTTATTATTCTAGTGGTCATCCCTGCTAGCTCCGCATCTTCCAACAGTTTAATATGCCATGCTTCTTTTGCTGGTACCTTACCTGTTTTCCATGTTTGCACTAATAACACGCAGCACCTCAACCATGAGCCAAAGCTCTATGGGGTTCTAATGTACACACAATGCTTTGGTCAAGTAGGAGTTGCCCCATCATTTCAAAGGTAGTTTCATTTACGCAGCATTCCCCAGCATTTATCGAGATGTGGCACCCCCTCCTTGCATAGATTTCATCTGGGTATTTGTGCTTCTACAAACACACCGACTCCTTGACTATGTACTTTATAGGGGAATGCAACCCACAAAAGACATATTGCTGTAGAACTGAGAGAAAGAATTGAAGTTTTCTACACTTAGCAGTATAAAGTGATATCCTACATTAATCATACCCACAGTAGACCCACTGAAACCAATGACCTTAAGGCACAACTTAGTTGGCTCTCACCCATACTGCCAACCTAAATTGCGTAGGTCTCTGGCAAAGAATTAATTGGACTGACTGAGTTGTTCAGCATTTCGCCACTATAATTATGCACCACCTCTGTAAAAAAAACAAAAACATTTGTTTTAATTTGAAATAATAATTACTAAGGAATTTTTCCAAATTTCCTTGGGGAAAGGTGCTCCAGATAGTTAAAATAAACTGTGAAATTACCATAGCCTAACTATTCCACAATGGTAAATTCTTTCTGAAGAAAGATTCTCAAAAAGGTAAAATCAGACAGG
This sequence comes from Zootoca vivipara, assembly GCF_965207765.1. Lineage (NCBI taxonomy): Eukaryota > Metazoa > Chordata > Lepidosauria > Squamata > Lacertidae > Zootoca > Zootoca vivipara. Next base: position 37,212,472 of record NC_142592.1, on the reverse strand, counting down.
TATGGGAGAAAGGTAAAAAAATCAGGGTATATTTACACGTTTGCTTATTTTGCTGAAGTACGGCCTTCAGATTACCACATATTTTGGTATTATGTTAAGCTTTGTTGCATTTGATTGTTAGCCACCTTAGAACTTGATAAAAGAGTGGAATAGAAATCCACTGAAACACAGTAAATAGAACCTTTGTGTTTTCTTAGGTGTCATAGACTTTAGCACCCATACAGGTGCACATGCAGAGACATTAATTCCAAAAACACGCTCGCAGGAGTGGGGGAGGCAGCTGCTAGTCACTGGTAAATCATTTCCATACAGCATACTAGAAATGGCGGGATATGAACTCCCCACCCACCCTGCATGGGTGTCTATGTGCGTAGCGAGGACTTACATGCCTAGAAAACAATAGCAAAAGAACTGCAGATTTGACACACATGGGTAAAACCACTCTGTGCTGAGCAGGCTAATGATAAATAAGCATGCACAGATTCTATAGCGCGATACTGTCATCGCATTTAAGAGAAGCCTTTACTGTAACAGAAATCTGTTTTGCAGATGTATTAATATGCAGCGTTAACACTAAGGGACAAAGTTTGAGGAAAACGGCAGATCCTTTGTTATAAAAATGTAATATAGGTTTCAGATAAATATCTATTCCTGCGCCATTCCGTGCGTAAAAGAAACCTCTTGTAAGCCTTATTTGGTTTTACAACAAGCTTTACTGTGCCTGTTTCAGCAGAGGGGCTCATGGGATAAAACAATATAAAACTGAATACATTATGTGCAAAAGAACTAAGCTTACATTAAACTCAAATAAACACGCTCGAGGAAACAAACACACATGCACGTTATCAAATTTTAAAATAAATTATTCAGGGTCTAATAGCCGCAAATAAACCAACTATATGCTAGTAGTGATGTGCTTTGTAAGTTCTGGGTTTCTCATACCTAAATACATAGCTGCCAAGTATCCCGTATCCGCCGGGAAAACCCCTTTTTTCTCACCGTTTCCCGGCGGTCTCCCGCTTGGCGAAAAATCCCGGCATTGTCCCTTAAATTCGCTTCTTCCCGGCGGCCATTTTTCTGGTGCCGCTTTGCCCTTCTATGGGCACCAGAAAATGGCGGCGCCGGCAGTCGCTTCCGTGCATGACCGGAAGTTGCGTGACGCGACTTCCGGTGGCGCTTCGCCCTTCTATGGGCATCAGAAAATGGCGGCGCCGGCGCCGGAAGTCGCTTTTACGTGTTTTCGGTCATGCGTGGAAGCGACTTCCGGCGCCGCCATTTTCTGGTGCCCATAGAAGGGCGAAGCGCCACCGGAAGTCGCGTCACGCAACTTCCGGTCATGCGCGCACTGCCGATCCCGGATCTTTACGATCCGGACTTGGCAGCTATGCCTAAATAATTTGCAGCAAATTCATGCCCAGTGTTTCTTCAAAGCATTCCTAGAAAGGCAATTCCATAATGTCTCAAAGCAGGTTACTGTACTATGTATTACAGGTTTCTCTGACCTATGGCCAAATGAATATTGCACTGGTTTGTTCCAAACTAGGTTACTGTATGTGCGTCCTTTAGAGTTCTGGTGCCTGCTGTGAAGGGCTTGAAGGAAGACATGGCACCCTAATTGGGATTTATGTTGGCTCCATACTTGTTTTCCAGTTCCTTGGAGTGTCTTCCATTTCCTTGTTTCTCCTCCTGCTAAGACATCCTGCAACTGCCTGTTCTAGCGTTCAGCTGCGTTTCAGTATTCTGTAGTGATGAGAGTGCCGCTGGTACAGGATGTACATAAACTGAACCATATTTGACTATTAGTCAGTGTGTAGCTTTTTCCAGGCTACGTCCATTAATTTGTGTTCATGGGAACAGGTTGAAGTGTTTGTGTTTTTGATAACTCTTCCACTAGCCTGAGTTTATCCATCTGCTACATATGTCCCCCACCTTGTCTCCCGTCATACAAATATGTGTATCATCAATAGCTGGAAGAGTTTTTAAGTGTCAGCACTTGAACAAATACTTTGAGAAAGTGTATCCCAACATCAAAATTAATCCTGTTCTCAAGAAAGAACCTGTACAATCCAAACTACTGTATATACATTTTAAAACAGTTTGTGCTTTAGTGTTTTATTTCAATGCTTATTAAGCTTGACTTTCTGTTCCTACATCTTGACATTCCACTCTAAATCATGACTAATTCTGAAGTCATACATAACTAAACAAAATTCTTAAGAACAGATATGCTCTTGTCTTTCTCTAAAGTCTCCAAAATACTAGCTGATTCATTAAAGCAAAAAAGAGCTTCAAATAAAATAAACATGCATCATCACTCAAATCTATGCGATATGTTTATTGTGCAAAATAGTGAAGGAGCAAACCGCAGAAAACAGCAGAATAAACCAAGAGTTGGCATGGGAAAGTATGCGTTTCCAAGCAAGCATGTCATCGTTGGGCGTGGCTTGCAATGACAGAGAAGAGCTCAAGGCCAACAGATACCTTTCTGGCATGCAAGCGGTGCCCTTATTAAACGTGGCAAAAGCAAAAATAAATAACAAACCACTTTGCAAAGTGCTCAGCGCTCCACTACAGCTAAGCCATGAGTCAGCATTTACGGAAGTGAAGGGTGTGTATAGTGTAAATATACAGGCTACTTTTGACATGAATCAGTTGAAACGTATCCTGGAGTAGTCCCAACACAAATTAACCCAAAGGACACCACAATTAAGCATAGGAAATGTAAATATAAGAATTATGGAGGCCCGTACCAGTCGATTTTTCAGGACATCTCGGGGGGTTTTAACAATTCTGCTCTACGCTGATTTCCCTTCTTCAAATGCATTATCTGCAATGCAAGCTAACTTGATTTGCTTTAACTTTTAAAGTAGTTAAACTGTAATGGCATTACTCCAAGCAGCCATAGATTATTTTATTTTTTTTAATCAGGATCTAAAATATTATCCAATAGCAAACCCTGGCTCCCTAAACCATGCAAGGGCAACAAACGGTTCCTTGTTTGGAACCATTAAGAACATAATAATTGCTCTAATAAGTATCAGGCCACAGATCCATATAGCCCAGCTTATAGAAAACTCATAAGCAGGACATAGTGCAGATAGATATTGCTCTTTGTCAACAGCAGCTGATACCCAGAGGGTATACATTGCCCCCCCCCCGGCAAGAGGGAGATTCAGAGGTTTCTCTTGAATACAGGCCCCTCCATCAGTTAATGATCCTCCATCATTTTTAACAGTGTTGATCTGTGATTGGAGTTCCCCGAGTCCCTTTAAAGTTCTGGCTGGAAATAAACGGGTTGTTTTTTTTAAATGATCTCAGCTGAACAGGGGAGGGGGGCAATGTATTGGTATATCACATTCCGAAAGATAGTCTCACACAAAAGCTATTGGGGCACATTTGACCCCATAATGTTAATGGGAGAAACAAACAGAAGCAAAAAAATGCTTAGATGAGAAACTGAGCTCAGAATAAATATCCAAAGTATTCCAGTAGTCTAACTGAGTCTTTGTTTTTAAAAGAAAATTACAAATAAGAAATGGATATCAAGGCTACGTACTGCTGTTCTTTGGTATATGGGTGTATCCGCGTGTGAGTATATGTATTTATATATTATAGTGGAACAGTACAGCTGCCTGTGTTAAGACTCTCCTTGGGCATGTGGCTAAGGAGGTGATACTGAAAGGGACATAGGAGCGTTGGTCCCTACTTAGCTCAGTGTCGTCCAACCAGATTGGCAGGAGCTCTCTGGTGCCCCAGGCTCTGGTCTCTGCCAGCACAAACTGGAGATGCCAGAGATTGAACCTGGGACATTTTGCATGCAAAACATGTCCTCAACTATTGAGCCATGATGAGCTCCTTTGCTTCAAATTTTACAACTACAGTGGTACCTCGCAAGACGAATGCCTCGCACAACGAAAAACTCGCAAGACGAAAGCGTTTTGCGATCTTTTTGTTGACTCGCAAGACAAAAAATTTTCTATGGCCATGCTTCGCAAGACGTTTTTTTTTTGCTTTGATTTGTTTAAATTGGAAAACCGCTAGACGAAATTTTCGCAATATAAAACGACTCGCGGAACAAATTAATTTCGTCTTGCGGGGCATCACTGTATAGCATTGCTCCTGCACCAAGATGAAGCCAATCAATTAATTAATAATTAATTCCCTACAGCAAAATTTAATTCTGGTGTCCAAAGGACCCCTTCGTCCCTCTCGTGATGGATGTTTTTGGTACAAAGATAAATGTATAGGTCAAAAAAAAAAAGTACAAAACCAGAGGGGACTCTATTCTGGTGTTGTTGAAGTGGTGCAAGTTCATAAAAACTGAATTTACGATACAGGCAAACTTCTAAGGGCAGAAATTCAACATTGTGTTCTTCCAGTTGTTCCATCTGCACAAGCATTCCAGTTTGCCAGCCGTAACAATGCCCACTCCTGTACCCCTCAGTGGCGGAGGAAGGGGGTGAGGGGGGTGTCATCACTGAGGGGTGTGTGACAAAATGAGGTGTTTTTTTTCAAAAAAACAAATTGGGCTCACAAAACTTTTTAGGAGTGACGTGGTGGCTTAGGTGCCTGCAGGTTCCGCGCTGCCTGAAACAGCAGCGTGGGACTTGCGCCTGCCTACTGCCTCTCCCTCAGCCGCACTATAACCGAAGGGGAGGCGGCAGAGAGGCTCCAAGTGTCAGAGAGGCTTGCCCCACCCCCACAGGTGGATCGCCCTGCCCCCGACTGCAGGACACGCCCCCGCACCAGGCACCTGAGCGGCTAGCTACACCACGGCTCCCCCTCTGCGCTGCTATTAGGATTCTTCCAACCCCAACCCCAAGCCAATATGGGGGGGATATAGGGGGCAATAGGGAGGCAAACCCTGTTGTACAAGCAGAAGTCTTTGCATAAGTGAATGCTGCCCTGAGATCATCCGTACCACACTCTATTTCGACACACTGCTGGGGATAGAAAGGATGCCAGTTAGCTTAGACATTTGGTAGTTTTGCTTTCTTATTTGTTTTAATAGTGGTGAATTGGACCCACAATAGCATTGTAAGTTAAACTATTTTTTTTTAAGAATTGCAAAGAAGGGAATGAAACACTACAGGACAACTGACTGCACAATTTTTGAGGAAATCATGGAGCATGAAGTTATAGTATACAGTGGTGCCTCGCTTAACGAATGCCCTGCTTAACGAAATTTCCGCTTAACGAAAGGATTTTTCGAGTGGAGGTTGCCTCACTAAACGAATTTGTTTTATGAAAAATTCGTCTAGCGAATCGCGGTTTCCCATAGGAATGCATTGAAATTCAATTAATGCGTTCCTATGGGCAAAAAAATGTCAAAAAAAATTTCAATGCATTCCTATGGGATTCGCTAGACGAATTTTTCGTTATAAGAAAAGACCCGTGGAACGAATTAAATCTGTCTAGTGAGGCACCACTGTATACGTAAGTGCCTTGTGTCTCATCACTTACGTTTCAAGGAGAAATTATTTTCTCTCTCTTATTTCTAAGATAGATATCTAGCAGCACACCATGGCACACATGGATTGAAGAACATTGATTATTTTAACAACATACTTTTCTCTCTAAGAAGCTATTTTTTTCTACAAGTACCATGTTTTACATACAAGTGTGCAGCTGGTTTCTTCGCATTTTGGCAATCTATCAGAATAAATTGTGCACTTCCTGATCCCATGTACATTAGGCCTTCAAGATGCATAATTAGGAGCAGATAGTCTACTTAGTAGCAAAGGACTCCACCTGTTTCGGGTAGTCCAGACATAACGCCACACCACAGTTGGTGTTATGAGAATCAGCTTTTAAGCCGCTTCAGGCACACCTGCTTCCTCCTACCATCCTGTGCAATGATGAACTCTTTCCTTTCCTGGCTTCAGGCAACGCATACTCTGCCATCTCATTCAAGCCAGCGAGATATAGCTGTGCTTGCCCTATAAATCAGAACCAGAAACTAGGATCCAGCTCTGCTTTTCAATCCTGTTTTGCAGGGGAAGCATATAAAATAGTTTCCCCAGTTGAGACAAAATGATAAACTATGGTTTAACTCAAACCAGGAAAGAGACTGCTTCATGCTAAGAAGAAAGGCGAGGAGGCAGCAGCGGTACAAAAGTGCAAGGTTACTCAAAAGATCATTCTCATAGTGTTCTTACATTTGTACCAGATCTCTCTAGCCTTATGTGGACACGAGTCTCCTCTGGTGTAAGCAAACATGTAAGGATAAGTGAGGGCATGCTGCCAAACCCTATCACCACCTCCCCGAACATCAGCTATACAGTGCTACCTCTGGTTACGAACTAAATTCGTTCCAGAGGTCCATTCTTAACCTGAGGTACCACTTTAGCTAATGGGGCCTCCCGCTGCTGCCGCGCCACCAGCACACGATTTCTGTTCTCATCCTGAGGTACAAGTTCTTAACCCGAGGTACTACTTCTGGGTTAGCGGAGTCTGTAACCTGAAGTGTTTGAAACCTGAGGTACCACTGTACATCTACATCCTTTACATCATTTACATTTACATTATTTACATCATTTACATTCACATGTATCTGAATATCCAAATAAGCAAACCAGGAAATTAATATAAGAATCACCTTGATTCATGCCAATCTTGTAATACAAAACTTTTCTAAAGCTATTTCCCCTCAGCTTTAGCTACAACTGTCAAAGCCACTTGTCTCCTAGTCTCAAAGTGTCACTTCAACCCACACACAGCATCATGTTTTGGGGGGTTTGTTTCTGTATGCATCCCCATTCTGTAGGCATGCCCTCTCCTAAATACTTTGGTCCTGGGCCAGCAAATATTTCGAAAGCCCTGCTGCATATTTCTAAATCATGAACAAATTAAAACCAGGTTCTCATTTAAAAACAGAGGAAAAACCAGTAATCTTTGAAGTTAATTCCTTTGTTTATAAGTTGGTACAAATACCAATAAACAAAAGGTGGTCCATCATACAGTATATGCCTACTTAGTATTACAATGTATTACAGAAAGATCAATGGGACTTACCAGTAAGTATAAATAAGAATGCTGCCTGAACCATTTAATTTATGAGATGTTATAGGACTCAGGTTTCCCTGAAATCCATGCATTCTAATCAGGAAATTCTAATCCCAAATTGTGTGAAATGATTGTAATTCTGCAGTTTATGCTTAAAAATACTCCTAACATTGCAGGTGATATAAAAGTCAGAGGTTTCTATGCCCATCTTCACAGCTCTCTACCCTCCATCTATGCCAGCAAGCAAGAAACATTATCAAAGTTCAAGGACACATTCCAGCCAGCCAAAAATCACTCAAAAAGGGTGCAGTCCTTATGCCTCCAAAGGTAACTTTAAAATGCGCTTGTGCAATGCCAGGCAAATTTTCCAATGCTACAAGAAGCAGCTGGATTTCTACTGGACTACTATAATGCATTTCACATGGGTCTACCATTGAAGATGTTCCGGAAATTACAACTAGTATAAAATAATGCAGCAATCATGCTAATGCGGTACCTACAAGCAACAGGTCACAATAATATTACCCTCTTTTAAAAACAGCTATGCTGGTTGCGAATTATTTTCCGGGCCCAATTCAAGGTACAGTGGTACCTCTACTTACGAATTTAATGTGTTCCGGACACACATTTGTAAGTCGAAAAAAATTGTAAGTCGAATCCCATAGGAATGCATTGGGAGAAAAAATTCGTAAGTAGAAGCAACTCTATCTAAAAATTCGTAAGTAGAAAAAATCCTATCTAAACCGCATCCAAGATGGCGGACGGAGCTCCATTCGTAAGTAGAAACATTTGTAAGTAGAGTTATTTGTAAGTAGAGGTACCACTGTACAGTATTAAGCCCTGAACACCTTGGGATCCAAATATCTGTAAGAATGGCTTATTCCATATTGACTGGCCCATAACCAACAGATGAAGTCCTCCTTGTGGTCCCCATGCAGGGTGAGCCCTCCAGATGTTTTGAGACTATAATTCCCATCATCCCTGACCACAAGTCCTGCTAGCTAGGGATCATGGGAGTTGTAGGCCAAAAACATCTGGAGGGCCGAGTTTGAGGAAGCCTGGTGTAGATATACCACATTTTATTTTGACTGGGTTCTAATCAGATTAGGTGTATACAGACAACCACCCACCCACCTGCATCAAACAAGCACAGCAGAAAAGGAGGGGAAAGAGGGGGAAAGGAAAGTGGTTCTTATGTTTGAGCAGCGTGTTTTCTTTTTTCTTTTTCCTGTTACCCAAGTTTATGTTTTTACGTGAGAACAGGAGGAGGAAAGTGGCTCCAGATTCCAGAAGCCATGCTTCTACCTAAGTCACTTACCAGCCTGGTGCCTGCCTTTCAGCAAGAGCCTGGCATCTCTGGTGGAGGGAATTTCCTGCTTGCAGACTGTCCAGCTCCACCTGCTCGGGAGACAAGAGCGCTCAGGCGGAGTTAGGCTGCATGCATGCGCATGCACACAATATCTCCAAGGACGATTTTTACCTGCCGCTGAGGAGGCAGGCAGGGGAGACAGAGATCTAAGGCAGAGAGCTACCCTGCAGTGCACACACGATTTCTCAAAGAGCGAATTTTGCGTCAATCTGCTGCTGTTGCTGCTGCTACAGAAGGCACAGAAGAGCAACTGAGGCAGAGTTAGCAATGGCAACGGCTGCACAGGGCAGGAAGAAGCGTCGGCTTCCCAATTTTCACAATACAGTGGTACCTCAGTTTACGACTTAATCCATTCCAGAAGTCCATTCTTAAACCGAAACTGTTCTTAAACCAAGGCATGGTTTCCCTAATGAGGCCTCCCACTGCCGGTGCCCTTCTACCATTCGGCTTCCGTTCTTAGAGCTATGTAAAGTTCACAAACTGGGACACGAATAGTTCGTAAATAGGGCTGTTCTTAAACCGAAGTACCACTGTATCATGCTTTTTGACTATCGCACACAAGGACACACACGATTCACAATATAATTTTTTAAAATGGTTATCATTATTTGCTCTTGATATCGATATAAGACAATATATTGATATATTGTCCGGCCCTAAAAGAGGGATGATATATGGATAGGTAAAGGTAAAGGGACCCCTGACCATTAGGTCCAGTCGTGACCGACTCTGGGGTTGCGCGCTCATCTCGCATTATTGGCCGATGGAGCCGGCGTATAGCTTCCAGGTCATGTGGCCAGCATGACAAAGCCGCTTCTGGCAAACCAGAGCAGCACATGGAAACGCCGTTTACCTTCCCGCTGTAGCGGTTCCTATTTATCTACTTGCATTTTGACGTGCTTTCGAACTGCTAGGTTGGCAGGAGCTGGGACCAAGCAACGGGAGCTCACCCCGTCACAGGGATTCGAACCGCCGACCTTCTGATCAGCAATCCCTAGGCTCAGTGGTTTAACCACAGCGCCACCTGGGTCCCTGATATATGGATGGTTCACTATAAATCCACCACTATTATTGCATCATGACATGTTGCAGAATACACCTGCAAAAACCACCCATCTGGAGTTGTGCTTCTTTGGGAATAATGTTCTAGAGCCAAAGTGGTACCCTCCAAATGTTGTTGGGACTACATCTTCCATCGTCACTGAACACTGGACAAGTCAACCATGGCTCATGAGAGTTGGAGTCCAATCAACAACATCTGGAGGATGCAAAGTTGGTTGTCTCTATTCTGAAGTTTATGCACCACTATTCAAAAGGCTGTACCTCCATCCCACCGCTCATCAAACGTCTATGATCATAAGCGTCTGAGCATAACTTCTCCAGAAAACAGCAGACACTGATAAAGTATTCACTGTATGTAGGATTTTAAAGGTCAAATCCAGCACTTTGCATAGGTGCTAGCAGCCCAAGATTGAGCAAAGTGCCGAAATGCCTGTTGAATATGGCCATGCCTACCTGTTCCTGGAAGGAGATGAGCTATCACATTGTCCAGTACCTAGACCAGGCATCCCCAAACTGCGGCCCTCCAAATGTTTTGGCCTACAACTCCCATGATCCCTAGCCAACAGGACCAGTGGTTGGGGAAGATAGGAATTGTAGTCCAAAACATCTGGAGGGCCGAAGTTTGGGGGTGCCTGACCTAGACCTTCTAAACCAGGCATAGGCAACCTTGGCTCTCCAGATGTTTTGGAACTACAACTCCCATGATCCCTAGCTAACAGGGCCAGTGGTCAGGGATCATGGGAGTTGTAGTTCCAAAACATCTGGAGAGCCAAGGTTGCCTATGCCTGTTCTAAACATTATTTGAAGGCATCCATGTTCAGCAATACTACAACAGTCAGTCCTTGAAGTTACAAAAGCCTGGATGGTAATTCCCAGGCCACTACTCAAAGGTAAATAGTGAAGTGAACACAGAAAATGTAATTGACTTAACCCCCCAAAGGTGCATCCCTCCATTGTCTCCCAAGGCAGACGGATGCCAACAACTGCCGGTATTGATAGAAAGCACTCCTAGCCTCTACAGCCACCTGAAATTCTACAAGCAAAATTCAATCCAATAATGTTCCCGCTGTGGGCACCAATTATTTTTTTCTTTTGTTGAATTTCTAAGCCATCCCATATCAGGTTTTGCAGGAACATGGGAAAACCAAAATAAAAGTGCAATAAACCAATACCTATTACACTTTTTTTCAAACACACAATGGTCCTGATATTCTCCATTGGTATCCAAAGGGTCCCAATCCTGGATAAAATGTTTTTGGGTATTAATGCAATTATGGCTAGGGAAATTCCCAGATGCCTGGTAACCTCATCAGTTAGAAATTTGATAGTGGTACACAGGAATGTGACAGACGCATTCAGCCCTAGACAGGACAGCCTCCAATCATTTGCATTCGGGGTACGAAAGTTATTTCAATACAAAAACAAGTTCAGATGCAAATGTCATATAATATTTTAAAATAATCACATAATTGCACACATTGGTTGCAAGATAATTTGGCCAAATGCAGTTAGCATATATTTGCTTTTAGATAAACATTTTATCACCCTCTATTTACTTAAAGAGATAGAAGGAAGGAGGCGGGAACTAATAAGATACAGTAGACTCCATTTTCAAATATTCCACAACAAAGCCCTAAAACCAATAAAGTATAAAAAGGCAAAATAAAGGGTAAAGCCCTTATTTTAGGAACATTAAAATGAAACCATTGTGTCCTTTGTCGTTTAAAAAGCCTTTCAAGATCACATGATAAAAAGATGCTGCATTAAATTAAGTAGGTCCCACCCCCCCACCCTGACTAAATAAAGATGTAACTTGTCTTGCTTGCAACAGTAGTGGGCAGAAAAGCTGAGAGGGCTTCACAAAACCCTCCTGTGTTAGGGAACGGAAACTCCTAATGAGATTAGTTGGTGTGTGCAGACATTACTTAGCCATGACTAAATGGGCTCTCTTCCTGCAGCCAGTGGAAAATTCAGGGAACTTTTTCCTCCTGCAGCATCAGAGTCCCTCTAACCTTCAGCACAGCCAGATCCAAAAACAACTCTCCAGTCTCCCCCCACCCCCACCCCTTTTTAAACTGATGGTGTAAAATATAAAAATGGAATGGGGAGGGGGTTTGGTGGAGGCAGAGGGTGAGAGTGAAGGAAACTCTCCAGCTCTCGCTCTCTCTCAAAACTACAAAGGAAACTGTAAAAGAGCAAATACATAAACCTGCGAAGGAGAAAACCACAGAGTTTCTTTGTGAGCTGCAGTGACTCATTTTCAAGATGTTGTCTGCTGCCAGTTTCAAACCGGAAGCGCATGGCAATTAGTCTTGCTGTTTCCAGACAAGCCAGAAACTCTCCCAACACTCCTCCCCCCTCCTCCTCCAAAGCCCCTTGGCCGTTTCCTCCTCTCCTTGCAGCCCCCAGCAATTTGCGCTGCCCTTAAGCAAACTGCTCTAATTCCTCTGGGCTACAGTCTGGAGTGCGGTTCCCCCCCCCCCGGCCCCCATCTCGCCCCGCTCCTTCCTTCTGCGCGCACACACTCAAATTCATTGTCTTAATAAAACGGCCCATGTGGCAGCAAGAGCAGGGACGCCGCCGCCGCCACCACCACCTCGCTCCCAGGTTGTGGAAACACATAAAAGGCGCACATACAAACTCGTGTCTTTCCCTCTCCCTCGCACACCCCTAAAGCGGTTCATGGCGACGCAGCGCCTTCGGGGTGAGATTAACTCTCGTCTCCTCGAGCCTGTCAGGCGGCGCGCGCCCCTTCCAGCTCACTCGCTTCACAAAGGCACTGGCCCCCACGCCGTCTCCCCAAACCTAAGGCGACCCCTCCCCACCGCCACCAACACGGGCAGGCGCGCGCTTCGAGAGGCGCAGTAGCACCCCCAGACTCCCATTTCTCCAGCCAAGTTGGACGCCCCTCCTCACACCCCTCTTCCCCGCTCGAAAAGGGAGCCCCATCTTTAGCCCCCCCCCGCCCCCCAGCGTTTTTTTTTGTCAACGGCAGGTGGAGACTCCTACACATTGCCATATGCACAACAAGTAGTTGACACAACACGCGCCTCCTGGGCTGCCCTCCTGCAGAAGCCAGGGACTCCTTTCTGCCCCCCACATCCCGGGAGTTCCCATTGCCCTCCCTCTCTCTCGCACAGTCCGAAAGGGCGACGTCTCGCCATTCTCTCCCCCCCTCCCCTCCACAACCCACTTTGCTCCCTCTCAGACATTTTCCAACCCCCCTGACAGATGGCACTTCTGCCCCACAGCAAAGAGCTACAACTGGGGCTTCTGGAGCGGCCACTCGCTCCCGGCACCCGGGACTCTTCTCCCGCCTCCCCCGGCAGCCCCGACCGGATGCCTAGTGGCGGGGCAGGGATCTCCCCCACCCCCCACCCGTGGCGCGATACTTTTCGCCTTTTATCAGGGAAGATGGGGTGGGGGGAGAAAGAGAAACCGCCTGAGCGCCATCCCATGCAGTTCCCACCTGTCTGCCCCTCGCCCTTTTCTGCCTCCCCACTCCAAACTCTGCCCAACTTTAAAAAAGCTTACATACCCGGAGTTTGGTGGGCTTCTCCGATCTCTCCTCGCAGGTTTAAAGGGAGCTGCGTAAAATCCCCCAGTTTTCCATACTGACAGTCCTCGAAAACGCTCTGTTGCTCTTGTAATGAGATCCTGATCCCCCCTTGTTTCTTTCTCTCTTCCACCCCCCACCCCCCACCCCCGGTTGGTGTGTGTGCGAGAGTGAGAGAGAGAGAGCAGGAAGTTGGAGCAGTCAGACAGAGAGCCGGCTCACTTCCTTTCCTGCATTATTCCCCAGGCGGTTTGCAGTCTGTGTAAACAGGCTTTTCCTCCCTTCTCCCCTCTCTTTGGCCACTGATGTGCAGCATTGCTGTAATATAAGACACACACATAGTAAAAGGGTAATGGCAACTTCACTCAGACGCAGACACGAACCAAGGAACTCCAGCAGCTCCCTCTGACCTCCACCTCTTCCTGTTCTGCACCCCCGGGGAGGAGCTTCAAACAAGACCAACAAACTTGGCTCATCAGCCACAGCTACTAAAAACATGAGGTGGCTTAGCTGAAAAATAATAATCCAGCTTTCCCCCCAAAATGCTGGGATAACAGCAAGCTGGAGTCATTTAACTGTTCTTGCAGACCCGAGCAGAGAGACCCCACATGCACACATCTGCATGTTAAATGCTGTGTTAACAGAATTATACAATAAGAGAGTTCTATTCATAAGCATGCATGTGTTAATATCTTTACTAATACAGTGTAAGCAGCAACAAATATTCTGCATTTTCTGTGTTGTTGATTAGGGTGTCTGGACTTCAGCTGTGTCCCTTAGAACTTTTCACCAGGCTTCATACTGACAGAGGTGCTATAAACTGCTAAATTAAGACACAATGGGGGACTTCAAAGACAACCTTCCGTCCCTTGAAATGCAAAATCAAACGGTTTCTGAGCCTAGTGACCCGGCACAGAAGCTCTGCAATCCAGTACACAGGCCGCTGAAATCCACAGCTCTGATAAAATTTAAGGGGCTACTACCAATGCATAGGACTGTAGTCTTAATTCAGTGCTATGACACACAGTAATTTAAGGAACAGCAAAAATTAACCACTTAGAAGCAGTGATGTAGTATCAGATTCAGCATTTACAATCCAAATGCCTCAGAAAGAAGGTGGTCTGTAAATAAAATGTAAGTGAAAAGGGCAAGACAAGAGTGTCAAATATATCCAGAATGCTTGTTGCTTATTCAAAACCAAAACCAAAATAATGGAAACAAAACTCAGCCAGAATGTGCACTGCAGATTAGGAAAGGTACCATCAAATTCTAAGAGAATACCAGCATAGTTATAGAGCAAAGCCAAGGAAGTAATTAGAGGCCAGAAGGCTTCCTTCAAAAAATGGAAGCCTCCCCCAAATTAAGAGATAAAGGAACAAAAAATATATATAATCTAGCCAAAAAATGGTAGCAGAGTGTAATGGGCTGGTGCAAGGGGAGAATTTGAGGATCAATAATAACAAATATTTAAATTATTTAAAGACAGCAGCAATCTGGCTAGGAAGGCAAATCAGCTGTTGAATGACACAGAAGTAAAAGGTGTGCTAAAGCAGGGTAAGGGGATTGAATAAAAGCTGGATGAATTCACTGGAAAAGATACAGGGCAGATATCAATGCCTAAACTGACTTTTTCAGAAAGGAAGTCTGAGGAAGTGATGCAAATTGGGTTGACCAACGATAAAGGTCTAAGCCTTACTGACAAATTGAAAATGAACTGATTACCATGGCAAGAGTTCTTGAAGAGCTCACCTGTGAAGTTGCTGGTCTTCTAGCAAAGACATCTAACTTGTTCCTATACCAGAGGACTGAGAAGCAGCCAATACAGTAACAGTTTTTAAAAAGGGATCAGGAAGTATCCAGGACATAAGGGGCTGCTAAATTTAACACCTGCTCTACAAATATTGGTGAAAAGCATTATTAAACACAATATTAACACGCACGTAGAACAGAGTGGAGCTGGCCAGGTATTGTGGACTACAAACCTCATCAGCCCTGGCCAGCAAAACCTATGGTCAGGGATGATGGGAATTTTCAACACTTGGAGGGTACCACTTTGGCTATCCATGATATACATGGTTTTTGTTTTTGTTTTAAGAGTCAGCATGCCTTCTGCAAAGGTAAGTCCTGTCTCAGTAACTTTTTAGGGTTTATTGTAAGTTTTAGCAAGTAGTGGATGGAGGTAGGTGCAAAGTGGTTTCTCCTAAAGCAATAGAAGCCAATGTGGTGCCCTCCATACACTGATGGACTACAACTCCCATCATTTCTAACTACCTTGGTTTTCGAACAGCTTAGTTCCCGAACATTTTGGCTCCCGATTTGGTTTTGGAAGCCAAACTCCCGGAACGGATACCATTTGACTTGCAAGGTATGACTGTATTGGCAACGTAATCCGGTAATGTCTGGAGGACATTATGTCAGCTACTGCTGGTGCAAAGTGATTAGGTGAAAATTCCTGTACAGGGAATGCCATCAGGAGCTGAGGAACTCCGTAGTTATTGAGAATGCATGTGCTATAGGGAGGCACAAGCAGTGGCGGAGCTTCATGCTCTGGCACGGGGTGGGGTGGGGGTCAGAAAACAGGTGGGGGTGGGGGTGGCAGGCATCCCGTTAATCAAGCCAGGCTAGCTTCCTGATGAGGTGATCGCCTGGATGATGGGCCATTAAGAGAACAAATGAAAGAGGGCTCTGTGTGAGACAATAAATGGGTGGAGCCCATCCCACAACTCAGAGATACCGGTAGTTAGAAGGACAAGGCTTGAATTTAGAGTTGAGTTTTGCAGTGATGGAACCAAGAAGCAAAGCAGCAAGCTGGAAAGCCAGAGACACAGAGCAATGGTTGATTTCTCTTTGAATCCAAGGCTGCATTTATGGGAGAAACAAGACCCTTTTAGGGTGTTAATGCTGTGAATTGTAGGCTCAAAATAGTATATATGTGTAAATAAACCACATATCATAAAGACACCACAGACTCATTTCCAAAAGGAAACACAAACCCCTGGAGGTAAGAGCATTGTGTTAGTTGTGCTGATCAGAGCAAGCACAATTAAATTTGAGCAGAAAATTCAGTGGTGGTTGTTTTTATGCTCCCTGCATGCAGGCATTCATATAATCATAGCATTAGAGGGCCCCTTCTTCTAAATCCAAATCTCTGCCATTCAGCTCATTCCATATTTCAGTTGTCCTCTGTATTTTCCTGTTGTCTCAAATTTAGCATGATGAAGATGGAGTTCATCACCCTCATAATTCCTGTTCTCTTACTTAACTGCTGCTGTCAAAGAGATCAGAGAAGCAGTAAGGTTGGGGAGAGGAGAGTGAGGGTATGGGTGTTTAAAACATCTCCCCACTATTTTCCTTTTCAGAATTCCCTTCTTCAATTCAGGTTTCTGATTTTCCTGCAAAGAGAAGACTACAAGGGAGCATTGTATATTCCCCTTTTAGACAAAGAGCACCCTGGATATGTGTGTGATTTTGATCAGGAAAATAGAGAGTGAGGTTAAACACCCCCTTTCCTTGGACTGCTGCTCTGACCAAATTGACATCCTGAGCAGCTGCATTTTTTGCTACAGATATGCCATACTTTTAAAGCCCATTTCCCCCAACGACAACAAGGATCCTGGGAGCTTTGTTTACAAAGCTACAATTCTCACAACCTTTAACAAATTTCATTTCCCAACATTCTTGGAGAGACAGAGAGAGAGTGCTTTAAACCGACAGTTTCTTAAAAAACACAAACCACCAGGAAATCCAGTCACCTATTTGTGAAGATGTAGCATAAGCTGCAAGAAAAGCCATCAATGGTTTGACCATTCATTTAGAAATCTTTTTTTTTAATCTGCCCTATAGTGGTGTGAACCCCTTTTTTATTGACATGAGGAAGACATCCTCCCAGATTCAGGCTCTGAAGTTCACCACCTGTGCTACCTGTGTCTAACTGGATTCTGACATGTCAAATCTTTATGGCTACCCCAATTCTGTTTTTGCAGTCTGGACCAGGGAGAAATCAAAAGGGGGTTCTGGCTGGCTGCCACACATGACTAGTTGACTGAGGACTCATCTACACAGTTGCAAATGAAACGTTTTAAATGTGTTGCAAAGTGCATTATGTGAGCTATGCCAAATTCAATGTATTTTTTCAAAACTTTTGTCTGTGTAGATTCAGGTGTGTAGATTCCACCTGAGTTTGGCTTGATGGGTCAGATGTGCAGGTCTACTCTGTAGTTTCAGGAACTACTTTTCAAACTGAATTATCCAAATTCTCAGTTTTTGAAGGGATATTTATCATCCCTTTCTGACTAGTCAAAGCTAAATTTTACCACCCCCCCCAAAAAAAGTTGCTATATTTTTCATAGCAAATATGAAGATTCAAATCTAATTAGGAAAGGACATTAACTCTTTTTAGAAGTCCTACTATGCGGGTGGTGCTGTGAGTTAAACCACAGAGCCTAGGGGTTGCCAATCAGAAGGTTGGCAGTTCAAATCCCCATGACGGGGTGAGCTCCCAGTGCTCGCGCCCTGCTCCTGCCAACCTAGTAGTTCAAAAGCACGTCAAAGTGCAAGTAGATAAATAGGTACCGCTCCAGCGGGAAGGTAAACGGCATTTCCGTGCGCTGCTCTGGTTCGCCAGAAGTGGCTTAGTCATGCTGGCCACATGACCCAGAAGCTGTACGTCGGCTCCCTTGGCCAATAAAGCGAGGTGAGCCCCGCATCCCCAGAGTCGTCCGCAACTGGACCTAATGGTCAGGGGTCCCTTTACTTCCATATTAATTTAGGTGGGAGATTTAGAGACCACAAATAGTCATAGTAATGCCTGCCTTATAGCCAGCATGCTGTTTTAAACTTATATATATATTTACAAAATGAATATGCTCCCTAAATGATTGCTTTAATGTTAAAACACTGTGCTCGTTCTAATCTTATTTGCTTTAGCATGTTTAGCAGCACACCTTTGTATATGACTTTTTTTAAAATATGGACTTACACTGAAAGACTTAAGCAAAAGGAAATCTAACAAACTGCTGGTAATTTTTGGCCACTGTTTATGTTTGAACTTTTCTCCTTCTTCCTGTAGAAACTTCCGTATCCTCTTCCTGTGTCCCTGCAAAGGATTGTACAATGCTGAACAAGAAATGCTACATAGGCAGTACTCCACCTTTCTGCTTCCTGCAGGGATATCCTTTTCCTTGCAGAAATGTTAAGAATGTAATGTTCCTATCAAAATGTTAGTTTATTATTTTGCCTCTGTCCATTTCTGAATGCATAACTAGATAAAAGCTAAATGTGTATGCAACCACATAGCATTCATTTTCCGTATGAAACACTCACTGTCAAAACTGGATTTTAAAAAAGAAAGAAATTTAATCAAAATGACTAGAATCCCAGGATCTTATCAAGAATGCAAGCCCAAGATAAATGAGAAAAGGGTGGGTAGGCCTTTTCTCTTAATTGTTTCAATTGAATGAACAGGAAAAGGGGTTGAGGAGAAGGCTGGCTTTCTACCTATCTGACACCAGAGTGTTATTAATTAACTCCACTATAGATTTGTCGGTTGCAGGCTGAACTTTTAGTCTGTTACACCTCCCCCCCCCCCGAACCCTACAGCTTTTATCCGGATGTATTTTCAATAGCCATTTCCACAATCACTCTACCAGAGTGCGACTGGTTTGGTCGCACTGTGTGTGAAGCCTCAGGGGTGCTGTGGGGGGTGCCGTGCCGCAATTATGATGTACAATGGAAGGCAAGAGATGAGGGGGTCATCAATTTTTTTGAGGCCCCCAAATCTTCCACTGACTACTGTTATAAAATCATATTGGGGGGGGGGTTGCAGGACACCATTACTAATGAACAGAGAGGGGTGACCGAATCTGACAGCTGCAGTTACCCAGAATCCCTCACAACACCACCACCTTCACCTCTGCTCCACTCCAGAGACCCGCACCCCTCCCGCTTGGATGCAACCCTGCCCTAAGGATCAGCATATGCACACATTTCCACATGACTAGCAACTTGGGAGCCATAATTCCCTGTCAATGGTATCTCATTCACAATGGAAGACTCCTCTGAACAAAAGACAGTGATCAACTCTTATGAAAATGTTAATTTCTCTTTGTGGTTAGGAATTCACACCTGGGAGGGGTGATAGGAGGACTAGGAGAGGTGTCAAAAGTGCTCAGATTTCTACCTTGAACCCTCCTTTTTTGTGAGGTATTGATTACATAGCTGTGATGTAGGAATGATGTATTGGGGGCGTTTCTTGGTGATGGGGAAACTGATAAAAGTGGAGGTTCTCTTTTGTTCTGGGTTCCTTCCTTGTTCTCCTGCGTGAGGGGAAGGACCCTGTTGCAACAGCAAATAAAGGCTTTGCTTCTCAAACTTCTCTGGTTGGCCTCTGTTATATATTCTCCGACCGATGGAGAACCCAATAAGGCTCTTGTGTACCCCATAAGGGAATAAGAGCAGATTTTTGCTTAGAACACTCTGCAGACAGCTTAAACACACATAAAATTAGAGTGCACAGTCCATGTGGCAGACAGAAGCCTGAGTTGTTAAATACAAGAACAAAATAAGGGTTTGTACACCACTTCTCAGCTCATACTGGGATCTACATCTGCCTTATGTGATCGACCCTAAATACCTGCCAGTAGCAACACACTACTTAGATAACCTTCATTGGGGAACGTTCATTTATATCAAAGGAAGTTTCAGACCAGAAAGCAAACCAATAAGGTAAAGGTAAAGGGACCCCTGACCATTAGGTCCAGTCGCTGACAACTCTGGGGTTGCAGTGCTCATCTCGATTTACTGGCCGAGGCCCAGCATGACAAAGCCACTTCTGACGAAACCAGAGCAGCGCATGGAAACGCTGTTTACCTTCCCGCCGGAGTGGTACCTATTTATCTACTTGCACTTTGACGTGCTTTTGAACTGCTAGGTGGGCAGGAGCAGGGACCGAGCAATGGGAGCTCACCCCGTCGCAGGGATTCGAACCGCCGACCTTCCGATCGGCAAGCCCTAGGCTCTGTGGTTTAGACCACAGCACCACCCACGTTCATTTATATCAAAGGAAGTTTCAGACCAGAAGGCAAACCAATAGTGCATCTTAAATTAAGGTTATATGGAATATATATATTTAAAAGACTCTTATCATCATTGAAAGAAGGGGCCGGGACCTTTTTCATACTGAGGGCTATAAAGTATTCCCTTCTGGACAGCCTTTGGGGGGTGGGGATGGACAAATATGCGCAGAGCAGCAAATATTCATTTTACATTAAGCTAGTTATCCTCCATCCAGGCATTAATTATCAGAGTTCAATGACACCTTTTAGCCAGGTAGAAACATCCTAGGAGGGTGCAAAGCAGGGCTAGTAACACACTTGGCCTAGGGCAGGAAGTGGGGGTATAGTTGAGGAGGAGGAGGAGCTCGGAAGAGTACAAAGGGCTAGATAGAGAGGCCCAGAGAACTGCAATTTACCTCTGAATCAGAGGTTCCCTACCCCTGGTTTACAATATGCGATTTCTGAGGAGCTCCATTTTTCTCTTTTCCTCATGTTAATCTACACTGGTCATTAAAAACGTTAAAAATGTGTTATAAACATGTGACACCAGATGGTCCTGTAGAGCAGCAAGCTGTCGTCAATATAAACTTGCATTGAGAGCTATGCTACTTTTTTAAAAATAGCGTTTTCCAGATCAGCATAGATACAGCCTTACATTCAAGTTACCCCATTCTTAGTATTGATCTGTGACAGGAATGTTGTTGTTTAGTCGTTTAGTCGTGTCCGACTCTTCGTGACCCCATGGACCATAGCACGCCAGGCACTCCTGTCTTGCACTGCCTCCCGCAGTTTGGTCAAACTCATGTTCGTAGCTTCAAGAACACTGTCCAACCATCTCGTCCTCTGTCGTCCCCTTCTCCTAGTGCCCTCAATCTTTCCCAACATCAGGGTCTTTTCCAAGGATTCTTCTCTTCTCATGAGGTGGCCAAAGTCTTGGAGCCTCAGCTTCACGATCTGTCCTTCCAGTGAGCACTCAGGGCTGATTCCCTTCAGAATGGATAGGTTTGATCGTCTTGCAGTCCATGGGACTCTCAATAGTCTCCTCCAGCACCATAATTCAAAAGCATCAATTCTTCCCCTTCATGGATCAATGCCTTGTCGTGGCGAAGGGGCTTGAATAACTCAGAGAAGCTATGAGCTATGCCATGCAGGGCCACCCAAGATGGACAGGTCATAGTGGAGAGTTTTGACTAAACGTGATCCACATGGAGAAGGAACTGGCAAGCCACTCCAGTATCCCTGCCAAGAAAACTCCATGGACAAAGACAACAGTGACAGGAATAGTACTGACTAAATCAAGAGTTGCATTGGAGTCCCTGACTTGTGGTGACTCACTCAACAATGCCCTGCTTTGGGCAAATTTCTCTCATGCATCAAGAGGGCACCACATTGCCTAACCCTGCTCCAGTCAAACCTCGTTTTTTGAATGTCTCTGCTGCCGAACGTTTTGGAAGCCAAACGCCAAAAACCCGGAAGTTAATGCATCTCGAAAGTTGAATGGCTTCCAAGTGTTTCGGAATGTTTCGGAAGTTAAACAGACTTCTGGAATGGATTACCTTTGAAAACCGAGGTTTCACTGTATAAGATCTGCCCAACACTCCATCTTGACTATTTCTAATTCTGTTGATACAGTATTTATATTTCCAGCTCCCCATGTGCTTGGACTGCTAGTGACCTAGCACTCTTCTGTTACAGCCCTAATGATATTTAGCTTTGCCTTTTTTATTCTCTTGCACTCACATCTATTTATCTGAGGTGGGAATTATGTTGTGAGGAAGCCCTATTGCTTTAATGCGAGCACTCAAAGAATTAATATCCAGAAAGAAATTAATTCCCAGCTAGCACATTATGCAACGAAATGAAGAGGACAACTAGATCTGAGGAAGTCATATGAGAAGTTGCATCCTTTTCAGCTTAGAGAACAAAGAAGAAAGTTGGATGAGAGATGATAAACAAAAAGCACAAGGAACAGGACGGTCCATTACATCAACAGTAGGATTTCCATGTTTTCCAGAATCTATCTTGTCTCCCAGCTTTTTGGAAGTCAGCCTTCAAATAAAAATGAATTACAGTGGTACTGTACCTCAGTTTACAAACACAATTGGTTCCAGAAGTCTGTACTTAAGCGTACTTAACCTGAAGCAAACTTTTCCATTGAAAGTTATGGAAAGTGGATTAAACTGTTCCAGACAGGCCCGCGGAGTACTTAAACTGAAAATACTCAAACCGAGGCATACTTAAACCGAGGTATGACTGTACTCAGAAAAGACCCATTAAAATCAATGGAATTAAATTAGTCATGACTCAACTAAGCTGGTTTATTTCAGTGGATGTACTCTTAGTCAGATGCCACCCATATTGTATTACCTATTTATTTATTTATTTATTTATGTTTGTTGAAAGTATTTATTACTTGCTCCTCTCATCACTAAAGGTAATCCCAGAGTGGGTTGTATAAAAATTTAAAACATAATACATGATAAAACAGAAGAATACAAAAATAACGCAATAAACCATTTTGTAGCTTTAACCCACTTAACTAAACATTGCCTTCTACGTTCTCATACAATCCAATCACTTGAGATAAACTCTATACTCCAGGCTTGTACGGGATGCTCCTATCCATTACAAGTGCCCCAATATGAACACAGTGCAGCGTCCTGCTTCGCACATCAGGGCAGGCATAGGTTTCTGAATCAGGAGCAGTCTTCAAAGGGATTCTAGAGTGGACAAGCCATTCATTGTGGCATCTCCCCCTCTTCTCTGCCTTTTAAAATGAACTAATATGCTTACATTTGTTTAGCTTCCAGGTTTTTATGATCTTGGAATATATTCCTTTCAAAGGTAGAGAGACTCTACTTTTTTCCACATCATACTCTTCTTATATTCATTTTTCAGACTCTTTCATCTCCCTAGTTTTTTTTGTCAGTTGGTTTCTTCTGCCTTTTGTTTTGCTTTACAGTTTTCAACGGTTGGCTTCTCCTCCCCTGAGCAAGAAGAAACCCAGGCTAGACTCTGCAAGGTTAGCTATCTTCAAAGCGGAGAGAAATGATGGTTCTTCAGTACATTTCACTATGTCAGCTCCAGTCTGTTGACCAACCTTGCTCTGGAGACCTGCAATACTTTGGACATAAAAGGTAAAGAGACCCCTGACCATTAGGTCCAGTCGTGACCGACTCTGGGGTTGCGTGCTCATCTCGCATTATTGGCCGAGGGAGCCGGCGTATAGCTTCGAGGTCATGTGGCCAGCATGACAAAGCTGCTTCTGGCGAACCAGAGCAGCACATGGAAACGCCGTTTACCTTCCCGCTGTAGCGGTTCCTATTTATCTACTTGCATTTTGACGTGCTTTCGAACTGCTAGGTTGGCAGGAGCTGGGACCAAGCAACGGGGGCTCACCCCGTCACAGGGATTCGAACCGCTGACCTTCTGATCAGCAAGCCCTAGGCTCAGTGGTTTAACCACAGCGCCACCTGGGTCCCTACTTTGGACATAGCAGAGTGCTATTTAGGAAGGGGCCTATTGTCGAGTGGGCCTATTGTCATGATGGTTGTCCTCTCCACTGGATTTGAATCTGTAGCCACAAAATACTCTTAACAGGTTGTTATTGTAAGCAAAGTGTTGAGCGTATTTTCTTGTGGACAGAACAACTTGGGCACAAGCTTGGCCCAACCCCCAACATCACTGGGCATACCCCCTTCATTTCTGGCCTTCATCTGGCGGAGATCTGAAGGGGACATGCCAGTGTATTTGCCTGAATGTGCTCACAAACCTCCTCACAACCAAGAAACCTGCCTTTTGAGGGTTCCTGATCTAGAGGGTGCCCGAAAGGTTTGAAGTGAGAACTACTTACTGATGGGGTTTTTGTTAAATCATGCTACTGCTTATCATGCCAGCAGAAAAAGATAGGAAAATGGCAGGTATGGAAAGGGAGTGATTGGAGAAGAGCAAAGAAGGATGGCTCTATCCACCAATATCTCCGGCTCTGACTACCATTGGTTCTAACCACTGACTGATGTTTCCTGTGGGTCAATAGCCCTACATAGAGTGGGAAAGGCACAACAAATACCAATGTTCATAAGATCCAGCTGCAAATTTGAAGCATGCAGGTGATCTTGCACCTGGGATATTTTCTAGCTCTGATGAAGTGCATCCCGGATGCCAAAACCAGGTCAAGATTCTAATGTACACACAGTTACAACGGGTGCCTTCAAAATATACATTCTTGTCACCATTACTTACATTGCTTTTTGAAGATGAAGATGAAGGGACGGACGCATACACATAATGCAATGTGATCTCATGGAGAAAAGGAGATTGCTTCAAGCAATACATATTCTATGGACCTTTTGTAAGCAGTACAGAGAGTACCAGTGCTTGTTAGGAAATAGACATGCGTCTTGCCCCTCTCCAATTTGTCTGCACATGCCTAATCTACTCCTGTCTGTCAAATGAAACCTTCTAAGAGGTCTTAAAGATTTGCATGGAAAAGATTCTTCTATAAGTGGCATGCTTTTTTGGAGGCATGCTAATGGAGGCATTTCTCAAAGATTTCTTCCAGGACGCAATTATTTCTAGCTTCCTCAAACCATGCTCCATGGCACTTTGTTCCTGGAATAAATGGTACTGCATGTAAAGGTATAATTATGTAGACATCTTTGTTTTGCTCACATTGGCCAATGCTAATGTTAGAAAGCACTTATCCTGTGGGTAAGACATGCTGGTGCAGCATCCACTGCCTGGAAACACTAGGCAGGCACACAAGGCCAACTTGCAGGGCTTTTTTCCTTTTCTTTTAAAATTGCAGACCACAAACACTGATAGAACATAAACTGTTTTCAGTCTAGACAGGATGAAGAAATGGTGGTGCCCTTTCAATTTCTTCTCAGCAAACCAGTACCTTTCCTCCTAAAGTGGATTCATAGCTTTTTTAAATAAATTACAAAAATATCATGCCTTACTAGTAGATTTAAATTATTTATGCTACCTGATCCTATTGCATGCTTTACTAAGAAGGAAATGTCAAGTTCAGCGGGACTTACTTGACGTAAAATGTCAGGTGTTGGGCTGATTGCTCCCCACCCTGCAGCCAGAGAGCAGGTACAGTAAGGGCAAGTATAGCTGCCTTCCTTACTTCCCTAGCAATGATGGGGTGATGGGTCTCTGATTCTGGGAGCATTTTATGTGAAGTATGCTACCAAATTGCTGGCAGTTAGAAGCACAAAATCCAAAGTTGACGTGTGTGAGAGCCAGGCGCTAGACAGAGGAGGCAGCCTGAAGCCTGTTAGGAAGAGACATGCTTGATTTCTGCTGGAATCCAAGGCTGTGGCTATAGGAGAAGAAAGATCTTGTTGGGGTGTCAACACTGTGAGCCCCTCCATCATAGGCTCAGGTTGTATATCCGTGTAAATAAACCATATATCATAAAAACACCTCTGTCTCCACTGTCTCTCATTCCGAGGAAACTGAACTCTGGGTAAGTGCCTCAAAACACTTGGATCTCACACCACTTGGAGATTGGGGTAGTATGCAACAATATTTTGAAAATTGTGAATGGGTGTGAGAAAGGAAGGCAGGTAATGTTAATCTCACTACATTTCAAAACACCCTGAATTATTTTTACCAATATGTACTTTCCCTCAGAATCATGTATCCCAGGCACCCCCAAACTGTGGCCCTCCAGATGTTTTGGCCTACAATTCCCATGATCCCTAGCTAACAGGACCAGTGGTCAGGGATGATGGGGATTGTAGTCCAAAACATCTGGAGGGCCGAAGTTTGGGGATGCCTGATGTATCCAGAAAGAAGTAAAGAGGTGGGTCTTTGTTAAACAAAAACAAACCAAAACCTGGCAATAGTAATAGGGAGAGTTCCAGCTCTTGTCTCTTAACTTTGTAAGCAGGATACCCTCACAGCGTCTCTTCTCTTTTGACTAATGTGGAGAGAGCTCCCTCTCCTGTCTCTGTCTGGTTAAGCTGCTGGTCATTCTGTTGTCATGTTGTGTCCTGGCAGCCAAATCTCTGGGACCCAGAAACTACATTGGAGTTTGTGCAATATCTGTATAGACACATACATTGTTAACATCTAGGTCTGTGTCTACATGCGAGCCTTGGGAAACCTCTGCATCTGAGTAGGTGCTGCCTGCCCTTACCAGGTGGGACCTATTTATCTGGATGCATTTGCAACAGGAATAGACTTGGCTCCTATCACGTACCTGGCTGAATATAATGTGTATGCGTGTCAAGTGGGGTGAGTTGGGGTATTAACTGTTGAGCAGGGTGAGATATGACATGAGAGGATGGACATGTCAGGTGAGGAGAGGTGAGGGATAGCATCTGACAACTGTCCTCTTGGCCAGTCCATCCTCCACCTGGACCTAGGTGGCCCTGCTGTCCTGCCCTCTTCAGTGCTCTTCAAAAATGCTAGCTCAGTGCAGAGCAGGCATAGGCAAACTTGGCCCTCCAGATGTTTTGGGACTACAACTCCTATCATCCCTAGCTAACAGGGCCAGTGGTCAGGGTTGATGGGAGTTGTAGTCCCAAAACATCTGGACGGCCAAGTTTGCCTATGCCTGGTGCAGAGTAAATCATCTATCATGGTTGTGGGTCCAGACTAAGCTCTTTCTGTCCAAATAAGTCAGTGAAGCACCTGCTCCTTAAGAAACAACACTGGACCCGGAGATGGCAACTACCAGCCAATAGCTGATGTAACACTCTGCTGTTTTGAGTCAGGAGAGGATTTCCCTCTCTCTGAAGGAGCAGGTGCATCAATTGGAGGTGCTCTAAGTGCTGTCATTGTCAACGGATGCAGAAATGGCCTCTACAGCAAGGAGTACATTTTGCCAGCTTCAGCTAGTACACCAACTGTTGACATTCCTGGACAGGGGTAGCTTGGCCACAGTAATCCACACCCTGGTAACCTCAAGAATGGACTTTTGCAATGTGCTGTATGAGGGGATCCCCTTGAGGATGTGTTATGCGGAGTAGGGGTTCAGCCAAATGGTGGGTTTTTGCTCTCTGTGCAGAAAATGTGGCCATCCTGTTGTACACTGAATTATTCTAAGAAGAAAAAAAGTGCTACAACTCAAAGCTGTATGGTATCACATAACAGCAAAACAATGATTATATGCTCCGATTACAGGGAAATTGAAACAAGGGGGGGGGGCTATAGTACTTTAAAGACTAGCACCTTTTGTAAATAGTTTGCAGATTGGGCACGGGTAGGGGGACATTTGCCCTGCAGAAGGGTGAAGTAGCCTGCTTCGGGCAGCACCGAGAAGGTAGGGAAGAATAAATGAAGGCTGAACTTGGGTTTTATCCACACTAAACTTTTGCCTTGATCTTATGAGGTAGAAGTCTCCAAGTGTTCCCCCCCCCAAGCTTTCCCCATGACAACCTGCTCTAAAGAGCTTTAAAGAGTGGGTTTTCATGGGGAAAGTTCTGGAGCAAAGGGGGAAAAAGTGTGCTCCCCAGTGCTTTAAATTGGGGGCCATGCCTGGAAAGAGCAGAGGAAAGACAAGTGCAGGTAACTCCTTGATGTCTGAAATGTGCAGGAAAACTTTTTGAGGTGTTGGGCCTAGAGAGGGAATGGAGACTCTGCTTCAAGTAGCAAACTCTTTTGACCAGCCATGTAAAGCAGACACGTTGAATCACACTATGTGTTCCATTGTATTCCATACAGAGGCGGAACTAGCTGCTCTAGCACATGCTGAGCACCCAGGGGCGGGGCTAACTGCACACGGCAAGTGGCGAGCATCCCAGGGGGGTGTCACCTGCGGCGAGTGGTGAGCAGCAAGCGGCGAGTGTTCCGGGGGGTGGGGTGGGCGATGTCACACACACCCCGGGATGACACCCAGGGCGGACCGCACCCACCGCACCCCTTTCTCCGCCAGTGGATACATACATTATTTAGTACATATATAATTTAAATGGATCTATTTACACAATCATTACTTATTAATGATTGCCAAGGTTGCTTTTGGGTTACAAGCTCACCGCCTGGAAGTGCTATTTCTTTTTATAATGGTATCAAAACAGCGGAAGAAGATGCTGCCTTGTGGCTTCCCAATTCATCTTCTACCAACTAGCTGTAGCAAATAGGACTCCCAGTTTCTTGCCATAGCAGGCAGGATATGTAACAGACCAATGGATGAATAGGGCAGGAGGCAAAGCATCACAATTTTTAACAGTGTGGCAGCACGTGCAATCTTCAGATTGTTTCCCCAACTTTTGTCTACATAAGGAGACTACATGCCCCTGGCTACCTATCTTGGCCTTTTATAAATCATTGCTTTTCCAGATAGCGTGGAGAATTTCATCCACCAAATACAATGCCTATAAGAAGTGAGGCAGACACACCTGGTCCTGCCAGAGATCCAGCTCACATCAAACCACAACCCTGTAAAGATATTGGAGTAAAGAAAAGTATTTCTGTATGTCTCTGTGTGCATGCAAAAGATGAAATGTGGCATACAAATCAGATGCCCAGGGCACCAGACTAGGATAATTTTCCTATATCCTAGCACTGCTAGAATGTTTAAGAGTCACCCCAGTACATGGTAACTGTATGAAATGTTGCGTTCCCTCATTCCTCCTCTCTCTTATTATATCCATGTGGAGTGGTTGAGTCAATAAGCGGCATTTAAGGGGTTAACAGCTAAACTAGGAGAGGAAAGGGTGGAGAAGGGAAGTGGATTGGAGGGGGCTGGCGGTGGGGAGAGGAACAGTGGCACTGTTGCAATCATGAGATCAAATCGCAGGGTGGAGGACGTTTTTCCAGATCCTCTGACCTTAAAAGTTGGGGAGTAAAAGGAAGAGGAAGCACATTTGCACAGGCCTTCTGTCATAGCTTCCTTAGGGAGGGGTGCCTATCCATGCACACACAGAAACCTCAGCTAAACGTGTGTGTGTGTGTGTGTGTGTGTGTGTGTGTGTGTGTGTGTGTGAAGTTGCAAACTGAGACACACAAAGGGACATGTCAACAATGGGAATATTTTATTCACAGCTTTGTCCTCAAATCCCTCACATGCTGAAAACCCAGAGCTATTCACGATGTGAAATAAGTCCAAAAAACATTAATACTGTAATAATGTTAGTGGGGTTTTGCACTTCAACAGTACCTTCTCTGGTTCCCAAAATACACTGTGTCTGCAATACAAAGGCACTCACTCATGGTCAAATAAACAACAAAACTCGAGATTGGAGGTTTTCCTCCACAGAGGGACAACTGAGGCATGAACAGTCCTCTATGCAATTATATCAGTAATAAATATTGATCTCAGTAGCTGCTTATTAAAAGTAATCTGTTGATATGTGTGTGATTATCCAGTGTAATTATAGAAAAATGACACAGTACTTGGAACATAAGCAGTTTCTATTGGGGATGCATCTGCTAGGTCTCTCTGCTTTTTGAGTGATGAGGCATCAAAGCTCATTTTAATATTATTAAAAGTGTGTAAGACTAACAACTCCACAAAATGCAAATGAATAGCATTAATAATGTATGATATCTATACAAAATAGAGCAAATGCTATACAAGAAATATTGAAATTGCTTCATACTTTCCAGATTTTAGAGAACTGATTTTAATTATTAAAATGATTTAAAAACTGAATCCGTCTGAATGTTGAGCCAATCAAGTGATCTCATTGGGATAACTTTTTTTTTTAGTGTTTTGTTTGTAGAATATATTACAAATGGTTGACGGAGCTGGGTGTGTTTAGCCTGCAAAAGAGGAGACTGAGAGGAGATATGGTAGCCATCTTCAAATATTGTCAAGGGCTATCACATGAAAGAGGGAGCTTGTTTTCTCCTGCTCTGGAGGGTAGGACCCAAACCGATAGATACATGTTGCAAGAAAGGAGATTCCGACTAAATACGTATCAGGAAGAATTTTTTGACAGCAAGAGATGTTCAGTAGTGGAATGGACTCCCTCAGGAGGTTGTGGACTCTCCTTCAATTGAAGTTTTTAAGCAGAGGTTGGATGACCATCTGTCATGGATGCTTCAGTTGAGATTGCTGCATTGCAGATGACTCTTGGGGTCCCTTCCAACTCTACAATTCTATGATTCTCCCAGTGGCAACACACACACACACACACACACACACACACACACACACACACACGTAGCTCTCCTTTTAATGGGCTGTGAAAACTCACAAAATAACAAAATTATGTCCAATTAATGTCTCTGACCTATGCCATTATGAGCCATTTCTGGAATCCATATGCAATTTCATCAAAGTCGTTCCCCCCATCCCACCCCCAGCTTCTTAATCAAAAGTGTTACTTTACTGGTTTCCTTTCCAATATACTTTGACAGTCAGGCAGCTTGAAGTCTGTCTGGCACAACAGTTCCACTGTAGCAATTAAATGTCTGCCAGCCAGTCAGCCGACTTCCTGAGATATATTTCCAATGTTGGAAAGTATACATTGTGTGCTATATTAGCACCGGAGTGTGCTGCTCCAGTCCGGTTCCTTCAGTGGTGCCAGTGTTTGTGATAACTGATACATATGAGTAAATAAATGTATGTTATTTTGTGCAGTTTTAAAATATATGACACGGTACCAAATGCATATGTAATGTTATACCGTTGCCAGCCAGAAACCTCTGCATTCTTTCTTCCAACCTGCATTGTTTTCAATCAAGAGTAGCCAACATGGTGCCCTCCAGGTGTTGCTAGACTACAACTCCCACCAGCCCCATCCAACATGGCCAGTGGGCAGGGATGATGGGACTTATAGTCCAGCCAGTATCTGGAGGGCACCAAGTTGTGTACCCCTGTTTTAAATGGAGACACATTTTACGGCCGGGGGTGGGGGGGTGGGCAGGGGAGGTTCCTAGTAATGTTTACCTGGACTATTAACTCTGAATTTTAATACCAGTTGTAGCTATGAGAGAGAAACTACTTCCTATAGAATGGAGGCAGAAGGCCAGTGGGAAAAGAAGGTTGAGGTTGCAATAACAATAGAAATGAAATTTTATTGGGGCAAACTTGGCTTAAATGTGGGTGTGCCTATAACAGTAATGCAGGGTGGGGACCTGGGTGACATCCAGATGTTGTTGGACTACAACTCTCATTATTCCTTATCCCTGACCACTGGCTAGGCCGACTAGGGCTGATGGGAGTTGGGTCCCCAACAATATTTGGCAGACCACAGCAGGCATTTAGCACACCTTTAAGGCACATGGTTCCCCCCCAAGAATCCTTGGAACTGTAGTTTGTTAAGGGTACTGGGATCTATAGCTCTGCTCCATTTCCCAGGATTCTGTGGGGGTGTTGGATGTTTTAAATGTGCTTTGAATGTATATTGTGGATCAGCAATTTTGCTGAATAGCCCTCGGGTCAGGTGCAAGTCTTTCCTGAGCTGTGGTCGGAAAAAATGGTCATGAGGAAATAAGTAGGGACAGGAAACCTGCTCCTCCTATCTATTAACAGAATCTTAGTCCACTTCCTAACTTGGATTTTTTTTATAAAAAAAAACTTCTTAAGTCTGGTTAATTACGTTAGTAGTGCAGAATGTACTACATACTATAATTCACCCAATTAGCAGTGACTTCCTTCATATATAAGCTTCGTTTTTCTTTTAACCACCTGCTTATGGGTTTCATTTACCTCAGTAAACACCACAAACTTACAAAACTGGCCTTATTTAACACACTTGCAGTAGAGATCAGACTTTGCAACAAGTTTCAACTCTAACACAGCTTAGCTTGCTTTTTTAAAACCGCCAGTTAACATTGTTTAAGTATTCTTGATGAAGAAGCTGATAGAAATGTGCAGGAAAACCTGTTTGTCTGGATAATAGTAACACTGAAGAAGTATCTCTACCAGAAACTCAATAAAGTAAACAAGCAGCAAAGGGCTACAAAGTACAGAGAGTACAAATGGGAG
The DNA here is from genome assembly GCF_965207765.1 of Zootoca vivipara. NCBI lineage: Eukaryota > Metazoa > Chordata > Lepidosauria > Squamata > Lacertidae > Zootoca > Zootoca vivipara. The sequence goes on along the minus strand of NC_142592.1, from coordinate 37,180,532 downwards.
CAAATGTGGGTGAATGTGGCTTCCCTCCTGCCTCAGCACTGAATTCCCTATTACTGAAATTGCATATATTTATTATATTGTTAGTGGTCACCCCAATCTCTGCTGAGAGGTATGCAAGATTACAAGGGGACTTGGAACTCAACTAGGGTCTGTGTTCCTTTGGGGGAAATGAGGTGTGGTGCAGTCTACAGTATCTTTGAAATATGATTTATTTACACATATTTACACTGAAAGCTTTCAGTGGAGAGAGATCTTACAGCATCCACATCTCAGGAGGAGCCCAGCCTTCGCAGCAGCCCAGCATTATCCCCCAACCTCTAAATTTCAAAGGGACACATTTTTCCTGTGTGACACCATGCCCTGCCTGTTGTCCTGGTAACCTCCCATTCTTAACTTTGCTATTGTCTTCTGTTGTCTTCTGCTAACTGACACACAGCTGGGGGAAAGCTGCTTGGGGCTGCTTAGAAATACTTTTATTTTCCCCAGGGCCCAAGGGCCCTCATCCCTGCCCTAGAATCTACAAAGCCCTTTTCTGTTGCTATTGCTTTTCAGTTTGTGTAGTTTACTGTGGATGCTCTTCTGCATATTCCATGGCAGAGACAAGTAAGCAATGGGCTATGAAAAGCCATTCCTCATCCTATATAATAATATCCAAGTGTCTCTGCGTCCAGTCCCTGTGTCCGTGGGATTGCGCTACTGTGCATGTGCCCCACGGACAGCTGTTGGGACTTGGAGCGCAGAAACACTTTGGAGAGGGGAGCTTGGCGCCCGCTCGGCCCGTCAGGGAGACAAGCCAGGCTGAGGCGGCGAGGCGGGCACGAGGACCGCCCGTTCCCCTTCGCCGGGTGCTGCTTCTTTGTAGGCCCTGACGGGAGAGGCGAGCCCGGTGGCTCATCCGCACGAGGAACGACGCCAGCAGGAGAGAGAATGAGGTGGGCAGGCCGCTGCGGCGCTCGAGCCAGGCTGAGGTAGGAGGTCCGGGAAGGGAGTTCGTAGGGCCACTTGCTGGCCTCGGTGGAGGAGGAAAGAAAGCGAGGCCTTCTCCTAACTCCCACCCCATCGGGTCAGTTCTATCCATTGGGACTTGGAGCGTAGACCCGCCGCTTCATCAGCTCTGCACATGTCCCCGAGGTTGCTAGAGCAACAGGTCTGCTCTAGCACCCGTTATTTTAACGGGCTTCATGATACTAGTACTATATAATAATAAACTTAATATTCACTTCAGATGTGGATGACTGTGAAAGGAATCTTACTTGAAATATAGAATTGTACACTAAAGATCTTTCCGGGGATACTAAAAGCTTACCACATTATTAATATTAAAAAAGTATATTTCTAATAGTCTACCCAAAGGTTTTAAAGCTGGAACACAAATAAGAATTTCTGCACATTCTACGTTTACCAGATTCTGTTCTTACTGTTTCCAAATTCCAGCACAGAGCATCATTTTTAACTGTTGTGGATAATCAGCCCAGTCAGCTTGAAACCAACCAACTGCATAGCAGCCTGCTCTTAAGTGGAATAATCCCCCATTTGTGCCAGTGCCACAAGATAAGGGCATTATTGCCTTCCACTGTCTATAACCTTTTCTGACTCCCATTGTATTACTGGTAATAAATATGTAAATTTTTTGCTTGCTTTCCTGATACTCATTTTGTGCTGTGTGTTTTTATGGATTCATAGCTCACTGAAGGGAAACAATTTCTATTTTCCTGCGAAAATTTGCTTGCAGTGTTGTTTTTTAAATAAAAGGCTTTAAAAGATTAAGAACTGATGGGGAAAATACTATTGCTGCATGTCACATTTGCTTATCAACTTTATATTTTGGCAAGTTGTTTCCTGTGCATTTGGGCACCTCCTAAGATATTGTAACTGAATCTTGCCTGATGGTTCCTGATATCAAAGAGAAGATTTTTGCCTACATTTGGATATAATTGGATGTCATTCTGCATCAAGATTTGGAGGACTGAACCTTTTAAAACTGTACTGATATATATATTGCTTCTTAGCCTCCCTGAGCAATGCCAGGCACTAAACTGCTACCATAGTTTTTAATAGTTGCATCTCATTCTCTTCCACATCACACATATCACAGAATAAGTGCCACACATTAAGGCAGAGATGAAATTCACACCAGGATTTTTGTTTAATTTTCTATTCCAAATTTTAATTTAAAAAACTGAGTTAGTTTTGAAACTATTATTTCCAACTCTTCTCTATTTTCACAAAGTATTTGCTTGCTTGCTTGCTTATTTGCTGAAGCATTGACAATGGTACACCCTACTGGCTGGCAGCCAATTTATGGAATGCAGACCGGGGTGAAAATGACTTCTTCATACGTGGAATTGAATCTGAGATAGTTGCTGTGGCCCGTCAAACAAGCCAGGACTGGAAGCAGCTGTAACAGAGTTATTCTGAATCTATTCAGTTTCCTCTGCAAATAATAAATTTCAAATAATACTTGTGAAGATAATACCTGTGGTTGCAAAAGTCTCATGGAAGACATTTTGGACTTTTATTAAACTCTTCTAAATATAAAAAAAACACCGTGTACTACTCCCTCTAGCAAGTCTACCTTTGTACCTAGAGTGTGAGGTGTTTAACTTGCACTCCGGCTTCTCCATAGCAAGCTGTCTCCAAATTAAGTACAGTACTTTTTTGAGTTCCTTGTTTTAATTTGGTTTTATTTGATTGTCATGCCATCCTGTTAGCTGGTGTCTGAAAGCCACCTTGTAGTTATAATTGCATTTAACAGTGACAGGAGAGACAGGAAATAAAGGTGCCTGCCCTGGTTTGCTGGTTTTTAAATAAGACCTCTATGATAACATTCAGGTTTTTCTTATGCTCCTATTTTGACTGTGCTTGCTTATAAACAGCAGATGATTAAGTAAATAACAAACCTATTTTTGCTGCTACAAATTATCTAGCTTTTGTTTTGGGGGAGGAAGAAAGATGGAATGAATAAAGTGTGCAGCTATAGGTTGGGGAATAAACCAAATGTATGTACATATCTCCTTTATTTCACCAGCTTCCAACTTGAAAGACGTGGTTCTTATTAAATGCAAATAATATATTTGGTGGAGGCTGCAACCACAAGTGTTATCAATGTGTCTTCTCTCTCTCTTCAGCAAAGGTCTTATCACATTGGGGGGGGGGATCAAATTTCTTTGAACTAATCAGTAACTGAAAGAGTTAGGACACAGGAAACTGCTTTGGGCTGATAAGACTATTGAACTCTCTTGCTCAGTATTGTCTACTAACTGTGACTTCCAGGCATTGAGAAAGGAGTGAAATTGCATTTTAATATTTTGACTAACATTAGCTTTTGAATTTCTTTTTAAAGCTTATGTCCCGCTTTTCCCCACTAGGTGGACTCCTAACAGCTCACAATATAGTTTTCATGGAAGAGTTCACAACCAATACAGAATCTTAGAATTGTAGAGTTGGAAGGGACCCAAGGGTCATCTAGTCCAACCCCTTGCAGTGCAGGAATTCTGCTCACAGCCATCCCTGGGTGTGCTTGAACCACCAAACTTCTGGTTAACAGCCAGAGACACTGACCCATTGTTCCACAGGAGAATTTGTTATCCCAGAGGGGCCCCAGAAGCAACTTTAGTCCACATTCCTTTTTAAAAAAATGGGTTGCACAACGCAAATTTGTGAGTGTTTTGTTGTATATATTTCAACAATCCCAAAGTTTGAGAGTCAGTAGCACAGCTGTTGTAAAGATGGTTGTGAACAACCCCACTAAAGAAGCTAACAGTGGTTATCCAGACCTCATTTGCTGGTTGTAAAGGGGCACCCATAAAAGCTTAAACTTCAGGGTCACAAAAATGTAGGTCTACAATTGTTGTTAAGAGTGGTTTAAGTTCATATGGTTTTACGCTGAAGTGACCGCAGCATAGCCTAAAGGAAAAATAAGATGAAATGTGCATCAGCAGCTAAAAGAGTGATGCTCTGAAGCAATAATAGTTCCAGCTTGCATACAGAAATATTGATGCATGCTTAGCACTGCGTGGGGCTGCCCCTTACACTTCAGCATGGAGGACTGAGGTAGACTCAGATTATATGGAGCAATCTTGATCCCTGTGAAGCTTCAGATCACGTCCTAACTGGTTTGCTCTTGTGTAAGATTTCAGAGGCAATGGACAGCAGTGCCGTCTATCACACCATGGGGCAATGATATGATCAGATGGGACTTACTACAGTACAGCGCCTCTTTATGCTTGCACAATGCCCCATTGCACTAGGAAGTAGTCAGCCTCCAAATACTCTTTGCAATGAGAACGGGATGCAAATGTTAAAATAAGTGATTAGAAACTGACCATACTATAAATATGCAAGTCTGCTTGAAATTGTGATCAGTATATACGGTATTTTAATGCAGTGTAGCAAACAAGCTAAATACAAAGGGACGTACCACAAGAAAAAGGAAGTTATCCATAATTCTGAAGTCAGGAAATTAGTTCTGAGGAACTAAAGCTAATGGTTTTGCAATGCATGGTCTTAGCACAGAAATTTCAGCATTGTAGATGAAGAAAGCAAGATTAAGTAAGCAACTGGCAATGAATATACTGTAATGCTTTCATATAAAGCTAACACAAGTAAGACCATTAATTTATATAACCAGATTTGTGTGTTTGTGTGTGTGTGTGTGTGTGTGTGTGTGTGTGTGTGTGTGTGTGTGTGAGAGAGAGAGAGAGAGAGAGAGAGAGAGAGAGAGAGAGAGAGAGAGAGAGAGAAACACAGTTCCTTAATTTTCTTAAACTAGCATATCTTTGAACTGATAAAAGGGCCTTAAGAGAGAATAGGCTTCCATTTACAAATTTCTCAGTACCCAACACTTAGGAAGAGACTCAGATGTGCATGTTCAGGCCCTCCTTCCCCACAGTGACTTCACTTCAGAGAGGCATAAATAATCAACAAAATGAACACATGACAGATAGAGCATTCTATTGACAGGTTGTATGATAAACTTTATATTACTGCCCTACTGGAAAAAATGTTACAAAATGATACAAAAATCACCCAAAGTCAAACAAAACCAGACGCAACTCTTTACCAGCATTTTTGTGTGTGTGTGTGTGGCATCATTTTATTTCTTACACAAGGAAGCCGAAAGCACCACACAGCAACTTTAAGTGCCCTACATCTCAGTCTGGCTGCCTTGAGTTTTCTTCTGTGCTGAGGACTCCAGTAGAACATGGATTTTCAGACCAGCTCACAGATGTACCTATACAGATAAAAGAATAGACTAGTTTGTCTTTTTTTTCCTGGTTGTTTCTATTTGTAATTTGTGGCTAAGATCAAGTGTAGAACCTTTCCTTGGCTTAAGAAACAAATGAATACAATTTATTTAAACAAGCAGGCCTGACCCAAAGATCCATGTGGTTATCTATGAGCTGGGCACACGGGACTCTCTGTATGTGCTAAAAATCAATGATTTTAGGAAAAATTATAAGGAACGATGTTTTTAGATATGTCGTAAGCTGCCCAGAGTGGCTGGGGAAACCCAGCCAGATGGGTGGGGTATAAATAATAAAATTATTAATATTGCTAGTATTATTATTAACAGAAGAAGATTCCCCCTCTACATTCAAGTTCCATCCCAAGCCACTCCAACAGGTGAGCCACACAGTCCAAGTGGACAGTTGGAATCAACTATCCATTTGCCACGATTGTGAATACTATTCATAATTAATAATCCACAATTAATTTTCATCACCGGTCATAATTATAAATTTTGAAAACACAATAGTCTTGCAAAATCCCCCCATCCCTGATGAAACAGGATGGCACTTCTTTAATCAAGTAAAATGTGCTAGCACTAAATCTCAACCTAAAATATGAATTCACTTAATGATGCCACCCCAGGTTTCCTGTAATCGCTTGAGGTATGAATAATAAACTTCTATTAAAAAGCTGCTTTTCAGTTTAATAGCATTAGCCATTGCTGTAAGCATTGCGAGTGCAAAACCAGCACTTATTCTACAAGCAGGGACAAGTACTAATAAACCAGTAGGTGAATTGTACATGTTCGAAATACTGTAGTTGCTGTATACTGTATTAAATATATTATAGACAGAGCAAGGAAATATAGGAAAAAACATAGCACCTCCCCGTCGGGGAATCGAACCCCGGTCTCCCGCGTGACAGGCGGGGATACTCACCACTATACTAACGAGGAACCACTTGGTCAGCTCTCTTCCTCTGTCAATTTAAATTCTTCCACCTGAGAATTCGCGGCGTGCCATAGGATAACCGACCCATCCAAACAGAAGCCATTGAACGATGCTTTCCCGTAGTGGATTGTGGGAGTAGTAGTCCGCCCTCCGTATTTTCCTTAGGCTCTCCCCATCTAAAGAACTGACTCTCCCATAATCCCTTTCCTTTGACCCCGCCTCATGAGGCGGGGCCTGTCGCCGGCAGGCCGGCTCTTAAGCGCCGTGGGTCGCCCCGCGTGAAGGCGAGAGCGCAGCAATGGCCGAGGAGGATCCCAGCTCGTTCGCGTCGCCCGGCTGCTGCCGCACCCACCACCTCCACCTGCGCTGCCGCGTGGACTTCGCTAGCCGCTCGCTGAGGGGGACCGCGGCCCTCACCGTGAGGGCGGAGAGGGACAGCCTGCGCCGACTGGTAACTTCTTCCCTAGACGGGCAGGGCGGGGCGCGGGGCTCTAGGGCTGGAGGGAGAGGGGAGGACCGGCCGCCCTCCGTCGTGGAGCTGGCAGGAGTGCAGGCCCCTCTGTGGGGCGGAGGGCGACGGCTGCCCCAGAGGGAAACCGGAAGGGACCCCTTGGAAGACGGACCTGCTGCACCTGCTGGAAAGTTACCTTCTCCTTTGACGCTTCCTTCGTCCCAAGATAATATCTCTTTATTTCTCCTCCTCTTAGCTGTGGGCGCGTTTATCTTGGAGGAACCCAGCGGAGCTTCCTTTGGAGCAGTGGTTCCCAACCTTTTTTTTTGGCCATGGTCCACCTAAGTATCTCTAAAATCCTGATGCCCACCCCCGTGACATAAAATTCTTAATATTCAAAAATTGAACTACAGTATTCACGTGGAGGAAGCCTAAAAGGCTACTAACTTGGTCTAAACAAGCTTCCAAATTGCCCCCCCCCCAAAAAAATTGCCCCCCTGTGGGGCGTGTGCCCCACATTGGGAATCACAGCTTTGGAGGAAACGGGTGTAGGGATTGTGTGCAAAGCTGGCTTGGGCTTCTGTTTTAAGTTGGTTAAAGCAGATGCTCTGAGGTTGGTGACTTTCGGGGCGGCAGCATTTGCATTTTGTTTCCTTGGAAGTTGTACTTTGTCACACTGGTATGGTAGGTGCTTGCAAAAGCAAGTTCCTCAAGGGCTTGTCTCTCTAGAGAGAGAAACTTAAGTGGCCGAGTCCTTGATAAAGAACTGGCGGCGATTGCTAAAGTCCTTTGGTTGATTTGAAGATGGAGAGATCGCTGGTTTTTCTAAATTGTAAACAAAGATGCAAGCCAAGTTTCTCAGTAAAGGGAATCAAGGCTTACATACCGGTCTGACAGTTTCTGGGATATTGTCCCTAATGATTACACAATATCCTAAAAATACTTAATGTACTTCAGGGACTGATATACTTTACTTGGTGCTGCTGTTGTGTAAATAAATATGATTCATAATAGTTCCTTCTGCAAGTTGACTCTCCTGGCCACAGAAACTGATTACACCTGGCCAAAAAAAATCTTAAGTGTCTTTGACAATGCGAGTTTCTGTTCTTTGTAAGTACTTGAAGGCACAGAGACTTAAGGTTGTGGAATGAATGGAACATTTTAAGTGAAATACAGCTAACTCTAGTTACAGGTAGGTAGCCGTGTTGGTCTGAGTCGAAGCAAAATAAAAAAATTCCTTCAGTAGCACCTTAAAGACCAACTAAGTTTATATTTTGGTATGAGCTTTCGTGTGCATGCACACTTCTGCACACAGCTAACTCTAGATACTGTTTTCCTACATCTTAAAAACAGATGTAGAAAACTGGCCACAGTACTGTATAGCTGTAGATATAGCACCTAGAGAATGATAGCACTGACTATTCTGAAAATTGAGCCGGGCAATGCAATCAAGTGGTGTTCAGTCCCCTTTGTCTTGTCAACATAATCATTTTGTATGACTATGAGGAAAAGCCAGCTAACAATATGCAAGGAAAGGCTGGACTACATTTCTGAGCCTTTGTAAATGTCTGCTTCTCTATTTCTTTTGGAATTTATGAACAGATTGAATTTCTATATTGAAGATTCAATTTTCAATATATTTTAGTGTGTTTGTCAACAATAGCTCATGAACTCACTTACAGGTTTTGGACACAAAGGATCTAACAATACACAAAGTGGTTGTCAATAAGCAAGATGCAGAGTTTGTTCTTGGGGAACGTCATAGCTTCAAAGGATCACCGCTGGAAATCACACTACCTTTTGAGTTGGGAAAGTATGTGTGTTCAGTTTATCCCCCTTTTCTGGTCTCTTAATCTTATCTTGAAATGTGCTTAGATTAAGAGGCCACGTCATGCTAAACAAGCAGTTGTGCTTGTGTAATATTGTAGCATATAGCATTATGCCAGACTTGCAGATATTTGCTTGAGTCTGGCAAAATATACTTATTTTGGGCCCGTATAGGTTTTTTTCTTGCTATTTTTCTTGCTATAAAATCAGATAGGACTTGTTCCTTGAGGTAGTTAATGACTCATTGTCCTGAAATTCTACACCAGTCAATGTATTTGTGAGTTGGGGCTACTGTTGCTCATGCACAAACAACTCTGTAGTTGTTTGATTGGAAGATGATTCGCCCACTACATATTCTTTATTAACATAATTAAATTGTTTGGCTGTTAGAATTTTAAGAAAACGGCTGCCTAAGTTTGTCCCTAAATTTGCAGTTACAAATTTAAGTTAGAAATTTCCAAAGATGGTGCAAAGGTATCACATCTGACCTGTTCTCAAAAATGCACACTATTCCAATATTCACAGGGGGCAAGATGTGGTTGTAGAGATCGCTTTTGAAACGTCTCCAAGGTCTTCAGCACTCCAATGGTTCACTCCAGAGCAGACATCGGGGAAAAGGCACCCATTTCTCTTCAGTCAGTGTCAGGTGAGAAAACAATTGTGTTTTTCTTCTCTGCTATGGGCAACCTTTTCCCACATGTTATAGTTTTGTGTATCCTGCACTGCTTCCACTTGGCCAAATGGTGCCTGTCAACTGAAATCACTTGAGCCAAGACTGACTGCCACAGACTCCCTTAAAGTGTATATCATGCAATCTTACAGTGTGTTGAGGGAGTGAGTAGCAGTCTGTAAAGGCTCTCAGGATCCTATTGTCTGATAACTTCCCAGTGCATAGTGGGTACATTGGCTGGGTGCAAAGGCATAAAAGGCCTCGGTTATATTGGAGCTGAGGGTCTGATCCTGGTTCTTGCTTATCATCTCAAGAAATTGCACATTCTTTAAAAGAAGTTTTATGACCTGGTGGCTAAGAGAACAGGGTCGTTGTGTCTTTCAAATCTAGTGTACTATCTTCGAAATGTCAGACATTTATGGTTCAACACATTTGTATGAACTATAATACTATGTGCAACTGTTAATAGGGTTGTAATTTTTTACCAAAGGTCAGAAATAAGGTGATAATAGTGTTGAACAAGATTTGCTAAACGAAATCGTTTTGATACTTAGAACATCAGACCATTTAATTTCCACCGAAGTCAATTATTGATGGAGGTGCTGTCTAGACTTTCCCTGTGGTCTTCTGGAGATGAGCCGTAAAAGGAGAAAACTTTACCCATTTCCTAAAGTCCTTGTACAGGTGTATGAAAATAACTTAGTAGGACCATTCCTGTAAGGAGCTTGCTTTAGGTCCATTAGGTGCAGGATGGAGCAGATGTACGGTATGCTACCAGGTACAGTGGTGCCTCACTTAACGAATGCCATGCTTAACGAAATTTCCACTTAACGAAAGGTTTTTTTCTAGTGGAGGTTGCCTCGCTAGACGAATTCGTTTTATGAAAAATTCGTCTAGCGAATCACAATTTCCCATAGGAATGCATTGAAATTCAATTAATGCGTTCCTATGGGCAATTTTTTTTTTTAAAAAAAAAGATCAATGCATTCCTATGGGATTCACTAGACAAATTTTTCGTTATAAGAAAAGACCCGTGGAACGAATTAAATTCGTCTAGCGAGGCACCACTGTAAATTCAGAGAAGCTCATAGAATTACACAGGAACGGATATGGTAGGGAGGGGGGAATGCTTGATAGTTGCTGAATTTTTGGATAGAACACTTTTTTGGGGGAAAGTCTAGGAAATTTCCTGTTCAGTTTCCCCCCAGAAAACCCATATCACTGGTTACTGCCTTTTTATGATTACTTGGAAGCATGTATGTTGTATAAAGTTCTGGAGGGTGCTCTGTTATGACATTTTTGAAGCAATGTTTATAATGTGGTGAGGCAATCACAAATAGTACATGTGCTTGTGATCTTAATGGTCCACTTGCCTTTCAAACTTCAAATTGCCTTCTAAACTAAGGGGCATTTGATTGGTGGACTGCATTAGGGAATGTGAAATGTATATATGAATTTGAAGCAGGCACATAAGCCTAATTAAATTGTGCCTGGATGTGGTCACTTGGGGGGTATTATGCTTTTAATGGTAGCAGTGTAGCGCAAAATTTTAAAAAATGAAATATTAAAAAAAAGTGTTCCTTGTGCATTACTATATCTGCCTGTAAGAATAGCAGCCTGTAATCTGTATCACTTTGTTTTTTAGGCCACACACTGCAGAGCTATTCTTCCCTGCCAGGACACACCTTCAGTGAAGCTAACATACTATGCAGAAGTAGGTGAACCTGAAAGCTCTGTACCCCTGAGGTGCAAACTTTGCTCTCTTATTTAGCAGTTATGCATAATCTTAATTAGGGCATTGGTATTCATTAAAACCCTACCACCAAACTGTGCAACTTGAGTGAACATGCAGACTTAAAAAATGAAAATGTATAGCAAAAAATCTCTTGCATTCTTTGCAGGTACCCAATTGTGTGATTTTGTTGGTAAAGTGTCTCCTACTTTATAAGATTCCAGTTGGTTGCCTTATCATGCTCTATCTGGAAGGTGCCACTGTCTTTCAACAAATAGATGGGGTTTGGAGAAGAACTAGGTGTTAGTACAGATCCGGGTGCTCCGCGTGGTGGTGTCACTCGTGCATGTTGCAGGGTGTGTGGATGCCGCATGGTGTGTGTGCTCAAGGCCACTGTAGAACTTGGGGGGGGGGGCTCGGCCCCCATGACCACGCATAGATGGTGCGCCTGTACAGACCAAACAGTAAAATTCTTGCTTAATCAAACTTGTCCATTTCTATAAATCGTTGCTTAGGAAGCCAGGATAGTTATTTGATCTGGAGCCACTCTTGAATATGCAGAAAACCAGGTGGATAGCTCCATTGTAAGAGGGCAGCATGGGATAGGTTTTGACAGATTGAATTTGCAATGTTGGAAATAAAATAATACCTTTTTTCCATGGAGGATGGCCCAGCAGGTAAGACACCCTGCCATCTAGTGCCCAAAGGCAGGAAAATTGACTTCTGGAAGCAGCTGGTCTTGTGTGTCCCTTTTCCTGCCTTTTGTCCCATGGTGGTTTATCTTTTTAGCTTTAATTTTTTTTCTTTCAAGTGGATTCCCCCCCCCCTTGACTGCTTCTCTCTCCTGGGTTTGGGTGAGGGTGGAAGAAATGTTTGTATATAAAAGTGACTGTTTGAATCCAACAAGCACTTGTCAAGCTGTCTGTTTGTTCTAGTACTTGGCAGAAACTGCTTAGGATTCATAACACAGGAATCTTAACAAATCGTCTAAAGTAAATCAGCTGAGTAGAAGTTTTTCCCACTATAAGCTTACCGTAAAACCAATTTCCATCTTCAGGGAAATCCCTAAAGAAAATGCTAAATAATTGAGGCTTGAAGATGTTTGTTTTCCCAGCCCAAGGAATTCAAGCTCTCTGGCTTTGAAAACTTTCTTCTGAAATTGTGCTTATGCTCCATGACATAAAAGTCCTTTGAACAACTGAGCCATTCAGTAAGCTGGGTAGAGCTTGGTCTATTTGCTTATCAGCAGACTTGCATGGCAAATTTGCATCAGATAATTAGGGACATGTGAAGCTGCTTCATACAGTATCAAAAATTGTGTCCATCTAGCTGAGTATCGCTTGCATCAGGGCTGGGAACCAGTTTCAGCCCATAGCCACATTCCTATCTGGACAACCTTCCGGCAGCCACATGCTAGTGATTGGCAGGGCTGGAGGCAAAAGTGGGCAGAACAACAGTGTGAATGTTCCCTTTGCACAGTAAGCTAGTTCCTTTATACTTTTACATCCATCTCTATCCTCCATCCATGAAAGCTTTATCAAGAGTTTGAGGACACATTCCAGCAAGGCAAAAACAGTCAAGGAGGTTGCAGAGAAAGTCTGGCCAGGGGTGTTGCTCAGGAGGGTGTGGCTTGGGGGTGGTTCTCCTAGCATTCAGACAAGTGACTGTCCCAGTCCTGCCTGGAGATTTCAAGGACTGGACTTGAAATTGTAAAGCATGTTCTGACTGAGCCACAACTTCTTCCCTAAAAGAATGGGCACACTGACAGCAGTCACGTGGCTGCATCTTCAACATCTCAGACTGATCAGGGCCCTGGACAAGGGTTTCTGGAGGGACCAGTGGGATAATTATGTATCAGTAGAGTAGTCACAGACAGGTTCCATGTAAATTACAGTTGGCCAAAGCCTGAGCCTCAGCAGCAGGAGCCGAGGAGTGCCTTGAACACATTGCTTTCCAAAACCTAAAAACAAAAGAGGATCTGGCAGGTGACAAGTCATGTATAGACTGGACCACATGACATCTCCCCAATCTGGCCTTAAGAAAAATATGAGAAAAGCAGGCATGTTTTTCCAAGATCCATGCAAGTACTATATTTTGGATAAAAGGATTGAGGATGCATGCATGAAGTACATTTTTTTAAAAAAATTCCCCTTTCTCCTTCCTTCCCACTTCTTTTAAATTCCTATAAATGTTAATTGTTATTGATACAAAATACCAATGCATGTTACTATACATCATTTCATAACTGCAATTATTGCAATAATTTTGGTAGATACACTGATACAACTTTGTTAATATATTCAGAAAAGTTTATTTTAATTTTATGTAATTGTTGCATGTCATATGCTCTAGTCTAAACAAAGATAGATGGATATATCAATGCTGAAGCCATGTTAAAAAGCTTAAAGCTGAAAATGAATAAGACCTGTACCAACTCGTAGAAAACAAAATTAGATCCATTGGCATTGAGCTGGAGCCCTTGTATAATTCAAGTGAGCAATATATCTTCCACAATGTCCAAAACAGATTAAAGGATGTTGAATGACAAAACATTGTGGCAGCTGCAAATAGTTTGCTCCCCCATGTTCTATGATTTAAATATCTTGGATAATAGGGTCAACTATATTACAAAGCTAATAATCCCAGCCCAACGTAGGACATTTATGCTAGCCCGACTGAATGTATTTCCCTCGGCATTTGTCAGGGGTAGATATCAGAACACTCCCAGAGACAAGAGATACTGTAGATGTTCTCTGAATGTGCCGGATAGTGTAGAGCATATTCTCTTTCATTGTCCACTCCACAGCATGCTGCGTGAACGTGTGTTGTCCCCATCCAGCATGGTGGAAATGTTGGATTCTGCCTGTCTGACATTGATCATAAGGTGACTGTGGGAGTAGCTGAGTTTTTGGCAGCAGTGTCTCAAGGAGTAGTTTAATAGGAAGAAATCTCAGATTTTATTTATATATATATATACACATACAATTAGTATATGCAGTTTACTGTTGCCTCTTTGTATGCATTTTAAATACTTTTGTATGTGATTCTTTTCTTGCGATTCTATTTGTAAAATGCCTAATAAAGGTTTGATAGTAACTAATAGGACCTGTTACCAAGAAAAAGAGGGTAGGTTAGGAAAGAAGAAAAGTGTAAGCAGGATCTTGAGGGTACATGTTGCAGCCACGCTGCTGAACCCAAGGAGGCCTGGGCATGACCAGTGCCTGCTGGGAAATCACTGGGAAATTCCATGTGCACCACTTTGAATTCTGTAGTGGAAGAAGATGGGCTATAAATGTTACCAATAAATAAAGCAGAGAACATTTTACAACCTAGTCTCGTGCAAACTGTCTATGCTGCAGCATCAACCCAGCAACTTTTCAAGTTGCTGCGGTGTTGCTGTTTGTGTAAATTGCACCTTAGAACACACTTGAAACATTCAAGGGTATAATTTACCCTTGCCTATAAAGAATGCTGTAAGAATCAGATGGATATAAAGTTCAGAGTTTATTGGAAGTCAGAATCTCTTGCTTACCAGCCCCAGACACTTTATTACCCATAACCAGATGGCAGAGTGACAAGTTTTTGCATCGTTTGTGCCAGATTTGTCATGATAAGTACTTAAATAGCTGAAGAGGGAGCTTGTGAGAATGCAGTTTCAGCACTTAGAACTCCAAAATGTGGAAACTGCTGTGGCATTATTAACATAGCTGACTCAACATTTTCACATCAAATCTTGAGAGTATCTTTCTTTATGCATTGCAAAACACATTAGAGGTTACTTTTGTAAAAAAAAATCTGGAGAAGGATATGTTGGTGGTTGGTTGCTTAATGTTGGTTGCAGGTTCCCAAGCCTCTGTCTTATGGGCTGTTAAGCCCTTGCACAGCTATTTTTTTAAAAAAAAGTTGATGGGGGGAAACAAAGCAGGCCAGGTCCATGGGAGACAATTTTAACCTTTTATCTTCTGTCACACTTCCAGTCTAATTTGGGGCAGAGGACCTGCAACAGTTCTTACCTGCCAGAAAGTGTTTTACTGTCCACACAGCACTGCTCAAAGTGTACGTTTTAGGGGTGTCTTTTTGCAGGAACGGTCACTGTTCATTCTTTCCAAGAGATCAGTATGTTACAGGGAACCAAAAGGTCAAAATTGCACATTGGCATGTGTTACTTGTGATCAACTAACTTGATGCTTGTCATGACACTGGGGAATGTGTCACTTAAAACTTCTGAAAAACCCAGGTGTGAACATGGCAGAAAATAAGGGGAGCTTGCAGGTAAGGCAAGAAGTGAATTATTTCTGAGCTGCACTGCTGCAGAATTGCCATTCTAGGGTATAATTGCCTGCAAGGTGTTAAATATTTAACATACTAAATAAAAACAAATATATTTTTGTACTTCACTAGATATCGGTTCCAAATGAGCTGGTGGCACTTATGAGTGCCAAGAGAGATGGAGACTTGCCTGACCCAGAAGAAAGCACAAGGAAGATATACCGCTTCATACAAAATGTAAGCCATTAATGCACTTTGAGCCCACAATGGTAGGTTACATAATGTAGATATGCATCATTGCATGGAGCAGTTGGATAACTTTGGCTTCAGCCTTGTAGGTGTAAAATATGTGACGTGTAGCACTGTTATTGTTTCTATTATTTTTCTCTCCTTTGGGGTTAGGTTCCAATACCCTGCTATCTGGTTGCTTTAGTTGTTGGTGCTTTGGAAAGCAGGTGAGTATTACTCAATAACTGTAGAAATTCTGCGATTTGTAAGGTGTAGAAATTGCTTGAGCCTGTCCTCTCTCAAGGGCTTAAGAGTGGGCTGCAGCCTATTTATCACTATTACTACAATGTCACTTTGGAGGATGGTAAAAATTATTCAGTAGGATTCATATCTGAACAGGAATCTGAACGCACACTTCATTTGTTGTTTTACATTGTCTGCTAACAGAATATTATAGTTCAATCTAGCATGTGACAGGCAAGACAACTTTCTGCCTTCCCTTTCTAGCTTTTGTATGCAGTAATTATAGAACGGGCTGTTTTGGAAGTGATTTCTAGGATTAGATGGTATTTCTTTTGTTGCTTCCTCACTGAAGAATATAGTTGAGCTCCTGGAAGAAGTAGAAGTTGCAAGACAGATGTGCAGAAACTGATTGGTACATGCACATTGTTTGGGCAATGCATCTTTGCATCAGACCTTCCAGGTCACTTGGATTGTTGGGTTACAGAATACTTAAAGAGGAGTGTGAATATCATGACTAAGTATGACAAAGGCTGGCAGGGAGAACTTGCTTGCAAAAGGTAAAGTGCTGAAGAAGGGTTTGGTGAAGCCCTGGCACCTTCTCCTAACACACAAACTCTGGCCAGGATATGGACTTATGTCTGCACCAGTCCTTGGAACCAGAGGCAATTAAAGGAACTGTTCACATCAGCTATTCCCTTCCAGTAATGCTTTTTACAGCCACTTACTTGCCCCAGCTATTAAAATGTCCAAAAACAGCTGCATTACAATTTTCGCTAAGAAATAAGCAACCAGGAAATCCAAGATGGTATTCCTGGTTTTTTCTGACTGAATTTTGTTCTTCAGAGAGATTGGCCCCAGAACTTTGGTGTGGGCTGAAAAGGAGCTTGTGGACAAATCGGCACATGAATTTTCAGAGGTTAGTGAAAATTAGGATTATATGTCTTTGGTATATTGTGAAAAGATGAATAGCTGGTAGAGGCAGTGACCATTTTAGGTGCATCTAATTTACATGTAGTTGCCAATGCACAGGTCCTTTTGGACCCGGAAGAAGGCAGAACGGGCAGGGCTTAGCTGACATTTGTGGGGGCTGGGAATGGAGCCCCTGTGCAAAATGGCCATTGTCTGTACTTAATTATTCCTTAGATGGCTGTACATTTTGCATAAGAAAAGCAAACTGTTCTCCCAAGACCCTATGTAAAGCAAACACATATCAAGTTTGAACATGAAAAGCTAATTGACTAAGCTGTCTGCATTCCTCAGCTTCAAGATAGTCTCAAATGATCGCTCCACAACCGTCACCTGCATATAAGATGGCTTGAAAGTGATTGTATCCTACCTCTATCCCAGTTTGTGTTAGTTCAAATGCAAATTGCCACATTTGTGACAAGTTTGTAAGTTCTTTCCCACTACTTAAAATATGAAGCCACTTGTATTATTTCCCCACTAATAATGACTTTACAGACTTCCTGAATTTCAAGCCAGGAGGGACTTGGTTTCTGTTGTCTGAGTAAAGTTCATTCTGTACAAACAGGTCAGCCAACATCCTGCTTGCGATGTATCTTATCTCACTAATGGGGCATTACCTGCACATATATTAGAGCCTATCTTAGTTTACTGACTTGTTTTTTTTCCAGACAGAAGCCATGCTGAAAATTGCAGAAGACCTAGCAGGTCCTTATGTATGGGGTCAGTACGACTTGCTAGTATTGCCGCCATCATTTCCATATGGTGGGATGGAGAATCCCTGCCTCACTTTTGTGACTCCCACATTACTGGTAAATGTCTCCCTCTCTTTTGGATTACATTACATAGCTTTCCTTAGGACATCACATTAAAGCCATTTAAAGTTTGGGACTTGCATGGTAGCTTTCATTTTGCTAACTTAGCCTGAATTGGGAAATGATACTATATTAAGCTTTCATCTGACATGGATTAGAGAGGTAACTTTTTTATCTCTGTTTGCTGCAGGCTGGTGACAGATCATTATCCAATGTAAGTATAAGTCCAGCTGTACTCGAAGTGTTTATACTGAAGGTGCTCTTTCCCCCTGAAATCTAAGCAAGGTGCCTGAAACATTAGGTGTTATGTGTGTTTTCTAAGCAGTGATCATACTTGGAATAGACGTAGACCCACTGAAATGAATGCAATTCATTTTAGAATTTGACTAACATTGGAGACCACCTATTTCTCGCTGTTTACTTGTCCTGTAAGTTTTTAAACGTCAGTATTAAGAAACTGAAAAAGTTGCGACTTTAAAGAGTTCTGCACAATACAGGCCGTCTGGTCAGTTAACACTTAGACCAATTGTTCTCAAAACATTACATGAATTAAAAAGACAACAAATTATGGTGAATTAAAAAGACGACAATAATAGCAGTGGTAGTAGCTGCTGGAGTGGAGGCTGCTGGTGATCTGGAAACCAGATCTATGGAGCCGCACTGGGACATTCTACATTAAACCTGCCTTTCTTGGAACAAGTGTGGTTTTATTTTTATGTTGTAAGTTGTTTTGGGACCCTCTTCTGTGTGTGAGAAAGGCCAAAGAATGTATTTAGCATCATGGAGTTGCTGATGCTTTTTTCTTTTTCTAAATAAAAAGGCTTCTCTATTGAAACCATAATAGAGCTGAAACTAAACAAATTTTAAAATGTTAGGTTAGCTGCCCCTAAAATGTGTAACAAATTCAACAGTATTTTGCATTTTGGGAGTTGATGATTAATTTCAGTGGAGGATAACCCAAGTGCCTCCATGAAAACAGAAGCAACTTCTGCATGGTTATTACCATGTCTGCATGGGGCTAGTTTAGGGCATCTTTGCCATCTAAGTGGCACCCTCCTTTCTGTTATGGATATGTGTGTTTGTGACAAAAGAGACCACCATGTGCTTATGCCACTTCTATACATTTCAGGTTATCGCCCATGAAATTTCTCATAGCTGGACTGGGAATTTGGTAACAAACAAGACCTGGGAGCATTTTTGGTAGGTGAAATCCAAGTGCTTGGCTTTTCTTTTGGTGTGTGTTTAACTTATTAAAAGATTTCTCTAATTTCCAGAAATAATGACTTGTGCGCTTGGTGTTTCAGGCTAAACGAAGGACACACAGTTTACCTGGAACGCAGGATCGGTGGCCGGCTCTTTGGTGAGCAGTTCAGGCAATTCCAAGCTCAGGGAGGCTGGAGAGAATTGCAGAACACGGTGAGTGCTTCTGGTTGATCTGAAGATTAACTTACACATAACTTTTCTTCAGAAACACTGGGCACATGTAGAACTTAAGAGCAAATTTATTGCTTTTATCTGGTATTGCAGATAGATTTAATTTCTACTCCATATTGCAGTAATTAGCTTTAGAAAAGTTCTATCCTGCCTTTTGGCCTCTAAGGCAACTTGCAGATTAAAAAGCCCACAACTTCAGTAAAAATTGGAGGGAAATAAACAGTATATCAATTAAATAACAAAGCAGCAGTATAAGCATGGCATAAAATCCATGGGTAAGTTTTAAAATGCATTCCAGTGCAGGAGATGAATTATAGGCAGGGCAGGATACAAATATTTCGGTACCCTCCGAAAACACACAAGAGGAGCAACCAGACTTCTTTTGGGAGGAAGTTCAGCAATCTGGTTGCTGACAGGTAGAGTTCTGTTACAACTTAAAAGCACATCAGTTTCCAGTAATATGTGTCTCCTTCTAGATAAACACCCTTGGAAGCACAAACCCTGTGACTCACCTGATCCCTAATCTGAAAGAAGTAGATCCTGATGTTGCATATTCTTCTGTTCCGTATGAAAAAGGCTCTGCTTTACTACTTTATCTAGAACAGCTTCTTGGTGGGCCAGGTATTGGTTAATTTACTTTTAAATATGTGTGGCTTTTTTCCTGTTGCAGCACTTTATTTCCGGTTAATGCATCTTCTATGTTCCCAGATGTCTTCATTGGCTTCTTGAGGGCATACATCCAGCAGTTTGCATACAAGAGCATAGGCACGGAAGACTGGAAGAATTTCCTGTACTCCTACTTCAAGGACAAGGTTAGGTGCTAATCTTCCAGTTCAAGATGCTGGAGTGTAACCCCATCAAGAGCAGCCAGTCTCTGATCCCTTTGTCTATGCAACAAATGTCAGCAAGAGTTAGTGTCATAGAAAAGTACCCCTCTCTCCTAGAAGTTCCCATATTGCAGAGATATGTGTACCTCTCCTGATTATAAGAATAATAATAATTTTTTATTTATACCCCGTCCTTCCTGGTTCAGAAACCCGGGCAGGGCAACTAACAACAAATTTAAAACACTTAATTGTAATACAACATAAAAGCAGCATAAAATACAGTATAAAAGCATGAATAACAATAAAAATCAAAAATCAATTTGGGGGAAATCCATCCAATAAACATTAGATAGTCACCAGGGCTAGCTGGCTAAATTAGTCCTGCTTGGGCCAGCGAGGAGGCCAGGGGAGAATTAGCTGTGGGGTCCCAAAGCCAGTATTTTTCATTTAAAAAGGGGTGGGGGAGAGAGAGAAGGGAAATAAAAGATCAGGCCGAGTTCAAATTAAAGGCCAGGCGGAATAGCTCTGTCTTACAGACCCGGAGGAAGGAGGTTAAATCCTGTAGCTGTATTAGCTGCCTGCTTGTGTTTATCATGCAACAACAGTGTTAATCTGACAATGAGTCATTCTCTTCCCCCCCCCCCCAGTCCACTTTTGAGGGCTTAGTCTTCTGAAGTCTGTAGCTTTCAGTTTCATAAGGTTCTCAATTATGCCATATTTGCTGTGTCATCAGTGCGGCAAAATGCTGGTAAAACCAAACATTACACTGGTCTTGTTATATGGAATTAAGCATGAAAGGAGTAGAAGAAACCTCAAATTTCATCATTCAAATCATTTCATAGTATATGTGATGTGGTTCCCATTAAAATGATCAACGAACAGTTAAAAACAAGTCTTCAAAAATATTGGAATCTATGAGTTTCAAAGAAATAAAACACTTCCAAGATTTTGGATAATTTGTTGGTCTGTTCATTCTAGGTTGACCTTCTTAACAAAGTTGACTGGAATGCATGGATGAACACTCCTGGCATGCCTCCAGTAAAACCAACGTAAGCACATAATCTTTTTCTGTAACATTTCTATTTGTTTTGAAAGGGTACCTCTGTATATTTAAGAATCATAATCACTTTTCCTATTTATTAATTGTTTTATTTATTTATAGTCAATTATATATATGTGTGTGTGTGTGTGTGTGTGTGTGTGTGTGTGTGTGTGTATATATATATATATATATATATATATATATATATATATATATACTTTTATTTAACTTTATTTGATCCTTTTGGACTGGGGTAAGAAATGTTTTAAGTATGACTATAGCAAATGATCTAAATGCAGCATAAGCATGTCTCTTTCAATAATAAAAAAATATTCCTCAAACACTTGCACAATTTGGGTTATGCCAATTTCTAAATGTGTCTGCTCTATAAAATGTCCCTTTAGACTACATTTTCTGTTATCTATTTTGGCTTGTAACAGTAATATAGTCTGTTCTATTTCTTCAAAGCCAAATGTGATCAGTAAGGAGTATAAAAGAGAGCTGCTCATAAGCTATATTGTAGCAGCTGGCAAGATAGAATTTGGATGTGTGCTCTAGATACAAATGCATGTGTTCTGTGTATGTTCAAGATACAAACATTTTCTAAACAAGACACACTCATTTTTATGTCTTCACCAGGTATGATTCAACACTGTCGAATGCTTGTGTTGCCTTGAGTCAAAGATGGGTTAAAGTGAGTTAATGTCTCGTGTACATAACGTGTTAAACACATTTTGAGTCAATTGCTTGTAAGTGTTGTATTTTGCCTTGTCTTTCAACATGCATAATTGGGGGTTCAATGCAATGTAGAATTTAGTAAAATCAATTTGCAATTGAGGAAAACTTCAGGTTTTATTGATATTTTTTTTTTGTAACTTCAGACTTCATATTTTTTGACATTAGCTTTCAAACTTCTCTTACATTAGAGGCAGTAAATGTGGTATAGGGGAAGAGTTGGAGGTTGGGCAGATCATATAAAGAGAAGGGGCTATTGCTCAAAAGCTATGGCATCTTCTGAACCTTCCTTCAGGGTCATGGCTGTTGTCTCAGCATGCCTCTCTAGTCTGGTGCTGTTTTAAGAACAATTAGTCATAATGCAGTACCTTATTCATGACTTGATTATGGATCAGGGATAGATAAAGGTGGGTTGGGCTGATTTGATCCACTTGTGCCCATCTGGGTACCTAGTGACATATCAGCTGAAAGGTCACTGTAATTCATAAGGATTCCATGCAGATAGCATTCCTCCCAACATAAAATAATCCAGAGCCCCTGAGTTATTCTTTAGACTTTTATGTATCAAAATGGGGTTTTCTAAACAAATTAAATTCAAATCTTAACTTCTGGTGTTTAGAATCAAAGACTTTTCCTGCAATTTCTTAAAGGCTTCTCCAATTTCCTCCTAATTCTGCTTGTCTTATAGGCCACGGAAAACGATCTTGGCTCCTTCAGCTCAGTTGATCTAAAAGAGATGTCTTCACACCAGCTTATTGAGTTTCTTGCACTACTGCTGCTGGAGGTAAATATAGGCAAAAGGTTGTGGTTTTTTTTTAACCTTTCAGGATAAACGTTTGTGCCACCATCTTTCTTGTTGCGTTTCCAAGTTTGTAGAGTGAAATTCAGGGGAGGTTGGCATCCGTTTGTCTCGAGAGACAATGGAGGACTGCTGTTGGAAGGATTCAGTTACTGTTGTGGCTGTAGAGACAGATGCAAGAGAGGCGTGTTTTGTTGCAGTTGGGGCAGATGACGGCGTTCAGTTAATAGTCATAGCATGTTCATTTCTCTCTTCCAATGACTGTTAGATCTTGTCATCTTAGTAGATAAGAGATTAAGTCTTAGTTGTACCTTGGTTCACAAACGCCTTGCGAGTCGAATGTTTCGGCTCCCGGAAGCCATGCCTTGGTTTCCGAATGATCTGGAAGTCGAACGGACTTCCGGAAATGGATTCCATTTGACTTCTGAGGTACCACTGTACTTCCAACTTATTGCTGTGCTTATATAGAGTTGTAGAACCACTGTGGGATGTTGGTATCTTGTCCTACTGTTCCAACCACCCTGAACAGTATGCATGCACTTTGGCAGCAGACTGCAGAATGAGCACCATTTTGTTGCTTACAACTTTGGTCTGTATATCATTTCAGAAACATGTGGTCCTATTGTGCAGGCACAATGGCTTCTTGCTTCAGGGGTGAACTCTAGAGCTGGCGCAGTTGTTTAGAAGTGAAGAGTCTTTGACTTGATGTTGCTTTTCTTCCTAACCCTCCGCACTTGTACCCCTCTTGTTTTATATTTTTAGAATCCTCTTCCAGTGAGCCATGTAAGACGAATGCAGGAGGTTTATGACTTCAATGCTGTGAACAACTCTGAAATTAGATTCAGGTTTGTAATATGTAGGAATATTCTGAAATTTTACGAATGTAATGGACTGATACTATATAGAGGTAACTTTTATTAAATCTGCAGTCGAATTGCCCTGTTATATATAAAATGAAAACACAAGTACATAGAACTGAGCGGTGATGTGTGTGCACATTCATACCTGAGGTTGTAGAACAACTGTGAAAACAAATAATCCTGTTCGTCCCTGGTATAGATCCCTGAAAGTAGTTTTTTTAATACTGTCCAGCCAGGAACAGCTGGTTGCAAAGTTCTAAACTTACCTGTTTGTTTAGAGATATATGCAAGCATGTGGTTTGTGGGGCCCTAACATCTTGCCAATGAGATCCAAATTCATCGAATAAGCAATCTTAGATTCAGAATAAAATATGGAAGCATTTTAAATATATATAAATTTAAAGATTATTACTTACATCCCACATTTCCTCTGAAGATCAGAGGGTAGTATAAATGGTTTGGTCTTCACAGAATCCCTGTGAGGTAGATTAGACTGTGACGGTGACTGTCCCAAAGTATCCCAGGTCCTAGTCCCAACTCTTTGGAGACTGCTTGTTGTTAAACTTGGATTTTCTTGCTATTGATTTAGCTAACTAAAGGCTAATTCTGCTTTTCAGATGGCTGCGCCTCTGCATTCAAGCCAACTGGGAAGAAGCCATTCCTTTGGCCCTGAAGATGGCTACAGAACAAGGCAGAATGAAGTTCACTCGTCCTTTGTTTAAGTAAGACAATTACCTAAGCAGGCAGGCAGTGGTTCAATATAGGAAGTTCTCTGCATCTTACATGTTAAATATGTACAAAGTGGTTCTTCAAAGATAAATGGTACCTACTTGTCTTGATTTTAAAAAAGTAGTTTAAAATTTATTTTGTGGAATCTATTTCAGGGACCTCTATAAATTTGAAAAATCCCGTGCTCAAGCTGTCAGCGCTTTCAACCAGCACAAAGCTTCCATGCATCCAGTGACTGCGATGTTGGTAACCAAAGACCTGGGACTTGACGGACAAACAGCCCAACCTTTGCAGACTTAAGGATAAACTCCAACAAGAAAACGACTGTCTTTTTCCCATTCCCTCCATGAAAAAGAATCATTGTAACTTGCATGATTGATTAGTGAACTAGCTTTCTGTTCTGATGCTGAATCAATAAGCGCCCCCCCCCCCCCGATTATTCATGCTGGCATCTCAATCTTGTGCCTCATTTAAAATTCTGCGAAACTGGTAAAAAATAAGATATATTTTGACACCGCATTTGGCAATTCACTACAAGTAGCATTCATAGTTTTGCTACATGTACTGCTTTATTTGAAGCAATAAATCTTTTATGATAAATCAGATCGTCTTTCCGTATATTTAATTGCCTCCAGTATACAGAGTACTGACATGCAGAAAGCTACTGTCTAGCCCTTGCATTCCCAGTGGTGGGTGGGACCAGAACTGGTTTTGGGTGTGAAACACAAATATGCACATGCTCTTTTCCCCTGCATATATATATATATATATATATATATATATATATGCGCACTCTCATGTATACCCGTCCATTCCATTGGACGAGGGACCAGGCAGACACATGCAGATGCTAAAGGCCCCCAAGTATGCAACACAGTGACTTTCCACCATGCTCTGTTGTGAAAGGGACCATGGCCTGAATCAGAAGGTTCTACAGGCCTGATCTAGTCTCAAGGCTGCCCATTCTCCACCCCTCTCAGAGACCTTAACACTGAACGACAAAGCAGTTAAGTTTCTGAACTCCATTTGTCATGTTCTCTCCATGGAGGTGACTTAATCTGTTTTGTCGTATGTAAGCCACCCTGAATGTTCTTAATTGAGGTTTTATTTTTTAAAATAAATAATGGCGACATCACTTTGCTGCTGTTTTGGAAATGCATATTATCTGAATTCTGCCATATTTGTTACTTAAATTACCTTGTCTACAGAACTCTGAGTGGCTAACAACAAGCAAGTATGAAATAGCAATAACATTTAAGACCTGAAAGTGCTACATAAATGTTCAAGGTCTTTTAAGTACCAACAGGCATGAAAGCAACTTAATCAGATATAAAAACAACTTAGTCAGAAATTGCCTAAGTTAAGAGCAGTTCAGTGAGAGCAACCATGTATACTTACGCAATACAGTGCCCAAAAGACACATCTGAATTAATGATTAATACAGTTAGCCCAACTACAAACGACTCTTATTCAGGTTGCTGAAGTCTAAAGGTTGTTAAGTTGCCATGGTTGACTAGTGCTGATTTTGTAGCTGGGATTGCAGTAGCTCATAGAAGTAATAAATAGTAGATCGCATTTCTGCAGCTTGTCCCATCTTCTTGATAACAGTGTGCAGTGGCATGTATGGTTTGCTAAACATGCTGGCTGCTATAAGTGGTGCCACAGGCTGAGAAGCATGAGATGTGTCCAAGGGTAGCATCTACTACCGGGGACATAAGTAGTGTTGGGGATGGAACAGCAGAGAGAAGACTGGAGTCCTTGAGGCTATTACATTTGTCCCTTTGTGATGAAACGTCGTGCTGGCATGCAGTCTCTTCCACTTTCAAACTAGTAATGCACATAGCATGTAAGAAAGACACCCACCAGCTCTGACTTTGATGGTGAATACAGTAATGACATTCCCATGCTCACTGACTTCTTTCCAGTGCACATGCGGAACCCAGCTCCAGTGCTGCCATTTTTTTGTCTTGATTTTTGAGATTTTTCACCTTGCCAGATGGCTCTGCAGAACCTTCAGCATGGCTTGTAACAAGCATGGTAAACCTTTCACCATTGCTTTTGCCTAGCTGGAGTGTGTCCTTGAACTATGATAATTCCTCTTGCTCAGGTGGATTGAGAGGTGTGGGGTGGGGAGTGAGAGAGAGAGGCTGAGGCTTAAATGCAACCTGCTGTGCAAGGGCAACAGATTTATCTGCCCACTATTGTCAATGTGGCCCCCTGAAGACTTCCTATAAGGCAGGAGCGGAGGGGGGGGAATAACTCTTAAACTGAAAAAGTGATCCACATTCCTGACTTGCAATCTATGAATAAAAACAATAAAGTACAGTGGTACCTTGGTTTGCATACATCTTCGTTTGCATATGTTTTGGATTACAAACACGTCAAATCCGGAAGTGCGTGTCCCGGTTTGCAACCTTTTTTTGGATTACAACACATTTTTTTGGATTACAAACAAAAATTTTTGGGAGGCCCCATTGCCTTGGGTTACAACCTGTTTTGGTTTACAAATGGACTTCCGGAACAGATTATGGTTGTAAACCAAGGTACCACTGTACAGTGGTACCTCGGGTTGTGGACCCGATCCATTCAGGGGTGCCGTTCGCACCCCGAAAAGTCTGCAACCCGAGCAGCGCTTCTGTGCATGCGTGAAGCACACAACGCTTCTGCGCATGCGCGTGTGGCTAAACCCGGAAGTAAACACTTCTGGGTCCACCGTGTTCGTATCATGAAAAAGACGCAACTCGCAGCGGACGCAACATGGGGTCTGACTGTAATGGATAAAGGCAGTAGAGCCATATTGGCTATCAGGAAGCAGCAAAAATGTCAACTGCTGCTTAAATAACAATTTTTTGGAAGGGTCCATGGGTCAGGTTCAATCATGATCCCTGCCCCCAATGAAAAACATTTGAAGCATCTTCCTAAAACTGAAAATGGCTTGTTTGCCGAACTTATCAGGAGATGAAGTTCTATAGTGAACTTAGTAGGGCAAGGTTAGAGTATGGATGTGGGAGTGGGCTGAGTCCGGAATAAATGCCAATGTGTACATAGCTTTGGATTTGTCTTTTCCCGTTTCCTCATTGCTTTGTTGTGATAGTGGTGTGTCACCCGTGTGTGTGTGATTTGATATTTGGCTTAAATACACATGCTTGTTTGCAGAGTGAGGGAACTTTCGGGTGGGTGGGTGGGTAGCTTTTTGGCCTTTTCTGATTGGGACAGTGGAATTCAGTCAGGTGGCATGTGCTGCAGATTGCACACCTATGCGGTGCTCACACCGGCCCTCTGCAGTGGAGGCACGAGCCCAGACGGAGGACAAGCATGCCAAGGTATACAGTGCATGTCCGAGGGGAATGGCTTGCCGTGCCTTGCCGAAGTGGCGCAAACACAGTGAGGTGGCTGGGGAAAGAAGCCGTGAGGCGTTACATGAAAAACAAGCCTGACAATGGAGGCTTTGATTCTGTGGAGGAAGTACAATTCTACGTTCGCCGTTGCAAAGGCCTTGGATTGCTGGATCACGACGATACTTTGGAAGATGCCCTCGAGGACAATGAATTTGTGGAAGTTGGTAAGTAAAGCGGAAGACCAGACGCCACGAGTTGCAATGTTTGCACATATTAAGGAGAAGTTCACAAAGGGAACCGCTTGGCAGGAAACAATGAAAATGTTTTGATATTGTGATGGGAAGTCTCTCCGAATGCATCAATGTCTAGGGGGGACTAGCATGCATTTTAAGCGTGCAGTATTTCAGCCAGTTATTTTCACAAGGGTTGCTTAGAGCGCCATTTCTATTTTCCATGCTGGTAGGCCGAAAGAAAACTCCACATGTATACATTGGACTTAAGCTAGGGTGTCTTCTGCGCCTCATTAACCGTAACATCCCATACTTTGACTACAGCAAATACTGTAGAGCAGGCATCCCCAAACTGTGGCCCTCCAGATGTTTTGGCCTACAACTCCCATGATCCCTAGCTAACAGGACCAGTGGTCAGGGAAGATGGGAATTGTAGTCCAAAACGTCTGGAGGGCCGAAGTTTGGGGATATCTGCTGTAGAGGAAGAAAAGAAGCAATTGCTTCCATTTTGTGCTGTGTTATTTTTTCCTTGTTTCCAGCTCAATGCCATATGTAAATTAGTTGATAGGGTCTTTGAAGCAGTAGCTTGTGGGTCTTTCGGCTTCTGCTGTAAAGCAGCAGGCACCCCCGCTGATATGAATCATATAATAGATTGATCACATTCAGGCCTCATTGATATGTTGCTTACATACTGGAGTTGCTGGTTAGAAATCAGAAGTGCAAAGAGACTCGGGAAGCTGCCTCACACCAAGTCGGACAACAGGCTCATCTTGCCAGGATTGTCTACACCGACCAGCAGCTACTCTTTGGAGTGTCAGGCAGTTCCCAGTCCCTCTTGGAGATGCCAGAGATTAAACTTGGGACATTTAGGCATGTAGAGCAGATGGTTTCCCAGAGTACCACTGAGCCACTTCTCATGTGGGGAAAATGGAATAAAGACATTTAGGAGCGATTCCAAATGCTTAGCAAAATACACTTCTGATTACAGGGAAAGCCTGTGAAAGCATAACTACACTGGCCAGAGAATAAACAAAATGACAAAAGATGGTTGTCCCTCTTTCCTTTCAGTGATACAAGGAGATGTAATGTCCCCAGACTTCATTCCATCACAGCCAGAAGGTGTTCATTTGTATCCTTATTAAAATGTGGTGGTGGCCTATTGTTTTTCTGAGGCCTCATAAGTCGGGGGCACTTAGTTTTTACATGTTGTCTCTCCTATACCTGCAAATGTGGACTGAAATCTAAATGATCTTGTATTACATTATATATTTTCCTATGCTGCGCTTCAGATATAGTAAATATCGAGAACCAGAACAGGTATGGAGGAAGAGTAACTTATGAAGAACTGGTGTTTGAATTACGTCTTTCATTGTCCTAAATTCTCCTCCCTATGTGTTAAAGTTATACGCCTGCTATATATACTGTGCTAAATGCTATGTGTCTGTACTCCTATTTAACATGGTGGGATTTACTTCTGAGTAAACATTAACAGGCTTGTGCTGCACAATAAATAGTAACGAAATAGAATTTTTTTAAAAAATCAGTTCTGTAATGCAACATGCAACATAGTCACAGATTTTTGAACTTCTGGAAAAAAATTAACTGCAATAGTTCTTTTAAACACTTTTAGCATGTGAAAATGAGATATTCCCATTGTAGCAACACTGACTGTACAGAGAGACATAAATACTGTGTCCACATAGCGCAACTGGTTATTTACGTTTATCCATGTCATATTCTCTTGTTCTAATGCTGTTCTTTTATACAGTATATTTATGTAGATGGGAACCATTTGACAACACAGGATTTAGTCAATTTAGGAAAGGGGCTGTATAAGATTAAGGTGAGTACTGGAAAGATTATAACTCTAAAATACCCAGGGGTGAAATTTAGATGATTTTAGACCCTGGACCTTTGACACCCCTCCTCTTTTAGCCAGCCTTGTATCTGGGGGCCCTTTTCCTGAGTGAGGTCCTAGACCTCTGCCCAAATGTCCTACAGTGACAGCACCCCTGTAGATACTTTATTTGCACTTCAGCTCGAAATAAAAATATATATAAAGACAATTTTATTTCTAGTTAACCCCTGAAGCTGAAACTAAAGTCAGAGAATCAAGAGATGTTATTGAAAGTATTCTAAAGGAACAGAGAGGTAACCATTAATTACTTTACATTTTTAAAAATTGGGTGTGAGCAGTTGGGATACTGCAATATATGTAAAAGTGATTGCATATATTCAATTACAAATTTTTTTATTAAAAAAATGCAAGTGAAGCATTTGTTTTATCATTCTTCTTTCAGTTGTCTATGGAATTACTACAGGTTTTGGGAAGTTTGCACGAACTGTTATTCCAAACAGCAAGCTATGGTATGCCTCTTTTTAAAATTTACAAAAGAAACCTATAAGAAAATGCAGCCAAACAGATTCTAACAATGTTTTATTTAGTGAGGTTACTTTCCATTGGGTAAAAGTTCTGTCTAAAATTTTATTTGTTCAGTTTTTGCAATAAATTTTATATTTTGCCTGCAGTTGGAACTAATTGTACTGTGTTCTTTCTTTCTCTCTCTCTCTGAGGGAACTTCAAGTGAATTTGGTTCGGTCACATTCTGCAGGTAAGGAAGAGCAGGTCTTCCAGATGCTTTCCAAGCACAATTCAAAGTGTTGGTGCTGACCTTTAAAGCCCTAAACAGCCTCAGTTCAGAATACCTGAAGGAGCGTCTCCACCCCCATCGTTCAGCCCGGACACTAAGATCCAGTGCCGAGGGCCTTCTGGCGGTTCCCTCGCTGTGAGAAGCCAAGTTACAGGGAACCAGGCAGAGGGCCTTCTCGGTAGTGGCGCCCGCCCTGTGAAACGCCCTTCCACCAGATGTCAAAGAGAACAACAACTACCAGATTTTTAGGAGATATCTGAAGGCAGTCGTGTTTAGGGAAGCTTTTAATGATTAATAGATTATTGTATTTTACTGTTTTGTTGGAAGCCGCCCAGAGAGGCTGGGCAAACCCAGCCAGATGGGCGGGCTATAAATAAATAAATAAATATTTATTTATTTATTTATTTCCTATGATTTATTATAGGCTATACTGAGGTGGTTGTTTATCCTTGCAGGTGTTGGGAAGCCTTTGATTCCAGAGAGATCTCGTATGCTCTTAGCTCTAAGGATCAATGTCTTAGCAAAAGGATACAGTGGAATATCTCTAGAAACTCTTCACCAAGTCATTGAAGCATTTAACGGTAATGTGATCTGTGCTATGCCAAATTTTTGCAGGGTTTAGCTTTCAGTGCAATAGGCATAATTTTGAAAGGGGATGAAGCCCCAATCAAAAAACCAATTTTGTATCTTTGTGCCAAAAAAAATGCAGCAACTTCCCCTGTTGTACCTAGATCTGTGCAAAGAGAGGAGCTGACATCCCGTGCGGTGCAGTTTGACTTGCACCTGCAGCTTCTAAAGGGAGATTGATTTCAGAATATACTTTCCAAGAGAGGCAGGTCCTATGCAATGTGTTGTGGATTGTCTCCTTGAAAGGGGCAGTGCCATTTGAGATATTGGTGGTCAATAGAGTGTGTTGTAGCTATGAAAGGCAACGGGCAAGTTTGGTTTGCATAAGGCACTCCTTCTGGTCACTGGGAGTAAAACTTACTGCTAAATTTCAAGGGGCAGGATGAATTATGGTATGTGTATTTCTGTAACCAGGGTCTGCTTCTCCCTCGCCCTCCTGTTCTTATAGCATCCTGCCTGCCCTACATTCCTGAGCAAGGGACTGTTGGAGCCAGTGGAGACTTAGCACCTCTTTCCCATCTTGCTCTGGGACTCATAGGAGAAGGGAAGATGTGGTCACCAAAGAGTGGATGGGCTGATGCAAAATATGTAAGAGAAAATGCTCCGCTGGTTCCTTTTGGTTTGCTGAAGCATTCATGAGAATGGTGGAAGGTGAAGAGGGCTGGTTTGTTCTGATGCTTTGCGGGTTAATGATTTGTAATAAATTTAGGATTCTTGCAATGCAATCCTATAAGTAAATGTTGGGTCTCAGTCCTAGATTTTAATGGGGCAAAGTTATTGACCAATTATAACAGATGTGCAACAGGGAGACATATGAGGGCTTTGTGTCACAAACTGAATGTTCAGAACTTATTTTTAATGTGTGCATGAGTGGCACGTGACCATCCACACACTGTCCGCTGCCCCCCCCCACCTCCCACAAAGTCTTAGAGTTTTCATAGATTGCCCACTTGTTCTTTGATGGAATGTTTCTAATCTGTATTTTCTGCCTTCTCCCTTCAACCACTACTCCCCACTTTCAACTTACTTTCTTCCATTCTGGGCATGTGCAATGGTATTTCTGTACCTGTGTACCTTTAATTCCCCACCCGCCCCCCAAAGGGAAGAGTGCAAGAGCAAAAATTTGATTGGGATTGCATCCAGTCTTTTGGTAGGTTTCTAAGTCTAACGTTACTGATCAGTATGTATGGAGAACTGCAAGCTGAAGAACTGAAAGAGACAGCAGTAGAACCCAGAATGTCTTGCTGGCTTTGTAGCATGATGGGAGTGGCAAGGTACCCTTCTGTTGTTCAGTGACAGTGACTGAGTGCTGCTCATTATTTTCTGGTAGCACGAGCAAATGATCCTGCACAATGTCTACCATAGTTTTAATATAGGTGCCGTAACCCATGGACCAAGGAAAGGATTTGTGTATTCTTAGCATGCAAATTCCGGAACAACTTTTATGAAGCCGAAACGTTCTGCCAGCAAAGGGTCTGTTAACTTCAAATGGTTTCAAGTGATGAACATAAATGAATTCTGACAGCAACTGTGGTAAGGTTTCCTTATACAGTAAGCATGCCCCACTGATTTAACTAGGACTCACTGCCAAGTGAGCATGCACAGAATTGCAGCTCAGAAGGAAACACGGGGTCCTGTTTTTAATTAATTTTTATGCTGGTAAGGCAATATAGAGAGAGGCTTCCTAAAACCAATATGTTGTTTCCGGTGCAAACTAGAGGAACTGCTTGAGCCTGAAAGGGCATGTTAAAAGAATGCAGAAGTGGGATTCCATGTATGGAACTGAAACTACTACTAATTTAAACCATTAGTTTTTTTAAAACTATGGATGTCGAAATATCCTTGAAGCCACTTCTTCAATTCTGCTCGGGCATCTTCCTTCTCAGTAGAGTAGTTAAAAATATTTATGGGGAAACAACAGATAAGCCCAATAAGTTTGTTACTGATACTGTTTTACAGGTACTAGAAGCTCATGGACTGAAACCAATTACATTGAAGCCCAAAGAGGTAATAAAATGCATAGAATCTCAGCAATGGTCCAGTAGGCAGAAGCATGTACTATGTAGCTAGACAATGTCATACAAACCCTCCAATATTCTGCTGATTAAAATCGGGATGCACATCTTTGAGTGCCAAACACACATGCGAGCCGGCTGGGGCTTCCCCGCCCCAGCCCCCTGTCTCCGTTACCCCCAGCAAGCTCCTTCAGCAAGCCCCAAACTGGCTCCTCCTCCTCCCCATCACCTCCCCTGTCTTTGTCTTCTCCTCCATCAGCTGTGGTGGCCTGGCCTGCACCACCAGCAGCTCCCTCTCCTTCCCCTCCATGGGCTGCACCTCAGCCTCCTCCTTTTGCGTGAAAGATGCGTATCTTTTGGTGTCACACCTGACTCTCAAGAGAGAGCAGCACCAAAAACGGGACATTATGGGATCTAATCAGAAGCTGGAGTGGCTTCTATAATTCCGGGATGTCCCAGTCAAATTGGGGTGCCTTGGCAGGTATCGTAATGGTGAGGGGAGCATGTCTAATTCACAGTGTACCCTAGAAGGCACTTTTACGGTGAAGCGGCTTTAAGTCGGGAGAATCTTTTTCACTCCTGTGGCCACAATTGTGGGCAGGGCCAGAGGCGAACATGGGCGGAGCAATGGATGTCAAGTTCATAAACTCCAAAATCCCCATTTTCCAGGGACTGTCCCAGAATTACGAAAGCAATCCCAGCTTCTCATTTGATCCCGGAATGTCCCTATTTCCCCCAGCCGTTGCCTGTGAGAGGTGAGGGGGGAAATGCACATGTCTTTCTTTATACAGAGAGAGTCACTGAACATTAATGCTTTCTGTTTCTTTGAAGGGCCTGGCTCTTATAAACGGGACTCAAATGATTACTTCTCTAGGATGTGAAGCAGTTGAAAGGGCCAGTGCAATTGCCAGACAAGCTGACATAGTGGCTGCCCTCACACTAGAAGTTTTGAAGGGCACAACAAGAGCTTTTGATACTGGTTGGTACTGCATTTTCTAAGGCTACTGGGTCACTTTTACAGAACATACTTAAATCTGGGGCTTTGGGTATTTGTTTTGTCGCATCTCCCACATTTCTGTGATGATGTGATTCTGATCTTCACGGTGCCAGCAGAATTGTGACCATAGGAACTACCGACGTCATTGCTTTTAGTGTCTGCTATGCCCTATGGAAAACGGTTTAAGTGATCTATACTGCTTTAAAGCCCGGTCATATATACAGTGGTGCCTCGCAAGACGAATTTAATTCATCCCGTGAGTCGCTTCGTATAGCGAAAAAATCATTTTGCAAAGGGGCTCCCATAGGAACACATTGAAGTGCGGTTTCCCATAGGGTGCCTCGCAAGACGAATAAAAAAAAATCGTCTTGCGAGGCACCCTATGGGACGAAAAAAATTCGTCTTGCGAAGCGCGCCATAGGAAACTTCGTCTTGCGAGTCTCCATTGAAATCGCAAAACGCACTCGTCTTGCGAAAAATTCGTCTTGTGAGGCATTCGTCTAGCGAGGTACCAACTTCTCATTCTCCAAGTGTGGATTCTTAAGTAGCCAAAATGTTGCCATCCACACATAAGAGCCATGTACCAGTAGGCTTAGGAGAACCACAAAGTTTGCAGAACCACCCAAAACAAATGTAACCGAGAGAGACTGAGCATGCTCAGTGTCACAGAATGTTAGCTGATATGGGCTGAGAGGCAATGGAATATACTGTACTGGGAAGGGCATGGCTAGCTAGAATCCTGCCCAGAATCACTCCACACTGTAGCATTTGTTGCAGATGCTACTTGCCCTATATATCTTGCAGATCATATCTCTTCAAAGGAGCAGGAAAATGCTGCATATGTATTATATGGCTACATTTTAGAGTTTTATCGTTTGAATTTAACATTTTGCTGTATATTTCACATAACTATAGTCCCTGGCTTAAAACACCTGTCTAAGTGTTGCTTGCGAAACTGTCCTTAATTTGAAGAGAGGGGATAAGTGTTGTGCTGTAACTCTCTGTCTTTATTTTAAAACAGATATTCATGCACTGAGACCACATCGAGGGCAGATAGAGGTGGCTTTTCGATTCAGGTCACTTTTAGATTCTGATCACCATCCCTCTGAAATAGCAGGTGAATGGCCATTTTAGGTGATACATAATTGGCATATTCGCTTAGAAAAGAAGCTGGAACAATCTGATAATTTCAACTCGGTTTATTTTTAAAATGCTGTATCTAGCCCTCAAAAGTACTATATAAGAAAAAATAATGTAAGTCCTGGGTATAATTTGCTAAAGGCCAAGAAACCAAAGGAATGTCTCTTCTTCAGTTGGGTAATTGTTTCAGCCCCTTCCACATATTTTTCAGCACTGGTCCAGTCACCAGAAAGGCTTTCCTTGAACTTTGCCCCCCCCCATTTCTTGCTAAAAAGTCCAAAAAAAATAATGAACTTGTTCATTAAATATATCCAACTGTCAGACTTCATCCTGACAATGTGCAAATCTCATTTCATTTTCTTTTAAAAATCTTGTTGTTGTTGTTATTGTTGTTTAGTCGTTTAGTCGTGTCTGACTCTTTGTGACCCCATGGACCAGAGCACGCCAGGCACTCCTGTCTTCCACTGCCTCCCGCAGTTTGGTCAAATTCATGTTCGTAGCGTCGGGAACACTGTCCAACCATCTCGTCCTCTGTCTTCCCCTTCTCCTAGTGCCCTCAATCTTTCCCAACATCAGGGTCTTTTCCAAGGATTCTTCTCTTCTCATGAGGTGGCCAAAGTATTGGAGCCTCAGCTTCACGATCTGTCCTTCCAGTGAGCACTCAGGGCTGATTTCCTTCAGAATGGATAGGTTTGATCTTCTTGCAGTCCATGGGACTCTCAAGAGTCTCCTCCAGCACCAAACATTTGTTGTAAAATGTTTAAAACAGAATACACTATAAGCTACAAAAGTGGAAGCAGATTGTAACATTTCGCATAAATCCAAACATGTGATACTCCAGGGCAAATATCATATTTTGACTTGGCGCTAGAGGTTTAGTATTAAAATAGTAACCTTGCTATGTTTTCTTCTTCTTCTTAAAATAATAAGTTTTCATTTTGCTGTGTTGCAGAATCTCATCGATTTTGTGATAGAGTACAAGATGCATACACACTGCGTTGCTGCCCTCAGGTAAAGCTTGAATGTAAACTTGGTGTTCTGGCAGATGTAGCCAGGAACTCAATTACGGTATCACTTCCACATGTAAAGAAAATGGTTCTAATCTGCAAGTGAGCTGAATTCTATTCTTGTTAACAAAAGTTAGAACCGTGGAAGGGCAAAGCTTGGAGGTCCCAGGAGCAGGACAGAAATAAAATTAGGTCTGTATTTGAAACAGTAATTTACAAAGATGCAGGATATGTGGCTAATATTTGAAATTTCTTTTAGGTTCATGGCATTGCAAATGACACAATAGCATTTGTCAAGGACATAATCACCACAGAACTCAACAGCGCAACAGACAATCCTGTATCTTTTTTGTATAATTCTGCTGCCTGAGTCAAGTGTTCCATATGGGCCTGTGGCTTTCATTGTTTCTGTAGGAGCTGATCTTGCATACTTGTGCATTTAGGTTGTAAGTTTTAAAGCGTATCGTTCTTAACTTACCTGAAGCCTATCATCTTTAAAGCCATAACCTAAACAGCTTAGGACAAACAATTTTTTTAAAAAAAATCATTCCAGTAGCACCTTAGGGACCAGCTAAGTTTGTTATTGGTATGAGCTTTCGTGTGCATGCACACCTCCTTCTGATACAAAGGCTACATACCTGTAGCTTAGGACAAGGATACCTTCAGGACCATCTCTTCCCATATGAGCCTATTTGCTCATTATGATCTACAGAGAGGTCTTCTCTATAACCTATTAGCATTGGAGTGTGATTGGCAGGAATGTGGGAGAGTGTGTGACCACACTCACCTAGCCTTTGGAACTCCCTGCCTCAAGTTATATCAACTTTATATAAAAACTTTATAAAACTTTATAAAAAGTT
Source organism: Zootoca vivipara (assembly GCF_965207765.1). NCBI lineage: Eukaryota > Metazoa > Chordata > Lepidosauria > Squamata > Lacertidae > Zootoca > Zootoca vivipara. The sequence goes on along the minus strand of NC_142592.1, from coordinate 37,143,861 downwards.
ATATCAACTTTATATAAAAACTTTATATAAAAACTTTATAAAAAGTTATATCAACTCCCTCTCTGGTCTTCCACTGTCCCATATGAACACCTTGCAGTTTGGTGGTCCAGATGAAAAATAAAGTATTTTGTTGACCCTCTGGAAATAAATATATTCGTTATCATATATTATTGGTTTAAAAAACATGTTTAAACATGTGCCTTTTTTGTAATGGAAAAGTAGAATAGAAATAGTTCTAACAAATTCAATAATAAATGAATAACTTGGGCTTTGCTATGGCCAACCTCACTATTGCTGAAGCCTTAATGTGTTCCTTAAGATGGTTTTTGCTGAGAGGAAGGAGACAATTTCTGGAGGAAATTTCCATGGTGAATACCCTGCCAAGGTAGTTAACAACATACTCCCCCCCCCTTTTATTTTTACTTTTTACAATTTAGGGCTTTAAAAACTATCACTAAAAACCAATATATATCTTTCAGGCTCTGGACTATCTTGCAATTGGGGTCCATGAACTTGCTGCAATTAGTGAAAGGAGGATCGAACGGCTCTGCAACCCATCCCTCAGTGAGTTGCCGCCATTTTTAGTCACAGAAGGAGGCCTGAACTCTGGATTCATGATTGCACACTGCACAGCAGCATCCTTGGGTGAGTACAAAGTGATTGAAGGGGCTGCCAGAGGGATTGAATACATGGACCTCTCAATATCCCAGAGTGAATCTGCTGCTCTGACCAGTCTTCTTGCATTTCCCGCTCAGGTATTTGAGTCTTGGGCTATATACACGTGACCATAACACTTGGGGTGTGTCTCCTAATTCCTAGATCCGGCACGAATTCAATTGCTGGAATAGCCAGGTCATTTCTAAAATGCCAAGGCATTTAAATAAATCACAATTAGTACATTACAAGAAACTACAGGATAGCTCTAGATATCCCCTAACGTCCTGAGTACGCAGATTCAAAATTTAGTGGAGGGAGCGCACTGGAGCCAGAGTTAACCGTAATGTGTACATGGCCCAAGTCTCTGGTTTAAATCTCTTCTCTGCCCATTTATTCTCTAATTCACAGTCTTGGCCTCTCTCCCATTGGCAGCACAAGGATACCTTGCAGGGCTGCTGTAAGCATTACTGTGATAAACATTGCTGAGATAATGTATAGGAAGCTTTGAGCATGTAAAAAGAACCCTGTTAGGTCAGACCCAGAAGCTCATCTGATCCAGGCAGATGCTTATGGGAAGCACAAATACAGGGCATGGAGGACGCTTCTCTCCCCTGTTGTCTTCCTCCTTGGCAATGTGAGCACTTTTGGAGTGTCCTCTACATTGGGGGAAAAGAAGGTTTATGGATGCTATATATTGATATTATGCTGCTGATCTGCACAGAGTACTGTTAACAAAAGCGTTTCTGGATTCCTTGTTTCCCTTGCTGACGGCTGCTCAAAGCGGGGCATTGTTTACATGGTGGTTTGCCTCAGAGGCTACCATTTATTCAAACCGGACTTTTGCAGTTTCCGAGAACAAATCCTTGTGCCACCCGTCTTCTGTGGATACTCTTTCAACTAGTGCCGCCACAGAGGACCACGTCTCCATGGGAGGATGGGCTGCGAGAAAAGCACTCAAAGTCATTGAGCACGTTGAACAAGGTAAAGTCATAGGCACAACTGGGTATGTTGGTCACATCTACGCCACACACTGAAAGCATAGAGCTTCCCTCAAAGAATCCTGGGAACTGTGGTTCGTTAAGGGTGCTGGGAATTGTAGCTCTGTGGTAGAAGAGAAGCCATGTGCTTAAATATGTTTCAAATGTATAGTGTGGATGTGGGCAGTGTTTCATACCACCTGAAGCCCACTGACTTGGATGTAAGCTTCATGGAAATCGAATGGGAATTGCTTGCGTTTTAAAAATACATTTGACTGGATTTCACGCTTATACATAAATATATGTATATTGCAATTTATTTATTTTAAAAACCCTGTAGAAATAAGATGATAATAAGTAGGAACAAATATACATTATAAAGAACAAATAATTTCAGAAAATATTACAGAGGAGCTGCTGTGGATTGTCAATAACTAAGAATTGCCTGCATTATTTCATGCCAAAGTGTTTAGGGTCAGAATGGCAAGAGACTTAATGCACACCCCAAAACTATTTAAGAGATCAGGAAAGGCCCTGCAATACAACAGAGTGGAGCAGCCTTCCTTGGTTGGCTTCTTGAGGGGAAGATAGATGAACGCAGGAATTGGTGTCAGTGCTGCTACATGTATTTTTAAACTAAATGTGGGGCTCTAGTGGATTTGGGGTATTTGGACTTCAACTCAGGCAACAAAATTTCTTAGACTGACACTGTAAGAAGAGATCCTGGTTCATTGTGCTTCATTGCATAGATCAGTGGTTTTCAACCAGTGTGTCGTGGCACCCTAGGGTGCCATGGGCAACACGGGGCTCTGTCCCTCTTTCCTTCCTTCCCTTCTTTGTTGCTCTCTTGCTTCTCTGCCTCCCAAAGGCTTGCACAGCTGTTTGTTGCAGCAACCCTGGCTACAAGCTCAGCAGGTGAATGGTGCCTCTGGGGCTGGCCAAGTTGTCAGGAGCTGAGGCAGCCTCAAAGCAAGCAAGCAAGCAAGCAGGCAGGCAGGCAGGCGAGGGAGCCCAGCCAGCCAGTCCACCAGCCCTTGCTGTTGGGAATGGACAGACAAGTCCTAGGCCCCTGTGGCAGTAAGGCAAACTAATCTGACTTCTGAACTTAGGAAATCCAAGCCACAGAGAGAAGTTAATTCTTCTGCCTTGATGCAGAACCTCACCTCCACCTTGGCATCACAATTCCTCTTTCCAAGGCTTCAAGGCTTGACTCAGTAAAACTGTTCTAGAATCTTTGCATGCTTTTCATATCATGCTTTTGTGTTGTGTGTGTATACTGTATAATTGTTCACATGTGCATCTATATATCTGCATAGAGTGCCCACAATATTAACACACACCATGGGAAAGTAGATTTAAGTTTCTTTAGTCTTTTACTTGCATCTAAATTCATAGAACCATTTCAAATATCAGATTCTGCATTTCATATATCCAGTCAACCCATATTAACAATGTGCTCATTTGATGGTGAGCACTAGTCCTAAGATCTCATCCTCATCTGTTTACATCGAACATCTTAAAAATAACCAGAATTTGCCATGGTTTTCTATGTTGTTTTTGTTTACAAGTATTGGCTGTAGAACTCCTTGCAGCATGCCAGGGCATTGAGTTTCTACGCCCCCTGAGAACTACGACCCCATTGGAAAAAGTCTATGACCTTGTGCGCTCTGTTGTCAGGTATGTCAAACAAACACTTGCCCAGAGACGGTAACTTCTGAGAACATTGGCCAAACATTAACCACTTACCACTACTACTAGCAGATTTAGAAGTTGTTCAATTTGTCTCATTTCAGACCCTGGATGAAAGATCGCTTCATGGCCCCAGACATTGAGGCAGCGCACAGACTGCTTGTGGATCAGAAGGCAAGTGTTGACATTGGCAGCTAATGGAGTCTGATGAGGAGACTCCATGATTTTTAAAAGTTCCTCTGTGAGTTTAGCTACTTGCTGCATAATATGGGCCCTCATGCTTATGATTTATCCCGGCATTCTATGAGGAAGGAAAACAATCTTGTACCAAGAAAACTTAATTTGCTATCTAGGAAAACAGGTTGGAGGAAACCATATCTTTATGACACTTGCTCAGCCCCTCAAGTCTACCTCCAAACATGTGCGATTGGGGTTAGAGAAGCAAGTCATGTTTATCATAAAATGAAAGGTGGATTGTAGCTGGACCATGCTTCTTTATTCCAAATATCCCCCCCCCCCACTATTCAGCCCTGAAGGGTTTTCAAAGCAGCTCGCAAATCAAAGAAATTGAAAACATGCAATAAATACACAATACAATAAATAATTAGCAGAACGATAAAACCCAAATATTAAGACCAGACCAGAGCCAAGTCAGATTAAAACAGCATCTAAAAAGCCTGGAAGAATAAAAGGGCTTCTTCACCTGGCAACAAAAATAACAAAGCTTGGATCCAGGTGATTATATCTGAGGAGAATCTTCCAAAAACAGGGCAAGGTGGGGGAGCAGAGGTGATTAAAAAGGACCAATCAAAAAAGGTCACCACCAATCTCACTGATGATGGCAAAGGGAATCAAAGAAGGACCTCTTAGGGAGTTTAACATCTGGGCCCAAAGAGCCCTTAGAGATCAAAGCCAACCACTTCGAATTGTGCTTCACAGTGGACTAGAAGCCAGTACAGTTGTCTTACTAATGGCAAATCATATTCTGTATGTCTGGCTATAGACCGGAAGGCATCCACAGCTGAGTTAATCTTGCATGTCTGCATGAGGCTTGAGTTTCTGACAGGAAGTTCATAATAAAAAACATGAGAATATTGTTTTTGATCATTCTGTGTTGAGTGTGCTGTATTGTTCAAAAAGAACATGTTGCAAGTGCTCCATCTGGCTAGTATACATATTGCAAAGCCATCCCTCAGCATATCTGAGTCCCCGACATTCTTCTAAGGCCAAGCACAGCCTCTGGATATATTTTTCTCAAGTATCAGTTCCAGCATGTGAGAAGGGGGTGGGTGGAAATGATAGCAGCCTCCTGTGCTGTGTTTGGCATTTGTTTGCTAAAGTGGGACCACCATAAAATGCAGCTCCCTCTCCCCCTCCCTCCCTTATACAAGGTCTTGTGTTTCCTTGTAGAGAGTGATGGAATGGAGTATGGAGGCAATGTACATTGGACACACATCAGTCCTCTTCAGAAACCGCCATCTGGGCATGGCCACAGGGCCTACTTTGTCCAGATGTTTGCACTGTATATTTCTACTGAAAGTAGTTTTTTGTTTTTTTTTTGCTAACTTGCACCAATGGTTTTTAAGTATAGGATTAGGATCATGTATGAGAAATGTTGTCTGCCAATATTTTGGTCCAAAATCTAAGTCTTCTTCTCTTTGCTTCTGATACTACTTTCTCTCTCTTCCTACCTGTAGGTTTGGGAAGTAGCTGAACCATATATTGAAAAATACAGAAGGGAGCACCTTCCCGAGTCCAGGCCAATCTCCCCGACTGCCTTTTCCTTAGCGGCAAGTGAAAACGCTTCACGCTGTCGCCACCAACATCATAGCGACTCAGAAGAATTTGATTAAAAGTAAATGCAATCAGAAATGAACCCTAGTACTTCAGTTGATAGCAAAATATGTATGTTTTTAAGAACTCCCATATTCTGTACTTTATGCCAAAGGTGTCGTCCCCTTCCCCCCCCCCAAAAAAAGTTTCCAAAGCCGAAAATATTCATGGGCATTGAGAAAGTGCCGTATCAGTTTGAATGATTTCACAATGGCTGAACAAAAACAAGGTGAATGTTAAATTTATCTGTATCCAATGGGCGGGTGTGACAAAACCTGTGCAGATGTGACTCATCCTAGCTTTTTTTTAATTTATAAGAACAATAAATCTAATGTCGTAATCTTTACAGAGACTCCTCCTCTCCTTATTGCATTTATATCTCACCTTTTTCTCCAAGGGGCACAAGGTGGTACATGGTGTCTCCTGACATTTAATCCCCATAACAACTCTGTGAGGTGAGTTAGGCTGGGAGTCAGTGACTGGCTCAAGGTCACCCGGTGACCTTCATGGCCAAGTAGGGATTTGAACCCTGGCCTCCCAGGTCCTAGTCACAGACTGACTACTACACCACCACACCAGCTCTGGTCTCTTACAAAATTAAATTTTGTGAAGTTATTGCCTGATTTTTAAACATTTAAATGAACTCTAAAATTTGAGTCAAAATGTGTGGAAGGCAGGGGGATAGATTTTGTTTAGTTTGGCAATTGTGTAAAGTTTGCATGGGAGAGGTTACTGGGGCCAGGTTACTGGGGGCAGGATTCAGTACACTCCTCCCTTCCCTATTGTAAGCGATGTAGCCAGGACATGAAATTGTAGCCAAAGTTACTTTAGGAACATTTAAGAGGGTCAGGGCTGAGCCATGAACCAGCATACTGCCAATGCCTCAGAGTTTTGGTGGGGCAGGGTCAGTTCAAAAGGAATGACGGCAGAGCTGAAGACCCAACCAAAACATACCAGAGACAGGGGAGATCAAGATGATCATTATTGCTGAGGCAGCATCACAGCAAACAGGAAACCTTTAGTAGGTCTTTCCTTTGCAGAATGGTCCTATTTGAGACTAAAACACTTTACTGCCCCACTTGTCCTGGTGGTTCACTTCATGGGTCTTGCCCAAGAGTTTGAGAAAGCCCTAAAAGTTTTTTTAAAAAATTTTAAAAGCCAAAATGCGGATTCCTGGGCCATATGAATCTTGCTTTGTGAAGCCATCTCTATAAGTGACGTATCATGTTGTGAGGAGGAGGCTGTTACTCAAAAGAAACACACATTCATAAACCACCCTACTAAGTAGATGGAAGTAGCTGGGTAGTTGTTCAAGTCCAACCCACTGCACAAATGTTATCTGTGAACTCCCTGCAGTCATCGGGGCCTGCTTGTGGGCTTCCCAAAGGCATCCACCTGACCACTGTGAGAACAGGACGCTGGGCTAGATGGAGCAGAACTCTTCTCATGTTTTTAACTGTGGTTTTGAAAAATTATGATGTGTTTGTAGGCACACTGCAATGCAGAGCTTTGGTTTCTTTATACAAGAGGACCTTCATTAATGTAAAAAAAAAACCCCAGTTAATTGTTTGCATACGAGTAGGTTTATTGTCTGGCTGGCCATGAAACTACCAGGCAGAAGAACATGGCCTAGTGTTCCTCGTGCAAATACAAAGGAAAAACTAAAATAAAAACCAGTGAAATTCTTGAGCTTTGTCTGGTAAGGAAGTATGATCTTACAGATGGGAGACCCTGCTGATTATCATCCTGTGATTGCTTCAGAGAGTCTGGCAACTGCTGTATTTCTTCTTTCTGGAATTCCTCAGTAGCCCAGAACATTGTTGTTTTTATAAACAACTTTTCCTTTAACAATTACGTATTCAATCAGTTCTTGATGGCCGCCGAACTGGTAAATCAAGTGTTCCCACCTAAAAAAATTTAAAAGGATATAATCATATTTTAGAAAAAAAATATCTCATGTGCATAGGACTAAAATAGAAAGCCTGAGAGATAAGCTGCATGTTCAAAATAAACGAACAATTTAGGCAGAATAGTGTCAAGCAAGCACCCATTTGGCCCTAGCAGCACAAGCAACAGGGATTTTTGTTGTTTCATATAGCAGAGCTATATATGCTGTTACCAATTAAACTTGATAACTTAAGACTGGCATGCAGTAGTATCTTTTATAGCAGGGGTAGGGAACTGGATCTAGCTAGTGGGATGGATTCCTCACTCCTCATGGGCAAACTTTGACAGGTGGGCGGGACTGCTCACTAGACAATCATCAGGCAGCATAATGACATCAGGTGATTGACACATGAAGAAGTTCAAAGTGCGGATTGGCAGTTACAGGGAGCCCCTTTGAAGTCGGTTTGGATTCAGACTACTTCCTCCAAACAAAGCAATTTTACAGTGGGGAAAATGCTCTATTTGGAGGAAGCAGTTTGAATCAAAACAGTTTCTTCTAAATTGAGATAGTAAGTCCCTCACTACAGAATTCTCCACAAGGGGGTTACATGGCTGTGATCATCAGCACTAATAAGGAGCCAAGCTTGCAAAAGGAATAATTGAGAGCTCACATTAAGTTCCTGGTGGTTCTTTTGTAACTGCCCCACAGGTAACATCACCTTTGACATCAGGTGTGTGACAGGAGGACTGTTTTTAAAGCACATAGTTTTAACATAACATGTTGACCCATTAATAGAAAGCAGGAGTCAATTAATTGCTACCAGTTCATAATATTTTATGCCTGCTTTGTAAAGGCATTGTGAATGTTTGTAGTCATTTATTTATATGCCTCCTTTTGGGCCACAGCCCACTCAAGGTGGCTCATGGTATCAAAGAAAAGCAGAATAAACACAAAAAAATTAAAATTGACAAGCGCATCAACATTAAAATATACTTGAAAATATAGATCAGTTTAAATAAATAACAAAATCTGATGGCATGTTTAGTTCACAACAATACATGGTATGAAATTTGGGTTCTGGCATGGTGCCAGAAAATTGTTTCTTGAACAATTCAATGTTTTATTTTTAAGGAAGAACTTTCAACTTACAGGGATGTAAAAAAAAAAGTCTGAATAGTGATTGCTGAACTGTGGGTTTAAAAGCATATAAAAGCATGACTCTCTTATTTTATTCCTTTATGTTCTGTATTGGGAGAAGACTCGAATATTGCACTTGGATTGAGTAATCATCACTCATCATAATGTCCCAAACATTGCAGTCCAAACTGCATGATGCATTTAATTTATTCTGAATGTTAGATTTTCATTCCAACTTATGCAGAGCATTAGTTGGGCCTCTGAGAGCTATTTGTATCCTCACCTTGGTGAGTTGATGATAATGAGGTCTCCTTGCTTGCCAGTTTCTATGGAGCCATGCATGTGCGATTTCCCAAGAGCATAAGCTGCATTGATGGTGGCAGCAGCTAAAGCCTCTTTCATGGACATCTTCATGTTTACACAGGCCAGGTGCATAACCATGAGCTAATAGGAGAGAAGTAGTTAAGCCTGAAGTTACACATAGGTGCACATAAACCAACAGTCTGTCAGCCATTGCCATGCCACCTGAAACCCTGAGATCACTGTGACAGGTAAAATGAATTTAACAGTAATGCTCTTCTAACTGCAGGTGGGGCTGTGGAGACAAACTCACTAGCTCCCTGTTGCCTTCTATGATCTGGAGAGCAAATTCCATGGACTTTTGAGAATCCTGATTCCCTAATGGGGGGACTCCACAAGTGCAGAAGGCCTCTGTTGCAGACAGTTGCCCTCTGTTGTTGTTGTTTAGTCGTTTAGTCGTGTCCGACTCTTTGTGACCCCATGGACCAGAGCACGCCAGGCACTCCTGTCTTGCACTGCCTCCCGCAGTTTGGTCAAACTCATGTTCGTAGCTTCGAGAACACTGTCCAACCATCTTGCCCTCTGTCATCCCCTTCTCCTAGTGCCCTCCATCTTTCCCAACATCTGGGTCTTTTCCAGGGAGTCTTCTCTTCTCATGAGGTGGCCAAAGTATTGGAGCCTCAGCTTCAGGATCTGTCCTTCCAGTGAGCACTCGGGGCTGATTTCCTTCAGAATGGATAGGTTTGATCTTCTTGCAGTCCATGGGACTCTCAAGAGTCTCCTCCAGCACCGTAATTCAAAAGCATCAATTCTTTGGCGATCAGCCTTCTTTACGGTCCAGCTCTCACTTCCATACATCACTACTGGGAAAACCATAGCTTTAACTATACTGACCTTTGTTGGCAAGGTGATGTCTCTGCTTTTTAAGATGCTGTCTAGATTTGTCATTGCTTTTCTCCCAAGAAGCAGGCGTCTTTTAATTTCGTGACTGCTGTCACCATCTGCAGTGATCATGGAACCCAAGAAAGTAAAATCTCTCACTGCCTCCATTTCTTCCCCTTCTATTTGCCAGGAGGTGATGGGACCAGTGGCCATGATCTTGGGTTTTTTTGATGTTGAGCTTCAGACCATATTTTGCGCTCTCCTCTTTCACCCTCATTAAAAGTTGCCCTCTACAAGTTGACAAATGAATGGAAAGGTGATGCGTATGTCTATGTGGAATGAGTATGCTTGTTTCTGGTGTCCCTAGCTCATGCCTTGCTCATGTCTGCAAGAAAGACAGGGCTTATCTGTGCTGAAAGCCAATATCCTGCTTGATAACCATCTGCTCCAAGCAGAAGCTGCTTTTCAATGGCCAGAGTTCATGTGTGAATTCAATAGTGTGTCTATTTAAATTCACGTGGTCTACTCAACTGTCCTGCTAGTACAGAAAATTAAATGGGATTCCTAAGGAATCAAGGCAGTACTCTAAGCCTGACACTCAAACTGACAAAAGAAAATTAACACCTGACAATTACTGCGCTAAAGAAACATCTTACCATGGAACAGCAATAAGCATTTGGGTTAAAATCACTGCCAAGAGCGACAATCACTCCTTCTTTTAACATTTTTCTAGCTTGAGGCTGCTTTAATCTGCAAAGCAAAAAAACAATGGTTACTACCATTTGAATTGCAATGTAAAATGCAGCAAAACACTTCAGCAATTTTACTGTATATGATTCTATCAGAATCCAGGAGAGTGAGATACGAAAAAAGAGAGAGAGGAGACTGTGGGTCTCTCCATTGGCTCTGTTAAGAGACCAGCTCCATTAGGCTCCTCCCTAAATTGTCACCTGTCAGCAGCTATTCCATCAGGAGGGAGAGAGATTGAACTGCAGAGCATCTCTACTAAAAGACCAGCAACTTTTTGCAGGCTTAACAGCAGTTGTTCACTAGATGCATTCTTTCAAAAGATAATATGGATTTCCCCAAAGGCATGGCAAAGGACAGTAAAATACAGCCTAGCAATACATATTAGAATTATGATTACCTCAGTATATAGGCAGTGGTTGGTAACAGGACTGCTGCACACTTCGCCTGGGCCATTGCAGCAATACCTTCATCGCTGATTTCTTCTAGATGGCTGACAGCCTGAGCTCCTAGTTCAGCTCCAAGCTAAACAGATGCCAAGGCAAGGTTTGAATTAAAAGTTAGTCACGTAACAACCTCCCTTATCTGTAAGGCTGCACACACAATAACCTGTTTATATAGCACAAAAAATGCAGTTCTCCCTCAACCCAGAATCATTTATGCTCATCTTCAACTTGCAGCTTTCAATCTAGATTGAAGTGGGGCTTAAGGCAGTAGTGTAACCAGTGCTGCACCAGCCCGTGAAGCGAAGAAGCTTGGATCATGCCCAGTACTACCATGGGACAGCAGCAGGCCTGGCTCAGGATCCAGCAGATCCTGTGCTGGCTCAGCACAGCCCCTTCAGAGCCCTGAAACACCCCATTTCAGGGGTTACCACTGGTTCCTGGCAGCAGCAGCTTCTGCCTGCCTGGGCAGGAGCACTGAGGCATTTTATAAATGCTACAGCCCCCCTTCCCAGTGGGAGCAGGCAGGACTGGGAAGAGGGACACTTCCAAATCCCCTCCAGCATGGCAGGCCAGGCATCGGGTTTGTTCATCCTGTCTTGACAGAGTGGCTAAAGTGACCTAGTAAGGTGGGCCAGGTACGCAGGGGCGGGGCTAGCTGTGGGGGAGCGTCCCAGGGGGTGCGGTGATGTCACCCCCCCTCAGGGATGACACCCGGGGTAGGCTGTACCCACCTTGCTCTGCCTCTGCAGGTATGAATATAATAATAATAATAATAATAATAATAATAATAATAATAATAATATACTATAGAAATATTAGCATGGTGACCCTATGAAAGATATTAAAGACACAAACATTAACTATTAAAATGTGTATGTGTATCTAGCAATGTTATCACTAATGAAAGAGGTCGTCAGATGCTCCTCTTTTTATTTTACATCACACGGAAAAGATAAGCAAAGTCAATGTTTGAATGGATGTAAAAGCAAAGGTTAGAAAGTCCATCTCGCCAACTCCATCAACCTCGCATTTTCTTTTAACTTACTGTAGAAATAAAGAACTGTGCCATGGTGCTTCCAATACACTAAGCCCAAATCAGAATTCGTGGAAGATTTTTCCTTCAGTGAAGACGACCACCTTGGCTGTAAGTGCTAGAAGACCTGTTCCCTGCCTTGTAGGTCTTTTTCCGCCTGGCCTGGGTGGGCAGGGCCCTGACTGACTCCAGCTACAAAAGCTGAGGGTGCCGGACAGATTCTTGGGGTGGGGTGTTGTTGGTTTTTGGGGGTTGCTGCTGTTGGGTGAGGTTTTTTTGTATCTTTATTTTAAAATTTGTTGTGATTTGTGTGTTAATTATTAAGTTTGGTTGTGTGTGTTTTTAATGTTTTATTTATTGTTTAATATTATTTTGGTTATGTTGTGGTATGTATTTTTCATGTTGTAAGCTGCCTAGGGCATGGTTTGAGCTGTGGAAAGGTGACATACAAATAAAATTACGTAATATATCGCTATAAGTACCTCAGCGCTTTTCATTGGATGCAGTTCATCCCCATGGAAGTTGATCTGTAACCCTAAATCTTTCCCAGCCTGAAAAATTCTTCGGGTTGAAGGCAGATCGAAGACTCCCTTCTCACAGAAAACATCTATATTGTCAATATGAATCTCACCATTAAGCTCCAGTTGCTTCAGTTTAGGAAGGTGGATGGTAACAATGTCATCTGTGGCTTCAATGGCACTTTTTCCCCTATTCAACAGACAATGCAACAAAAACCAGAAGATTAAGTTTTCATGTGGGGTGGTCTCACTGTTTCACTTCTAATCAGTGCATATCCCATATAAAAACCCTTAAAAAATTTATATCACAAATGTTCTCATTTATTTTTGTCCCTCTGGATAGCAATAACATGGGAAACCATTGAAGCACAAACTAAAGCAGAATAAACCCACGACTAATAATCATAATCATAATAATTTATTATTTATACCCTGCCCATCTGGCTGGGTTCCCCCAGACACTCTGGGCAGCTTCCAACAAAACACTAAAATACAGAAATCCATCAAACATTAAAAGCTTCCCTAAACAGGGCTGCCTTGAGATGCCTTCTAAAAGTCTGGTAATTGTTGTTCTCTTTGAACTCTGGTGGGAGGGCGTTCCACAGGGTGGGTGCCACTACCGAGAAGGCCCTCTGCCTGGTTCCCTGTAACTTGGCTTCTCGTAGCGAGGGAACCGCCAGAAGGTCCTCGGTACTGGACCTCAGTGTCCGGGTAGAACGATGGGGGTGGAGACGCTCCTTCAGGTATACTGGACCGAGGCTGTTTAATGCACTATTATTATGCTAAGAATATGATGCAGGATACAATCACATAAAACACCAGTCTGGAGGTGGAGCAGACTCTGGCCCTTTTTGGATAACTTAGTTGTTTAAAGGGCCATCCCTCTGGCCTGAAATTTGGGGCTACTTTCTGGTGGACTCCCTACATGGCTGGGCTTGTGAGCCACCCTGGGAGGCATTTGGTTCCTCACATTCAGCAGAAGCTGCCCCTAAGGGTCCAGGCTTTGACTTCACAGGCCCTGATGCCATGGAAGGTTGTTCCACAGGTTCCTGCCTGCCAGATTCTACTTCCGAGATTTCACAATCTCCAGCAGCAGGCTGAGAGCCCTGAACCTGGTCTGGCCCCTCAGCAGAAAGCACTCCTGCAGGTCTCCCCAAACTCGGCCCTCCAGATGTTTTGGGACTACAATTCCCATCATCCCTGACCACTGGTCCTGTTAACTAGGGATGATGGGAATTGTAGTCCCAAAAAATCTGGAGGGCCAAGTTTGGGGATACTACAGGCTCTGTGTCTGGTCACTGCTGGGCTCCAGGATCATGACAAGAGCCAATGCACTTGTATATCTGCTTCCTTCTCTTGTGCGTGTATGAGAGCTCTGCCACTTCCACAACTGTGGGAAATAGCTGGACTGGGGCAAGGATTTATTTCCCTCTTAACCAATATATTTCTCTTTTAAGTCAAATGATTCAGGATTCCCTTTTTATGTTCTGGCTGATTTTGAAAGAGGTTAGGGTAACATTCCAAACGCAAGTGGTGCCTTAAACTTCCTCTCGCTGTGTTCTCCTCCGTCACATCTGAATTAAATAATAATAATTCTTCTCCCTCAGATGCTTCACAGGAAATGTCAGGCATACCTCAGGCTTTCCACTCTCCCTCAGTCTTCATTATGCTTGAATACTCTCTTGGGGCACTTCCACACATCACTCTAATAGTAGATGGCAAACAGAAACACTGCAAGAATTAGGTATGTTCTGTTTTGCAGAAGAGCTGTTCAATGCGTGACCCAATTAATCTTCAATTGTGTTCTAGCACAGCACTTAAAATGACAAGACAGAATAGGTACGTTACTTAGGAACAGAATGAGCTCCGCAGTAAGTAGAGGAAATGCCTATGTCCAACTCCCTCCGAGCCTGTTCAATCACTCTCAGCATCTTAACTTCCGTTTCCAGGTTTAACCCATATCCACTTTTGCATTCGACCAAAGTGGAGCCTGCTCTGAGCATGCGTAGCAGCCGGTGTCTGAAGCTGCTGAAGAGCTCATCTTCTAAGGCATTCCGAGTGTGCTCCACGGTGAAATGTATCCCTCCTCCTGCTTGATGAATATCCATATAGGAAGCTCCTGCCAACTTTAAAACAAAGTTATCTGTTAAATATGCGTTAATGGGCAAACTATACCCCTCATGCAATGAAATCCCAGTAGTCCAGGCATCCCCAAACTGCGGCCCTCCGGATGTTTTGGCCTACAACTCCCATGATCCCTAGCTAACAGGACCAGGGATGATGGGAATTGTAGTCTAAAACATCTGGAGGGCCGAAGTTTGGCGATGCCTGCAGTAGTCCAATGGCTCTCCAAAAGCGCCCTGGTAGGGGAAGGATCAAGTGGCAGAACAGTTGCTTTGAATGCAGAAGTTTCCAGGTTCCCTAGCATCTCCCAGTAGAGACAGCCCTTTCTGAAACCATGGAGAAACAATGATGGTCACATTAGACACTAATGAGCTAAATGAGCCAATGATCTGGTTCTACATAAGGCACATTCCTTCCTATGTTCTTATTAGAGATCAATTTGCATCAGAGAAGGGGCTGGAATGAAGGTATTTGTACTTTTTACAGAAAAAGAGACTTTACGGAAAGTTTAATCTACAGTAAAAGAAGGTAAAAGGTAAAGGTAAAGAGACCCCTGATAGTTAAGTCCAGTCACGAATAACTGGGGTTGCGGCGCTCATCTTGCTTTACTGGTTGAGGGAGCCGGCGTTTGTCTGCAGACAGCTTCCGGGTCATGTGTCCAGCATGACTAAACCGCTTCTGGCAAAACCAGAGCAGCGCACAGAAATGCTGTTTACCTTCCCGCTTGGAGCGGTACCTATTTACTGGTATCTACTTGCACTTTGACGTGCTTTTGAACTGCTAGGTTGGCAGGAGCTGGGACCGAGCAACGGGAGCTCACCCCATTGCGGGGGTTCGAACTGCCGACCTTTTGATCGGCAAGCCCTAGGTAAAGGTAAAGGGACCCCTGACCATTAGGTCCAGTCGTGACCGACTCTGGGGTTGCGTGCTCATCTCGCATTATTGGCCGAGGGAGCCAGCGTACAGCTTCCAGGTCATGTGGCCAGCATGACAAAGCCACTTCTGGCAAACCAGAGCAGCACATGGAAACGCTGTTTACCTTCCCGCTGTAGCGGTTCCTATTTGTCTACTTGCATTTTGACGTGCTTTCGAACTGCTAGGTTAGCAGGAGCTGGGACCAAGCAACGGGAGCTCACCCCGTCACAGGGATTCGAACCGCTGACCTTCTGATCAGCAAGCCCTAGGCTCAGTGGTTTAACCCACAGCGCCACCTGGGTCCCCTAGTCCTAGGTAGACGCAGGTAAAAGAAAACCTTTCCAATTATGTAAGTTTACCTTCATCGCAAACTCATGAACTCTGTCACCAGCCCATACAGGATGTGTGTGTGCATCTACCAGACCTGTTGTTGTTTTTTAAAAAACAAACAAACGCAAATCAAAAACAAACACAGCAAACTGCACAATCTCAGACATATCCACTAGGAAACAAAATCAGGAAACATTAGCAGTTAATAATTTTATCTATGTGCCCTTGGAGGAACATTATCAAAAAGCATGATCCTTCAGCAATAGACTACGTCCTGGGAGACCAGGGTTCAAATTCCCAGTCAGACATAAAGCTCACTGGGCCGTTCACCATCCCTCTGGCTAACATACATCACAGAGTTGTTGTGGTGATGAAAAGAAGAAGGGGAGAACCATGTATGCCATTTTCTGCTTTGCTGGCTGCTTCATCGTATTGGGCTGGCCACCAAGAGACCCAGACCTAGGCAAGATGAAACCTGAAATCAGATTCAGCAGGACTCTTCACAAACTCTTTCTCTCGGGATTTCCTGGAATTTTGACTGGAATGCTTCCAGATGGGAGCTTGGTCTTTTATTTTATGTCATTGACCCTGTGCCTTCAAAAGCTGCCTGAAATACAAACATTGAGCAACAGACATTTTCTCCACCCCTCACTTCCACCAGGGGAAGGGGGGGGAAGCGCATCAGATGCTTAATTTCTGCGTGCTGTACTGCTGTTAACACGCACCAAAGCAGGACCAGGATCTGCTAAACTGCACCTTTCCTGCAAGAAACTCAGCAAAGCGTATGAAGCCCCTTCCCCTTTATCTTCACATCAACCCTGTGAGGTAGGTTAGGCTGGGAGAGACTGTGAGGCAGCAACTGAAAGATTTGTGGCTGTAATTGCAAAAAAGCGCCCCAAAACTTAATTGTTTGAGGGGAGGTGTTCCCCTAAAAATCTCAATAACTTTGACCCCCCCCCCAAGCTCACTTTTCACTTGGGGGATTATGGCAACCCTGTGTTAGGCACTAACTTGCACTGACTTTTTGATAAGATATGGTGACTGACAACTTTATTTCTAAACTGAGCTTTGCTTAAACTTCAGTTTCTAGTTGTACTGATTCAGCATACCCATTACTAGCAAATTATGTGGGGCTGTCCCATTGCCCATGCTAGATCAAACAGCACCATAGCTGCCAAGTTATCCCTTTTTTAAGGGATTTTCCCTTATGCTGAATAGGCTTCCTCGTGAGAAAAGGGAAAACTTGGCAGCTATGAACAGCACTTTGGACGGCAGTAGGGTCATAGACGTAAGTCTCTCAAAATCCAGGCTAATGGCTATGTACACACACCATATGTTTAAAGCACACCCCTCCCACAAAGAATCATGGGAAGGATAGTTTAGCACACACAGAACTATAGTACACAGTCAATACTTATTTTCTTCAGAAGCTCCCCAGCTCCTTGTCCCCACTTGTGTAATAAGGTAGCCCAGAGGGGGAGCCATCACATTTTATTCCAAAGGAAAATACTGTATATTCCTGCGTATAAGACTACTTTTTAACCCAGGAAAATCTTCTCAAAAGTCGGGGGTCATCTTATACACCGGGTCGTATTTCTTATACGGTGAGTATATCCCAAACACTATATTTTAACTGAATTACGCCGGAATATACGGTAATTCAGAGGATGTTTGACTAACTGAAGCTGACAATCTCTGCCTATGTAAATATTGCATCTTTCTGCTTGGTGTGCTGAACTCTGAAATATTAGACACCAACCTGGTAAGATGCATTTTCCTGAACAATCAATGACTTTTTCAAAAGATGCTCCTGAAAATTGCTTGCGAATGGCTCTCGAGTCGCCCGCAGCCTTTATACAACCGTCTCTGAAAATAAACCGACCAAAACGCTTACCATTACTTTCAAAGCAGGTGAGACAGAGTAACTTTTTATACCCCGATCTAAAACTTCTTTTCTGAAGCAAATGTGCTTAAAACTTAAACCAATGTCTTCTTCAGTAAGTTATTTAGCTAGCATCTTTGTTGGATTCTTCAGTGTAGACAGGAAATTAAAATTCATTAACTGTCACATTGTTACTGGTCCAAAGTAACTACCTACTTAGTTCATCGGCTATAAGAAAGTTAATCTTTTTTAATTATTATTTCAAGAGCCTACGTTTTGGTCAGCTGGTGACTGTCAGAAGAGAGACAGAAAATAATTTTGTTTTGTTTTTTTCTGTAAAAACTTCATTTATTTTCCTGTTGTCAGAGAAGGTCAGTACAAAAACAAACTAACAAAAACCTTCCCATTGGAGAGAGATTCTGCTGGACAGACTCCCCCTCCCCCAGCAAGCAACACACACCCCTCCCGGGAGATATTCACTTACTTGCCAATCACCACGCTGCCGTTTTCCAGCACGGCCAGATGTTGCATGCCAGCTTCCAGGAGGTATTTCTCACCTTTGGTGCAGACAAGAACCAGCTGTTGGGCGCCTTCAAGCAGGAGCTTGTACTCACCAGCCATGTTGCTCTTTCTAGACAGATTTGAAAGAGCTTGGAAAGTCTGGGACTGGCCCAGACAGCCTCAACAGGGCAGGGAGAATGCTCACGAGTTTTCCAGGGCAAGGTCTTTCTCTTTCCTGCTGGAAAGTTGGCAGTTTTCACCCGCAACAGGCAAACACACACACACACACACACACACACAGGGTGGGGGCTTGGACTGTACAGAATTCAAAATGAGGTGGTGCAGTCCTGAGGGGGGTTATACAGAATGGACCCTAACTATTTCAATGTGCAGGTAGGGGGATCTCATTTTTAATAATGCTCCCCAATAGTCCAAATGATGCTTTGGACTACAACTCCCATCAACTGCAGCCAGAATGGCAAATGACCAAGGATGATGAGGCAACTATCAAAAACATCCCAGCGGCGGCCGGGCATCAGCTTGGAGGAGGTTGCAATAAGGCTCAGCTGGTGGGTCACATGTCAAGGTGTGAAGCGCAAGGTGTGAAGAGCCCGAGACAAATTTGCATTGGGCAGTAAAACTAGGCTTGCCATACGTCAGGAAAAGCTTAAAAACACTAATTTTGGGCTAGGGCTTTTTTTGGGGGGGGAGCAATGTGAGAGTAGATAGCAATTACTTTACCGCACAATAACATTCTGCACATGCTCAGAGTCACTTTTCATTATGTCCTGTTTTAGATGTAGCATCTAAAACAGACCCTGGGGACTGAGCTGTGGCTCCCGTTAAGCCTTCATAAGATTTTTTTTAAAAAACAACAACAACAACAACAATTTTGGTGGTTTCCTTAAAAAATAAATAAAGCCTTCATAAGATTTTTTTAAAAACAATTTTGGTGGGGGTTCCTTAAAAAATAAATAAATCTCAACCCTTTTGAGGGTGTCAGGAAATATGGCAACCCTAAGTAAAACGGCAGTGCTGTGCATGTTCGGGTGGATGGATGGAAGAAAGAAAGAAAGAAAGAAAGAAAGAAAGAAAGAAAGAAAGAAAGAAAGAAAGAAAGAAAGAAGGCAAATGTGGAACTCCTCACTTAAACATGTGCACAAAGTCGGTGCATTGGAGGAGGAGGAAGCCACCTCTGCTTTCCTCCGAGCGGTGTTTGGGATGCGGCAAGCTCCTTGCAAGCAGGCAAGGCGCGCGCGACCCCGTGCAGGGGTGGGGGGAGCTGCGCCGGCGCCGAGCGGCGTTTGGTTTCCGCCTCGCGCTCCCGGGGAGCCTCTTCTTCCCAACCGCCTTCACAGTCCGGGAGGCGCCGTTGCTGCGGTGGCGCCTCTCGCATGTCTTTAGCTACCTACTCCGACTGCCCGAGCGCTCTCCGGTAAGGAGGAAGTCAAACTTCTCGAAGAAAGGGCAGGGGTTGCATTTGGGAAGGAAGGTTTGGGAGGCAGCCGCTGTGCGGTGCATTGGTTCCTCTCTTCGCCCAGTTTTTGCAAACAGCAACAACCACCCCACACAGAAATAATAAAAAAATAAACAACAGGTACTACCAGCTTACCTGGAAGAAGTCATTTTCTCCTCCGGAAACCTGTAGACCTCATCTCAGAAGTGGAAACTAGCTCATAGCTGCCAAGTTTTCCCTTTTCTCGCGAGGAAGCCTATTCAGCATAAGGGAATTTCCCTTTAAAAAAAGGGAGAACTTGGCAGCTATGAACTAGCTGTGCATCACATCTAGCGCTCTGCACATGCATCAAGGCAGCTTCGCCTGTATTACATTCTGCGGATTGATTGCGGAATTTTATTCAGTGTACCCAAAATATTATAACTCTTTGAACCTGTTGCCCATAACCTTCTTCCAATCTAGCTATGAATAATAGGTTGAGAGAGATTTCAAAGAAGAGATGAAGGGTTGTACTGGTACGTGTATGATTTCCTCAGAGCAACCCCACGGAAATAAGTGGACTTAAGGCCATTGGTTTTAATGGGTCTGTTCTGACTAAAATGGGATATCATCCAAGGAAAACAGTGTACAGTAGGAGACATAGGTGTGAGCCCAAAGCTTGCTTTTTTATTTTCTCTCATAACGGAAGAAAAAGGTTATATCAGCAGAGTCTCATACTTGCACCCGATGAGTCTATTGTCATCTAGACGCATGTCTATGGCCTCCCATCCTGCCTCATTCAAAACAAAGCTAAGGAAATGTGACATTGGAAGTGGAGGGGGGGACATTGTCCAGCTTCCCCATTTATTTGTGGTGTAGTTGCTTCTCCCCCACCCCCATGGTAGTTTAGCATTACCTTGAAGGCAATAAATATTCATTATAATACACAGGGAGATAAATGTAAAAATGTTTTATTGATCTAACTTCTCTGTCTAGCAAGCCTCACATTCATGCAATATATTTAAATTTATATGCTGTGTCTCTTGGTTTCATTCAATTACGTACTGCTGAATTTTGTCAGATTAAACAGTCATTTGCCTTTGTTCATGCTGTTGTTTATCCCTGTATTGAATTTTCAAACAGCTAAAAAGCAAATGTGATTTTAAACTTTCTTGCAATTATGTTTCTTTCTAGATCTCGGGAGGGTGTTAAAGTATGGAGATGGCTTCAACACAGTGTTTGGGATCAACAGTTAATATCGGTAATTGGAAATATCAAATAGCTTCAGAAACTGTAGGCTGGACTGTTGGGGACATCTGGAACATGGGGGAAACAGTGAATTCTGTAATGGGCTCTGTGTGGTATCTGGGCATGCATTGGACCCAACTCTAATGAGGTATCCAGATGTAGTGGTGATGATCTTTATAATGCAAGCGATGGCAGACCAAGAAGTTCAGGATGGCCCTACACATGCTTGGTGCATCTAGGAGTTCCCATTAATAGGATGACCCTGGATACTTCTGCATTATACAAGAGTGAAGTGGCAACCTTCCGGCTGCAGGATTGCACTTTCCAGAATGTAGTGATGTTAGGAACCTCCAGGTTGGCAGTGACAGCCCCACAGGAGCACATGCACCTTCTAGGGGTAATGCTGCCAACCCAGAACTCCCCCCCCCCATCTGACTATCACCACATCCCTATTCCTGGTCCAACTAGTGCAGCACCATCACTAGAAGAGCATCACTACCACTTTGTCCCTCGACATGCATCACTGCTACTGCGGACAGTGGTTTGTGTTTCTTTTCTTCCCCATTGTTCTACACATGGCACATGTGTTTGAATTGTTCACATAAAATGTCTGCTCCATAACTCATTTTACCTTTTCCAGCGTATAAGACGACCCCCAAATTTTCCAGTTAAAATATAGAGTTTGGGATATACTCGCTGTATAAGACTACCCCTCTTCCTACGATCGTCCGTGGGCCGGACATGCCCGCGCTGCCCATATGCAAAACATCCGTAGCACCAGAAATCGCTTCTGCGCATGTCCGGAAGCCAAAAATCGCGTCTGGACATGCGCAGAAGTGATTTCCGGCGCTGCACTGCCCATTTCCAAAATGTTCGCAGCGCCAGAAATTGCTTCTGCAGCTGCGTATAAGACGACCTGGCGTATAAGACGATCCCCAACTTTTGAGAAGATTTTCCTGGGTTTAAAAAGTAGTCTTATACGCAGGAAAATTCAGTAAATTAAGCTCACAGAAGTTACTACCCTGCACACTTTTTTTTTTACTAACCTGCCAAAAGCCTAGTACACTGTGCTAGCTTCTATGCTGGCCACAGCAGAAGAAGCATGGAAAGGCAGGCTAAGAAAAATATTTGCCTTCTTCCAAGGCAAGGAGGAAGACTTGGGGTCTGTTCCTTCTCTGCCAGCCTGATGTGCTTCTTTGCTGGTTGTGGAGGAAGAGACTTTCCTTTCTCTGCCGGGAACATGGAAAACAAGCAGGTTGGCAGAAGAGAAGAGTCATCTGCTGATTGACTTTACTACTTGGAATTCCAGGCACTCACTGGCATGGAATTCCTAGTTGCCTTTGATGGCTAGTCTGGTACTTAAATATAAAGCAGCCATAAACTTCAGCACAAAGTGCTCCCAGAACACATAATACATATCATTTTATGCTTTTTTCTTTCTTTTAAAGGGATGTGGGAAACTCACTGAAGTGATGAATGAAAATCAAAAACCATTCTCATTCCTGCTGGACAACTCTTTACCTTGAGTTGAGATGATCATGGGGGGGCAGGGAGTTGAATGCTAATATTCCTAAGTGGTATTAGAAAACAAACAGTATTTTCTTTCATATTTCATGTGGCAAGATGGCAAACCAAAGAGCCCTTTCAAAGCCATGGATGCTGAAATATACCTTTTTAGAGATATTGAGTGCACAGAAAAAGAAAAGGTATGTATTTCCAATTGTCAAATATATAATTGACTATAGCTGCCATTCTAATTGTTTTCATTAGTTGTTTACTTTTATTTTTCAAATTTTCATTAAATGAAAAATCAAGCATAAATGAAAACATCACAGGAAACAGAAATATCAGAGCAGAGACACAAAAGTGGGCCAAAGGTATCAGTATACCTTCCAGACTTTTGGTATAATAAAAATTATAACAAGTCTAAAACATTTTTTAAAAATTAACATGGAGATCCCTTATTTTCCAAGGGTTTGTGAAGCTCTGCACAGATTCTTATTTTATTGTATCATCCACAGCCATTTATAGGCCGGGAGAGCAGTTTGATTTTATTGTTTTCGTAGATAATGCAGAACACAACCAAACAGAAATTTACTTTTTTTGACCTCTAGAGGCTCTTAGTCTATAAGTCACTTTTTCTGGTAGGATTCCCATACTTTCATGTATTATTTATTATTTAAAACGTATGCCCTATTAGGTTGGAAAAGTGGGGCAGAATGGTAGTTTTGTGTAGAGATTTAGTACATACCGGTACTTCTCCCAATACAGTGGTACCTTGGTTTAAGAACAGCTTAGTTTATGAACAACTTGAATTAAGAACGCTGCAAACCCGGAAGTAGGTGTTTTGGTTTGTGAACTTTGCCTTTGGAAGCAGAACATGTTCCGCTTCCTGTTGAGTGTAAATTGAGTCCCTCGCTGCTATGGGAAAGCACGCCTTGGTTTAAGAATGCTTTGGTTTAAGAACGGACTTCCGGAACGGATTAAGTTCATAAACCAAGGTACCACTGTAATTCATATAATGGCAACAGTTGTAAAACAGTGTTATGAGACAAGCTCCTCTAAGCATGTAAATCTGTTAATTGGATATGTATGGGTGGCTAATTTTTTATTTTATTTTTTTGCATGAGGCTCACTCTTTTGGGTGAAATGCACCCACTCATGTGTACATGCATTCACTCAGAGTCACACACACACACACA
The DNA here is from genome assembly GCF_965207765.1 of Zootoca vivipara. Taxonomy (NCBI): domain Eukaryota; kingdom Metazoa; phylum Chordata; class Lepidosauria; order Squamata; family Lacertidae; genus Zootoca; species Zootoca vivipara. The sequence continues at coordinate 37,120,617 of NC_142592.1, read as the reverse complement.
CATACATACACCCCTTAGCATCCTCAAAAATTGTTCAGAAGCTGCAACTTTGAGGGCTTGGAAGAAGAAAACATATTAAATCAAATTTTGGCCTGTTGCATTGGCTGCCATTTAGCTTCTGGCATCATTCAAAGTTCACATTTGTTTGGATTTGCATAACTTAAGAGCCTTTTCAGTCAGTGAAATGATGTGTGGAGAAAAGTTCACACACACACACCCAGCACAATGACTTTGATCCATTTTTTCCTCCCCCATGCCTGCTTTTATACATCACTCAGTAGATCCAATCATGGGTCTTGGGTGTCTTATCTAGTTCAGTTAAGTGTGAAGTTTAAATGAGAGAAGAGATTACCTTTCCCAAAAGCTAGATAACATGGATTTCAATTTCAGGTTAGAGCAGTTCAACACGATCTGAAGGTGCATGAAAAGAGCACATTTTCATCAAGAGCTAGGTGTCGAAAGGCTCTCAAAAAGCTGGAAGAAGCCATTGAAAGAGAAACAAAACAAGAAATAGAGAGAGAGACTTCTGCTCTGGACTGGACTCTTGCTTTTGCAAAGTGTGAGTAAAATGAGTTACAAAAATATAAATCTGAGTTTACCTGATCTTGTATTTACCAAGAATTTTCAACTATTCATATGTAGGATCTTGTGATTAACTGGTTTATAGATTAATTTATATACTACAGGACCTGTAGTACAGATCATAATTTAAGATATATATTTAAATTCAAAAGAAGGTCCACAACATGTGATAATATAGTACTGTATGTATTGTCCTTTTTTCTTTTATTCCATTATTAAATGATGTTTCAGTGACACATGTAAGTCCTCATGCCAAATCATGTTTGTGGCAACTGTGGTTTAGAACCCAAACCATCTGACAAATCACGTTTTGTCTGCTTTCATTTTCAGCATTTTTGTTTCTGGATTCCTGCACCTTAGAGCCAGAGCAGCAGCTATAGTTTGTCAATTCAAATATCATGGCAAACCTCTTTCTGATTCTAGTTTGCTGACTCATCAGAAACCATGGGTCATTGATTCAGGTATCACACCAAATCATAGCTTCGTTAAGCATGGTTTGGCATTGGGTCGAAATTGAGGTAGTATGCAAATCTACCAAATCCAAGATATCCACGTGTCTGGAGGGATGGTTATACTTCAAATATTGTTTATAATTGAGTACGCATTAAGTTTATTTAAACCTACAAATTGCAGAGGTTTGAAGATGGAATCTAACAATTCTAACTGTCTTAAAGGTATTCAGAGTGATAAGCAGTCTATAACAGATTACATCAGTGAACAGAAAGAGTTGTTTCTACTGGAGGTAACCATTTTGTTTCTTGTAGTTGGTGCACAATATTTACTATTTAGTGTCCTGACTAATTATATTGGTTAGTAAATAAGCCTGAGTATTCCAGTCTGACCCCATGCACAATTAACAGCATAATAAAGGGAAGACAGAAAAAAGTTTATGACTAAAAACCCAAAGATTCCATAAACCCCAATTTACCTTTAAGTTAATGAGAATATGGTTTCTCTGTAGCATGCACTCGCTGTCTGATAGGACTATTAAGTTTATTGCTGTTAGGATGAGAATGCTTGGTTGAAAAGCCTTCAGGATAGTAATCTGAAAGAGTTGCAACCAGGCCTTGCATAGCCCTTTTTGCTATTAGAATGGCATTCAGCTTTGCAAGGCGCTTGAATACGAAGATCCTTTTGTGCTTAACTTTTTGCAATGTTTCCCCTTCCCAGTATGCGGTTAAAACTAAACAACGCACCATATCCAAGCTGGAGGAAATGGTATCAGAGGAAGAGAGGAGGGCCAAACTCGCCGAAACAAAATTAGAAGAAGATGCAGTTGCATTTGATGAGTTTCTCAAAGAAAACGACAGACGTTCTGTTGAGGCTCTTAAAATGTTAGACACTTTGTTGCAATTTCTATTGTTAATAACGAGCTAGATCATGGGTAGGCAAACTAAGGCCCGGGTGCCGGATCCAGCCCAATCGCCTTCTAAATCCAGTCCGCGGATGGTCCAGGAATCAGAATGTGTCCTTTTATTTAAAATGCAGCTCTGGGTTATTTGTGGGGCCTGCCTGGTGTTTTTACATGAGTAGAATGTGTGCTTTTATTTAAAATGCATCTGGGTTATTTGTGGGGCATAGGAATTTGTTCATTCCCCCCCCCTCAAAATATAGTCTGGCCCCCCACAAGGTCTGAGGGACAGTGGACCGCCCCCCTGCTGAAAAGGTTTGCTGACCCCTGAGCTAGATGGTTTGATTGCAGGGCCTGCACACGGAGAATTCTCACAGGGCTTGGTAGTCCTGTTTGTGCCCTCCTACCTTCCCACGCAAATGTGCTGACTCAGGCTCCCTCAGTAGCCATTGCAAAGAATAGGAAGGCCATGTGGGCCCGCTGTAGCAGACATTCTTCAAGCATGATGTGACCCAGCCATTGTTTTCTTTTCTTGCTAGTATGCTCACAAGTAAGAAACCTGGGGACTTTACATCCAAAAATAAGCTTTCGACCACCCCCACATCATTCTACCCTGCCACTAGAAGATTGCCCCCATCAGATCCCAGCACCATGTCTTCTGACCAGAGATTACTTTTTGCTGATGTAGTAACCATCTGTGTGCAGGAGGAGGGCAAGATGAATGGGTGTCAGCAGGGAGGGTGTTACAAGTTTTGGTGGGAGAGAGCAAGGCCTCTACCTCAAGCATGGGCAGAATCTGGCTTTGATGAGATGGGTTGGCGGGTTGGTGTTTGCTTCATTCTCTAATGTTATTTCCTCTAGATATGTATCTGTTAACTTTTAAGAGGTGGGGGATTTCTGGTTGATTCTTATGGCTGCAAGTTTCCATACCTACATTGAGAGGTTTTTTAATGTGCTGTGCAAGGAGTGACTGTCATTGGCAGAATAATTTGTCAGTCTGGAAATGTTCATTGGTTTTGTAATGCATTGATTACTAAGGTAACAGTTTGAAACTGGTTTTCAGAGTGATTGCAGATTTGTGCTACTTGTGGACAAAAGCAAACCAGACTGTTCACCTGTTTTCTGGGGGGTGCAGGCAGAAAAATGTGTTTCTATTTTAAAATCTGCCTATATGCACCCAGAATTACAACATCTATATTATTTTTAGTGCAACTCAGGAAGCAAAAGCTAAAATGGAGGTGACAATGGAAGTGAAGTCAGCAATGAATGAGCTGTTCTCTCTTAAAAGGTGAGTTCTTTATTTCATATATTTAGCAAAGCATAACCTAGGTTGCTGCCAGGTTTTTTGGGGAGGTGGTTATGCAGCAATGAGTGTTCATCCTGATTTGCTTGCAGGGTGTTTATACATCTGTGCGTATGTCATTCACTTACTCAACACTTCTTAGTGCAGTTCCTAATTTGTTTTCAAACTACAAGAAGTCAGATAAGGGATAACTTCTATAGCAGTTTTCATACTACAGCTTGCATAAGTGGGATACTAGTTATGCATTTAGTTCTTTTTTTAATTGCTCAAGGCTTGCACATAATATGCCAAAGCCCTTCTCTGAATGGAAAATACCTCTTGTAGGCAGGATAGCTATGGATCCAATACTTTCAAAATAATAGAATTCAAACACTAACACACAATATTATTGCACGCTGCAGCCACTCCACACACAAACAGGAGGTGTGTGTGTGTGTGTGTATACACACACACACACACACACACACACACACACACACACACATTAGAGTTAGCATTACAGCTCAAAATGTTAAGATGAAATAAACCTTAATGTGACTCCCATAACTGATAAAAACTCTTGTTCATTTGCTTTTGCATTGTTTATTACCATGTCAGTTTATTTTCTTTATAACATTTGGCTGTTGTACTTCACTAAAATATGACTGCTTGCTTATAAACTATCATCCTTTAATGTCTGCAGTGAAATTGTAAACAGTGAAGATGAACTGAGACTGTCTTTATCCTACGAAGCTTTTTTGTTGAGTGTATCTCCTAAAGAGTGGCAAGACCAACAGATGATAAAAAAGAAGCTATTGAAAAAGGATAAAAGAGACATTTCAAAGTCTTTGATGTCTTTTCCTTCTCGTGAGAAAAGCAAGATGGTGTCTACTTCTTTAATATTACGCCAAAAAATAAGTATGTCATTTTAGTATTGTCCACTAGAAACTTATATTGCACTGCACCCCTGCATGTTAGAAGTAACTCAGTTTCCCCTTTTTTTCAATTCTCCCAGAGTGGAAACTGAGAAACAATGTCTAAGGATCAATGTTGTTCCCATATCTGCCCCATTGATGCATAAAATGCACACCAGTGAAGCAGTATTCCAGTTTGCTGGATGATGCAAACTAGACATTCCCAACTGATGGGATGACAATCCTTGTCAGCCTTCTGCCTTCTCTTCCACCTCAGGGTCTGACCGGTTCTGCCTAGAGTCAGTGATGGTTGGGTGTGACTGGTTTTTTTAGGAGCCTTGGTTTTTCTCATCTTTTACCTTGTGTTAGAAAGATTTTTTTAAAAAAAAACAACACAAAACTTTCAAGCCTTTGTTTTGTGTCTATTGTACTGTTTCCCTCCAACTTTTACCTCACAGTGGTATCTCCGCTGTCTGTGAACCTTCCTTCTTCATTCCTTTTCCTAGTGGGGATGGGAGTGGGTGAGTTGTTCCAAATAGTCAAGGGAAATTTTCCTTCCTTTCCCTCCTTGCCCACCCCTCACCATCAGTTTGGCTCTGGCATTCTAAGGATGAGGCCTTATTATACCAAGTTAGACCATTTGTTCTATCTAGTTCAGTAGTTTATTAAATGCGCTGGTAGTTGTAACTCTGTCAGAGCTTGCTAACAGCTGTCATCACCCTTAAGAAATTAAAGTTCCTGGGATTTTTTGAGGGAAGCCATGACGGTTAAACAGGTATCCATATGAGTGCTTTAAATGTATGGTGTGGGCGTGACCCACTCTGGTTTGGATTTAGCAAGCTGGTGTGCATAGATAGTCCATCAGTTACTTACTACCAAATATTTCTGTGCTGTTTGAACCATCTTTAGACAAATGGTCACATGTCAAAGGGCAACAATATCCCAAGAAAACGCTACCTTCACAATCAACGTCAATAGTTTTTTCTGAAACTGATGCGAAGAAAGACCATCAGAAAAGCCAAGGTAAGGAGAGGTGCCAATGGGAAGAAGGGCTTTCTTGTAGGAATATCATCTTTTCCTGCACCAGATATTCCAGGCAGGACTGTATTATGAATGGAGCAAGGGCTGCGAGAGCCACAGTGGTGTGTAGTGGCTAGAGCACGGGTCGGCAACGTGCGGCCCACGAAGACCGTTTTACTGGCCTACGAGCCGCCCGCTCGGTGAATCCCCCCCCCCACAGCGTGGCACAGGGACTAGCCGAGCAGTGCTGGGAATTAAGTCTGCGCATGGGCAGATATCGGAAATCACGTCTGCACAGGTGCGATTTTCGGTGTCTGGGCATGGGCAGAAGCGATTTCCAGCATCACGCTGCACCAGTCCAGCCAATCTCCGTGGGAGTGATCCGGCCCATGGCCGGTAAACCTTTCCAACCCCAGGGCTAGAGCATTGAACCAGGTCCAAATCTCCACTCAGCCATGAAACACCCACTCCCCATCTGGGCTTCTGGACTGTGTCATCCTCCCAGATCCCCAGGGGTGCCCTGAGGTATTGCACTTGATCAAAGGCAGTGATTCACCATCTCATGGGAACAGACTAAGGATTCAACCAAATGCCTTATCCACCATTGCCAGGGCAGTTAGAAATGGGGGGGGGCAATGGAGCTTTCCCCTCTGCTAACTTCTGTATGCGACTTTTGATTCCCCATTCCCACTTCTGAAGTTGGCATAATGTTATGCCAGTGTTGGGGATGAGATCAGTCTCTCTCCCCCCCCCTTACATTTTGGGCACTCTGCCAGTATGGAGTAGTACTGGTATATCTCTGGCGTTCTGCTGGCATACAGTATCATGATTGGGAAAGACCTATTTGGGCTTGTGATGGAATACCAGAGCTTCTCTAAATCATCCCACCCCCTGCCACCAAAGTATATTGAGTATTGGATTGTGTCCCAGCTGTATATGATCTAAGAGCCTTAAATTGTGTGCTGTGAATCATACGCCTCCCATTGCCCATCTTTACAGCAAGAGTTTGGGGGAATACATTGCTCTTTCCACCAGGGAAGCTTCTGCTCTGTAATTCAAGTGTTGACTGGAACTTGCGTAGAGAGTAGCCGAAGGAAGGCGATAAGGAATTTCAGTCACTCACATTATGGCAAATGGGATCAGGGACTCCCTCTTATCTAAGCAAAACTTGGGAAGTGATATATAAGAAATGATAGGACGAAAGAAGTTAAGGCAGACAAAATACCCCCACGCCCTCACCTTTTTTTTTCATGGTAAATGCTAGTGGTAAGGATGCCTTTCTAGTTCTGAATACGGGCAACAGTTCATTTGGGCAAAGTTTATCAGGCACTAGCTGCACAATGAATACCGTACTTGTATGCACGATCCTGATGTCTTTAAGGCAGTGCCTCTCTTGTGCAGCTCCACACCCTGTCTTTAATATAAGGCAAGGGTGTCTAAGCTGTGGCCCTACAGATGTTGCTGGACTCCAGTTCAGATCAGCCCCACCCAGCGTGGTCAATAGGAACAATTAGGAATTGTAACCCAGCGAAATCAGGATGGCCACAGGATAGGCACTCCAATATTAATGAAAATATCGCAAGATATGTAATATAGTTCTTATAACCCTGTTGCTGAATAAAGGTAATAATACAGACTGTCAATTTTTGAAGGAGGCGACTACAGGTTTTTTAAGAGGGCATCAAGAGTATCGCTGGGCAAAAGATTCTCAATGGAAGGGAGAAAAAAATCGGTAGCAAGGTACGCTACGAAATTTAACTGCTTTTAAAAGTTCCCTCCATTTTGGGTTGTAGATGCAACATAAAGAGCTTCTCTTCAATAAAGAGAAGCGCTAATCCCTTTGAGGCACATGGAAGCAGTTGTACAATTCCGCTCTCGGGCGCCAGTTCTCCCATCTATCATCCCCCTGGCTACTGGCATATGAACTAGAGCAGGGGTAGGCAACCTAAGGCCCGGGGGCCAGATGTGGCCCAATCGCCTTCTCAATCCAGCCCGCGGATGTCCGGGAATCAGCATGTTTTTACAGGAGTAGAATGTGTCCTTTTATTTAAAATGCATTTTTGGGTTATTTGTGTGGCCTGCCTGGTGTTTTTACATGAGTAGAATGTGTGCTTTTATTTAAAATGCATCTCTGGGTTATTTGTGGGGCATAGGAATTCGTTCATTTTTTCTCCCAAAATATAGTCCGGCCCACCACATGGTCTGAGGGACAGTGGACTGGCCCACGGCTGAAAAAGTTTGCTGACCCCTGAACTAGAGTGTCAGCGGGGACTGCTGGGGGTTGGAATCATAACATTATTGGGAGCACTGCACGTTGGTTAGCCTGGGCTTACAAAGAACAAGGCCTCGATTTTATTGAACACAACGTTCCTTCCACCACTGAGCACTGACTTGGCAAACTTCAATGTATGAACACAAATCTGAATTAATTTTTCCTTTTATAACAGCTGTTCAAGTGAAAAAAGTATCGCCTCTTCAGACGCCTCTTCAGATTTTTCGCTTGAAGATCTAGACAGTGACGAGGTGATGAATTAATCTTTGTTAAATACAACAGCATCCTATAAAAATGGAACCTTTTGTTGCTTTTCATTCAATTGTACAACATCTTCACAACCTCTGGACCAAAACTGCTAGGAGGTAGCCACTGGCTGCAAGCATGGCTGTAAGATTCCTACATGTATAGATTCCATCCATATGTTGAAATGTAAAGTCTTCATACCTAAGGGAACTTTCTGTGTAGATTTCAGTGTTCTTGGCCCTCTAGATCAAGAAGTAGCATATTTGTATTCATACCTGCGAGTATACTGTGGACCTGTATAAGGGAATCTGGCTTCAAGGCAGTATTGAGATTAACGTGCAGCAGAAAAAGAACTTGTGAATTGGTCTTCACTTCACTAATAATTTTTAACATTTTTTTTTTAAAAAAAAATTAGTAGCAAGGCAAATGCAATCCGTCATATCTAATGCAGCAGTGTTAAAAATCCCCCCTCCCATTTTTAACAATTTTTATTTTATCAAGAACTGTTTGCAACTGCATTGATATGACTCATTTTTCAGCAACTCGATAGTATTCCTTCTCCTGCATTAGGAACCAGAGATATATTTCAAAGATCCGGATGAGTTGCTTCAGCTGTACAGGCATCTTGAGGAACAAAATCTATCACTGTTTCAAAATATTCAAGATCTCAGTGGAACACTAGAAGACGCACGGCAGAGAGAACACGCCATTGTTCAGGAAATGTAAGTTATTTAAAAGTGAAATGTTTTGGAATACGCTGCTTCTGTTCCTCCTCAGGTACAAAGTGGGTCCCTTTCCCTTCTACCCAACACAACTACTACATATTTGTTTAGTGAAACCAATGTGTTTGCCACTATATAGAAAACTAACATGACAAGAGGACAGAACTTTGTAAAAATAGAAGTAGAGTTAATGTGTAGCAGAAATCTCATCAATTCAGGAAATGCTTTGCTGGGCTCTGAAAGAGAGTGAAGTGGCTTTGATGGAATGAGATGGGAATGTTCTGTTCCCCATCACAATTGAAGACCATGGATTAGATTAGGCTTGAGGTTGGTAGCAGCTGAAGCACCATAGCAAGGCATAGACAAAACAATTTATCATGCTGAAAGCCAGAGCAGAAAAGCAGCACAGACGGGAATAAAAGAAAACCACCAAGTTATTTAGCAGTAGCCTTTACACCAATTCCTTAAAACGGAGATAACCAATATGGTACTCTTCAGATACAGTTGCACAGACCTGGACTTTGGCCATGCTTGCTGGGACTGATGGAAGTTATAGCCCTAAACATCTGTAGGGCACTAGGGTTAACTATGCCTTAAACAGAACACCCATGGCTTCTTAATGGACCACTGTTTGAACAGCCAATCAGCAGTTCTAGGAGACTTCTGCCTGGACTAGTTCCAGTGAAGCATACAATATTGGCATTTAGAAATTAGCCAGGCACCAGGTGTTTTTGCAATTGGTGTGGGTCCAATTGCGACCATGTGGGGATCTGGCAACTGGGGAAAGCAAAGTGTCCCTTAGAGAAAGATTGGAAATAATTTCCCTTGAAGCTTCTTGAATTTGCTTTATTCTGGATTGTTTTATTTGATGTTTTAGTCTTGCAAACTGCTTTGAGATCTGTTCTTTAAAATATAAAGCAGCATAGAAATGAAATGAATAATATTAGATTTTATTGCAAAAAAGGCACCTAGACATTTCATTGTGGTGACTGTAACCTACTAGGTTTATGGTGCCATTTGGTGATTATAATAATATTTTATAGCTGAGTTTCTGACACTAAATATTGGTGGAACATAGTACAATTGATATTGAAAATATCGTTATTGGAAATGGGGTTCTTTTTTCCAGTGCCTAGGAGGTAAATACTTCTGGGGACTGTAGGTGTTCAAGATGAGGGATAGAGCGTTTCAACTTTCAGTCTCTGGTTGAAAGCATCTGAACAATTTCAATGCTATCATCAGTCTTTTTACATCTTTTATTTAAGATGTTTATGTTTCCATGCTAAACGTTTTCTCCAATATCAACATCATTTGCACAAGTATGCCCCTGTTGTTTTACAGGTATCTTCAATTTTTTTAAAAAGGAAAAACAATGGTTTTTCTAGTCAAGGAGTGATTTTTAATGAGCGCACTCCCCTTGAACCTATTCTGTTTATACAAGTATGCCACTTATAAGCGTTAACCATCTTGTAGGAGCACCTGCACAAGCTCTGAGAGATCTTTGCCCATCGTCACTGAACTACGATTTTCAGAATTTCCTGGGGAGACAGAAATCCTATTAAAGCTGTTAAAGTCTGTAGAATAAAAATGCTGCTTGCTTTGCCTAGAACAGCCAGAATATGAGAGTTGGGTTATTGCACAGAAAAACTAATCTACAAAATAGTTCTGAATAGTGGTTACAACTTTTCACAGCCTTTTTTATAGGGAAAAAGGGATAAATGAGATAGTAAATCAGAAAAAAGCCCTTATAGCTGCTCGCATCAAAGAAGAACAGAAAAGTGCTGAACTGGAATTAAAAATCAAAGTGTTTTCTTCCGGAGACTATAATCCAACATCCATGGTAATTTTGTATGTGTATACAATCTTTATAACATAGAATAGCTCTCACAGTTCTAAAAACCTTGACCACAGCGCCAGTGGTATTCTGTGCTTCTCCTTAATTTCAAACAGTCTACTTTGAGTAAAACTCAGTTTAATACTATCCCTAGTGACTTGGGTAGAAGTACCAGTTTGTCTATGTGATACCACATTACCTATGTGTAGCAGTATGAACCAGGGCCAGTACAGCTAGGGGATACAGTACCAGGGAGCCCAACACTGGCAACCTACCTGGTGCCCAAAAAGTGGACACAGAAGTAGCGGTGTAGGCATATACAGTGGTGTCTGGCAAGACGAATTTAATTCGTTCCAGGAGTCAATTAGTCCTACAAAAAATTCGTCTTGCGAGTCGCGGTTTCCCATAGGAATGCATTGAAACTTAATCAATGCGTTCCTATGGGCTCCGGGGGACTGTTGCTGCCTGCCTGCCTGCCTTCCCTGAGCCAAGAGAGCAAGCGCCGCCGCCGATGCCAGCTGTGTGCGAGGCGGCGGGGGGGTGGGGAGAGAAGCGGAGAGTAAGGATCCTTATTCTCCACTTCGCTGCCACGCTGCGGACACCGGGAGCATCGGACAGGGCTTCGGAGAAGGCGCAGTGCCTTCTCCGAAGCCCCGTCCATGCCGGCTGTGTGCGAGGCAGCAGGGGAGAGAAGCGGAGAATAAGGATCCTTCGCAAGACGAAGCGGCGGCCATAGAAAACCTCGTCTTGCAAGTACCTTGCGCAACGCAAAACTTTTGTCTTGCGAGTTTTTCGTTGCGTGAGGCATTCGGCTTGCGAGGTACCACTGTACGGGAAACAGGAATGTGCATAGGCTCCATATGTGATTCAGGGGTTCTCCTAGTTCTGAGTTGCACCATTAATAAGATATCTCAAAGCATATCAGGGACTCCTGAGCTGCTGTGCCCTTGGTTGTCCAAAAATAAGCAGGTTTAGTTTCTAACTGCAGCAAGTTATTTTCCCAGGGTACTCCAATGACAATGATTTGGAGGAGGGATCTACAAGAATTATGTCCCTACAGTATTGTAAAAACACTTTTTCTCCTGGAGAGCTTCCAAAAGCTCAAAAACGCATTGAACTATTAGGTTTATTTGTGCCTTTATTAGATTTAATCCTACTTGACATTCAACTGTGCATTGACTTAACATTGCAGTCCATGTGCCTTAATCTGCCAATTCTCTTATGGTTTTGCCTTATGTGCTGAATAAGTGCCATCACATTTTCAGGACTGTTTCACTTTTTAGAATTGTAGAATGAATTGACTATATTATATTTAGAAAATGGTTATATCTTTTATATTGCTTGCGAATTCATCTTATTGTAAAGTTTCAGTGTAGACTTTTTTTTGTTTAGTATAACCTAAACATTTGCTGTGGTTTACATAACATTCCTTTCTTAAATCTTAAGGATAAAACGCTGAATACACTTAAGAAAAAAATAACAGAGGTGTATAGGGCTTGCTGTGGAACGATTGAAGTAGCCAGCATGACCTCCTTTCAAATGCTGAAAGCAATAGAAATCAGAGTTTCAGAACTGTGTGAGATGTTGGAAATACTTCCACCGGAATACCTTGAGACTGTTGAAGTTATGGAGAAACTCCGAGCAAAACAAAGACGGCAGAGGTAACGTTAATGCCAGTGTTTAAAGAAGTATGCCAGTTATGTATTCCCATCACTTAATCACATCTGAGTTTGCAACACTGTCTTCTGGACCAAACTTTTGAGACAATAGTCACCAGTTTTTAGCCTATAGGCATTAGTGTTTCACAAAGAAGTGAAAAAGATTTCTGTTTAGATGGACACCCCCACCCTAGTATTATAAGTATTTTATAAATGACTATTAGTTGTCCCACCTTCTTAGGGCCAGACTAGACATAACATCATTCACATAATTTATCAATCACCTAGGATCTGGGTAAATAGCAGACATGGAGGTGCCAATCCAGCCGAGGCCCCTGGGGCCTGCTATTTCCAGCAATACAGTTACCGCCAGTGCTTTCCTCTTAATTCAAATAGCAGACACTAGTGCAACAATTCAGAATAAGGTTTGAGCAGCAGGGAAAGGATTGAAGTGGATCAGCCACTTTTAATCAATTCACCAATTGCTCACAGTGCAAACAGTGTTGCAACTAGTTTATCCCTTAGAAATTCTGTGCAAAAAACTGTCTCTAGCTCCCTCATTTTTGTTACCACAGTAATGCTGAATTTTACAAGCGTAGACACAATTCAAGGCTACATCACTGGAGGGAGAAGATGTCGACACTTCCCTCTCACAATATACTAAAGTCTTCTAATTCCTAAAATCTCTCTCTCTGATTCTTAAAAGGGTTCGTGAAGATAAATTGAAAGAATTGAAGAGAATCCAGGAAGAACGGCTGAAGCATGCTCTGGAAAGAGCAATTGCAGTACCAAAGACAAGGGTTAGTAGGAGTGCTTAAAAAAAAAAATATCGGCTGCAATCCTAAACTTAGGCTGTAAATCCTACTGAACTCAGTAGTACCCAATACTGAGTAAAAATGGTTAGGGACATACTGCAACATGGGGATAGTGTGCATGTTAAAAAGAATCCAGAATCTGTAGTATAGAAAAATGTTTACAAAGAAAAACTTTCATGCTGATTTAACAAAGTAGGTTTATATTTTCTGTATTTTAGGTGGGAAGAAAACTGGTTTTCCGCTCCCAGCCTCCAGAAGCTAAACAAAAAGGAGTACAAGTTGAAGATTTAACTACAAAAAGTGAAGATGATTACTTTTTCAGTTGAATTCTTCTTGTTTCATGACATTTCTTTTTGGAATAGCACTAGATCTTGATTCTAGCTCTGTTCAGCAGAGTTATAGTAGGTAAACTGTGACAGATGTTTGATCCAGTTTGCTTTTATAATACATATTTGTTTGACTACAATATAATTATCCATGAAGAACTGCCAGAAATAGTATGTTTATTTTTCTTCCATAGTGGTAATTTTATTCAATGACAATGTTTATTTTTGGGCCATAAAAAAATGTTACTTGATGAAACCTTTAAAAAGCCAACAAACAAAACCGGACAACTAAATTTCTTAGCACAGTAAAAAACAACAACTCCCCCCCCCCAAAAGTTATTCTCTCATTTCTCCATCTTCTTCTTCTTCTTCCACACCCCTTATATAAAGGACATTATTGCACCTGCAAATCAAACAAAAGTTACTTAGTTCTGCTGTGATCCACACGAGTTTGGAAGATTGTTTTCTAAAGCTAGTTACACATCCCCTCTATTTCATATACCAAGTAATTCTGAAGTATTCTATGTTTGCTGCTATGTTCAATTAATTAGTAATAAATAAAAATTTACCTTTGTTCATTGCATACATCTTGTTACAATTTTTTTCCAATTGCTGTCATTGGTGTAGGCTTAAATACTAAACTTTATAGGTTTACTATTACACAAATGCTTCTCTTTCAGTTGCATATGAAAGAAATAATGAAGCAACTCTACATACAGGTAACATTCAGTACAGTGGTACCTTGATTTTACGAACTTAATCTGTTCCGGAAGTCCATTCTTAAACCAAAGCGTTCTTAAACCAAGGCGTGCTTTCCCATAGCAGTGGGGGACTCAATTTACAAATGGAACACACTCAACAGGAAGTGAAACATGTTCTGCTTCCAAGGCAAAGTTCACAAACCAAAACACTTACTTCTGGGTTTGCAGTGTTCTTAATCCAAGTTGTTCATAATCTAAGCTGTTCTTAAAACAAGGTACCACAAAATCGCGCTTCGCACATGCACAAAACGGACACTTTGACAACCAAAGGATTTGACTTACGAAGAGTGCTGCGGAACGGATCACCTTCGTAAGTTGAGGTACCACTGTACTGTCTTTCTACTGAAGTAATCCATTGGTACAGGGAACTGAGACAATTTTCAGTGCTCTCCGCCACCTCACCCATCACTATTACACTGTCAGTGAGACAGGAAAACCCCTGCAACATACTGAGAGGAGGTGCAGCAATCCGGATACCATATTTTTTCGTGTATTGGACGCCCCCACGTATAGAATGCCCCTATTTGGGGGGACTCCAAATTAAGAAAATGGGGGGAAATTGCTCTGACTTGTTGAAATTTTGGGGGGAGGATTGCCCAGAGGCTAACAGCCGCATGCACATCTAACATGCTGCCTATCAGCTGTTCCCTCGCCGGCAATCACTGAGGGGGGGGGGGCAAGAAAGGCGCAGAGGGAAGAGATATCATTGATCGTCATGGCCAGCTTGAGCGGCAGCGCCTTTCCTGCGGAGCATTCTTAGTTTCTTGCCTCCTCCCACTCTGCCCGCCTGTGACGGATTGGCCTGGTGGGCAAAAGAACTCCAGGCTGCAGAGAGTTAAACCCCAACCTCCTGGATAAATGACGCATTCCATTCCTGAGGGGCGGGACTGCCAGGAGTTTAAAAGGAATGGGAGGCAGTTAATTCGGGGGAGAGGGTTGTGGGAGCGAGGGAGAGTGTGGGTAGGCGTAGGAGATCTTAAAGTGTTCTGAGGAGTTTAATTAAGTTATATTATCTAGCCATTGTTAATTGAAACATAAGAATATGATCTAAGAGCCTGTACACATGAAACCATTACGCGTTTAAAAGTCATCTAGTCTAAATAAAGCTTTCTTAAATGTTAGTGGATGTGCTTAGTTATTCCAGCTGGGTATCTAAACTCACAGAAGTGGTGGCTCAATAGAGGCCAAAACTTACCTCGGGAATAGAGGCAACGGTTTGTGTCTTAGAGTTACACGGAGGAGGCTTAGGAGGATAACCTGGGGTGCTACAAAGTTGCCAGAGTGGAAAGGGCAAACTTTTGCAGTGGGGAATCAATCTGACTGAGACCCTTTACTGTAGGCAAGAGGTTAGTCCGTCAAACAGCCTAGAGTTTATCAAGATACCAGGCCACGTAAGCTGGAAGACTCTCTTTACTAAGGAACCCAAGTAACAGGGGTTTATTTTAAGGCGGCAGGAGAAGTGGGGGGGGGTGGTTTCACCCCTGGATTCCTGTGGCGCATTTTTAGTATTAGAGAGGGAGGACCTTTTTCGTTACACCGCCCTACAGCTGTGGGGGGAGGCTGCGTACAATCCGTTTTTTCTGCGCGGCGTCTTCACATGGCTCCATTTGTGCGTGGGCAGCACAACATTACACAAGAGCAGTGCAAAGTGCGATGCTTCGCTAATGTGAAAGGCGCAGGGGGGGTATTACTTCAAGCGCTGCGCTCCTGTGCAATGTTGCGCCGCCCGCGCACAAATGGAGCCGCATGGCAAAAACGGACTACAGCCTCCCAGCTGTAGGGCGGGCAGAGTGGGAGGAGGCAAGCAGAATATGGAGGCCCCGCAGCTTGCCACTGCCAGGATCTGTGACTGCTACAGCAAGTCCCGTATGTATTTATGTATGTATGTATTTGCTTGCTATATTTAATGGATAAGACGACCCACATTTTCAAACCTTAAAAATTGGGTAAAACCCCTCGTCTTAAAGACAGGAAAATACGGTAATTGCTAAAAATTGCCCCTCCCCTCTTCCACTGAGATTCCTTCCATCATCAGAAAGATGGCACAGATTTCAGAGAACACCTGAAATAATTTCTTCTCACCAAAGTTATTCTGCTTCAAGTTGCATTTTAAGTAGTATAAGTTTCTCATATCAATATTTTAATATTCTAATTAATGGATTTTAACATGCACATGTAAATACTTTTAATTGTAATGTTAGTTACCTTATCAGAACTTCACCAAGGTGTCCAGATAATGCACCATCAATATATTCTTCTGTATTTGCAAGCTTTAAAAGAAATTGACACAATTTTGTAAGGAAAAGAAGCTACAAAGGATAGCATATGTTCCTATTCCAATAGAGATTTTCCAGAAGACTTTCTTACATCTAATATAAATTCAAACATTAAATATTTGCTTCCACTGGATCAGAATCCCTTCAGCAAACGAAAAAGCATGCATTAATCGTACTCAGTGTTAAGAGTTCTCTTTAGTCATGAGCAGGCGTCCCCAAACTGCGGCCCTCCAGATGTTTTGGCTTACAACTCCCATGATCTCTAGATAACAGGACCAGTGGTCAGGGATGATGGGAATAGTAGTCCAAAACATCTGGAGGGCCAAAGTTTGGGGGTGCCTGGTCATGAGTATAGCACTGTTGATGTTTTTATAATTTTAGATTAAAACAAAAAGAAAAACATTTCACAAGTTGTTCAACAATAATTCTAACATTTCAAGCCTTGACTTCCCTCCCCTTCTTTCTGCGGTTCCTTAAAGTTATTTTCATCTTTCCCTGCATATCCTAAATTATCTTGTCTTAATTCTTTTTAAATATAGCACTGTTTATGGACAGCCTCTTGTTTTCACATAAACTTTGCATACTGACAGCTATAGAATCCAAATAATTGAGCTATGGGTTCTGGTTACTTGCAAATCCAGCACTCTATATTTTTAAATATTTAAAGCATTTTTATTCCACTCTTCAACCAAAAAAGGCTTTGAAAGTGACTTACAGATAACTTAAATGAGGCAATCTGTATGCTCAAACTTACAATCTCAAAATATCAGCACAAAAAGAAAACAGATTTGGAAGGAGGGAGAGATTAATAGTTACAAGTTATTGTGATGACCAGCTGAGTTTGAAAAGCTCAAGGAAAAGCACCAAAAGTCTGAATCTAGATGTGCAGAAAGATGTACAGCCAACTGCTTGCCCAGACAGAAAGCATCTATTGTAAATAGCTAGAATTACACTGAACAGTTTGAGATGCAATAAAGTATCCATTTAAAGTATATTTATTGCTGCAATTAGCACAATACATTAGGTCTTCCCTTTGTTCCTCTTGTTATTTGGGCAGCCCAGTCCTGTGTGGTTGCAATGTTTATCTGAAAGTAATCCCTTCTGAATTCAATATGACTTACTTCTGCATAAAATACATAGAACTGGGATACTAACCTGCTTTCCCTAGTACCCAATCAATGTGGGAGGCCATTCCCTCTTTTGACCAAGCAGTTATATTTAAAGGCACAGAAATGAGAGGAGTGAGCTGAAGAACAGGTAAAACAAAGCTTCTAAATAAAGACTAGAATAATGACTTCTATAGAGGAGGAGAGTAGAGGTTACAGCAGTGTTAAATAAAAACATCTTAAAGGTAAACCAATTAAAGTTGTATGAAAGGACACTTTTTTAAAATGGCCTTTCTGCTTTTCAGTGAAACCCAAATTTAATATAAACATGACAAATTTGTACAATTAAATTCTTAAAAGTATCACACAATGATTTAAAGTCAAAGGCTATGGGGAAAGTGTGGTTGGTGTCAAATGTAATAGCTATGAAACAACATAGGGAAAATTAGTTTTGTCTGCTTTACTTCCTTGAAGATAAGGCAGCAATCTAGTTTAGAGTTATAGTTATGGGCAAAATGGTCAGAGTTTTTAAAAATAAGTCTCCTAATACTGCAAAATCCTTGCACAAGCATAGAAAACCAGATTTCAGAATTTGTCCTCTTTCATATACAAAACGATGTAATGCAAAGTAGTAAGATCTGCATGATTAGAAATGTCAGATTATATTCCTAGGTAGAATAAAGGCTGGTTTATAAAAGTTTCAAATCTACCTCACCTTACCATCGGAGCTTTTGTTGATCCAGCCTAATATTATCTACATTGAACAGCTGTTTTTCCCCATTAACTTCTACCCAAGACCCTTTTCACTGAAGATGCCAGGAACTGAACCTGAGACTTTCTACATGCCTAACAGAAGCTGTACGGCTGAGCAGTGGTCCCACCCCACTAACGTTCTATCAAACAATTAAGCTGCAATCCTTATACACACTTACCTAGGACTAAGCCCCGTTGAACTTCAGAGTAGGTATGCATAGTATTGCACTGTTGGTATGTACTCTTTATTCAGATAACCAGCCTGATAAAACCATCTTTATTTCAAACCAATCCACCCTGAGTTAGCAGCAGACAAGTGAATAAAAATTCCTTGCTGACAATGACAGTAGAAGAAAACAGTGAGAAGGCTGGAAAATGGGGGAAGCAGTACATAGTTTTGAGTTTGACGTGAAACTGTGTACAAGAAATTCTCTTTCCTTTGAAGTAGGAATTTACACCTGCATTTTATACTGCTGTTTCTTTGTTAAAGGAGAATATACTGAAAAATTATACTACCAGTGAGCTAGAATCGTCAGAATGCCAGACTAGCGCCCTGGGTTCAAATCACCACTCAGCCATGAAGCTCACTGGGTAACCTTGGACCAGACACTCTCAGGCTTCAGATATAGCATTTTGCACTGGGTGACATGAAGAATAACACTGAACATCATGACTTACAACACCAAAGTTGAAGTTGTCAATATGACAATTTGTGTTTCCCACTGTGTTCTGCATTTCAAGACCACATATTCTACAATGCTGGGTTGTGGTTCTTTTTTTAATACACAGGCATGGCACATCAGTGAGTGTTTTCTCCCTGCTGCACCAGCTACTAAATACTGTACCTAAAAATGTCCAAAGCATATGCCTAATGGCACAGGGGCTGCAAAATAGCCTCCCCAGAAAGAAGCACACTGTTGATGGGATTTTATGTGCACACACCAAGAAGCTGTTAAACTGTTTTCCTGTAAACTTTTTATGCTGTAGGGGGGATGCTTTATGTCCGATGCTGTGAGGAAAAATTCTTTTTTTTAGCTGCCTTTGCTGTGAATCGTCACCTTGAATTACATTACTACAAGTTTTCAACCGTGTTCTAAAATGCTCAAAGAGCATCTAATTTAAAACAACAGTGCACGTTAATTAAAAAGCGGTCATGCAAGCTCCCCGCTAGCCAACCTTGCTTACCTGCATGTTCATGTAGCCATCGACGGAGACGAGGTAGCCTTTGTATTCCATCCCCCACTTCAGCTTCACCATCACTGGCTTCCCAGTCAGCCCGTTTAGGAAGGGCTTTGGATTGAGAGGCAGACTCTGCGCGGAACAGAAAAAGGAGCATCATCGCGGGGGGCTTGCGATGTACAACCTGCTCGCCCACGCCCCACCCTCAGAAAGCGGGGAAATGCCAAGGGCGACATGGCGACTTCTGAATGCCAAGCATGTGCCCCGTCCCGACGACCCTTCCTCCCTCCCAAGGAACGACCCTCCTTCTCTAGTTCTCCCTCGCCTCCCGCCCGCAGACTTGCCTGGAACTCGCGAGCCGCCAACTTCCCCCACGTCGCGGCTCAGCTCACGCGCGACAGAGACACGTACCCCCCCCAAAAAAAAACCCTTAACTCACCATAGCAACCAGTCCAACCTAAGGGCGGCTGCGGCAACAAAAAAAATTACTCGCGGGCAGCACGTGTGCCCGCCGAAGCTCTAAATAGAAAAAGCACGGAAGTGACGAAGAACACTTCCGCTTCCGCTAGTCTGCGAGAGGCTCTTCCTGCTTACATTAATGGCGGGTCATCCGCCTATTGCCGCCCAACGGCTCATGGGTATTCGTTCCTATCTCTATGGTCCCGACCCAAGGCGCCGATGGGAAAACAAACTGCTTTCTGATTGGGGAGTTTCCCAAGGGAAAGGCGGGGACTAGAGCCGACAAGTCGAGTAGGAGAGATAGAAATGAAAGAGTGATATAGGCTCTGCCGATGCAGAGCAGCGTCGCTCTAGGCTTCTGAAATCTTCAAGGTGGAAACTCTATAGTACTTTTCCTTGGAATTCAGAGTGGGAAACAGGCTCAGTTTAATGCAAGGTTAGATAGCGATGGTGGGTAATTTTCTGTCTCTGTGGTTCAGGGTCATTCCGGCAGGATGGCCCCTCCTTCCTCGTTGTTTGCAGGTGTCTGTTGTGCGGAAAACAGAGCCGGCTGTAGTGTAAACCTCCTTGCTGCGCCCTTCGATCATTATTCTCAGTGCTGTTTATAAGTTCCAAAGGTTGCAGTCCTTTGTGAGCGCTTATTAGGGAGTAAGGCCTATTGAACTCAGTTGGGCTTACTCTCGAGTAAACACGCACAGGGCAGAGGTGTGCTGGTATTCTATGGAATACTTGGAATGCTGTGTCGCTTCACCTCAAAAAAGGATTTTGCAGAGTCGTGTGGAACCCTATTGGATCCATCACGCCCCCTCTGCAGAGGAGAAAACTAGATCAATTCATGGAGGAGGAGGCGGCTATTAATAGCTGCTAGCCATGATGGATATGCTCTGTCTCCACACTGGGAGGCAGCAATGCTTCTGAATACCAGTTGCTCCCCTCTAGGATGGGGGAAGTGCTCTTGTGCTTGGGTCCTGCTTCCCAGTTTCCCAGGGGCATTTGGTTGAACACTGTGAAAACAGAATGCTAGACTAAATGGGCCACTGGCCTGATTCATCAGCCTATTCGATTGTTGCATGAGAGCCTGTGTGGGCAGAAGGAAGAAGCCAATGTTTTGGCTCTAAAAGGGGTTGGGGTGAGAACTGCCTTCCAAGCGCAACAATCCAGGCAATCTGTAGTAGCGATGGAGACAAAGGCTGAATCATTCCCCTTTGACTGGGTTTGTTTCCTTAATATACTACCTATTCTTTAAGGCTTTCATTATTATTTTTATAACGTGACATTTAATTAGGAGACTGAAGCAAGCTGCTGCTATCCTAAACACACTTAACCAAAGAATAAACACACTGAGTTCAGGCAGACTTACTTCTGAGTAATGCTTGAGGTATCACTATTAATCATACAAAAAGCTTAATAAGATTAAGGGTTCCATAATTTAGGTATAAACATAGGTGTCTTTTACAGTAACAAAAAGTGTGTTTTTACAGCCTGCTGTCTTGTAAGATAACAGCCAGATATGAGATGTAGCAATAATGGAAGCAAATTCATTTGAACCCTCAATCTGCAGGCTACACTTGATTTTGTTTTTAAAATGCCAAATTATTTTGGCACAAATTACATCCTACTAGATTTAGTTCAGTTGGTTACATAGCTGCCAAGTTTTCCCTTTTCTCGCGAGGAAGCCTATTCAGCATAAGGGAAAATCCCTTAAAATAAGGGATAACTTGGCAGCTATGGTTGGTTATATAGCAGTCAGAACCATTTTTAAGAATATAATTGTCACTGGATCATTTTTAGATGTTTGAAAATGATTTTATTTCCAATCAGGAAAAAGGTTTACTGTATGAATTTTTGTTTTTGTTTTTACCACTAGGTGGCAGGAACTGGTTTATATCAGAATGTTGTAGTGCACAGTAGACTTCTCCAGTGAGGAAGTGCTATAAAGCAAACTTCTCAGCTCACTTTTATTCATAAAGAACAAAATACCCTATGCTGAATTCCCTGGGTCCATTTAAAAAAAAAGAAAAAAAGAAAATCAAGTAGAAACTGAAGGTTGTCTGATATTTGCTGCAGCACAGACAGAATACCAAATGGGGTGCCATGAAATTGGAAACAGTGGAGAGGAACAATCCTCATAACTGGGGCACTATGAGGACAGTGCATCTGAGGACAGGCATCAGAGTATATGTGAGTAAATGAGCTAGGCCTCTGATTTCCAGAGTCCAGTACATGGAAGAACTGACATTAGATCCCTGGGACGGGGAATATAAAGGGCTTTCTTTCCAAGGAATACTGTAGCAGGACATCTTATAGTAGCTTCACTCATGGACGAGAAGACTACTATATTCTTTGACTTGTGTAAATGCAAGCTTCTGACATCATGTGAAGCTCATAAATGTTTCAAGTCAGCCTACAAGAGATAATTCTTTCTTTATGAGAGTTTATATACATTCCGCTCCTGAACTGTTACGACTGGATAAAACAAGGAAACTACCACTGTTGCAGCAGCATTACAAGGAGTTCTGCTGACATTGCTATTCAAGAGAAACCTGTGCAGTACAGAATCCTACTATGCTACTGTAACACCACAGAGAGGTCAGGACAGGACAGGAGCCAATGAAAAACATTTACACTACAGCGGGGGGGGGGGGGCTTGGCTTGGCTACATTGGAACGGAGTAGGTGGTTTTCCCCAATAAATCATAGGGTGGGGGTGCTTCTCCCCTCTAATTAAGGACTTCTCTGGGTTAGATCAGTAGTTTTGATATCAGTTTTTAGTGTTCGTATTCTGTCTGTCCTCATTAATTGTAAGTTTGTGTTTCTAATTACTCATCTGTTTAGACAAAAAAAAGTTTTAAAGGTAAAATCTATCTTTGTCCTAGTGTCATTGTTAAAGGTGATTTCCCCCCAATTTCATGAAAATATTTTCTGTACTAGAAAGGTTGACTTTACGGCAGCATAGTGTGAAACTGCAGTCATATATCTTTTTTCAGCATACCAAGTACAACAAGCAGCTCCAGATTTATCACACAGAGAATCTGTCTGACTTGGTAACTGCAGTGTGAAGTGTACCAATATTATGATTTTATTTTATTTGTAACTACAGCTCTTCAGTGAAGCTAGACACCCCAAGGGCAAAACTTGTTATTGTGCTTTGTGTGGATGGAAAAGCATAATTTGCATATGGTAATAACAAACACACCAATTTATGCAGCCATCCTAAAGGGAGGCTCTTAAAATATGCAGCTCTTAAAACACTGTAGATGATGGCAAGAAAAGAAACCCTTGACTTTCTTAACATTCAGCTGTCCTCTTTGGTCCTGACCAAAAGAAGAAAAAATCATTGCCTTCTATGTAATTGTTTCTTTCATATTTTTATGACATTAATGAACTGGAATTGAAAGTATGTGCTTAGAGAAAACAAAGCCATTTGTATTAGGAGTAACATGTTGCTGTTGCACTGTCAGAAAAGAAGAAGAACATTGCCACTATCATAAAGGAATTTGGAAGCTCCACTTTCACATCAATGTTTTCTCAACCGAAACTCATTGCTGGCTTTGAATCACAGAAATTGCTCAAAAGTCAAGTTGCTGCCAAGGGAGATTAGAGGAATGGATGCAAAAATAGTATTATTTAGGGAAGCCTTTTAAGGGCCAAACAGGGCCAATCCATTGGTGAAATAATATTTTTAGGCTATTGCTACACAGACATACCCCAAATTCCCAGTGGTGAGAACTTCAGGGGTACAATGTGCATCCAGATGTCTTTTTTACAGAGAGCAAATAACTGCCCCCTGAGTCTTTATGCCTCTTTCAGTATGTTCACCCTTGCACCCAAACTGCAGTCTCAGTTCACACAGAAACAGCTGGATGACATCATTCCCCACAGGGAGGCGAAATGAGGACATGTCCCCTTCTAGAAGGAATCTGTGGCCATTTCCTTAAGTTAGGCAAGGGCCAGTGATTCTGCCAACAAAAGCGAATCTTCCAGGTAACACTTGTCCAACTTGTCTGTCCCACTCTAACAGCCATATGTGTGTGGTTGTTAGAGACCCACAGCTGCTAGAGTGGTTTAAACTAGTTGGACAAGTATACACACACACAAGCTGGATTCAGATCACCCTCCAACCCATAACTATAGTTTTTTTAGGCCAGGCTGTCCGGATTACAATGCACAATCTGCACTGGGAATCACTAGAATTTTATTTTATTTTTTTAAGAATCAATGTTGGTTGGCAAAAATAAAACTTCATTTTTCATTATTCCATCTAAGCAGAACTGTGTGATGGGAACGGTAGAGATGGTTCATGGTTACAGCAGTGTGTCTGGTCTGAAATGCAGAGCAGGCCTCTGGTCAGCACTCGGAGATTGAAGGTGGCCCCTATTTCTCTCTTCGAGCTCAAAGCATTGGTCTTTGTAAAAGAAAAATACCCAACTCCCTCTAGTAAGAAACAGACATCCACAGCATACATTGAAAGCACTCTTATACCGCTATAACAATCATGACTTCCTCCTCTAGCACAAATCATGGGAACTGTAATTTGTTAAGAGAGTTGAGAGTCATTAGGAAGACCCCTCATGGAGCTACAATTCCCAGCACCCTGCAGTTCCCAGAATTCTTTGGGGGAAGATGCCATGGGCAACATTCACACCATACCTTGAAAGCACTATTATACCACTTTAAACAGCCATGGCTTTCCCCAATGCAGTCTGGGATCTGTATGTTGTTAAAGGTGCTGAGAGTTGTTGGAAGACTCCTATTCCCCTCATTGAGCTAGAATTCTCAGAGTTCTCTGTGAAGAGAGTTTGAGTTCTGGAGATGGATAAACACTATAGCACCGAGAGGTTTCTTTCCATTTTATGTGTTATTTATAGGTTGTTCAGCACAAATCAGTGCATATTTACTTAGAAGTGTCCTGCTTTTATTTGTTGGGCCTAGTCAGTACAGTGTGTTTTGGATTGAAGCATTAGACTACAGTGCTATTTTTTTCTTGGCAGCAGATAATGGTTCTAAAGAAAATAGGCACAATCATTTACATTCTTCTCCCCACCTCATTTAATAATATTTCAGAAACCTTTGGGGATTCTCCCATTAATATCTTTAAAGTAAAAAATAAGAATCCCAGTACAGAATGTGGCCTTCCACACAATTCCAGTTTCTATGCATTTAATTATACATGTTGATGCTACTTTTCCGCTTTTAACAAATGTGCAGCCGTATACAAATTAAATATATCTCTTGCTTCAACAGTAGCTCCACAGTTTTACTTCAATTAAACAATTGTACTGGAATAGAATGGACCAACCTGTTCTAAAGAATGAGTCAAATCTGTGATCACCCTGCCTAAAGAGAACACTGACATGCTACCGGTAATTGCCTTACTATCTTGCCATTATAGGTAGGCGATTGTTCACCAAAATCAATGGAAGTTTTGCCGTTGGCATTTTATACTGGCATAGTGGATTGATATAGAAGTACATCATGAAAGCTGGGACATAAGCCATGATCAGTACTGATCCAAATGACAAGAAAGGGAACATTGCTATGAAGATTAAAATAGCTTTCTTGGGTGTGACTTCCTCTCTGGCATTTAGAGTAATGGGCTGCTGCCATGCTATGTGCTGAAGCCTGGTCCAAGTGAGTCCTGCTTGCACATGCCTGGGTATCACATCCTCCAGAGGATTTAGTGTCGAAACTTGTCTCCTTTCATATTGTCAGCCTTACCTTCGCTTGCTGGGTTAAGCAGCCAGTACTGCTTTGGTTGGTTGCCTCTCAGGTCACTTTCAACCTCTCCAGTGACATGGGTTTAAGCACAGTCTATTTCATTCTATGCTGGGTGGACATGAGGCAATGTCTTCTGGATAACTTGAAATGAATCCACACCCAGAAACAGGGCATTGCCTATACCACCAGGTTATAGGTGTTATTCAACACTAGTCCTACTCAGAGTAGACCCATTACGAAATTTGTTTATTTCAGTGGGTCTCCCCTAAGTAGAATTTAGCTGAAAACCTTCACTTAGTCCAGTGCTGCTCAGTCTGATCGGCAGTTGTTCAACTGGAGATGTCAGGGATCGACCCTGATGCCTTTCACGTGCAATGCATGTTCTCTGTCCTTGAGCTACAGCCTCTGTGACTATTAGTAGGTTCACATGTCGGACAGTCCAGATCACTTTGGGCTGCTGCTCTTGGTGTGTTGTTTGATCCTAAGACGGGAGCACCTCAGATTTTATGACCATTGAGAGGCAATTCCAATGTTAGATTAAACATAAGCCTTGTGAGAGTCCTTCAAAGCAATAAAGTTCACCTGAGATAAGATAGAAGCCATGTATGGAAGAAAAGTTAAATGGTTCAAGGAAAAGAAAAGGCAGGGGGGAAAGTAGTTCTGGATCTATTCTGCTCCTTTATTACATCCGTATCCTACCTATTCTCCAAGAAGCAATGTATGTGTATATTTTAAACTCATAACAATTCTGAAGTTTTTACATTACAGTTAGTTGCAGAAGGCCACCTACTGAGCTGAACAAGTATTTGAACTTTGCTTTCTCACACTGAATCAAGAAAAGATAATGCTAATAAGACACACAGAAGAGCAGCTGATTAGCAGGAAGCACCTGTTTGCTCATTGGGCAATATAAGGCATTTTATTTCCCATCTCCTTGTTGTCCCCAAAATTATATCCTCTTAGGTTACAGCTCTTTTATCCTCTTTCTTCACCTATGTGGAGCTGCTGACAATTTTAAACCGTTATTACTTGGATTCCTCTCTGGCCAGAATTAACCCATTTCTGTTCTCCATGTATTTTATCTGATACAAGTAACAATCTTCTCTGGTCCCAAACTTGATTAGATCAGCCACCTCCCAATTCCTGATGGTTGGTAGTTGCTGTTTATTTCTATAGGGTCATTTAATATAAT
Source organism: Zootoca vivipara (assembly GCF_965207765.1). Classification (NCBI taxonomy): domain Eukaryota; kingdom Metazoa; phylum Chordata; class Lepidosauria; order Squamata; family Lacertidae; genus Zootoca; species Zootoca vivipara. The sequence goes on along the minus strand of NC_142592.1, from coordinate 37,094,152 downwards.
GGTCACCAAACAGGAGGGCAATACTTAAAGTAACAGGGAGAGTTGGGTCTGATTTATATACCACCTTCCCTTCCAGGAGTATGGCACAACATCTTAGCCTCACAACAAATCTGTGAAGCAGGTTAGGTAGAGACACCATGTTTTCTTATGGTCACCCATTGGATTGCTGAGCAAAGGTTTGAACCTTTGTTACCCACATCCAAGTCCAGCACTCCATATACCACATTGACTCCCACAGAAGCACTTTGTAGGTCACTATATTGCCAGTAGTACAAAAAGTAGGATAGCGATAAGGGGATAGGTGTTTAATTCATTGTTATGCACTATTAATTTCCTGCAGAACTCAGAAATATCAAATTGAAATAACCTGTTATGAAACCTCAGGGCCTATGAAATGTGCTGTTTCCTGTTAGACAGTATGAATCTAGAAGTTCCTTTAGATTCATGAACCTTCCCAGAAAAACTGAATCCAATTTTAAACAAGCCTGGGCCAAATTATTGGTATTTGCTGGTTTCATTCTAGGTTCATTTCAACACGGCACAGCTGCAGGGGGCGAAACTCGCAGAGCATGCAAACCATTACATGCCAAAATGAACACAGCTCCAAGTGTGTTATTTTTTAAAAGTTTTTGCAAATAAATACTTTCAGAGTGTTTATGGGTTTCCAGTGTGCTAACTGCTTGGCTTTGTACCAGCTCTGAATTAGAAAAGCCAATGGATTTATTTGCTAAAGACTGTAAAGTGAAACTCAAGATTTTGCAAGCAGAGTCTAATTCTGTTTATATAATGCTTGTCTGATCTAGTAATAATAGCAGTATACACCTTACAGCTAATTCCAGATATACGGTACATAGGAACAGAAATTACTAACGTGTTTGCAATAAACATTACAAGCTTGCCATTTTCAATATAATTATCAAATTAAACTCACAAATTATGATGCTCCTATAATGTTTAATAAAACTAGACAGAGCTGAAGCATATAAAAGTAATTTAGTTATTGATTTATTTAATTTTATCTCATGTTAGTAGATCAAATGTGGCTTAGAAAAATTTAAATGACAACTTTATACAACGAAAGAACAATGGATTTGGTAAGATCCCGAAAGAGGAGTCCTGCATTGCCAAAGGATTGGAAAGTAACAGGCCATGTAGGAAAGTATGGGCCAGATGGCTCTGGGAAGGGGCCCCTCCTCCAGTTCAGAGGACAAAAATAAATTTTGAAGCAGAGAGTTTAGGGTGGGCTTTTTTTGTAGTCTGAAAAATAGTGGCAGTCTGTTAAACTCGGGGACAGAGGGCCATGGTTGATTTCTGCTGGCATCCAAAATTGTGGCCGTGTGAGAAGCAAGAACCTCTTGGAGTGTTAACACTGCGAGCCCCTCCATCTTAGGCTCAGGTTGTGTATACATGCAAATAAACCATATATCATAAAGGCACCACCGTCTCCACTGTCCTTGATTTCAAAAGGAAACACAGACCCTGGATAAGCACAAGTGAAACTCCTGGAATTTTACACCGCTTGGAGATTGGGATAGTGTACCGCAAAAAATTGCTCAATCATTAAAACTTCTAAGCAGTTTACATAAAGCAAGAAAAAATATTTATTAAAAATACCAGCAATCTTACTAATAATTTGTTTCACTGATTACAAATGCATGGCCATTTGTGCTAGGGGGAAGGCAAAAGGATATGTTATCGCAAAAAGTTGGGAAATCGAACACAAAAGGAATAAATCTATTTTGCTATGAGATTGGGGTAGGAAAAGAATGAGATCATATTCAAACACGTGTTCTGCAGCCTTACAGCTTAGTGAGGGATCCCATTTGTCATAATCAAAAGCAAATCTGCATAATTTGTGGCCCCAAAGCAGATCACCAGCCACATATAGTAGGCTATTATTGCTCTGGGACTGCAAAAACATGGTCTATCCAGCATCTTATAGGCCACACAACGTGACTTTGGGGATCAATTTTTTTGCAGACCTGGTTGCAATACAATAGAATAGTAAGAGACCTACATATAATTCCCTCCATCAGAGGCCTACAGACAGAGAACTTGAGTTTGTCCTGCCAAAAATGGGATGCGGCAGAGTCCAGAAGAGAGGATGGAGGAAGGCAGCTGCCTGCACTGAATATTTGGAAAGCAGAAGGTATAGTGTGGATCCCTGAACCCATCTGTCTGTGTTTCTATGGAGCCAGGGTTGATGGAGGTGGAGAGGGCCCCTTCGGTGGGCAGATTCCCAGGACCTCCCTTCCTAAACACCAGGTGGATTGCCTTGCTCTTTGAATCTATAATGCACATTCCAAGTGTCCCATTTATAAATGTGTCAATCAGGATAACTTTCTTGGCTCAGCCAAATGTAGACACTTTCACATGGAAATAATGCCACAGCCATAATGTGTTATTTGTGCTCAAACTGGATTACACAAGCAGGGCACACTGCCTGGCCTGATATTATTATATCAATAGGACATTCCTTTTCCTTCCAAAGCTTAAGATCTGTCAAGAAGCCTAACAACAGAGTTGCCAGCAGGCAGTCTGAGTGAAACTCTGATGGGTTTCATTGGAAAGGGCTGCAAATTGTGATTGGCCTGTTATACTAAAGTATCAGAGGAGCCACTCGGCCAAAGAAAAACAACCCTCACAATCCAAAACAACCCTCCTCAGCCTCAGAGATTTATTGTTCCATATGCCACTGTTTAAAAACAGCATCACATGGCTAGCCATTCACATCAGACTCCCTCTGGAAACAGTATAAAGGCTTCTGCTGATTTCAGTGAGCTGTCAATTAAAAATGTAAATGGTCTTTCCAATGGTCTCTTTGAAGAGCAGCTGTTTAGATTTCCATTTAAAGCTGACACTTGGAATCACTGCATTCAAGGAGTCTATTAGCTGCAGCAGAACAACTGCAATAGCCAGGGATGAACTTGCGCTAGTCTTGTGGATCCCTCCTGCATATGTGGTTTATAGTCCCAGAGGTCAGGGGGGAAATCCAGAAGGTACTGAGGGAAAGAAACAACACACATACTAATCTGCTGAAGCAACTTACTCACTGGGCATGACATCTGGCTTTAATCATGGGATCATGGGGATGGGAGAAAAGCACCCCTAAGCAGTATGCAGCAAATTCCCAATATTCTGGCATTTCTTCTTCAAGTCAGTCAATCACAGTGCAGCCCTGTGGCATGTTTACCTTGATATAACTATATCCCATTTCTTACCACTGCATTCAAAACAGTTCACACACAAAATTAATTCATCTATAATACACTATTATCCATAAATAAAACATCCCTGCAAAAGAGCATTCAAAACACATTCATGATAAATATCTAATAATTCTACATAAAAATAAAGAATTGATCATTCTTTGCTGACAGGGAAAGCAAAGGCACCCTCTGGCCTACAATGTGATAGCTTTTACACTGCTGCAAAAAGAGGCGGGTCCAGTCCTTAGTCCCATTTGGTCAGGGCCGTCTTACCCATAGGCGCTAGGGGTGTGGGGCACCTGGGCACTGGGCTCTTAGGGGCCCCAGGCTGAGAGTCTGGGGCCCGAGAGTTGAGTCTGGGGAAGAGCCTGCCAGTCGGTCGGAGCGCCACGGCAGGCTCTTCTGCTGTGGGCGGCTCTGTGCCACGAGTTTGGGGGCAACCGAGCCAGCAAGACGCTGAGGCAGCCAGCCGGCTCTGCCCTCCTGCGCGCCTGGAACTGGGCAACCTGGGGGGGGGGCGCACTGGTTGGATTTTTGCACCCCTGCGCCGCATATGCTTAAGACAGCCCTGCATTTAGTGCTGCAGGAAGAGGGTGAGACAGCCACTGGTCTAAATGTTAAATGGCAAAACCTCTGTGGTGATGGCCATGGTTTCTTTCCTGTGTGTGCCATTTAATGAGAAGTAAGATTTATCCTGTAACTGAGTCTGTATACATACTAACCCATTTTTAGCACAAAGATGTAATTTTTCTCAGTCTGGAACTGTTCATGCTCCTTTCAACATGCTGCTTTCAATCTGGATTGATTCTAGATCTTGCTGTCCACAAAGGTGGTGTGAGGGACAAGGGATACAGGGAAGTCCCTCCCATCTTAAGTTCCAGCCCATCCCCAAGCGCGGGAGAGAGTAAGGAGAGCTCTGCCTCCAGCGGAGAGTCAGGAAGTGGTGTCCGAGGCTCAGGCAGGGTTGTGGAGCCCATGCCTCAGGTGGGACAGGAAGTTGGACGCACGGGGGGGGGGAGGCCAATCCCCCCAACTCCCGAATTGCGACGCAAACGTAGGGGGAAGAGGTTGGGTCTGCCAAAGCTTTGGTGCTGGAAGAAAACGCGCCAATCGCCATTCGGAGGTTCTGACACCTCACCTTAAGGATGCATTTTTACTGCTCTGAACACTGTAAATAATCAGCACTTAATAAAAGCCTTAAAAGACCATGCTGGCGTCGTTACTCTAGAGTAGCCATATCAGGCCCTCTGACAGCAACCTCCGAATGGCGATTGGCGCGTTTTCTTCCAGCACCAAAGCTTTGGCAGACCCAACCTCTTCCCCCTACGTTTGCGTCGCAATTCGGGAGTTGGGGGGATTGGCCTCCCCCCCCCCCGTGCGTCCAACTTCCTGTCCCACCTGAGGCATGGGCTCCACAACCCTGCCTGAGCCTCGGACACCACTTCCTGACTCTCCGCTGGAGGCAGAGCTCTCCTTACTCTCTCCCGCGCTTGGGGATGGGCTGGAACTTAAGATGGGAGGGACTTCCCTGTATCCCTTGTCCCTCACAGGTGGCATGGCTACTTGCTCCAAGTTTGAAACCTCCCTTTGATTAGGCCACCCACACATTTTCCTCCCTGCACATGCGCCAAGTGAATGAAGAAGGAAATGATGCTTGCAATCTTGGCGTACACTCATCCGCAATGTCATTGGGCAGGTGTGGATCCACACACACACACACACACACACACACACACACACACACACACACAGCTAATTGCTGGGACTGCCTACTTGTTTTCAAATAGACACACTGTGCGGTAATGCAGAATTGATCTGCAGTGAGCTTTTATTTTGGGAATAAAACCAGTTTCTCAAGAAGCACTTTTCAGGGGCAAAATATATGTGCGGATTTATTGATGATAAGCAAACTATTGCTATGATTAAGTATCCAGAAACACCCACACTTTTGTTTGTCACTTGGGTGATACAGAAAGAATGTTAGTAAACAAAGGACTCCACAACCTGCTTCCATTGTCTTTTGAAGTTTACATTATACTATGGCAATCCCAGGGTGAAGACAGTGGTCCTGACTGATGGCTCATTCACACAAATGCTGCAAGACCAGCTCCTGATTCAGCATGTCACTGCAAACCCATCATTTTTCCTCTCCCTCTCTGCAATAGCATGCTGAATGAAAAGAAAAATTAGTAGTTTGCACACAAAAAGTGGAAAGGTCTTTGTAACATAAAAATTAGTCAAATTTAAGGCTGTAGCGTGCATTTACGCTGCCTATTAACTTGTGTATATCAGATATACAGAATGTAAGTTGGGATTTATTTATATTTACGAAAGCATAGAAAAGGCATGTGCAGTTGGGGGGAAGGAATCAGTTTAATTAATAAAGTACACTTTCCCGTTGTGAACATTCTGGCATAATTGACCAAGTGAATATATGAATTTCAATCTTGATTAAAGAATATGCAATGAATAGAAGGATCAACAGGTGTTATTTCCATCTATTTTTGCTATATTCAAGATGGGATTGAACAATGACAGAGTTTTCTAGCAGAATAAGCAAAGGATGAAATATTTTCATTTGTAGAAGTGCTAAGAACATCACACTTAAATACCCATTTAAAAATGGATGTTGTCTCTTAACTTAAAAGACGTAAAACAGTCTCTAAATTATGGGATTAACTGGAATGATCCTCTGAGCTGTTTGTTCCACTCCGCCCCTCCCCCCAGCCATTTGGTTTCATACTATATGCAGGTATAGGATATTATGTTAAATGAACAGCAGTATATGTCTTTAAAAAATATTCTTTGACTCGAAGAAATAAGGCCCTAGTAAGGAAGAAAACTTAAGACTATGTTGTTGTTGTTTTTTTAAATGAATCATCTGTAATTTAAATAGGCTTTTAAAGGATTGTAATCTCGATTGTAAGCAAAATCCTTAAAAACATTATTAAGAGATGAGATCATGAAACATCTGGAGTTATATGAACTCAATACAGAATTGTCATCAGGATTTCAAATGGGATAAATTTAGCCTGAGAAAACTAGTGGAATAGTTAGGGTCAAGGCTTGGCATTTTGGGGGAAAAACCACATTAGGCCTGCTTCAGGCAGATTAGCTCTCCATTTGTATATCATGCCTATCTAGAAAAACATGTGCACCATAACATAGAACAAACACACGTGTGTTTTGCATTTTTACATGCATGGGGGCCACCTCCCAGTTTCTCAAAGTAAGTTCAAATGACATTCACGTTTAGCTTGATCATTGTGCAGTCTAAAAAGAATCTTGAGTGGTAAAAAAAGGGGGTGCAACTCAGTGATGGCTTGTTTTGCTGCCCACTATTGCGCTGTCCTTCTCTGCTTCCTGTTTTGGAACAAGTCATACGGCATGGGTCCAAGGACTCAGCAATCAAATCCCAGGGCTTTTTGCACCTTAAGTGCTGTGGGTCGTGTGACTAGGACATTGCAAAAAATGAGCATGCATGAGTGGCACCAGTTTCACAATAGGATTATTCTGGAAATGCTCAAATAGGACAGATGCATATTCCTGCATTACAGGGGGTTGGACTAAATGATCCTCAGGGTCCCTTTCAACTCTTTGATTCTATGAAAGATGAAGAAGCACTTGGAACTGCAGAAGAGAATGTTGCATAGACCAGTGCTAATAAGATTAAGCCAGGCATGGCAATGAGAACTTTTGTCCTCAGACATGCTTTACAGAACTGGGTTTGTGAGTGAGGGCAAAATATGGAATACAATCATATGTATCTCTAAGTACTACCCCTTCTGCCCTCTGATTGACCTTCTAACTATCACTGTGGCACGATTCACAAGAGCTGACTTTGGAATACATGAAAACACAGTATAATTGTTACACATTCCTACGTAGCTAAATTTATTTGACTCTTGGATTCATGCCTTAGAGCACGAAGTAAAACATGTAATAATTGCTCTAAAAAGAACGGTTTGACATGCTTTAGTGTCTGTCTTGTTATTTAATTGTTTTGTATTCATTTGAGATAATTTCTTCCACACAGTCTTTTTAACAGTTTGATGAAAGAGGAAAAAACCCAAAGAGCAGGAAGGGGTAAAGAGGGTGAGTCAGAAAAAAGCATACACTATATGCAGGCAAATGGGAAAAGAAGTAGGGTTCAGTGAAAAATGGGGCAAATGCAACCAAAATGCACTGGAAGTAAACAGAGTTGGGGAACAAGATATAAAAAAGGCAGGGCTAATTATGAGAGAATGGCTGAATTAGAGACACAGAAAATGAAGTTAATTAGAACTAAGCATTCTACGCGGGTGGCGCTGTGGGTTAAACCACAGAGCCTAGGGCTTGCTGATCAGGTTGGCGGTTCAAATCCCCATGACGGAGTGAGCTCCTGTTGCTTGGTCCCTGCTCCTGCCAACCTAGCAGTTCAAAAGCACGTCAAAGTGCAAGTAGATAAATAGGTACCACTCCGGCAGGAAGGTAAACAGTGTTTCTGTGTGCTGCTCTGGTTCATAAGAAGTGACTTAGTCATGCTGGCCACATGACCTGGAAGCTGTAAAGCGAGATGAGCGCCGCAACCCCAGAGTCATCCACGACTGGACCTAACGGTCAAGGGTCCCTTTACCTTTAAACATCCACTGTGAACTACCTTTAAACATTTACTGTGAACTAAAGAAATCAAAAAGCATGGGGCTGCACCAACTAACACCTTCTCTGATGTCATAGGTACTGACTAGCTGTTCCCCCCTGGCCATAGCTGCCAAGTTTTCCCTTTTCTCGTGAGGAAGCCTATTCAGCATAAGGGAAAATCCCTTAAAAAAAGGGATAACTTGGCAGCTATGTCCCTGGCTATACAGCACAAATGCCTGCAGGGTGGGGGCTCTGCAACTGAGCTTACCTTCCCGTTGAAGTATTTTACTGTCACTGTAAATAAAGCTTAGGGAATGCAAATGTGCTGAATAGGAAGATTATACTTTTGACAACCTTTTTCTAATAACTAAGTTCAAGAAATGTGGAAATAAATTAACACATAAAAGAGAGTAATTGTCAGACAAATCCTGAAAGCTCCATAAATCACTGTTGTTGTACCCCACCCCACACCACCCCAATACTGAAGAATCAAAACCAAATCACTCCAGGGTAACTGTTCCAGTTGCCCCCTAGGTTATATCGTACTGTATCCTTACCCCACTAGCAAAATTGGCAAAGAACCAAGTAAGCTACAGCCATAAGTGACAGCAAAGGAATTCTTAGCATTCTTCACTTAAAGTGTACATGCCAATATAAATTCTTTGTTTTGAGGAACAGCTTAAAATTACCAAATGACTATTTTGGTTAGCAAACTATAGGCATTGGGTAATGAATAACAGAAGGTTTCTGTTAGGAGCAACAGTAGTAACATATTGTCTGCACATTTTAACCTAAAATGGCAGTACCAACTTGACATATTCCCGCCCCCCCCCAAAAATGATACATGTTTTCAAGCAAAAGTCCCTAATACATGTACCTATTATGTACCTATTCCAGTTATCACAAAGATCAACAATTGTTCAAAAAAGTAGTCTTTAAGTTGAGAATAATGCAATGTTCCAGGCTTTATGTGAATTTATAATTTTAATCAGTGTTTCATTTGAATCCCTGCATTTTGTTTTTATTTATTTAACAAAATGTATATTTTGTAGTGAGGTTGCTAAGTGGTTTATAAGAAATATTAAAATTATCAGTAAAAGCATTTTAAAACAATTCAATTTAACAGTACTGTAAAAGAGATTAAAACATATCAATGGGTCTGGATAGGCTCGCCTAAACAAAAATGTTTTAACCAAGCGAAAAGAGTACAGCAAAGGCCTGTTGTCACTAGCAGGGGTGCCAATTTGAATAAAATAGTGTGGGGGCCCAGGTAAGTCCCTCCCCGCATAACTGAACACATGACACAGTGCGCACACACCATTTTAATGGGAATGCCCATCAACTTTGTGGGGGGCCTGGCCCCCTCAAATATTTTATTGAGGGATGGGAGCCGAAGCCCCCACAGCCCCTAGGAGTTGGCTCCTAGGGTCACTAGGTAGGGAGTTCCAAGATGTATTTGCTGCCATATTAAAAGATCAATTTCTTACAACAGCAGAACAAGTATGTAGTACTCATAATTGTGCTAGTTCCACAGATAAAAGTGATTGAGTTGGCCAATATGCTGTAAGGCACACATATTTTGAAGAGAATTGTTTAAGACCTGTGAAAAATTACAACTTAACAATATATGCTACCTGAAATCCTAAATGTTTCATGATTCACACCTCCCTGAAGATAAGAAAATACATATCACTTTCTTTCAGGATGCAACTCTAAAAGAAAAAGACTGTTCTATGTAATCTATGTACCTAGGATTAACCCTATAGCAGTAAGTTCCATTGAACTCATGGACTTCCTTTTTGAAGACGGGGCTGTCCCACCTTCTCTCACTACTTTATCAGAGCTCTCCACAGCCCTGGAATATGTAATTACTCCCCCTAATTAATGCTATCCTAAATTTAGCTTAGAACTTCAGTGTCAAGTTTTGCAAGTCAGTGAGAGGTATTTTATGTATGTTACGGTCTTCTGTAGATACCAACGCCATTGTACTGCAGTATAGTAAGCCTGCAATTTACACACATTTAACTTGTGCACATTGGCTTGGCCAATGAATGAATGAATTAAAAGTGGGTGGAAAGGGGGCAGACATCCAGGAAAAAAGACTTTGGCCATTCCGTTCACCAATTGAACCCTTTGTGTTCTGACACAATTTTGGCTTTAGGTGCAATCCCCAGAATGTAACCCCCACATAAGTTGCGGGCTTACTGTACAGCATTAGTAAGGTACAACGGATGTGAATGAGATATAGTATACAAAATCAGCATATAATAGTTGTTCACAAATTTTGGAGCAGAAGCACAATGGATTTAGACCTAGAATTTAGCTTACACGGTTTTGTTTTTTATTCTAAACATAGGATCTGAATTTTGACTTGTTCACACTGCAAACTGACACTAGATGTCACTTTATCTCACTAATGGATACTGATAAACATTCCTGTAGTTTTCAGTTAAGTTTATACTGTCATTTGCCTTCACTTGTTACTTAACCAGTTCATTTTGGTTCATGGAGACAGCTCACTGCGGCAATGACAAGATACTGTAGCTTTTGTAGTTTTAAGAACAATAGTCACTGAATCTGCTTTCCCTTCTCACACCAAAGAGGAAGAGATGTGGATATATTTCCTAGCAGGAACCTGAGAAAAGACATGATTGTTGAGTTCTTTGCTTTTCCTTAAATACCCAAAAGGTCTTCCTGATTATTCTCTAACTCCACATCTTACTCCACTAGTGAATCTTGTTCATTTCTCAGGGATATATAGTTTCTGTTATAATAATCATAAACCTTTTTGATCATGATTAGCAGTTATTCCAATTATTTTAAGTACAGTTCGAAATATCATGTTGTTGGACAATGGCACTACTCTGAGTATGACTAAAGTTGTGCATCACCTAGTATAATTTTTCTTAACAGGACCCTTTGCAGTCTGTAAAAGCAACAACAAAAGCATTGATGCAAAAGGCTTGGTAAATTTCAGAGGAATGAAGTAACCGAATATAACACCATTCATGGACACTTAAATGAGAGGCGAGTACTACATATGACAAGAATGGCCCCCCTCCTTTTAACCATTTAGCAGAAGGACATGGCCCAAGGTGACTGCCTCATCCCACCCACCACCCACCGTGTGGCTAAAAAGTATCCCATCCTTGTTGCCAGTGAAAAATATTATGAAGAGGCTGTACAGAGGACATATAACAACACTTTTCAAAATCTAAAATAGTTTATGGAGGGAACAAACCATGCAGCTGTTTGCTGCTTGTAATGTGGAACTGAAAACTAAACTGACTCTGAGGTTGCTAGTATGGAAAGCCAAGAGGGACCTTGTGGTGAGTTCATTCCAGGGTAATTTGGGATCAGCCCCTTTCTCCTGTCCCCAAACAGTACAAGTCTAGAAGTCTCAAGCTGTGTAATATTACCTTCCAGTCTGACTGCAATTCAAACTGATATGATAATAGACACCTATCACCTGACTATTATACTAATCATCTTTACTGAAGCTGAAAATCTGTCCAATTGCAATCAAATGTCAAGTAAGGCATTTAGGGTCAGGGTGTTTTTAAATTCCCCCCATTATTACTTCTGTTAGAGTAATTTTGTATTATTTTTGCACTAGAAAGCAAGGCGTCCATTGTATAGCAGAACACTTAGTATCAGATTTAGTTTCAAGTTCAGAGAGAAAAATAATCAAGACATTGGCAGAAACAAACTAAAAACACATGACACTACTTCAAGTAGCCAAAAGAATCTGAATAACTGAACCCTGTGCAAAGACATCTTGTTAAACAATAACAAGAATGCTGCATACCTATACAAATACCAATATATAAAAAGTGATCTTTGATCAGACTTGTAGTTAAAAAATAAACCTTATTGTTCCCATTTTTCAAATTCTTCTCAAAAATATGCTTAAAATTCAAATCAACTTAAATGGGAAAGCAAATAAAGTATCATAGCCAAACAGTTGCTTCTAAAATTAGGGCAGGACCTAAGCACCACCAATTTCAATGGCAGAGCAGCCAGCCAGGCAATCCTATTGTTCCTCCACCAACGCAATACAGGTGGAATATGGTGCAACCTAGGCTCCACTTACCTGAGAATAAGTACCATTGAGTTAAATAGGACTTGTGAGTACACATGATTAGGATTACAGTGTTAGTCAGGATCTCCTACACTCATCCACACAAAAGCTGATGAGAAAACAAACACAGAACAAAAAAACAGAACCAAGCAACCCTGCCAGCCAGATCTCCAGCATGGCAACATCACCAATCACAGAATGGCATGCCAATGATACCTGCACATCAGCCTGGCACAGAAGGAGTCAGTCTACACATGATGAAAGGGAAAAGCTCTAATAATATCCATAATATCAACCTACCTGACCCCATCCCAACCACATGCATACAGAAACGTTCTACCTGTTCTACCAAGCAGGAGCCACTGGGATACCACCACCACCAACAACAACCACCACCACCACCACCATTAAGCATGCAATGCCATAAGAACACACTGCCATGCCTGTTCTGTGACATGAAATTGTGGTGAAGTAGCAGTACATCTTGCCATCACCACATCCTTGGTTAGTCATCCAGCAGTACCTTTCTGTGTGGTTCAGGGCCCGCTTCAGCTAAGAGCCTTCAGAAGAATACTGTGACATGGTTTGCAATAACGAAACGAGTGTTATAGAATCATAAATATGGAGGACACCAAGTGGCCGGCCTGACCAATTTTCTACTGTGATGTGGGACCAGTTCTCATTCAGGATTCTGATCCTAATGAATCCCAATTGCAGTGTCGCACCATTTGCAAATGGGTGCAGTAAGGGGCCTACTGACAAAGTTGTTCCAAATGATTCAAGCAAGCAAGCAACCAAGCTGAATTGTACACTTTGGGGAAGAAATATATATAACAAAAGTAATTATTCTTAACAAAATAAATAAAAGTATGCAGAACTCATGGGAAAGCACATCATGGATCAGCATTACAGTGCCCTAGATTTATTAATTTTTTCTATTGTATGGTTATGTCAGAAACCTCAAACCACCTGATTTGAAGACTTTAAAATGACATTCAACAAATGCTGTAAAATAACCAGAGGACCAACAAGATCTAGCGTAAAGCAAAAAGAATATTGCTTGCTAAAAGTTTTGTTTCTGAATGA